>NC_064614.1:392072347-392706097 GCF_023898315.1 Schistocerca nitens
AGTGGCTTGAAATCCGCTTATTCCACTGATTCTTGAGTAATGTTCATCAATCTGGGATCCCTACCAGGCAGAACTGATAGAAGAGAAGAGCCAAAGAGGAGCGGCGCGTTTCGTCACTAGATCGTTAAATCGGCGCTAGAGCGTTACCGAGATGCTCAAAAAACTCCGGTGGCAGACGTTACAAGAGAGGCGTTATGCATCATAAGGAGGATTACTATTGAAATTTCGAGAGAGCACTTTCCCTGAAGAGTCGGACAATGTATTACTTCCTCCCACATACATCTCGCATAATGAGCACGACGTGAAAATTCGAGAAGTTAGAATCAATACAGAGGTTTACCGACAGTCATTCTTCCCACGCGCCGTTCGCGTGTGGAACTGGGTAGGGGCGATCAATCAGTGGCACCAGAAGTATCCTCCGAGGCATACCATTCAGTGGCTTGGGGAGCATGATGTCAATGTAAGATGTCACGAAATAATATTTGGACAATGCTACGACCGAGTTAGTAATCCTGGGAGACGTCTGCTGTCGTCGGCGAGAACAGCTGCGTTCCAAGGAGGATTGCGGTCCCTCCGCGCCTGGCATGACCTCCGGGTTGTGCACAATTTGTCACGCGCGGATTTTCGTCAGGCGTCTGCGTCAGCCTGTCCCTCGCCTTTCTCGCCCACAGCAGGTAGAAAAATCAGCTGCCTGTCACGTTGACAGCTACCGGCGTCCGCCCCATGTCATCTCGGCAACAGCCGAGAGCGCGTACTCCGTTGCTAGGGCGGCGGTAGCCCACCGGCTGGCCTTATCCCCCCCATCAGTAAGGATTTGCGACAGGGAAGTCACAAGATGCGATGTACGAAACGGGACAGGAAGTTTTGACAACTGCGGAATCATAATATGCGGTGGCCTTAATGATGCACAGGAGCCATCGACAACCTATGATGGACACAGCTGCAGGCCGTAACATATGAAAATTAAATGTTGCCTTGTAAGGTTTCTGGTTTATTTCTGGTAATCAAGGAAAGTGACGCGAGCTTCATATTTTTATTTGATGTGTCATGTTTCATATTTGTACGCTAAACAATTGTTAAAACGCTAGTTTTCGATAGTCGATACGTTACGCCACGGAGCTTCTGAGTAGAAGCATTGATCTTTGGTTGCTATAGTCCGACCCACGATCGAGGCACGGACGGGGATTGCGTTGTTGGCAATTCCAAGCGACAGCTGCAGTACGCGCATGCGCGTCCTTTCCGCTTGAAGAAAGCATATATCCTGCAATTTATGTCTCTCACTTGCTTATGCAGGATTTATCGCTTACCACACCCTCAGCGACGACAACTCGCAACAAATAGAATAGAAATTCACAAAAGAACTCGCTACGATCATGTTTAATGCTCGCATTATCTACAGCATTCACAGCAGTGCGCCCAGAAAAGTTCTGAACGCGTATTTTATGTTCATCACTTCAAGCAATACTGAGTTTCTGTTGCCACAGGTAAGCCAAACAATGTGTAAGAGCCAGCTACAGTACAGACGAAATAGTAAGATCATTTATAGTTAGATGTTGCTTTTCAAAATTTATTATCCTTACACGGTGCAGTTTTCATGCAATTAACTCTTTCGAAAACACACAGGTACTTACAAATAACCCGGCCATTTCATGTACATCTCTCAACTGTGAACGTAAAACATCGTATCCCTATGATTCGTGTCCGTGTCGAATATTGTAGTTGTGTTGCCTCACACTGGTTTTCACTTTGCTTAGCGTATAAAAATGTATTTTTATTATACTTCGTACAGCTCTGCCATAGTAGCTTTGCAGACTGCAGCGAATGCTGTTTCATGCACTAGCAGTGTGTGACTACGAAAAATGGAGAATCAACAGCTGGACTACCCCTGTCCGCTCCTTGTGAATGCTAGTTTTAAATGCCGTTCGTGCCGTTGACTGCGCTGTGTCTGTTTTGAAGTGTTGTGTCGAATCGTTTCGCGTAACATTTACATTATACTGAAAAGATGTTATTTCTGCTGACTCCTTAAAAATAGTACACCCTGTCACTTCGATTAGTTTTGGTGCTATGCTACCCTTTACGTATGAAATGCGAGGGGAAAGGGGTGGGAGGGGGAGGGATGGAGGGAGAGAGAGAGAGATAGAGGGAGGGGGAGAGAGAGAGAGAGGGAGAGAGACAGGCAATTGTCTGTCTGATCAATTCTGTTTCTCCTTCTGGAAAGCACGCTATTCGTTGTTCCATACGTTTGAAATATTTCGTTTGCGCTTCTCTGGCAGAACAGGCGTAATTTCTGTCATGTTCAAACGTTAAAGCTCTGTTTGAGACAAAGGTATTTTTATGTGGAGGTAGGTAGCTCTTCACTATTTGACTGTTAACATGTTATCCTATAAATGTGATTGAATTTAACAACTAAAAGTGTTCTATACACATTGCACAATTTAGTAAAATGTAATTGCGTGTTACTCTGGATTTCCTATGCAAGAATGATGCTTCTGATTTGAGACTCAGTGACAGTATCTGAACATGTTATTGTCGAGTCTAAAGCAGCGATTCTCAGTGTATGGGGTGCGTCCCCATAGGGGAAAGAGATACCGCCAAATGGGGGCGCCACCTTACTGAAAAGAAAAGAAAAGTAATAATTCAAAAACCGATTAATTTACTGACAGAAAAGAAAATCAAAACGAGCCGTAGTAAAGTTAGTTTTGAAAAGCGCGCCGCAGCGCGTAGCGTGAAGCAGTCGCCCTCCGTTTTCTGACGGTGGCGCCTTTGTCGCAATTAAAGGCTTCGGTGTCTCCCTCTAGCGGGAAAGGGGAAAAGTGGGCTGTTCACGTCGTTTTAAGAGGTGGCTGTATGGGCTCTCGTGGAGAGTTGGCAGTTGGGGCATCAAGAAGCGACTTCTCTGTCGGTGCTAGAGGGACAGCACGCAGACCGCGGCATCAGCGTAAGCGACGCGAGCAGCGGCTCCGTGGTATGGGGCGTTAACTGGTTCAAATGGCTCTGAGCACTATGGGACTCAACTGCTGTGGTCATAAGTCCCCTAGAACTTAGAACTACTTAAACCTAACTAACCTAAGGACATCACACACATCCATGCCCGAGGTAGGATTCGAACCGGCGACCGTAGCGGTCGTGCGGTTCCAGACTGAAGCGCCTTTAACCGCGCGGCCACTCCGGCCGACGGGCGTTAACTGCTCGTCGAGAAAGGAATCTTCCTGAGCGTGGGTCCGCAAAGGGCCTAATCTGCAGTTCGGCCGTATGCTGTCGACCGGCGAGGAGGTTCTGAAAATCGGCGGGCCTTTCTGCGTCCGTTGAAACGGCTGGCAGCGGGCGGCTCGGCAGAGCATTTGGAGGTGCTGCGTTGGTTCAGTCCTGGGAGTCATAACGCACCAGAAGTTGAGTATTGATTAACAGATTTTATGAAGTGTAATTGAATTCAATTTACTTATTGTTGTTAATTATACCAGCCGTATTTTTTGAGGGTTTCCCGCCATTCATTCTCGTCTGCCCACCCGCGGGAAGGTGGTAATATTAGAAATGATAGTCCGTTTGTTCCTTTTTGAGGACGAAAGGAGGGGACTTAGAGTGGTTCGGATTGCTTCTTTCCCCTCCCAGCTTACCTACTGGTTTAGTCGACTGTTAGCCTCTGCCATGTCTGTGAAAGTCTAAGGCACCAATGACTGTACTGTTTAAAATGCAAGGCACTAAGACCTGATTCATTCTCTCGCCTGCCATAACTAGTATTACTAGATTCACGTGTAAAAGGTACTCTAAGAAAGAAGGAAAAAATCCTTTTGCCTCGTGGTAAGAACTAATCAATTGCATAACGAATTCCTGTTCATCTGGAAGCTGTAACTGACGTAAATGTGTGATTATGTATATTTGGCTATAATTAACCAAGGTTGTTAACATACGCCGTAGTGGATTTTTTATGTTTTTTCTAGTCAGCAAAAACTGTTGTGTGTTTTTCCAATTCAATACCTTTTAAGGCTTTTAGTCAACGTGCTTATGTGTTTTATACAAGTAGTTGGTTATTTGTGTGTTTACTTGCCATGCAAAAGTTTGCCATTTCATTACGGGTAGAAATTGTTGCCTTGAAAGGAGAATGTTGTAAAAGTTCGCAAGTCATACCTGGCGAGCGTGTGTGTTTGCCGTAAGTTAACAGGCAGAAATATGTAAAATTTGCTTTTTTTATATATTTTGCAAATGTTAATGTTATTAACTGTGAGTGTCCCCCCGTGTGGATGACTCATGCGTTTTGATTTTTCTGTTTTGAGAATTTTTGTAAACAGGATTGTCTTTATATGTTGCAGACAAGTTAGATTCTGCGCCATTTAATGAATGAAGTGAAATTCACCTGTAATTTAGCTGAGCTTGAAATATTATACAGCGTCGCGTTGTTTACGTTAAATTGCTTGCCTGTACTTGCCTTTTACTGGCGTGAAATTTTTTACAATTTCAATAATTTAAAGGTCCTTTCCTATCGTATAGTGTGACTTATTTGCTAAATGATTGTTGGTTCTTTTTGCAAAAAATATCGTAAAGTCTTGCACCAAATTTGAATAAAAAATGTTACTGAAAATTGTGTGTAATTCACCAATTATTCCTTGGCACTTACTTCCACTTTACATTTTGTGTATTGCTTGAGATTAATAACCTTTGGTGAACCAGTAGTAATTTTACGGTTCACAAAACACTTTCTGATGAATAAAAAATTAAAATTTCATTTACTGTTATATAATGCACTTGTAAGTATAACTGTGTCGGTACTGCACAATTCATTTAATAGTTAACGTTTCAATAATAAACTAAAAACGAGATCTGTAATTATCAATGACTCCCTTTGGCCTGGTTTGCAGAGCAAAGTTTTTCGAAGGAGTGTTTATTACTAGAAATAGGCACTCTCAGTTCTTTTTTCGACGTTTAGCTGAGATCAGTATTTTGTCTTCAAACCGGCCGACAGAGAAAATCCAGTTTCTCAAAAGCAGAATGTGGAAAATAGTAAGTGTACGTGAAATACTCTTGCTTTCAGTCGAGAAAACTCATTGATCCAACCTTGCCCCTTATTCAAAGAGCGATTTATTGCTAAATTGTCTTCTGATTTCGCCACTACCTGCGTGACAGAGTGCTGTAGAGCGCCACCGATTTTCGTTTTGTCAGTGTGGCGGATCGGTGCTGCGAAATAGCAATAAATTTACTTATTCTTTGTAATTTTGGGAAAAAGGGCGATGAGCAATGAAAATTATGATCGATAATGGGGTTGCGATTACTGGAAGGTTGAGAAACCTTGGCCTACAGTATTAAGACTGGTTTCATAAATCTCTCCACCCTAGTCTATCTTGTGTAACACTCTGCATAGCTACTGCAAAGTACATCAAATTGCACTTGCAAATCTTGGCCCCTTCTGCAATTTTTACGATACCGCCCCGCCCTCCCAATGTACAAATACTTCTCGCTATTACCAAATTGACCATTCCTAGACGGTTCAAGATGATAGGATGGCTGATTCCTTCTTTTAATCAAGTTATGACACAAATTTTTTCTGTGTCTATTTTGCTTCCGCCTCGTAGTAGCTAACGTGGAATATTTCACTCCAGACAAGCACCAAAACACGACACGCCGAGCAGACTCAAAAGTTACAATTCAGGCGTTGGACAGTCCTGCATCAGCCACCAGGCAGTTACGAACCAGCAGTCAGACAGTTCACTTCAGTGTTTTGCAGTTAGCGCAGTACAGAACTCTGAGGACTACCCTAACCTATTTTCGACTAGTAATAGAATGTCAGTAAGACTTACAGGCTGATACAGTGAAAATTCAGGGCGATTCCGTAATGGTGTTACAAACTTTCAGGGATTATGGGAAGCGTACATGTATCAGTTTGGGCTAAGGAACCATGGTTCTGAAACTCCCGAATCCGAAGTTACAAGCGACAAATCGATCTAATACCTCTGATAGTGCAATATATGTACCGGTACTGTTGTTGCTAATATTATAGGATAGGCAAGTTTCAGGGGTGGTGGTATGGACCTGAAAAAGAAAAAAAAAGTACTGTAAACGTGGGCTCTAAAATGCATACCTAAGAGATATGCGCACTTATTCACTAGAAGAGATCTGTTCATAGTAGCGAAGATGAGCAAGTGCTCATAGCTTAAAGATATGCACTTGAGCGCCTTACTGGATATTTTTAATAAAATATGGAAACCAAAGAGTCTGCAGTGGAAGAACTGTCTTTCACAGTACCTAAGATCAGCAGTGCTCATAGCTTTTAAGGTATGTGTTTTAGAGTCCATGTTCGCTAAACATTTTGTTTTTGTTCTGGTCCGTACTACGAAATCTGTAAGTTGCCTACCCTACAATCTTAGCAGCAACAGTACAGGTACATGTATTCCATTAACAGAGGTAACAGAACGATTTTAGTTATAACTTTCGATTCGGTCGTTTCCGGACCAGGATCCCTTACCCAAAATTGATGTATGTATCGTTTCCATCATCCCTCAAAGTTTGTAACGCCTTCACGGAATCACCCGGTATGAAGACTGCGAATAGACAGAAAGATAATTAGATATTATTGGATCGGGTTTAGGACATAAAGTACCACGCATCAGACTGTACCGACGTTCAGTACCATTTGTAACGTACTCTGTTAAAAATCTTATTGGTTATTTCTTATTGTGTTTCCACAGCTTTCTTATAGTGCTGCCCTCTCAGACAAGTGTATATTTGCAAACGTGCGTAATCAGCTACCACTGAGAAAAGTTAGTAGTGCAAGTTTTCTGCTACCGCCGTCGTTTGGACAGAATTAATAGTAAAATTCAGTTACTACTACAGTCACTACCTAAATAACAAAACTCATCTACTACTCTTAGCGTCTGATTTCCTAATGTTATTCCGTGAGAATCACTTGACTTAGTTTGACTGCGCTCTATTATCCTTATTTTATTTTTGTTGACGTTCATCTTTAACCTGTGTAGATGCTATCCATTCCATTTAACTGCTCTTCCAAGCTCTTTGCGGTCTCAGACAGAGCTAAGGTGTCATCAGAAAACGCCTAAGTTTTAATTATGATGCCTGAACTTTAATTCTCTTTTCACGTTCACCGCATTCAAGTAGGATACGGTGTCCTAAAATTGAACTTTCGAAAAAATGACTATCCGTCTGTTCATAAGAAAATCACACCTATCACAAATATTTCTATTGTTGTGAAGTTAGTTATGCTACATTTATGCGAATACTGATTATGTATCTACCAAATTTATATTACACACACTCGAAAAATTATGCTCCATGCGATGAAATTTTTATTATAATCACATCTATTACCAAACACTCATTATAATCCTCAAATATCAAACGGCCCGTTCCAGAATTTGACGCAGGCTCATTCCTAAAAGTTATACACCGTCGCCTACTGCCCAGCCACCAGCCACACAGCCGTGTACCTCGGGTTGCCGCCTTACCAAAAGTCCGCGGCAAAATCGCGGGAGACCACGCCTACAGCAGTAAACTCATTTCTAACAGAGAAAAGCCTAAAAAAAATAAAATAAAAAAAAAAACGAACGGAGGAGACTGCTTCTGATCTCGAAATCTGTTTTAAGAGTGACAACAGAATGGATCAAGTCTGCCCCTTTGGATAATTTACACCAGATGCTATTGGATTGTCTGATCTAGCATATATAGGTGGCGGCGATTATAATAGGCTAAATTCCGTCGAGGAAAGTGATATTCAGATAGTTACAGATATGTCTACACCATACGAAAAGTACGTGGCAGATGACCCAGCAATGTCTGTAGAGTTTGTAAGAACAAAAAAATTTTTAAATTAAAATAAAATAAAATTTCTATAATTAATAAGAGTGGTGCGATAGAGACATTATCAGTTTCTCAAGTTGTTACTGGGGCGGGAAATAGCAAACGAGGAGTCTGCTCTATGTTTAATGATCCTGCTGATATTCATAAAAAATAAGCCAGTGATTCTACTTTATGTATCTCTTTTTTTATATTAGTGTCAATATAGAGGGTGCAACAAAATTGTTTTGCAGACTTTGAGGACTTGTAGTCAGGACCGAGACGGTTAAGTGGAACTAGTGTCGGGAAATGTACCGTTTCCTTGCTACACACCAAATACCACAACACGCCTTGTTCTTTGACTGCCGTTGTTTATCACCTGGGTCCATTTCAAGCAGGGCTCGATGTAACAATCATAGATGCCAACACACAGAGTACATCCGTACCATGTCCAGAACACATGATCCCCATTCCTTGTCCTCCAGCATCCGCCACAGCCATAGCCGACGCCAGTGGGTCTCCCTCGGATAGCACAGGGGTCTTCTAAACAAGGATATTATATGACGCAACATGTAGTAGCATGCGTACAAGCGTAACACCAGGTACAAAACTCTCTGGAGAGATCACAAACTCAACTGAATGGCATACACTGAAACGCCAAAGAAACTGGTATAGGCATGCCTATTCAAATACAGAGATATGTAAACAGGTAGAATACAGCGCTGCGGTCCGCAACGCCTATATAAGACAAGTGTCTGGCGCAGTTGATAAATCAGTTACTGCTGCTGCAATGTCAGGTTATGTAGATTTAAGTGAGTTTGAACGTGGTGTTATAGACGGCGTATGAGCGATGGGACACAGCATCTCCGAGGTAGCGATGAAGTGGGGATTTATTCGTACGCCCATTTTACGAATGTACCGTGAATATCAGGAATCCGATAAAACATCAAATCTCCGACATCGCTGACAGATCCTGCAAGAAGGGGACCAACGACGACGGAAGAGAATCGTTCAACGTGACAGAAGAGCAATCTTTCCGCAAATTTCTGCAGGTGTCAATGCTGGGCCATCAACAAGTGTCAGCGTGCGAACCATTCAACGAAACCTCATCGACACGGGCTATCGGAGGCGAAGGCGCACTCGTGTACCGTTGACGACAGCACGAAACAAAACTTTATGCATCGCCTGGAACTGTCAATACCGAAATTGGACTGTTGATGATTGGAAACATGTTTCCTGGTCGGACGAGTCTCGTTTCAAATCGTATCGAGCGAATGGACGTGTACGGGTATGGAGACAACTTATGAATCCATGGACCCTGCATGTCAGCAGGTGACCGTTCAAGCTGGTGGAGGCCCTGTAATGGTGTGAGGCATGTGCAGTAGGGGTGATATGGGGACCCCTGATACGCCTAGATACGACTCTGACTGGTGATACGTACGTAAGCATCCTGTCTGCTCACCTGCATCTACTCATATCCATTGGGTATTCCGACGGACGTGTGCAATTCCAGCAGAACAATGCGACAACCCAAATGCTCGGAATTACTACAGAGTGGCTCCAGGCACACTCTTCGGAATTGAAACACTTCCGGTGGCCAACAAACTCCCCAGGCACGGACGTTATTGAGCATATCTGGGATGCCTTGATACGTGCTTTTCAGGAGAGATCTCCACCGTCTCGTACTCTTACGCATTTATGGACAGTCCTGCAGGATTCATGGTGTCAATTCACGGCAGTACTACTTCAGACATTAGTCGAGTCCATGCCACGTCGTGTGGTGGCACTTCTGCGTGCTGGCGGGGGACCTACAAGATGTTAGGCAGGTGTACCAGTTTCTTTCGCTCTTCTGTGTATAAACTAACTGTAGTGGGCATGGGACAGCAGGTGACCGGTGAATGACGTACATAGTACGGTAGTCGGTGCTATCGAAAATGCGGGAGATTTGCATGTGTGTTGTGCTAGTTTGCATATATCGAGAGAACAGCACGTTTCCGAAAACTAGTTCCTATTATAAGCTTACCCGTCTTGGCCCCCACTAAAAGCCTTCAACATCTGTAAAGAGAATTTAGTCCTACAATCTATTAAGTATACGAGAGACGTTCAATAAGTACTGCAACAAATTTTTTTCTACCAGTTTTTGGTTGAAAAAATGCGTAATTTGTTTCCTGCTTCATTCCATATAGTTTTATGAAGTTCAGATGGATGGCGGCGCTTTACATAGCCTTCAAAAGGGCTTCTGTAAAGGAGGTGCGTTACAAGCAGAGTGCTTACCATCGCAGTTATTCATAGGAGCAGATATTCATAGGCGCTTGCACGATGTCTACGGACGCCTGTCACCGAGAAAGAGCCTCTGAGTCGTTCGGCGAAGCGTTGGTCATCATCGCGCAACACGTCTGATCTCTAACGTGCCAGCCGGCCGTACACAGCTGTGATTCCTGCAGTGCTGGAACATGCGCAAACTCTCATTCGAGGTGATCGTCGGATCACAATGAAACATCGCGCTGTTCAACTGGACGTCTCTGTTGGTACTGCTGACACATTCATCCACCATTTGAGGTACTCAAAAGTGTGTACCAGCTGGGTTCTTCGACGTCTAACAGAAGACCATAAAGAGCAACGAAGGACCATCTGTACAGAGCTGCTTGCGTGTGACGAGGCTGACTATGACAATTTTTTGTCGAACGCCATCGCAGGGTATGAAACATGGGCTCGTGGCTTTGAACCAGAAACAAAACGACAATCAATGGAGTGGCGCCACCCCATCTCTCCTCCGAAGGAGTGACGCCATACCACCTCTCCTTCGGAGTGACGCCACACCACCTCTTCTTCGAAGAAAAAGTTCAAAGCCGAACCTTCAGCCGTACGGTCTTCTGAGACTCTGACGGGGTTATTCTGTTTGATGATGCAGTAATCAACTCTGGAGTGTACTGTGCTACCCTCACGAAATTGAAGAAACAACTTCAGCGTGTTCGTCACCACAAAAATGCTAACGCACTTCTCCTTCTCCTGACAAAGCAAGGTCTCAGACAAATTTTCACACCAGAGACGAGCTTACATAACTTAATTGAACTGTTCTTCCTCGTCCACCCTACAGCCCAGATCTCACGCCTTCCGACCTCCATTTGCTTGGCACAATGAAGGATGCACTCCGCGAGAATTAGTACGTTGATGATGCGGAGGTCACTGAAGGAGCAACACGTTGGCTACGACGTCGATCACCGGAGTGATACAATGCGGACGCAAAGGGCCTCGCAATAAGGTGGGGTGAGGCCACCGCACTGAACGGAGATTATTTTGAAAAGTAGGGTTCTGTAGCAAAAAGAGATGGGGAGTAATATGTTATATTGGAATCCTGAATAAAACCAACCAACTTTAAAAAAAAATGTGTTGCATTACTTATTGAAATCCCTAGTATTTTGAAATCCCTAGTTCCTACTCGTTGCTAGCTGAGTGTATAATATTAAAAACAGGAAAAGCAAATAATGAAATTTGTATAGTTTACCCTGAATTATGAAAAATGTCCTAGAAGTATCCCACACAGAAAACTCCCATTTATACATATGTATTCCTGTGTGTGTTCTCTTTCAAATTTCTAACACAACTTTTTATTTTCCGCCGCGTGCGGTAGCCGCTCTGTCTATGGCGTCTTATGACATTCCGCGCGGTTCCCCCCATCGGAGGTTCCATTTCTCCGTCGGGCATGGGTATGTGTGAGGTCCTAAGCCTAAGTTAGTTGAAGTTAGGTTAAGTAGTGTGTAAGGTTAGGGACCGATGACTTCAGCAATTTGGTCCCATAAGACTTTACCACAAATTTCCAAATTTCTATCTTCAGTGCAGATGACATCAAGTGTGTACCATATTTTGGTCCAATAGTGCCACATTTAAGAATTTCAGTCCAAAAAATGGTGCATTGATTTTATTTTTTCTAGTCTACATTTGTAAATTTAAAGGATTAAATACAATGTTCATTATAATTATCCGGGCTGTTATGCCGTGGTCGGTTGATGAATTCTGTGTCAATTCGCAACGTTTCGTCCCAGTCTGCGGAGGACATCTTCAAGGAGGTCTATAGCTCGATGGCAGGTCCAACAGACCCACTGGCTCGCTACTGACTGCCGCTAAATTCCGTGTCCGCGCGCTCCCGCGCCGAGGCGTGACGTCACGTGTTTTGAAAACGTCAGTGCAATTGGCCTCTGTCCGCTGCCATCGATCACCGTTGCCATCACCCAGTAGTGGACGGGTGGTACACACCTTCTTTAACACCGGCATCCATATACCGTTTAATTTCACGCCCTCCTCCTTTCGATTGAAACTGATAGGGTGTTTGGCGATTTCGATTGCCTCCCTGTAGAGCCTTTCGTGATATCCGCTTGTGGCCGCTAGTACTTGCGTCTCCTCAAAACGAATATAGTGGTTACCTGGTTGGAAAGCAGGCTCCGCAACATCTGATAGTTCCGTTTCTCCTCTTCTACAATTGCCCTTGTGCTCTTCCAAACGTTCCGGCCGTGAAAGTCTACATTTTAGTATTAAATACAGTGTTGCTTTAAAGCTGCTTATACTCCCTATCATTTACAATTTTTTCCTAACAATTGCTCTTTATATTACAAAAATACACACAAATTTTGTGATTTTCTATCGTACCTGGATCACCTTACATTATTTAAAGGGTAAAGGCAATTATGAAACAGCAGACACGGATGTTACTCAAAACGTAACGGAAAACCGTGACACTTGCCAAGTGGATACTTCTGTATTCGCTGCTAGATCTCAGCTGTCCTATTCACAAATTGGTGTACCTATCGCGATCTCTACTCAGTTGACTTGTACGAACATTACACATTAGCTTCGTCTGAATTAAATGACATCCAAAGGCGATGTCTAGAATAGTGAAATGCCACGCAGGTGGACGTTCGGAACGCCGGTAAACAGTTTGGCGTGAAGAGTTGGGTTAGTCGGCGCTGGAGGAAGTCGGCCCACGCGGGTCTCGGGCCACGGCGGCGACCGCAGCTGCAGCGGCCGGTGCCGGCAAAGCCTTTGCTGTGCGCCGCTTGCGGCCTGCTAACAGGATTGCCTCAGCTCACGCCCGCCCCGCCCCCTCCCCACGTCACCGCAGCTCACACACTGCCGCTACGGCAACAAATCTCTGCCATCGCCGTCAGCTGTATAGGCCCTACATTTGCGGTCGTTCGCTGAGGTGGAACTTCTAAGTCGCTGTGAAAATTTCCTGCTTTACTTTCAACAACAGAATAGCTGTTGATACATACTTGAATACTTCACTGTTCTGCCCCATTAAAAAGGTGAGGAACCGACAAAGGCAGGTCACATGCGGTCACGTTGGAATTTCACATAGTTGTATGTCGTGGATAAGCAAATCTACAGCTATTTCAGTTTTTTTCTTGAGATCTTGTACTTGGTTACTTCCTTTATGAAAATGGACATAGGAGCTTTCCTTTATCACACAAATCGTTAGTACTATTCAGGGTCTGATATGTCGTGACTTTACGCCTGCAGGTTCAACAAAACATCATACGTTTCAGCAGTAGGGATTGCCCGCTTGCAAGGCAACCAGCTTTCGTCGAAAAGCAGGTATTCTGCCTGGTCGCAGGTCGCGGAAAGCTACTTGTTTCTAACACACGTGAGCGAAAATACACTGCCTGAAAAAAATTAGTTTGCCCTAGGCGCGCAGTCCGGAACCACGCGACTGCTACGGTCGCAGGTTCGAATCCTGCCTCGGGCATGGATGTGTATGATGTCCTTAGGTTAGTTAGGTTTAAGTAGTTCTAAGTTCTAGGGGACTGATGACCACAGATGTTAAGTCCATTTGAACCATTTTTTTATTAAAAGTTTCCAGCTCACTCAAGATTTATTTTTGCAATTGTACATGTGGAGTACATTAAATGATTACATTTACGGATGAATAGCTCAAGCGGTTCTGAGGTATCAGATATTGACACATGTCGAAACATCCATCCTAGTACGTTGAGTAGTCTCTACGAGCGGTAATGCAGGCGCTGACTCTGGCATCTAGTTGATCGTACAGAAGGCGAATACTGTCCTAGGATACGTTATTCCACGCCTGCTAGATCACGTAGTTCTGTAAAAGTCGTTGGATGACGAGTCGCAAGAGTCGCTTCTCATCCCATCATATCCCACACGTACTCGGCTCGAGACTAGAGATCATGCTGGCCAGAGAAGTTGCTGCACGTCTTGGAGAGCACGTTGAGTTTCGCGGGCAATGTGTGGACGAGCATTATCCTGTTGGACTAACACGCCACCTTCCTATTGCAAGAACAGCAAAAGAATGTGTCTAGCAACGTTATGCAGGTACTGAGCGCTGGTTATCCTTCTCACCAGAAAAGTGAACGAGAGTTGTATCTCATTGCACCCCAACCCATAAGGCCTGGGGTGTGGCCAGTGTGTATCGGACGAATGCACTATACGAGGCAGTGCTCACCAGGTCTACGTCGTACGTGGCAACGACTATCACCTGCGTGCAAGCAGAATCTGCTTTCATCGCTGAAGACCACGGCGCGCCATTCCATCTTCCAAGTGATCCTCGGACCTCAAATACCCCCTGTTAAATCCACCATTATTGAGTAGTGGGTTATAGCCCAACAGTTTAAAATAATTTGACCGTGTGCAGCTGATAAAGGCCGATCGGTTAATGTTTGCAAGGCAGTTGTGTCGTATCAAATACAACAAAGGTAGCAATAATTGGTACATACTTTGTCGTTAATGTTCTCTATCGTTTGTCTAAACAGCACGAACGAGGCAGTTATTCCCTTCGTCTGATAAAGTAATAATTGTTAACTCATTACAGGTCGGCTATTAATGTCGTCACATGCCAATACTCTTCATATGGCACTGAATACACAATCTTCATTGCAATCCAAATCGTGGGCGTCGGCGCGGTTGTCGCGTAATCACTGTGCACAAGTGAACACAAACGCGTCAAACAAATCATTCAGTTAACGCCATTTACGTATTTGCTGGAGGTCAAGCCCACGGCTTTGGGTGACACACACAGTCGTTAGACAATTATAAACGCTGGCGGCCGTCCTGCCGAAATCCGCCATAATCGCTTAGCAGCCAACAACTTAGGTGCTGGGAGTCTCAACACTGACTACTCTCTGCCGCACTGGGCGCTCGACTATCGATAGTACCTACTGGGACCTGCGTGAGGCAACGATATATTGCTCTCAGTACGTAAGGGGAGGTTGACCTCTTACAAACCGCACTAGTTAAGCTTTGTACATCGATGATGTGGCGTGAGTGAAAGACGGACAAAAGGTGCGCGTGCCCATAGTGCGACTGCTATTAACCGGTTCGCAACAATTCTTGTTGACACTTCTAGGCTCAGAAAACCTATGCCGTGGTAGCTGTAGAATCTGCCACTGCCACAATTACTGTAAAACGATCTTGGCGGGCAGCTGTAGTGCATGGACGGTCAGAATCTCGTCTACGGGTGTCAGAATGTTCAACGACCACAAATCCAACATCATTCCATAAATGACGCAGGACGTCTAAATTGTGTGGTTGTTCTCCGAAAGGACCATCCCGCCATTCGGAAGGCCTCAATTTGACCCCTTTCAGACTCGCTCAGTTGACTGTAGGAAACAAGAGTGCGTATATGTGACTGTAGGCTTTCCCGGCGTAAACTGTTGATGAAGGTTTCTCGGGTCCCCAGCCGGGTGGTAGCGTTGATACCTCACGACGTTTCTGGAAGTGTCATACTACCGATCTTCTGGCGAAGCGTCGAGATTCGCGGAGAGCGGGCTATTTATATGCGCGGTCACCCCCGTCCAGTAGACCTCGGGAGGCTACGGTGGACCGGTGGGGTGCGCGCTGTTGGGGGGGGGGGGGGGGGGGATAGCGGTCGCCCCGGCGGCCGCGTTCGGTTCTCGGTGTAAGCCTTCTGTCTGCGTCCGCGGCGGAGGCCGTTGACGGGCGTACTGCCGACGGATTGCCGCTGTCGCAGGGTTCCATGCTGCGCTGAGTTAGCATCCCTCATCTCTGTTGACTAGATTGTCGTGAATCCTTATTTCTATGAATTCTTCAGAATAAAGGATAACAGCCAGAAACAGTTGCAGGATAGAATTTTTTTATTAAAACTCTTGACCACGGTTTCGGTACATATAAACATACCTTCATCAGAAGTAAAACTTCTAAAATTACATCATGCCATGGAGAATAATAAAATAATTATGCCAAAGGCGTCGTCAGTAATTTAAAACATCATCTCCGTTTTATACGACATGTGTAATGGGCACAAGATCATGTCGTATAAAACGGAGATGATGTTTTAAATTACTGACGACGCCTTTGGCATAATTATTTTATTATTCTCCATGGCATGATGTAATTTTAGAAGTTTTACTTCTGATGAAGGTATGTTTATATGTACCGAAACCGTGGTCAAGAGTTTTAATAAAAAAAATTCTATCCTGCAACTGTTTCTGGCTGTCATCCTTTATTCTGAAGAATTTTAACAGTTGCTGCTGCAGCCATGTTTAAAATCTTGTTCTATGAATTCTTTGATAACGCTTTCCCAGAAGCCAAATGCTCGGCACAGTACCTTTGTTTTTTCGAAGTTGAAGGTGTGTTCTTGCTTTATGCTGTGTTCTGCTATGGCTGACTTTTCTGTGTGGCCTAGTCGCACACATCTGATATGTTCTTCACAGCGTTTAGATATACAGCGCTGTGTTTGTCCCACGTATCGTTTACCGCATTCGCAACGTATGCTGTATACTCCTGGTGTGTTAAGGTTCAACGCGTCTTTGGCAGAACCTAAGAGCTCCCTCGTCTTCGGTAGTGGTCGGAGAACGGTTTTGATATTGTATTTGCCCAGAAGTCGTGCAATTTTGTAGGGAACACTACAGTGCTATTAAACACTGCCGAGTACCGGCAGAAAATAAACCTGTTGCTACAAGACGAGGCCTACAAGAGACTGAAGAACGATCCAACCCTGACGATGAGGCATCCATCAAGGAAGGAGAGGCATCCATTTTCCTCCATTTCCATTTTAAATTTGATGTTCGGATGGATGCTGTTGAGGTTTTCCAGAAACTCATCTAGCGCCTGTTTGCCATGTCCCCACGTGACAAAAGTATCGTCGACATAGCGGAATAAGTGCTTTGGTTTCTGTCTGGCACTTTGAAGGGCCACCCCCTCGCAATGTTCCTTATAGAGGTTTGCAATCGCAGGAGCCAATGGGGAGTCGATGGCCACACCGTCGATCTGCTCGAAGAATTCCCCGTTGGACTGAATGTAGGTGGTTGTTAGTGCGTGTTCGAAGAGGCTGACTGTTTGTGGTTCAAAGTGCTGGGCTAAAAGTGCGAAGGAGTCTTGAAGCGGCACTTTCGTGAAAAGCGACGTCACGTCGAAGCTCCCGAGTAGGTCCTCCTTTTGTAGTCGCATGTCCCTGAGTATTTTTACGAATTCTGCTGAGTTTCTCACATGGCGGCTGCAGTGTCCCACAAGGGGTTTCAGCAGTGTCACTAGGTATTTAGCAAGTCCGTAACTGTGAGAGTTGATGGAGTCCACAATCGGTCTCAGAGGTATCCCTACCTTGTGAATCTCGGGGAGTCCATAGAGGCATGATATAGCTGGCGCTCTGGGGTACAGGTGCTTCTTTATTGGTTCAGGTAAGTTAGATCCCTTCACAGAGCTATCGTCTTTCCACTCATCGTCGGGGTTCGATCCTTCTTCAGCTTCTTGTAGGCCTCGTCTTGTAGCAACAGGTTTATTTTCTGCCGGTACTCGGCAGTGTTTAATAGCACTGTAGTGTTCCCTACAAAATTGCACGACTTCTGGGCAAATACAATATCAAAGCCGTTCTCCTACCACCACCCAAGACGACGGAGCTCTTAGGTTCTGCCAAAGACGCGCTGAACCTTAGCACACCAGGAGTATACAGCATACGATGCGAATGCGGTAAACGATACATTGGGCAAACACAGCGCTATATATCTAAACGCTGCAAAGAACATATCAGATGTGTGCGACTAGGTCACACAGAAAAGTCAGCCATAGCAGAACCCTGCATAAAGGAAGAACACACCTTCAACTTCGAAAAAACAAAGGTACTGTGCCGAGCATTTGGCTCCTGGGAAAGCGTTATCAAAGAATTCATAGAAATAAGGATTCACGACAATCTAGTCAACAGAGATGAGGGATACCAACTCAGCGCAGCATGGAACCCTGCGATAGCGGCAATCCGTCGAGAGCGCGCCCGTCAACGTCCTCCGTCGCGGACGCAGACAGAATGCTCACACCGAGAACCGAACGCAGGACGCCGGGGACGACCGCCATCCCCCCCACCCCCCCACCACCACCACCACCACCGCCGCGCGCACGCCACCGGTCCACCACAGCCTCCCGAGGTCTACTGGAGGGGCGTGACCGCGCATATAAATAGCCCGCTCTCCGTTAATCTCGACGCTTCGCCAGGAGATGGGTAGTATGACACTTCCCGAAACGTCGTGAGGTATCAACGCTACCACCCGGCTGGGGACCCGAGGAACCTTCATTAACAAGAGTGAGGTTGTGCGGTATGGTTGACTGCTTGTTCCACACTGAGCCTTCTGGCTGTGAGCACTGCCTGCTTATGGATAGACACAGATGTCGCTCTGGTAGCTATGCCACTAAGCTATTTGTTGGCAGACAACGCTGATCCATTATCAGTACATCTACTATCCCTACTATCCCCCAGGTGGCTTATGCTGACGTTGATCCATTATTAGTACATCCACTATCCCCCAGGTGGCATACGCCGTCATCGCATCAAAATCGACATCGTCTTCCCAGTTCTACTAATTTTCTTTTCCCGGCAGTGTAGATCCCAAGACATCCTGCTGCTGGACAGCAGCACCGTTGCACCGTCATTCGTCGGCAGTTGACTCCGAGCCAGGCCATGCTGACATCACTGTCTCCGCTGGCGCTACGGAGAACCCATCGAGTTCCAGTGACGCCGCTGGCGGATGTGTCTTCCTGGATGCGGATGTCGTAAAGCTTGGCTCAAATTGTTTTTGTAGTACATTGACCATACACTGTTCCAAGGGAACAGTCTCCAGAAGGAAGAACTTAAACCCCTTATGGAACTTAGTGCACTGAAGGAAGAACTGAAGGTTTGTTTGAACTTGGCTTGAAGACGGTCTCAAAGAGCAGACGAACAGTGGTTCTTTGTTTTGTTAACAAACTTTCTTTGTGCCGCCAACGGTTGCTCGCAGAAGGCCCATAGACGGACCAACGCTTTCCAGACTTGCTCAGTTTGTAAAGCTCTTCCTCTTGAGTAAATCATCCAGTTTTCTCTGAAATTGTAATTACTTAATTTACTTTACATTGCTTCATTTACTTCACATTTACCGATTTCCCTCCCATTCGAATAATTCCTTTGTGGTGCGTCGTCTGTTCCTTTTTTTTTTTTTTTTTTTTTTACTTTTTAGAGAGAGAGCTTCAAACATCGGCCACCAGCCATGGATTTCATACACTTTCACTCTCATATACTTTTCAGCAGTTAATTGTGATACACATCACCTGTAGTCGGCGAGACGGGTCTTTAGCAACCCTGCTTTCACCCTGAAGCCTTTAATCGGAGGTAACGTTCACCTGCACGCGGTGTCTGCCCTTGCCAGTTGGAGAAGCGACCTGTCAACGATACTGCCCACCTTACCGATGTCTAAGGTGTGCCGAAAATGGCTGGAATAGCCTGAGTATGTCGTGTCCTCGAAGCGCTTCCCTGTTCCTCATGTTTTCAGGGTCTCACTGCAACTCAACTTGTGTGGAAACTCGCTGTCGCGTTGAGTGTGTTAATTTTTCACCATTTCTCCTTTCACAGCTGTTATCGAGTCGAGTGTAGCAGCTGTTGATAGGCTCACATTCGATAGGAGCGAGGTTAAAGCCCTCGGCCAATCATTCAGGTATTTACATTTTATGGTTTCCCTTTAATTTATTTACTTTCATTTTATTTATTTATTTGCTGGTATCAACACAGTGTGTTGGCTAGGTAGGCGCTACGTTAAACTGTAGTCTTCCTTTTTTTCTTCCTTGCTATTTCAACTTCTGAGACAGAGACTGACGAGAGTATCGCCCTACTACAGCTCCATTTAAATTAGTTTCAGTTCATTTCTCCACTGCATGTGTTGATAATGCCGGTTATTCTCTATAATAACTATAGTAACTATGACGTTTCTCGACAGTTGAATGTAGAAATTTTGAATACGGATGTCTCAACGGTGTCTGGATTAATCTAGTACACTCAATAGAATTTAAAAATAATCTTGCAGTAACTTGTAAGAGACGAATGTCAATCTTTTAGCCGATGATCTATCCGTATGATGTGCGAAAAATAATTGTCTTTCTTCGGACAATAACTTCGTTAACAGAAACAGAGAAACTAACTATCCATCTAAACACGAAGTTTTCAGTTTTTTAAAATGAAATACAGTATTCTGTACTCAAACCTCTCCTTTGCCATTATGATATTCGTTGTTTCTTTACCTTAGGAAAATAATGAAACGCACACAAGCAATCATATTAGTATTTTATGTGTAAAGCACTGACAAAATTTTACTTGAACGTAGAAACAATAATGATTACGCACGATGAGTGTGCTACAAGCACCTCTCTTTTCGAATAATTCTCGAAGGCATAAATATTCTTGTGTTTGTGGGTGCGAATATAACTCTAAATTTTCAGAATTTTCGACAGAAGCGTTCAGGACAGTAGCTCGATACATTTGCTTCTCTTTCTCCTTCTGTTTGTATTTTTCAATGGTGTGTACAGTGGTATAGTTACTAAAATAAATATATAGATTTGTAAGGTTCATTGTGAGAGTGTATTGTTTGTACCTTTCTTATTGCATTTCTGCGCAGACATCGCAGGTATAGGCCTTACCATGGGTAAATAAGTAAATCATAAGTAGACGTGTACATACCGAGAGTGATGAGCATGAGGAAGAAGATGATGGACCAGAAGACGGAACCAGACATGGTCGCTATGGCCTCCGGGTACACGATGAACACAAGACCTGGACCTGCAACAGGAGGCAAGGTGGTGTGGGTAAAAACGGAACTTAGGAGCTAGTTGAACTCATACTCGGATAACAGCGGGCTGGAAGCTCACTCAGTTTAAAAAGTACATTTAATTTCTTACAGGTCCACGAAATGTTAAGTAATCACCTTTCAGAGTACCTCCTCTGCTAAGTTTTCATCTAAGCGTGACAGAAATGATTAAGTTGCGTTTCCTTGATGATCATTTACATTTGTTACAATATTCTAATTTTTCAATTTGGGTCTGTTTTGGGAAATTCCTGTATTCAGATAAACTCTGAATATGCAAAAATATAGAGAGATCTTCAGAATCTGATCATCGATTGAAAACTATTACCATGTTATTACCGTCAAATTGTTCTTATTCTGCATTAAAAAAATCTCATTTAAATCTGAATGGCTACGCATAAAGATAACTCAATAAAACACTACCAAATGGCAAACTTACAATGTATTCACATTAAAGTTTCATTCCTTAGTGTTTCCACTGTTTAAAAGGAACATTAATAGTTTTGTAATGTTTCAAATCACTACCGTACCTAAGGTATTAAATTAGTTCTCCACAAATATTATTATGCTGATATCATTTTAAATCTTTGGAATTTCAGTGTGTACTAGCGCTTAAATCCCACAAAATTGTGCAGACTCATCATATTTGCGGGGCAGCGTATGTGTGAAGGTAAGGAAGTATTTTCTTTTTTGTGTGAAGGTAAGGAAGTATTTTCTTTTTAATTGTGGTCCAACTATAATAATCAATCACAATTTTGTTGTTTATGGTGTAATATTCCTTATTCTCATTACCTTTTTTCTTCATTAGCTCGTTATTGTTACGCCTGCTTCATGGTAAAATTTATCGTATATTGGTTTCCTCATTTCCTTAGCGGCACTAAAACTAAGACAGAGCGTAAAATTTTGTACCGGTCCAAGCATCAGACACAACCATTTGTCCGTGGTCTTATCAACTAAGGTAGTAAAAAAAGATTTACAGCACGTGTCACAGCTTCATTTTACTAGTTACGCCCTACTGTCTCCCCTGGAAGTATTCCGTCATGAAGGTGTACAGGAAAGATTTTGTGCATTTTTGAGAGTAGCAGGGAGGTACTGATTGGCTGAAAGTCATGACTTTATAACTCAGTTGCTAAAAACAAAGAAGTCAAAATCCCTGGATGGAATGAAATGCAAATAAATAAAATAAAATAAAGTATACTGTCGTGTTACCCAGAGCTATGGGATAGTTTCTTCTCAAAGCTGATCTGTAACCCAATAAATAACCCACTGTTCAAATTAGACCACCAAACCAATTCAAATTACTAGCGATGAATGAAACTACAGATGTAACTGAAAAATAACATCAGTGACTGTGAATCTAACAAATACTTGTTCATTTCATTTCTATACGGTGGAGGATAAGTGTAATGTTTTCCTGGAAGCTGGATCTGCTGGCTGACTAAGGGAGAGTGAGGACCGAAAGGATACAACTGCAAGCAAGTCGCAAAACTGTTCCTCACTGGAAGGCCGAGTCCAGGCCAGGCACACACTGAGTGGACAGACGCTGTCACAGGCGGTGTCCCACATTTCGAGCTTCGCTGAGGCAGGAGGTGGCTTTCGGCAAACTGTAAACTTGCATTGTGAGAAGCAGCATAAGGGATGCTTCCTAAAAAAGATAGAGATCTACAAGGGGATGAGAAAACATGAGGCACTCAGAGTGACAAAAATCTGTTGGACCCAAAGGAACCCAGCAGTCACTGTAAGGGAGTCCCGGACTCGTTCACCAAAATTATTTTTATAGTGGGGATGAAGACTCGTGAGTGCATGGGTTGAAACGTGAAACCATCCTCATAGTGGGAGAGAGAAATGTGTATTACTGGTTAATCACAGCAGATTCTTTACGAGACGCAAGATTGTTGCAGTCTTTATAAATTTTTCATTGACCAGAATTTGGAAAGTCTACAACAGTTGGCTAAGGAGAATCCAGTGCTGGCACAATCAACAAGATTTTGAGGAGGAAAGCACTTCATCTTGGACCGTCAGATGCAGAGATGTCTTCCTCTTAGAACTGGAGAGAGGTGGGACTTCGTCCTAGAGGTGATCGTAGATGCCGGAGTTGAACTCATCTACCATTGCAGCCATCCTCTGCAGCAGAGTTTTAGAATGATGGCAGGCGTGGACGGCATTTACTTATGTAGCGATTAGGGGACCACAAAGTCGTTTAATTCGAGTTAAAGATTTGCTTCTCTGAACTAATTCGCGCCGTCAAGTAGCTGAAGTCAGCACGTTCTTAGGCAGGGGAAGTGGTGACTATATGCACTATTCTGGTTCTGTTCTTTAAACTACTAATTAATTCATATCATTGGCAGTTTTTATATACATAGCTACATGTATCATTTTATTTCCAATTCCATCCACCTGTGCCAAAGTATGTGTTTAATGATTCATTTGAACCTTTGTGCAATTTATAACTCTCTGTTTTGCCTGATCAATGATTGGAATCAAGTTAATGAATCTTAGTAATAACCTGAAAGTATTGTGACATTTAGTTTCATTCCACAGTTTGACGAAACCCTTTCAAATAATATCTATGTGAACTATGGTACCCATATATCTTGTTTAATAGGGCCACTCCATCACTCCATCACAGACGTTCAACAGTTTTCTTTGCGCACCTTGTCATAATATCTTGCGTGATCTTATGGGAATAATCACGGGTTTCAGATCATGTTGGTATTACTGGGGTGTGGTAAATGCTCAACTGTAGTCTGATATCGGTGAGTTCCACATCATACTAGCTGTTTGAACCACATTGTGCATCAATACAACAAACATGGAATGTAATTGCCACAGACTGAAACTTTAAATGAGACTCTGTAATAGAAATAATGTGTGCCATAATGAAATTGTCATAAATGTAGCAGCAAGCACATAAAAATAGTTAGAAGTAGCTTTTGTGTCTGAAACATGGACATAAAAATAGGTTAGTGGAACTATTTTGTAATCACAGCTACTTGAGTTATCACAGTTTTTCAGTTCTTGTTTGTAACATACACTCCTGGAAATTGAAATAAGAACACCGTGAATTCATTGTCCCAGGAAGAGGAAACTTTATTGACACATTCCTGGGGTCAGATACATCACATGATCACACTGACAGAACCACAGGCACATAGACACAGGCAACAGAGCATGCACAATGTCGGCACTAGTACAGTGTATATCCACCTTTCGCAGCAATGCAGGCTGCTATTCTCCCATGGAGACGATCGTAGAGATGCTGGATGTAGTCCTGTGGAACGGCTTGCCATGCCATTTCCACCTGGCGCCTCAGTTGGACCAGCGTTCGTGCTGAACGTGCAGACCGCGTGAGACGACGCTTCATCCAGTCCCAAACATGCTCAATGGGGGACAGATCCGGAGATCTTGCTGGCCAGGGTAGTTGACTTACACCTTCTAGAGCACGTTGGGTGGCACGGGATACATGCGGACGTGCATTGTCCTGTTGGAACAGCAAGTTCCCTTGCCGGTCTAGGAATGGTAGAACGATGGATTCGATGACGGTTTGGATGTACCGTGCACTATTCAGTGTCCCCTCGACGATCACCAGTGGTGTACGGCCAGTGTAGGAGATCGCTCCCCACACCATGATGCCGGGTGTTGGCCCTGTGTGCCTCGGTCGTATGCAGTCCTGATTGTGGCGCTCACCTGCACGGCGCCAAACACGCATACGACCATCATTGGCACCAAGGCAGAAGCGACTCTCATCGCTGAAGACGACACGTCTCCATTCGTCCCTCCATTCACGCCTGTCGCGACACCACTGGAGGCGGGCTGCACGATGTTGGGGCGTGAGCGGAAGACGGCCTAACGGTGTGCGGGACCGTAGCCCAGCTTCATGGAGACGGTTGCGAATGGTCCTCGCCGATACCCCAGGAGCAACAGTGTCCCTAATTTGCTGGGAAGTGGCGGTGCGGTCCCCTACGGCACTGCGTAGGATCCTACGGTCTTGGCGTGCATCCGTGCGTCGCTGCGGTCCGGTCCCAGGTCGACGGGCACGTGGACCTTCCGCCGACCACTGGCGACAACATCGATGTACTGTGGAGACCTCACGCCCCACGTGTTGAGCAATTCGGCGGTACGTCCACCCGGCCTCCCGCATGCCCACTATACGCCCTCGCTCAAAGTCCGTCAACTACACATACGGTTCACGTCCACGCTGTCGCGGCATGCTACCAGTGTTAAAGACTGCGATGGAGCTCCGTATGCCACGGCAAACTGGCTGACACTGACGGCGGCGGTGCACAAATGCTGCGCAGCTAGCGCCATTCGACGGCCAACACCGCGGGTCCTGGTGTGTCCGCTGTGCCGTGCGTGTGATCATTGCTTGTACAGCCCTCTCGCAATGTCCGGAGCAAGTATGGTGGGTCTGACACACCGGTGTCAATGTGTTCTTTTTTCCATTTCCAGGAGTGTATATACAAAATGAATGTCAGGACATATAACTGATTGTTACCTTCCAAAGTATTACGCAGATACCATTTTTCGTGGTCTGTAATTCGAAAATATTTGGGGGTACACGCTATAAAGATTACCAAGAGGCCGATGGAGCAATAGAGGCAGGAAACAGAGTGGGGCGAGTTGTGTCGTTTCCTGGTCAGGTCATGTGATCTGCAGATGTGTTACTGAAGCTTATATTAGGCCAGGGTTTCCCAAACTGTGTTCCAAGAAACACTCGTGTTCCACGGGAAGAAAATAAGTGCTCCGCAGAAAAGTATTAATAACATGGTCATTTTTTTCGACGTTTTGTCGATACTATTTTTTAAAATTTTGTTATGGTTTCTGTGTAATTAGTGTCGATTTAAATCAGAAGTAACCACTGAATAAAACAAGTTTACTATCAATATTTGAAATTTTAATAATTTTCAATATAAGAAGGGTGTTCCGTCAGATTACGAGGATTCTCAAAGTGTTTCGTCAGAGTAACAGTTTGGGAACCCCTGTATCAGAGACAGGGTATACTTCCCTCACAGGGACAGGAGTGGCCCTACCTTCGAGCCCGACTTCTGAGACGCTCTTCTTTTGAACGTGCGCCATGTAGCCGAGCACGGAGAAGATGACGAAGCCGGCCAGGAAGCTGGTCAGGCAGTTGATGCTGCTCGTCAGGATGGCATCCCTGCAACATCATAGCAGCCGTCATCAGCGCCTGAGGACGTCCTTGTCTTTATCTCTATAGCGTAACCGAGGAACTGTCAGCTCCGGAAGGGGAGGAAAACAGGTTTGCAGCGAAGGTCTGTGACTTCTACAGTACGTCCTCTTGTCATACAGGTCTTTAATGTGAGAGAGACTTGCACGGGGACAGAATAACAGTCGTCTTACAGAGGGCTATTTTTAATTTATTCAACTGATCCATATCATTTTCTACATGCGAACGGAAACATCTGGACCGTCACGCTCTGAACTACACTGCTGCAAACAGGCCGACACAGAGTATTAGCCACTGCCAATTACATAGGAAAAAAGGCAAAGAGAAAATTTTCTTATTATTAAAGCTAGGGCAATCCAAGTTTGCGAAAACGGACGAAAATTCGCGAAGTTGCGAGAAACGGTTTTTTAAAATAAGTAGAAACTATAGAACCGGTCAAAAGATGTTAAATGAAAAAGTTGTATGGTTTAAAAAGATCTATCAGCTATTTCCGAATGAGTATAGAATACTTTTTTACGTTTCGAGATATATCGAAAAACCGTTGAATACGTGGTTCACTATAACTCGTTAACATTTATGTTACCAAACTTGCTATTTACTGTAAACGCAGCTCTTGATGCTTCAAAATACTACTTGTTTGAAAAATTAAAAAATATACTTTTTGCAGATATGTCAATTTTTTTTAAAAAAAATGGCCCTCTTGATGACTGGCTAGGTGTTCTCAGCAGACGGACCTACGGTAGCGATTTGAGGCTTATTTTCAACGCAAACAGCTGTGTAATCATAATAGTAAATAATTTTAACAATTTTATAAATTCATAATAACAAAAAAAGATTCGCACAACTTTAATTTTGTTGTTTTTTTCAACAAAGTATCTCTATTTTTATTTTATGAAAATAACTATTTCGGAAAGAAACTGCTGAAATTTCTCCAAGATAACTGTTATTTTTCATGAGCGGGCGCAGCTAACATTTTACAGCACTTTGCTTTATGGAGGTTAATATTGAATACTTATACTTTTAGAAAAAGTACTAGCGTCTGTTTAATTGATTTTGGTGTTATTAACTGGACAATAAAACGGAACTTGCCAGCGCGCAGTGCGTCAGCTGGAGGGGGCAATGGAGTGGTTGGAACGGGCGTGGGCTCGATCTGGAAGCTGCCACACTTGCATAATCTTTGATATCTCGGCTTCTGGACCACATAAAAAAAATCCTTTTGAATTGACTCTGGGGTAACTTGACGAGATAAACGCGAATGTTGTATCATTTTTGTCTTAGAATCAAATTAGCCCCGGAAATCCTTAGTTTTTATTTTATTTACATGTTTATGTTTATTTTCAGTTTAATAATTTTGTATTATTACAACAGAATTTTTGATGTAACGCCTCAATTTTTTTGCTCAATTAATGATACTTACGTTATACTGGTTGTTGGTCTCTTGAACACTTACTTCATTACTCTAGTCCTAAATTACTTTTGGTAAAAAATTAAGTAAATGCAACATGTCAAGGTAACTTCAAAGAATTTTATTTATTTACGCAAATATGTAACAAGACATCTCTCTGTAAAGTATATAAAAACCATTATAAAGGAAACTATGTTACATACTTATCCTATATCGATAAAATTTCTTTATCAAAAGAATGCCTTGTTTTCTTTGTTGGATGGTCTTCTGCTTCATTTTCTTGTACGTCCTCTTCTACATTTTAATAAAGAAGAAAGTTGAAAGAATCGAGAGAACATCAACATTTTGACATTGCAACTGAAGAACATTTGCATTGAGAAGTTGCCGAAAGCATCAACAGAGTCATCGTGTATTTCGATGTTAGGAAGAGTATCAAAGTTTTCACATTGTGCTGAGTCACAATGTTTCAAATACTCTTACATGTGAGTGGCTTCTTTTTACAGTACGTACTCGTACATTCATTTAGAAGCAGTTTTCAGAATGAGGGCGCACTGGTTCACTCCACTGTACAGACGCACTCTGTACTTGCACGCTTCATTTTACTACTCAGTTGTTAACACCAAAAATCAATGGCACATAGCCTAGTTCTAGTATTTTTTCTTGGAAATGTTAAGGGCCTCGTTGTAAAACGTCAACTAAGTCAACTAGATTTTTTATCTAAAAAAGTCTCGTTTCCAAATGGTCGCAGAAAAAAATTTTCTTTTTTTTAAATTCGTGAAAAAATGTTAGTAAGTTGTTTCTTTAAAAGCTATTTACACAAAATGAAAATTGAAATAGTAAATTAAAAACGTGCCCATGAAATTCAAGTTTTTCTAAGTTTTTTTTTAGTATTAAAATTACTAAAATCTTAAAAACTACTCAATAACGTGATAAGATACTACTTTGCGAAAGAAAATAAGCCTAAATCTGTTACTGTATCGGCATCCGTTGAGAAGATACACTTAATTACCTATAGCGCCATCTCTCGTCTTTATCCAAGAAAGCGATATATCCGAAAAAATATATTTATTTTTAATTTTTCAAACAAATATTTAATTACTCCCTTTAAATAGCAAGTTCGGGAACGTGAATATAACGAGTTACAAGGAACCCGATTTTTAACGGTTTTTTCAATGTATCTCGAAAAGTAAGAAAACAATCGATACTTACAAGAAAGCAATCGATGCTTATAAGAAGGCAATCGACAGAGATTTTTAAGGCCTAAGACATTCTTTTTTAACATTTTGTTCTGTTTTCAGGTAATTTTTTGCAATCACGTCCTCATAATGCTTGGGCTAAGTGAGCACAGATGGTTTTCAAGAATGCTGGGCTGACTTCGAAAAATCCAACTTATGAATGTCCGAAATTCTTTTTTAATAAAAAAGTCAGCTCCTGACATTCAAAATGTCCCCAATTTCTAGCTGGATATTGATGAATGCAGTATTGTTGACAGTGTTGAATGACTGCTGCTGTCATCACTGTTAGATGAGATCGATGCTAGTCGTATACGGAAAACAAAAGGACTAACTACAGACTATTATGCAAGTGTTTGTATTTCAGTGTTGACACATTATGAGACTACTAGTGGACGTAACTGATGAAGTCACGAGGAAAATATTTTTCGTATATCTGTTCGATGATCCAGTATTCATAAATTAGTTAAATCACTTCTTTCCTGCTTCATGTAATACTGAGACCGACACGTACAACATTCACCGAATTTTTGGCAAATAACAGCTTCTTCCTGCGTAAAAGTTTGCTTTATAGCAAAATCTTTACTATTTAGTTTTCCACGTGCAGCAATTTAGATTAGGAAAAGAATCTGGCGTAGTTGTATTGAAAGAACCTTGCTGGGGTTGGCCAGAGTAAGTACACAGTTGTAATTCACTATTTTTTGTCACCTCTCCCTCAGTTTGAACATAGTCCAAATAGAAATGCTTTGACCACAATTGAATTCTAAATATTTTAAGTTTTCTGAAAGTGTAGTGGATACCAGTTTACGTTCAATATGTTACTTAAAGAAATGCCGATTGCTGTTCACGAACTGACATGAAGAAAGCTTTCTTAGATGTAAAAGAGCTGCAGGCACTTAAAACATGAAAAGAAACAACATGAAAACTCGAGAGGATTTAGAAAGCTGCCACCTGAAGAGGAGGAAGATTAACTGATGGTAACGCATAGTGCACCTGAAAATAATCGATATGTATTGGTATGTATAGTGAAAGTTAAGTTAGCATCGGAGGAGCTGTTTCTATGAAAGAGAAGACTCTAACGCCCTGTTTACGGAGATAAGAAGTGTCGTCAATCTTCCTCTGTGAAAGGCGGCGACCTTAATCTCATCGGCCTGCTGCTCGCAGCACGCCATACGTCGTTTAAGCTTTCCTCCGAGAACTCTGATTACTCCTTGACAGGCGCTGCACAGGGCGCCAACGGCCTGCAAGTCCTAGCGAGGACGCAGCCGTGTAATTTCCTTCGCACCATTTAAAACGAGATCGACTAAAAACTTGGCCATTAGGCAGTGCAGATTCATAAAGTTGAACTACCATTTCTTATTCACATTTTAATTATAGAAGACTGTCACGCTACCATTGCCATTTAAGTCATTACATCGAAATTTGGAGTTGAGACAGGAAAATCTTCTAGAAAACTGCGACTGGCGGTAACGACACTTTTATAGATGCGCCACATATTTCCTGCAGGGCTGTGTGTTTTAGAAGCAAGTGAATCGCACCGAGCATTATTATTAGTATCCTTTTCTTCCTTGTGTAAATTAAACTGTTGAAATGCATTCAGTTATTTTAGAAAGTGAAGATAAGTTAATATAGTACACCATATTTTTTATTATTCACATTTTAACTTAATCAGCATTTGTTCGGCATTTTTCAACAATCAGGAATGGTTCCTTTGTTTTAAATATATTTCACGTGGTCATAAACGTATCTGTACAACATGGAAAATTAAATAGCTCAAATTGAAACCCATTTTCTTGTTTACTTGTAAATATTTAATGGGAAAGAAAGGCACCGGAAAATAACAGAACGTGGGTGAAGCGTTTCGTGGTGATCACTTACTGAAATTTTGGAGAGGAAAATGCGTTTATTTTCCTTTCTGTTTGCAGCTTTCTTGTCAGTAATGTCGGACTTCGAGGCACTTGTTGCATTTTTTTTTTTCTAATATTGCCCAGAGTAGACAGTGCGGTAACCACGCTTTGAAGTGAGGAAACGTGAAGGTTGTGATTTTTCGGGAGGAAATTTTTGTATAACCTTATGACATACTTCTTGTATGTCGAGGCAATTTGCGTCTTATGCACTCTCACAGTAAAATATTACATCAGTACTAAGAATTCTGTGACTTGAGTGCTTAACAATTGATAGTTAGCCCATGGAATGTACTCCACAAACAGCTCGTGTACCGTATTCAAACAAGTAAAACTTTTATCTTCGATTGGGAGAAAACAGTTGTTCGTCACTAATTCGATTTCATAGTAACAATATTTGTGAAGAGAAAATAAATAGGTCAAATACCAGTGTTACATAAATTTATGTCTACTTGAAACGTCAAAAGTATGAAGGCAATTGATATGACTTCGGCTGATATCTGTTGCCTCAACGTCTGAATAATTTCTCTGCATTTGGACCTAAATGGCGTCAACTTGTTACAGACTTCACAGTGGGAAAGAGTGGCCCATGACTGGAGTGATTTGTGTTCCTGGTCTGGACATAATAGTTTCATGAAGATTTTGAACACGATATCAGATCCAGTTCAGGCAAGGGTTAGGAACAGTAACTATCTGATTTATATTTTAACTGAGAAAGGAATTTTACATCTGAATTTAGTCTGACCCGATAGACGTTCATGACGTGATGCCGTGAGATTCGCTATTACGTACAAACGCAGCAGCCGGCTCGCTCAGTGCACAGAAACTTTCGAAAGACGTCGTTGTCTCAGTACCATTGAATTGAAAATATAATTACGGATGTCCTGCCGGGGAGCTGCACTTTTCTGATGAGAGATACTACTGGGGAAAGAGGGTGAACAATGCGTGTAGTCACACTGGAGCCAAAAGCCAATCTTTTGATGTCCTCAGTACCTGAAAAGCGTAAACGTTTACATATATTTGGAAGTTGCTTGGAAATTGTGAACTCTAGGAGATGGCATGTAATCCTGTTGGGTGCAGGAGGCAAGTTGCAGACTGTCAGGCGCAGAGATGCTGTGTGCTAGAGTTACTGGCTGTTCAGGCACAGTGATCACGAAAGTTATTTTTTCAACTTAGAAAACTTTATAATAACTGTCGAGTGCGTTGGGTATGTAGACATGGAATTCAGAGTTTTTGGCTCACTACTTGTAGGTGAATTTTCTGGCATGGTGAGTGCTCACATGATTGGTTGGCTTAGATCTCGTAACAGATTGTGGAGCTATTATCTAGCCTGGGATGGTGTTTGACGTAAAGGACGGACTTTTTAGGAGTTTGCCTATTTTTCATAAAAACAAGGAATGTTTTGACCTAGGTTTTATGTTCAATGTACGATCTTTAAGTGTTGCCCTGCTTTCCCTTAGCGAAGATTTCCGTGAACGTTTCAAGGAACCAGTTGGAGGTGGTTGGAACGGAGTGAATTTTTGTCCTGTAGTAGGATCTTTGACACTCTCCAGCGCAGTTACATTATTGCAGGACATTTATCGCTGATATTCGAATTATAACTTTTACGGAGGTAAAAGCATTGCTGGCGACCGTCATTAAGACTGATTAGCAAGTGTAGCAGTGCCGAGAATTAATCCACATACACCTACAAATGTTTATTTGCTGCTCTGTGACGCAATCAGTCGCATAATTTGCTTCACACTGTGCTCATCGCTAGGAACACGTGGATGGCGGCTGCTGATGTGAGTGAGCATTCCCGCGACGCAAAAGCATTAGGAAAGCAGAAGTCGAAGAACCTTTTAATATAACATAGAAAAATCTTTTGCCTGTATGATTCTCTTCAGGGAACTAACACATCAGACGATAAAAGAAAAATACAATGTGATTAAATTACATTCACCCCAAGGGTGGTGAATGCCGAAGAGGGACACTTCACAGCCTCGCTGAAGATGACTGGGGTTACACTACGGTCTCTGACGGTGTTTTATCGTGTGGACTCACCGGTAGCAGTTGTTGTTGAACTTGTTGTAGCTGGAGAGGGCGAGCAGAGTGCCGAAGCCGGGACCCAGGGAGAAGAAGATCTGCGACGCCGCGTCTATCCACACCTGGAACAGAAGCACCAGGCCGGCTCGCTGATAACAGCGGCTACTGGCTACAGGTGTACATACTACCAGTTTCACACCTTCAGTTAACCCGCAAATGATAACTTTGCAGTAGAAATCTTTGGAGAAGATATAACAAGTATGAGGGGTAGTCGTTAAGCTTTAATAATGACCCCGCATTTATTTATTTATTTATTTATTTTTTTTTTGGAGATGCATATCTGCAGTCTTATGACACATAAAAATTGCGTAACTTTATTGTTTCGTGGTGATAATTAAAGCCTTATGACTATCTCTAGTATGTTAATTAGAACCTTGGCATCAACCCTGTTGTGTCCTGTACGTTCTTTGTAGATATTTTTCGGCACCTCCTAGATGAAGCTCATCAGTTTTTAAAACTACAAATTAAAACTATAAGGAATGATGAAAGACGTGGCACCGCGGAAATTGACGTAACATTAAAGTGAATGGGATAATTTCGCTTACAAACACTTCTGTTCATCCAGTGATCCACAAAATATATTCAAACGATACAGAACTCGCATTATTACCCCTATCCTCTATCACAACTTTATAAACGTATGTCGTGTGACATTGATCACATGAATGTAAATGCAGCTGTATGTAAATGATGTAGGCAGTTGGCACTAATGTTTACAGTAAATGCTATGATGTTCTACAATTTCAATAATGACATTGCTAACACGCAGTCACAGGTAGGAGTAATTCTAAACTGTGGAACTGAATTAGCTTTTATTCCACTACGTTGGGAGAGTCCGGTATTAGTCTCTAAACATACTGGCTTTGGTGGTTTAGTACCTGTTCAAGGAATCCTTTCAACAATGTGGTTACTGCTCCAGTACACTATGTGATCAAAAGTATCCGGGCACCTGGCTGAAAATTACTTACAAGTTCGTGGCGCCCTCTATCGGTAATGCTGGAATTCAATATGGTACTGGCCCACCCTTAGCCTTGATGACAGGTTCCACTCTCGCAGGCATACCTTCAATCAGGTGCTGGAAGGTTTCTTGGGGAATGGCAGCCCATTATTCATGGAGTGCTGCACTGAGGAGAGGTATCGATGTCTGTCGGTGAGGCCTGGCACGAAGTAGGCTTTCCAAGACATCCCAAAGGTGTTCTGTAGCATTCAGGTCAGGACTCTGTGCAGGTCAGTCCATTAAACCGATGTTGTTGTCGTGTAACCACTCCGCCACAGGCTGTGCATTATGAACAGGTGCTCGATCGTGTTGAAAGATGCAATCGCCGTCCCCGAACTCCTCTTCAACAGAGGGAAGCAAGAACGTGCTTAAAACATCAATGTAGGCCTGTGCTGTGATAATGCCAAGCAAAACAACAAGGACTACAAGCCCCCTCCATAAAAACACGACCACACCGTAACACCACCGTCTTCGAATTTTACTGTTGGCACTACACACGCTGGCAGATGACATTCACCGGGATTCCGCCATTTCCACACCCTGCCATCGGATCGCCACATTGTGTCGTCACTCCATGCAACGTTTTTCCACTGTTCTATCGTCCAATGTTTACGCTCCTTACACGAAGCGACGCGTCGTTTGTCAGTTACCGGCGTGATGTGTGGCTTTTGAGCAGCCGCTCGACCATGAAATCCAAGTTTTCTCACCTCCCGTCTCACAGTCTTAGTATTTGCAGTGGATTCTGATGCGGTCTGGAATTCCTGTGTGATTTTTCTGGATAGATGTCTGCCTATTACACATTACGATCCTCATCAACCCTCGGCGGTCTCTGTCAGTCAACAGACGAGGTCGGCCTGTACAATTTTGCGCTGTACGTGGCCCTTCACGTTTCCACTTCACTATTATATCGGAAACAGTGGGCCTAGGGATGTTTAGAAGTGTGAATTCTCGAGTACAGACGTATGACACGCGTGACACCCAATCACCTGACCACGTTCGAAGTCCGTGAGTTCCGCGGAGCGCCCCATTCTGCTCTTTCACGATGTCTAATTACTACTGAGGTCGCCGATGTGGAGTACGTGGCAGCACAATGCACCTAATATGAAAAACGTATGTTTTTGGTGGTGTCCGGATTCTTTTGATCACGTGGTGTATGTTTTTGTGCTTGATGCCATGAATTCAAAAATTATATCCCTGTAATGCATTCGTATCTGGCTTCCAGAGAACTGTATGTAAAAGTGATAGTTTCAGTAAGTTTCCTTATTCTATACCACGCCAACATGATTCTATTATTTGAAGATATTAAGAGATTCAAAACAATTAGAGTGTTACCAGGACAACTGATATAGCATGAAAGAGGTGATTTTGACTATCACGAATGACAGCATCAGTATTAAATGTTGCACAATTTCTTATTCAAGATTCTTCTGACAATCAACATAACCTGTCTTCAGTTTATTAATTACATCACAGTTATGAATTCAAAATTAGGACAGAAAAATTTTTGTTTCATAATTCCATGTTATGATTAAAATGATCATTGTTCCTACATGGTCATGTAAGAAAAAGATATATATGGATACGTACAGTCCAGTCAAAAGCTTGAATAACCATCTTTGGCAGCGAGAACGTGCAGAAAGTGAGTCAGTAAGGTTCTGGAAGGTATCGACTGGGATGTGGAGCCATACCGACTCCAGTGCCGAGGAAAGCTGCGCTAGGTCTCTCGGTTGAGGATCCATGGCACGAACACCCCGATCGAGGTGGTTCCACAGATTCTCGATCTGGTATAAATCTGGTGAGTTCGGTGGCCAGGGGAGTACGGTAAACTCATCGTGGTGCTTTTCGAGCCACGCAAGTACAAATGAATCTGTGGGACACGTGTCATAGTCCTGAAGGTAGATGCCAAGGAAAAACCAAAGCGCATGTCCCCCTGGGTAGATGCGTACTTTTGTTGACCCATTGTGCCTTCCAGAAGACGGGATCTCCCACAGAAAGCCACGAAAATGTTTCCTAAATCATAAGGCTTGGTCCTCCGGCCTGAACCCTTATGACGACTGTTGCAGGGCCATACCCTTCAACGGCCATCTATCCGATAGAGCATAAAATGTGATTCATCTGAAAAGGCCACCTGTCGTCACTCAGTGCACGACGAGTTGCGGTAATGGCGATAAAAATCCAGCCTTCGTAGCCGATGAAGAGCAGTGAGCATGGGGTATGAACCAGGCCCACACACAGCAGTGTTCGCTGAATGGTCCTTGAGGGGACACTGTTGGTAGCCCATTGGTTCATCGGGATTTTCAATTGCTCAAAGTTGCTTATCTACTAATCCGTACACATCTGCATCCGTCGTTCACCCCTCCATCCATGACCCGTGATTGAAAAAGGATGCCTCGTCGACGATTTTGCATGGCGCCATTTTGCCATGCGCGGTAAACCAAAGGCACGCGAACAGTTTACAAATTTAGCCGTTTCACGGATGAACCCACCCATGGCCCCAAAGCTAATGATCATGCACTTTCGGACATTAGATAAATTGCTCCACTGCCGCATTAGAACAACGACTGCACTGTTTCCCGCGTTCCCACCACAGTCTTTATATAGCCTCCACTGCTAGTGCTGCCACCTACCATCTGTGAGAGGTAGTCACATTAACGTGACTGAATCGTGCATATTGGAGGTCATCCCTCAGCCTCCATAATAAACCTGTTTCATATGTCTTCTTCAACGGTCAAGTTTCTATTGGTCATACTCCTTCCTATCCCTTGAATCCTTTTGAGTCACGGGTTTCCATTGGATCTTCTGTTTTGTTCAGTCAGTATTGAATACGTTTTTAGGTATTCTTTCTTGTTCCATTTTCATTAAATGTCCTAACTAAAAAAGTCATCTGCGTTCTACAGGGTGTCCAGAAAAGAGCTCCCTGATTTCAAAATTAAATATCTCGAAAACAAAGATCGATAGAGGAATGCAGTAAACGGCATGTTTATTATGAAAGCTGTAAGAAGTTTATACAGCAGTTTGAAATAATAGTTACAAAAGCTGCTAACAGATGGCGCTGTACGCTGTACAGCTCATATCAGCTTACATAAGTGAAATAATCGTATGGAAACTATCTTTGCAAACAATCACATCACAATGTTTTCAAAATGTTCACCATTGGCACTACAGAGGTGGCGCAAACGAAGAATGAAATTCGCCATCAAATTTCGTAGTGTCTCAACCGAAATGGATTCACATGCCACAGAGATCGCCGATTCAAGCTTGTCCAGCGTGGCGGGATGCTTCGGGTAGACCATGTCTTTCACTGTGCCCCACAAAAAAAAAAAAAAGGCCACTGGGAGTCAAATCCGGCGAATATGGAGGCCAATCCATGCCTGCACCAGTAAATTTGGAATATTCCAAAGCAATGACTCGATTCCCGAAGTATTCTTCAAGAAAGCGAAACACTTGTTCGGTCTGATGTGGTCGGGCCCCATCTAGCATAAACCATTCAGTACCTGGTCGATCCTCTGACGCTTGCTGTGCGGCGACAAATTGTTCCAAAATTGCAACGTAACGTGCACCAATGACCGTTTCTCGAATGAAAAATGGGCCAATAATGCCTCTGCTGCATACTGCAGCCCACACAGTAGCTTTAGGAGAATACAGGGGTTTCGCTTCACACCAATATGGCTTTTCGGAACCCCAAAATCGCCAGCATTCCTCTATCGATCTTTGTTTTCGAGATATTTAATTTTGAAATCAGGGAGTCCTTTTCTGGACACCCTGTATTTCATCCATTATGGTACCTTTCTTGTGTGTCACTTCCCGTGCATCCTCATTTCTTCTATTTTCCAAACCTGAGATCCTTGACACTTGTCTTAGGAAGTCTTCGGATAAACAAAAAGCAAAATAACCGCGCCTAACTACACATGTAGTGATTGCAGTTGATTGACAAGTTGTTCATAAAGGTCCCAAGACAACAACAAAATTTAAAGCTTTCTGGGTGGTGTTTTTTTTATGGGCCTTAGGTTGTGGTATAAGGCATATTTTTCTATCTCAATTTTCGTCTCTCATTGCTGTAGATATCCTCTGAGTCCGACTTGCTCAGCTTGTTCAAGAGTGAAACTACCATGTGAATCTTTATAAATTCTGATGATGATGTCTTCACCATTGGGATGAGAAACGTTAGACACAGAAATATGCCTTTGACCACGGCCTAAAGCCTGTAATATAGAAAATAAAGAAAAACAAGAACGCAAATATCGACCGTGGAAGACTGCTATCGATGCTTTGCGGACTCACATACAATCCGCGTGGTGGGGATACTCGAAGAACACTTGCGGGTGTTCTGTGATTCCACTCCACGACGTCGAGGTCTGTCTTTATACCAAATTCTCGTTCAGACACCGTACACGCTTACCCAACACTAATAATTTTGAAACATCCAGTAGAATGGCTGATATTCACTCAGTTAAGAGGGCGTGGAACGGTTACATTAACAGTGCAACGTGGACAGAGAGTGAGAAGGGACATAGACAGGCTCAGTCCCGATAGTTATAATGTATAATATGCGGCACAATTTTCTTATTCAAAGCGATTGTGGGTGCTATCAGTTGTGCTAGCTGCTGTTTCACATCAAATCGTGGGTGGTAGGTTTGCAGTAACACATTGAGGTGACAAAATATATTGGACAGGAATATGCAAGTATCTAGATGGTGGTCGTACGGCGTACACAAGGTATAACATAGCGGTGCATTACGGAGCTGTCATTTCTGGTCCGGTGATTCATTTGAAATGGTTACTAATATGATTATGTCCGCACGAGGGCAATTAACAGACTTTGAACTCGGAATGGTAGGTAGGAGCTGGAGGCATGGGACATTCCATTTCTGAAATCGTTAGGGAATTCGATAATCCGAGATCCAAATTGTCAAGAGTGTGCTGAGAATACCAAATTTCAGGTATTACCACTGACCACGGACGACACAGAGGCAGAAGGCCTTCACTTAATGACCAAGACCAGCGGCATTTGCATAGATTTGTCAGTGCTAACTGAAAAGCAACAATGCATGGGATAACCGCAGAAATCAATGCGGGACTTAGACGAACGTATCCGCTAGGATAGGGCGGCGAAATTTGGCCTTAATGGGCTATGGCAGCAGACGACCGACGCTAGTGGCTTTGGTAACAGCACGACATCGCCTGCAGCGCCTCTCCAGTGCCCGTGATCATATCGGTTGGAGCCTAAACAACTGGGAAACCGTGGCTTGGTCAGATGGGATCCAATTTTAGTTGATAAGTTCTGATGGTAGGGTTCGAGTGTGGCACACAGCCATGCGCCCAAATTGTTAACAAGACACTGTGTAAGCTTCTGGTGGTTCCATAATGGTGTGGGCTGTGTTTACACGGAATGGTCCTCTGGCCCAACTGAACCGATCATTGACGGAAATGGTTGTGTTCGGCTTCTTGGAGACGAAAAAAGGATGGAAATTTTATGGATGCAATGCACCATGTCACCAGGCCACAATTGTTGGCGATTGGTTTGAAGAACTTTCTGGACAATTTGAGAGAATGACTTTGGCCACCCAGGTCGCCCTACTTAAATCCCGTCGAACATTAGTGGGACATAATCGAGAGGCCAGTTCGTGCACAAAATCTCGCAGTGGCAACGCTTTCGCGATTATGGACGGCTGTAGAGGCAGCGTGGTACAATATTGCTGCAGGGGACTTTCAACGACTTGTTGAGTTCACCCCACATCGAGAGCTGCACTACGCAGGGAAAAACGAGGTCCAACACGATATTTCAAGGTATCCCATGACTTTTGTCACCTAAAGTACTTACTTGCGAATGTTATATTTTGCATTTGAGCCACTATGTCGTAAAATTTATGAAATAAATATTTATATTCGAGTCATAATTCTTGAATTCCGTAAGATCTGTGTGAAATGGAATGAAGAAAGGCCTCTGGTGGGTTGTTATGTCGAGTGTGACTGTTGACAAACGAATGTAATTGTCTTTGTACCCATACAAAGGCTAGTCTGGATCAGCATTCCTGGCTGATGAATAATGCACTGCACTTCTGCCTGAGCTACAACCAAATTATGTTCAAAGGGTGGTCAGTGCAGCCAAACTACAGTATGACTGTCGCATCAGTGAGTAGCAGCTAGAGATCCATGAATCAAGTGAACTGATGTATGCTGCAGGTAAGTGCAGTCGGGCCTTGGCCTTCAAATATTTCTTCCGTACTTACTTGTAGAGCGATTGGATTCATGAGCATTATTACGAGTACAAGTAGGAACAGAGTGCACGTAAGAACAAACACTGAGTAAAAATGCTGACTGGTCCAAGTACCAAAAGCTGTATTTCAGAAGGGCTAAAAAAACTGTGTGGTGGTAAAATTCAAGCAAATTCTTTATTTTGTTAATTGTTGAGAATAATGGACATTTTCAGATACAGAAATAGTTTTGAGGTAATATCATCAAACCGATTTTTTATAATTTTCAGAGTTATAAAAGATCTAAACCTATGGCGAGTTGTCCAATACGAACCACGTGAAATCCTCAAATAATCTGTTATGCAGTTGATATTACAGAATTCCTTGTTTTGTTTCAAATTCAACGACAGCACTAATTCTCTTTTTCTTTACTTCTTTCAAGGGTAACACAGAAGACAAGCACGAAAATACGTCTGCTCTCACGTGGACACTGATTCTTCAGTACAGAATAAACTACTGTTTCCGATGGTATGGTAAGATTTGAAGTGTCTATATAATTTCTTGAGTTCCGGGCTTTCAAATAAAAATATGAAATGATGTTGGTGTGGTGGCCAATCACTACGTACCCACCGACTCAACGTTGAAATATTAAAAGTTCTGGCTGGTTTCGTTGTCTAGGGGCTGGGATACATAGTTGTCGCATTACAGGCCAAATACTGCTGAGTCTACAGTAAACGATAGGAATACACACATGAAACGAATGGTCGAAGGTTTCCATCACTCGGCAATTACGAATTATAAAAGTGACATATAAATTTATAAATGGAAGATTGCAATCAAATAAAATCTGCAGGTACTATCTTAACGACTTTAAATTATTAGTACGACAGTAAAAGTATTTTTGAGAATGCGGTATGTTTCTGCAAAACACTTACTGGTGCCGATGGTTCAGCAATTAAATAAAATATAAGTTGAATAGCAGGGGAACAATAGACTCCTATTGCACGTAATTAGTTATGAACAACAATATAGCTCGCGAGATATTCACTTCTACACGCACACTACGTCTTCACTGTAGAAGCCAAGGAAATCTTACAAGTGCACAAGTCGGCACTCCAAAATATTTCTATCTGCTGCGACCACGCGCAAACCGCAAACCGCTAACGTTCGGCACAACGTGTTTGCTGACGGGCCGCGGCTGGCCGAGCGGCCCGTGCGGTGGCCGCCAACTCTGAACTTAAAAAATATTTTCGGGGCTCCACGACTCGCCCGTTACTTTACAGAGTCAATGTCACAAATGAAAAAGACTTTGTCTTGTACACTCTTTGACATAAAACTTGACCGGCGGCCGGCCGCTTCAGGGGCTAAGTCCAGGCCGATCGCGACATGGGACAAAAAAACTGGCCAACTCGCTAATTCTCTAAGTCCGGTTATCTGCACAATCTGGCAACACTGTAGACTGCGGCACTTCCTAGAGGAAAACTTGTCCCATGATAGAGAAACTCTAGGCTGATTGCGCCTGTGGTCTAGCGGTAGCGTGCATTGTTTCTGTTCATAATGTCAGTGGATCGAGAGCAGCTGGCGTAAAATATTTTTATAGCCTCTTCTGTCTGAATGCTGAAGACGTGAATGTAATGGTAGCGCAGATTCAATCTATTTCGCTTTGTGACACACCGATATCAAAATTTTATCCAGTAACGATTTTGCGGCAGATTTCCTGCAGACTGTCCTCCTCTGGACGCCGTATGCGGCAAAGCTCCGGGATCCATTTGCTGGCTACTGGCAGCGGCCGTGGCGACAGCAGCGGCGCTGCACTCCCCCGTTCTTTATCGAAAGCGCCTGCTACCGCTCATTGCTTTTGATGATTTAAAACGCTTTATTATTAAATGTTGCTCCACAGAAAATTTCTACAATTTCCATTCACGCTCAAAAGCAACGGAGACAGACGCCCTGATTAGTAGGCGGGTATTATATTACATTAATCGGCAAGAGCTGAGTATGGCCCGAAATTAATTTTATAGACTGGGACGAAATTAAACCACCTCACTACATTCGATGAATTTATAAATGCTTCATACCTCGTTTCTTTTCCTTTCAAACTCAATTATTTGTGCAACTTTTGGTCAATGTTTGGATGTTTTCGTCAAGCCAGAGTGAGCGTCTGTGGTGTAAAGTGTATTACAGTTCTTGTTTCATTCCTTATGGTAAGTCTATGCGATAAACTGTGTGAATACCTTGCAATGCATGCTCTGTAGCAGTGCAGGAACACTGCACATTTGGAGTTCCATGTATGGGTTCATGAAGTATTTATTGTTGATCGGAAGTGATAGTTAAGGTCATCAGATTTAAACCAGAAAAATTTGTCGTTTTGAAGGTTTCAGAGAATGGAAAGGAATTGCTAACGCCGGTGTTAGAAAACGTCTACAGTTAAAAACTATTGCAAAAATTTAGAAGAAGGGAACTATATTAATGAACATGTGCACTTCATAAACAACCTTCTGACATGTTAGACCTATATGACGAACAAAGCTCAAATTTATATCGTTGACAGTCGGTTTGAATCTTTTCAGGGTCTATTTTACAGTGAAGCACCTTGGAATTTGCATAGCAGAAATCCATGATATTAATTTACTAAGTCGAAATCGGACGAAGATTGATGTTTAAAGGCATTCTTCAGATTTCGCATAAGAAATTTTTACTAGCAGTTTGCAACTCCATTAATTAAAATGGAAAATAAAAGGTTGTAGTCAACGGCTTCTACCGTGATTCGAACTGCTATGTCTTATAGTACAAGCACTGCAACGCACAAGGGAACCTCTGAGCTAACGACACACTGGCGGCCGGAGGCGGAATATAGTCATTGCCATGTTGCCTGAGCCTCAAAACGCAACCTTAAACACACGAACAGAGGAGGTGGAGATTACTGTTTTAACGTCCCGTCGACAACGATGTCATTAGAGACGGAGCACAAGCTCGGATTAGGGAAGGATGGGGAAGGAAATCGGCCGTGCCCTTCCTAGGGAACCATCCCGGCATTTGCCTGATGCGATTTAGGGAAATCATTGAAAACCTAAATCAGGATAGCCGGGCGCGGGATTGTACCGTCGTCCTCCCGAATGCACACACAAACAGGTGTTACTTATGTGAAGAACGCCGTTCTTGGAGTCCAGAAATTAAATATACTTTCTAATTGTGTCATCTTGCAGTGGATTATATCGTACGAGTCTTCGATGTGGAAAACGAATGTCAAGTGAATTTAGCGAGGTAACGCCGACCTACACCCGGAAGTAAATGCACTATCAGAGTGTTGACAAATACTTGCTACGACGCTGCCATTTCTAGGCTCTCTGACGAGGCAGCTCTTCAGCGAAATGCTTGCCGTGATTCTCCGATACGGTTCTTCAGAGTGGAGACGCGCGCGCACATTTGGTTTTTATGCGGCGTTCTCCCCTGATGGTTTCTGACGTCGCCTTGTGGGCTAAGTATACATATGAGACATTCAATTATCATTAATCCAGAATGATACAAGTTTCAGCTTCCGGCGTGGAAGAAGGCTGTTGACGCCGACATTATATCATTTCAACGTAGGGAAAGCAAAACGGATCATTCAATGTTTCTCATTCAACATAAAGCATGTGAGATAATTTTCCGTAACGTTCATAATCATCTAAAAATACAAACGAAGTAAAAATACACCGTAAGCTTATTCGAATTGAATATAACGCTTTGCACCTCGATGTCGAATTTGTCCACTTGCAATCTTTTGCAGCATACACATAGAATGTCATGATTACCACGAGAATGAAGAAATATGTTGGTAAGGATGGAAGCAAGAAGAGACGCAGTCAACAAATATTCTATTCCTCATGGCATTCATTTCATTTGACACGTAAGAAGAGGTAAAGCGGGAATTTACTTTCGTTAACACGAAAGATATGCCGCACATATTGATAACGAGGAAGTCTGCGTCTTCATACGTTTCCTCCTTGAAATCTGTATGCTCTATTATATACTAAGTAGCCCGATCATTGTTTCAGTAATGTTACCCTCTTGTTTGACCCCGTAACGATGAACAGATTCCAAATGCATGTCTCCTTTCCTGGGTTGTTTTTTGTGTTTTATTGCTTGGAATTCCTGAAGCAGACCACTGTGCCTTCCCCCCTCGTGGGTTAGGTCTTAAAACTAAACCGCTTTGTATCCAATGGCATAATTTATTCAGACAGCATCAGCATAAGACTATCAAACAAAGCCTTCCATTTACAGTTGCAGCACTCTAACCAGTACTGACCAAAGTGTAATCCACGGTCATGGTCCTAAATTACCAGCTGTCTGCTACTATGGCAAAGTCCGTACTACACTTTCGATTCCGCAGCACCATTTTATCTGGTAACACTGTGTAGTTGCACAGTTGTGCTACCAGGTCTGTCCTCACACTGTCAACTTTATGTATCTCACTTCTCCTGTAGCGTAGATCACGAGGAGCCGAAGTAAATGAGTGTATTCTCCATGACGTAACATTCAGTATTCCCTTCTTTCATAGCCACTCTTCATGTGCATCGATACCAAATAGGAATGCGAAAACTCTTGCGAGTGAGAGAATGACAATAACAATCGTAACAAGAACAAGCAAATAATGAATGGTGTTTATTCCAACGCAGAACGAGAATGGCATTAAATATAAAAATCTGTATCTATATCTATATCCATATCTATTGATCTTTGAGTTGGCACAATGCAAATATATTCTTAGCATTTAGTTACTGAATTTAGTTCTGATGTTTGCAGAGAAAAGGAAAAGTCGGTACTTCTCGCTAGTGTAATATAATGTGAACCAGCAACTACCCCTTCCTTAGTACACGACTCAAGCAGGTCCTCAAGTAGGTAGCAAGGCACTGCTGCATTCTGTTCCCTGACATTGCTCTGATGACGGTTAATGCAGATAGTTCCGATTATGAAATACAAAACGTATTGCAGGTTAGTTCCTAGGATAGTAACATTAAATTTGCGTTGTAGACGGCACATGAACGTGACGACTATCCATATTACTCATCAATATAAAAATACAATATTTTGGGAATTTAGCAGGATTACTCGAATTCTGAAATTGGGTGACTGACTGCACAGGTGCTAAACGTCGTCAAGAGTATACGATGTCCTAATCGCATTAGGAATATGAAGATCGTCTTCGACAGCTCGCAACTTTCACATTGCTATCTCCACCCTACTCCAGACAGCCCTCGGTCTAGTTGCACTACGTTGCCGATGTTATGGAAGGCCTTCAAACCGACAACAGACCACATATTGAAAAATACAAGCGAATTCTCTTGCAGCGTAAGCTTATTGTAACTAATCTAAAAATTATTGGAGAGGAACATTGTCCTATTCAAAAAAAGTAAAATGTTACACACTGTTGACGTCAAACGGACATTATCTATGTCCTGTCTTGTGTCCTACTCATCTATAATATCAAGTGTACTATGAAAATGATTATATATAATGGATGATAGGGTAATGCATTGATACCAGATGGTGGGGGCCGGCCGGTGTGGCTAGGCGCTTCAGTCTGGAACCGTGTGACCGCTACGGTCGCAGGTTCGAATCCTGCCTCGGGCATGGATGTGAGTGATGTCCTTAGGTTAGTTAGGTTTAAGTAGTTCTAAGTTCTAGGGGACTGATGACCTTAGAAGTTAAGTCCCATAGTGCTCAGAGCCATTTGAACCATTTGAACTATTTAACACAAAATGACATTAAAAATTAAAGTTATTCACGAGCAGCTAGTTGAGAATATGTATGAACATTAAATGACACGACGAACTGAAATAATATGACGAAGAGTTCAGCGCTCACTGGGAATAGAGCCCCACACATATCGTTGTTGACTACACACAAAGAGACGTCAGCTACCGAATTTTTCTCCACCAGCTTATAAGTAGTATAAGAAAGGTTACTGGTGATAGAGTTTCTACATGTCGCCACTCCAGACTTTATTGTGGTTCAACCTACCGTCTACTTGGTAAAGAAGGAATATCATCTTTAATGTGAATTTTCAGACCACGCAGCCATTATATCTCCTTCACTTGGTGTAGCCAGGAGAGAATGGAATCTGTCTCTCCCTATCTAAAATCATTGACGGAAGTGGGAATCGAACCCAGACCATAGGTGTAACAACCTACCATCCGTCCAACAGACCACGAAATCCTCTTCTCTGCGTGTCATTTTTCTATCGTAACGCAGTTGCGCCACACTGGATGAGAATTCTGACACACAGGCACCCTGTAGTAATTTGCAGCATGTTCAGTAAATTCATTTACTTGGTTGACCGAATCACCATGAACTAGTTGCCTCGGCTACCCAGTGCATACATTCGACTATTTTGTAATCACAGAAATAAAATCACGTAACTGCCACCTACACACAACTGCCAACAGTGTAGGATGCAGAAGTTTAAATAGGAAGTGTTCCTTTCCACTTGAGCTATTCTATTGCGCTATCTGTTACTAGAAAACGTCGTTCAGTCCAAAAGAAAAGCTGTAACTGTTTGTCTCTCAGAAGTCAAGATCTGGCCATATGCATAATCTCACAGTGCTGTGGAATCCAAAAGTTCTGGAGGAATAGTTGCCGAGCTCTGGAGCTGCTGTAGCTACGTGTCAGCTTGTAGCATAGATAAGATGTCGCGAGTTCGAATACATTCAGTGCTACATTTTTTAAAACGCAATTCTGCTCTCTGCTGAAGGTATCAATCTAATGGAACTTTGAACATAATTCCCTTCACTTTTCACCCCAAAGTAGTCGCATGTGGAAAAAGGGCTAACTACTGTGACATTTTGTACTATTCAGGTTTAATAGACAGCAGGCAGCAGATGCATCTCGAAGATGTGCAGGGAGAGCGCATCGTGCCATAATATGTCAGAAAAGTATTTTCTACATTAGCCGTCGTGTGGTAGTGATATTTTATTCTTCTTCAAACTTTGTTTGACAGCTTTAACTCAGAACAAGTTTTCTACATGCATGTAATCAATAAACTGCATGTGCATTGTCAGACTGTCATAGGTAACATCAGAGAATTCGCATATATCGTTGATGATTAATTTCTCTCTCATGTTTACTATTGTTTTAACAACACTAAAGGAAACCTTACGAAGCTTGTGCACTGTATTATAAGAAATGAAATAAAACTACCCATGATAACCTTACGACGAAAGTATCTGTACACAAGCATGCCTCTATCGACACGAATTAGTAAAATACTACTCACTTAGATTTTGATTGGGTCTGTGTTTAATTGGTATGCTGTGTCATACTCAAGAGGTATGCAAATGTGGCATTTCATTAATATAGTTACGTATTCCTAGAAACCCAAAATACGCTTGTCAGCAGCGGAAAGAGGCCTTACCTGTTGTGCAGTATTGTAAGTTTTTCAACATTGCACTATGAGCTGAAAGCATTTTCTTGCGATTTCCTTATTGATGTTTGATCTGACTGCTTGTAGCTCTTTCACAGAAGGGATAAAAACGTTACAGTCAGTGAGACTGGAACTGCAAACCGTAGCAGACACTTTTTCACAGGTCAGCACGCTACCACAGAGCTGGCGAGGAGGTATGGGTCTTAACTTACTATTACCAGGGCAATAGTAACTAGAACTCGTAAACCGCTATTTGAAGGTCGAGATTAGTTGCGGTTTCCACCTGCAACGACTTTCCTGGGCTGAAAACAGTAAATTTTCAATCTTTTGTTACCCTTCAAGCGATAATAACTCAGATTATGCAATGGAAATGACAGGTAAAATCAAGTGAACTTTGAGGCTTAATTCCGTGCACACCAGGAAGTAACTCGTCGATCACAGAGTTGCCAAACATACGTTGCCTTGTTGCCAAATCTCAGTTACAGTACCAGCAGGAAGAAGACGAACCGATGTGATCCTACAGCGGTCTGGGAAGTGACCATAGCTGGTGTCTCCAAGTCGCGGCTGCTACGGCCTGGAATACGTAATGCGTCTGATTCGCTTTCTGTAACTAGGTTTAGGGACTGGAGCGTAGTTACTAATAATAGAACTGACTGCAAACTGAGCATCATAAATCAGTAACTCTCATTGTTGTTTTTATATTTCTTTCGTAAGTGTACTCAAAACTAAGAAAGTCATTCACAGGCGTTTTCGTGCCTCGCCGATAGTCGAGCACAACACACAAATAAAAATAAAAAAGAATGTGTGTGTGTGTGTGTTTGTGTGTGTGTGTGTGTGTGTGTGTGTGTGTGTGTGTGAGAGAGAGAGAGAGAGAGAGAGAGAGAGAGAGAGAGAGAGAGAGGTAAATAAAAAGCAATGAGAGAGAGTGTAAAAAATTGTTGTAAAGAAATTGAATCATGGTATTTAAAGAAATCTTTCATTAAAATGACACGTTCCACATCATTACGAAACGTCGTATTCATGATCTATGGAACAAGAGTTAATCTAATGTAATCTAATCTAATCTAATCACATCATATTGATGATTAGCCATGAAGAGTCATGAATTACCGAAATTTTGGCCAATACCAGTAACCAAATCTAAACTTGAAAATAAAAGACGACAATTTTTGTAATAAACCGTGACTCCTATCAAGACCCTTTCGTCCCTGTTATCTAACCACGAAAGATGTCTGATATACCTCCATTCTGAAGTAACAAAGTGTGCATGCATTTAAAGAGGAAGTGCATGATGTGAAGTTCTGTGACGGAGATACGAACCCAACACGTAAACCGATTGTTAACTAAGAAAAATCAAATGTTACGTATCGGTTTTTCTTACGAGCCGCTAGGTGTCTGAATCTAAAATAAGGATACAAACTTTTGTGCCTAAGCGACAATCGAACTGCACACCTACCGTGCATCCACGAATATAGCTTAAGTATCAGTTGCTTACTCATGAACAGTAAGATGTGTGCGTGTTTGACCAGAAATAACGACACCTGTTGCGATTGTTGGAAACACATGAACAGACATTGAAATTGCGCGTTAATTTTCACTAGCAGGTGGGTGTGCACTTGATAAAGCTAGAAATGAAATTATGAATATTTTTGTACTGGATCAGGTTTCAGACCCACATACTTACCTTTGGAGGAGACCTAGAGAAGATTGCAGTCTTGGGAAAAGGAACGAAATGACTGAACTATACTGTTCCGAGAGATTCAGATCCTCGAAAGAGGAGATACGAATTCGAATCACAGTCCAGCACCAAATTTTTAAACGTCTCTAGTTCAATCAAGTACAAGTAAAATAACAGCCCTGTCCCTTTAAATGGCTATCGGTTCATCAAATAAAATAAAATTTTCTAATGTAAGTAAGCTTACTGGCGACTGTATTTCTGTTTACCATGACTTCCGCTGTGTCATTTCCCAACGTAAACCGGCTCTGCCCAGTTGGTAATAAAGGAACGTGATGTTTAACGCGGATTCTGGATTATAACGTCTTTCTCCTGAGGTTACCAGAGGTAAAATAAATCTGTTTGTGCCTCTTAAAAGTAAATGCCTGAACCCACGCATTGCACCTGTGATAGCTCGTTCCACCATACCATTGTGGCCACATTACCCAGCCCCAAGAGTGTGCTGTAACGGATGATGTGCTTAGCTTACAAAATTAGTCACGGTGGAAAAAATGCGAGTCTATTAAATGGTCAAGTTGAAGCAAGCTTCTGGCGCAGAGATTATGCTATTCTCATGTCAGCAGGATGTAAAGACTCTTCTAGGCATCATAGGCTGGATGTGAAGCCATTTTGGTTTTTCACAAATTCAGCAACTTTCTTAGTTCGAGAAAATCCACTGTGAAGTGTGAAGTTGCCGGATAATTCGATTATTACTGTTATTATTACCATCATTTTATTCATACCGCCGCTGGAACACGACCGTAGTCTTCAGGTAAAACGCGAGACCAGCTAATATGACGTCTGGCGACCGAAAGCACATATCGACAAAATTTTGATTTCCCCTTTCCTCTCGGTGCTGAAGCTATGAGTGTAATTCAAGCGAATCTACAATATCATATTAGCTGGTCTCGCGTTTTACCTCAAGACTACGGTCGTAGTCAAGAGTAATGTACTAAGACTGGAGTCAAGACTTCCTCTGGGAAGTGCCGCAGTCTACATGTTGCTAGATCGAGCATATTGCCAGACATAGAATTCTGAGAGGAGCACGACTGTATTGTCCACCTTACGTGAACGACTCGGCGGTCAATTTTTTGGTCTGAGACTGTATCTACAACACATATTGCACGCTGAAGACCCAGAAGAATTTAAAAAAAAGTAGTTTATGAGAGCAACGTTAACCATAGCGTTCGAAGTATTCATAGTATTGTATACGTGTGTGTAAACGCCTTCCAATGACCACTCAAGAAAGACAAGGATACACAGTCTAGCTCCAATATTATAAATACGCCTCAGTTTGTGGATGAACTCAGACTTAGGTTGATAATAATTGTGAAAATTTAGCAGCACTGTACCCATTGGTGTTAAACTCGTTTTCAACCAATGATTCCCACAGCTACAGGGATACTACTTGTGATACCTCTTAGACAAAATACTTAAGCAGTGTTATCAGACGAAAAGATCAACCTGACACAAACTGTGGGAAGTTTGTTTTACAACCTTCGTATCTGGATATTCAGCTTTTGCCTATTTGAGATATCTGTGAACGTTGCTGCTTAAGACGATTTAAGCAGAAACTAAATTCCCTCAGCTTCGACTATGTTTAAAGAAATCGTCTTATTGGCACTAAATCGTGGTTTGTGAATTGTTTACCGGCCGTACTCTGCCGTATTTTGCCGGTTGGAAGGCAAAAGCTTACTGACAAATTTCACACAGAAATTACTGTTACAGTGTACTTATGGAGCCAAATGAGTGAATTGCGTATTTTCCGGTGAGAAAGAGCACTGGCAAACAGTCTTCGCTACATTAGGTTATTTAAACTGGTGTCACTCTGAGCTAGAATTTATGGTCAGCGACTAAGTGTAAGGTCAACGTTTCGGATGCAAGTTTTGCGACTGTGAAATACTTTCCTACATTATAGAAGCGAATATTAAATTTGAACTAATATTGCGAAAATTTTGTACTTGGACAGCTTAGAATGAAAATACTTCTGTTTATTTCAAAGGGAAACAATAGATTTTCTAAAACACTGTCTGTCATACACAACTTGAAACAGGTCATGTCGACCAAATCATGTGGAAGAACTAACAGCAACGTATATCGGAAGGCAGTAAGATCTCTTGCCTTTTGGTTTGTCAGTACTCGATAGCCATTTCTAGGCGAAAGTAAATGAAGAAAGGCAGTGCGTTTTTGTTACCAAGTAACGTCTTCGTCAATTACTTTAGTTTTAAAGTAATCTACGAGTAATTGCTGGTGTTTGATATTAACATGAAAAGGATTCCGTAGACAGGGAAAGAACCTGTTCTTGGGAAACTACATCTATAGTGACCAAAAGGCATTAAATGATGTTCAAGCACTTGTGTTACAGCAGCGGTATGAATAAAATGATGGTAATAATAACAGTAATAATCGAATTATCCGGCAACTTCACACTTCACAGTGGATTTTCTCGAACTAAGAAATTTGCTGAATTTGTGAAAAATCAAAATGGCTTCACATCCAGCCTATGATGCCTAGAAGAGTCTTTGCAGCCTGCTGACATGAGAATAGCATAATCTCCGCGTCAGACGCTTGCTTCAACTTGACCATTTAATAGACTCGCATTTTTTCCACCGTGACTAATTTTGTAAGCTAAGCACATCATCCGTTACAGCACACTCTTGGGGCTGGGTAATGTGGCCACAATGGTATGGTGGAACGAGCTATCACAGGTGCAATGCGTGGGTTCAGGCATTTACTTTTAAGAGGCACAAACAGATTTATTTTACCTCTGGTAACCTCAGGAGAAAGACGTTATAATCCAGAATCCGCGTTAAACATCACGTTCCTTTATTACCAACTGGGCAGAGCCGGTTTACGTTGGGAAATGACACAGCGGAAGTCATGGTAAACAGAAATACAGTCGCCAGTAAGCTTACTTACATTAGAAAATTTTATTTTATTTGATGAACCGATAGCCATTTAAAGGGACAGGGCTGTTATTTTACTTGTACTTGATTGAACTAGAGACGTTTAAAAATTTGGTGCTGGACTGTGATTCGAATTCGTATCTCCTCTTTCGAGGATCTGAATCTCTCGGAACAGTATAGTTCAGTCATTTCGTTCCTTTTCCCAAGACTGCAATCTTCTCTAGATCTCCTCCAAAGGTAAGTATGTGGGTCTGAAACCTGATCCAGTACAAAAATATTCATAATTTCATTTCTAGCTTTATCAAGTGCACACCCACCTGCTAGTGAAAATTAACGCGCAATTTCAATGTCTGTTCATGTGTTTCCAACAATCGCAACAGGTGTCGTTATTTCTGGTCAAACACGCACACATCTTACTGTTCATGAGTAAGCAACTGATACTTAAGCTATATTCGTGGATGCACGGTAGGTGTGCAGTTCGATTGTCGCTTAGGCACAAAAGTTTGTATCCTTATTTTAGATTCAGACACCTAGCGGCTCGTAAGAAAAACCGATACGTAACATTTGATTTTTCTTAGTTAACAATCGGTTTACGTGTTGGGTTCGTATCTCCGTCACAGAACTTCACATCATGCACTTCCTCTTTAAATGCATGCACACTTTGTTACTTCAGAATGGAGGTATATCAGACATCTTTCGTGGTTAGATAACAGGGACGAAAGGGTCTTGATAGGAGTCACGGTTTATTACAAAAATTGTCGTCTTTTATTTTCAAGTTTAGATTTGGTTACTGGTATTGGCCAAAATTTCGGTAATTCATGACTCTTCATGGCTAATCATCAATATGATGTGATTAGATTAGATTAGATTACATTAGATTAACTCTTGTTCCATAGATCATGAATACGACGTTTCGTAATGATGTGGAACGTGTCATTTTAATGAAAGATTTCTTTAAATACCATGATTCAATTTCTTTACAACAATTTTTTACACTCTCTCTCATTGCTTTTTATTTACCTCTCTCTCTCTCTCTCTCTCTCTCTCTCTCTCTCTCTCTCACACACACACACACACACACACACACACACACACACACAAACACACACACACACACATTCTTTTTTATTTTTATTTGTGTGTTGTGCTCGACTATCGGCGAGGCACGAAAACGCCTGTGAATGACTTTCTTAGTTTTGAGTACACTTACGAAAGAAATATAAAAACAACAATGAGAGTTACTGATTTATGATGCTCAGTTTGCAGTCAGTTCTATTATTAGTAACTACGCTCCAGTCCCTAAACCTAGTTACAGAAAGCGAATCAGACGCATTACGTATTCCAGGCCGTAGCAGCCGCGACTTGGAGACACCAGCTATGGTCACTTCCCAGACCGCTGTAGGATCACATCGGTTCGTCTTCTTCCTGCTGGTACTGTAACTGAGATTTGGCAACAAGGCAACGTATGTTTGGCAACTCTGTGATCGACGAGTTACTTCCTGGTGTGCACGGAATTAAGCCTCAAAGTTCACTTGATTTTACCTGTCATTTCCATTGCATAATCTGAGTTATTATCGCTTGAAGGGTAACAAAAGATTGAAAATTTACTGTTTTCAGCCCAGGAAAGTCGTTGCAGGTGGAAACCGCAACTAATCTCGACCTTCAAATAGCGGTTTACGAGTTCTAGTTACTATTGCCCTGGTAATAGTAAGCTAAGACCCATACCTCCTCGCCAGCTCTGTGGTAGCGTGCTGACCTGTGAAAAAGTGTCTGCTACGGTTTGCAGTTCCAGTCTCACTGACTGTAACGTTTTTATCCCTTCTGTGAAAGAGCTACAAGCAGTCAGATCAAACATCAATAAGGAAATCGCAAGAAAATGCTTTCAGCTCATAGTGCAATGTTGAAAAACTTACAATACTGCACAACAGGTAAGACCTCTTTCCGCTGCTGACAAGCGTATTTTGGGTTTCTAGGAATACGTAACTATATTAATGAAATGCCACATTTGCATACCTCTTGAGTATGACACAGCATACCAATTAAACACAGACCCAATCAAAATCTAAGTGAGTAGTATTTTACTAATTCGTGTCGATAGAGGCATGCTTGTGTACAGATACTTTCGTCGTAAGGTTATCATGGGTAGTTTTATTTCATTTCTTATAATACAGTGCACAAGCTTCGTAAGGTTTCCTTTAGTGTTGTTAAAACAATAGTAAACATGAGAGAGAAATTAATCATCAACGATATATGCGAATTCTCTGATGTTACCTATGACAGTCTGACAATGCACATGCAGTTTATTGATTACATGCATGTAGAAAACTTGTTCTGAGTTAAAGCTGTCAAACAAAGTTTGAAGAAGAATAAAATATCACTACCACACGACGGCTAATGTAGAAAATACTTTTCTGACATATTATGGCACGATGCGCTCTCCCTGCACATCTTCGAGATGCATCTGCTGCCTGCTGTCTATTAAACCTGAATAGTACAAAATGTCACAGTAGTTAGCCCTTTTTCCACATGCGACTACTTTGGGGTGAAAAGTGAAGGGAATTATGTTCAAAGTTCCATTAGATTGATACCTTCAGCAGAGAGCAGAATTGCGTTTTAAAAAATGTAGCACTGAATGTATTCGAACTCGCGACATCTTATCTATGCTACAAGCTGACACGTAGCTACAGCAGCTCCAGAGCTCGGCAACTATTCCTCCAGAACTTTTGGATTCCACAGCACTGTGAGATTATGCATATGGCCAGGTCTTGACTTCTGAGAGACAAACAGTTACAGCTTTTCTTTTGGACTGAACGACGTTTTCTAGTAACAGATAGCGCAATAGAATAGCTCAAGTGGAAAGGAACACTTCCTATTTAAACTTCTGCATCCTACACTGTTGGCAGTTGTGTGTAGGTGGCAGTTACGTGATTTTATTTCTGTGATTGCAAAATAGTCGAATGTATGCACTGGGTAGCCGAGGCAACTAGTTCATGGTGATTCGGTCAACCAAGTAAATGAATTTACTGAACATGCTGCAAATTACTACAGGGTGCCTGTGTGTCAGAATTCTCATCCAGTGTGGCGCAACTGGGTTACGATAGAAAAATGACACGCAGAGAAGAGTATTTCGTGGTCTGTTGGACGGATGGTAGGTTGTTATACCTATGGTCTGGGTTCGATTCCCACTTCCGTCAATGATTTTAGATAGGGAGAGACAGATTCCATTCTCTCCTGGCTACACCAAGTGAAGGAGATATAATGGCTGCGTGGTCTGAAAATTCACATTAAAGATGATATTCCTTCTTTACCAAGTAGACGGTAGGTTGAACCACAATAAAGTCTGGAGTGGCGACATGTAGAAACTCTATCACCAGTAACCTTTCTTATACTACTTATAAGCTGGTGGAGAAAAATTCGGTAGCTGACGTCTCTTTGTGTGTAGTCAACAACGATATGTGTGGGGCTCTATTCCCAGTGAGCGCTGAACTCTTCGTCATATTATTTCAGTTCGTCGTGTCATTTAATGTTCATACATATTCTCAACTAGCTGCTCGTGATAACTTTAATTTTTAATGTCATTTTGTGTTAAATAGTTCAAATGGTTCAAATGGCTCTGAGCACTATGGGACTTAACTTCTAAGGTCATCAGTCCCCTAGAACTTAGAACTACTTAAACCTAACTAACCTAAGGACATCACTCACATCCATGCCCGAGGCAGGATTCGAACCTGCGACCGTAGCGGTCACACGGTTCCAGACTGTAGCGCCTAGCCACACCGGCCGGCCCCCACCATCTGGTATCAATGCATTACCCTATCATCCATTATATATAATCATTTTCATAGTACACTTGATATTATAGATGAGTAGGACACAAGACAGGACATAGATAATGTCCGTTTGACGTCAACAGTGTGTAACATTTTACTTTTTTTGAATAGGACAATGTTCCTCTCCAATAATTTTTAGATTAGTTACAATAAGCTTACGCTGCAAGAGAATTCGCTTGTATTTTTCAATATGTGGTCTGTTGTCGGTTTGAAGGCCTTCCATAACATCGGCAACGTAGTGCAACTAGACCGAGGGCTGTCTGGAGTAGGGTGGAGATAGCAATGTGAAAGTTGCGAGCTGTCGAAGACGATCTTCATATTCCTAATGCGATTAGGACATCGTATACTCTTGACGACGTTTAGCACCTGTGCAGTCAGTCACCCAATTTCAGAATTCGAGTAATCCTGCTAAATTCCCAAAATATTGTATTTTTATATTGATGAGTAATATGGATAGTCGTCACGTTCATGTGCCGTCTACAACGCAAATTTAATGTTACTATCCTAGGAACTAACCTGCAATACGTTTTGTATTTCATAATCGGAACTATCTGCATTAACCGTCATCAGAGCAATGTCAGGGAACAGAATGCAGCAGTGCCTTGCTACCTACTTGAGGACCTGCTTGAGTCGTGTTCTAAGGAAAGGGTAGTTGCTGGTTCACATTATATTACACTAGCGAGAAGTACCGACGTTTCCTTTTCTCTGCAAACATCAGAACTAAATTCAGTAACTAAATGCTAAGAATATATTTGCATTGTGCCAACTCAAAGATCAATAGATATGGATATAGATATAGATACAGATCTTTATATTTAAAGCCATTCTCGTTCTGCGTTGGAATAAACATCATTCATTATTTGCTTGTTCTTGTTACGATTGTTATTGTCATTCTCTCACTCGCAAGAGTTTTCGCATTCCTATTTGGTATCGATGCACATGAAGAGTGGCTATGAAAGAAGGGAATACTGAATGTTACGTCATGGAGAATACACTCATTTACTTCGGCTCCTCGTGATCTACGCTACAGGAGAAGTGAGATACATAAAGTTGACAGTGTGAGGACAGACCTGGTAGCACAACTGTGCAACTACACAGTGTTACCAGATAAAATGGTGCTGCGGAATCGAAAGTGTAGTACGGACTTTGCCACAGTAGCAGACAGCTGGTAATTTAGGACCAGGACCGTGGATTACACTTTGGTCAGTGCTGGTTAGAGTGCTGCAACTGTAAATGGAAGGCTTTGTTTGATAGTCTTACGTTGATGCTGTCTGAATAAATTATGCCATTGGATACAAAGCGGTTTAGTTTTAAGACCTAACCCACGAGGGGGGAAGGCACAGTGGTCTGCTTCAGGAATTCCAAGCAATAAAACACAAAAAACAACCCAGGAAAGGAGACATGCATTTGGAATCTGTTCATCGTTACGGGGTCAAACAAGAGGGTAACATTACTGAAACAATGATCGGGCTACTTAGTATATAATAGAGCATACAGATTTCAAGGAGGAAACGTATGAAGACGCAGACTTCCTCGTTATCAATATGTGCGGCATATCTTTCGTGTTAACGAAAGTAAATTCCCGCTTTACCTCTTCTTACGTGTCAAATGAAATGAATGCCATGAGGAATAGAATATTTGTTGACTGCGTCTCTTCTTGCTTCCATCCTTACCAACATATTTCTTCATTCTCGTGGTAATCATGACATTCTATGTGTATGCTGCAAAAGATTGCAAGTGGACAAATTCGACATCGAGGTGCAAAGCGTTATATTCAATTCGAATAAGCTTACGGTGTATTTTTACTTCGTTTGTATTTTTAGATGATTATGAACGTTACGGAAAATTATCTCACATGCTTTATGTTGAATGAGAAACATTGAATGATCCGTTTTGCTTTCCCTACGTTGAAATGATATAATGTCGGCGTCAACAGCCTTCTTCCACGCCGGAAGCTGAAACTTGTATCATTCTGGATTAATGATAATTGAATGTCTCATATGTATACTTAGCCCACAAGGCGACGTCAGAAACCATCAGGGGAGAACGCCGCATAAAAACCAAATGTGCGCGCGCGTCTCCACTCTGAAGAACCGTATCGGAGAATCACGGCAAGCATTTCGCTGAAGAGCTGCCTCGTCAGAGAGCCTAGAAATGGCAGCGTCGTAGCAAGTATTTGTCAACACTCTGATAGTGCATTTACTTCCGGGTGTAGGTCGGCGTTACCTCGCTAAATTCACTTGACATTCGTTTTCCACATCGAAGACTCGTACGATATAATCCACTGCAAGATGACACAATTAGAAAGTATATTTAATTTCTGGACTCCAAGAACGGCGTTCTTCACATAAGTAACACCTGTTTGTGTGTGCATTCGGGAGGACGACGGTGCAATCCCGCGCCCGGCTATCCTGATTTAGGTTTTCAATGATTTCCCTAAATCGCATCAGGCAAATGCCGGGATGGTTCCCTAGGAAGGGCACGGCCGATTTCCTTCCCCATCCTTCCCTAATCCGAGCTTGTGCTCAGTCTCTAATGACATCGTTGTCGACGGGACGTTAAAACAGTAATCTCCACCTCCTCTGTTCGTGTGTTTAAGGTTGCGTTTTGAGGCTCAGGCAACATGGCAATGACTATATTCCGCCTCTGGCCGCCAGTGTGTCGTTAGCTCAGAGGTTCCCTTGTGCGTTGCAGTGCTTGTACTATAAGACATAGCAGTTCGAATCACGGTAGAAGCCGCTGACTACAACCTTTTATTTTCCATTTTAATTAATGGAGTTGCAAACTGCTAGTAAAAGTTTCTTATGCGAAATCTGAAGAATGCCTTTAAACATCAATCTTCGTCCGATTTCGACTTGGTAAATTAATATCATGGATTTCTGCTTTGCAAATTCCAAGGTGCTTCACTGTAAAATAGACCCTGAAAAGATTCAAACCGACTGTCAACGATATAAATTTGAGCTTTGTTCGTCATATAGGTCTAACATGTCAGAAGGTTGTTTATGAAGTGCACATGTTCATTAATATAGTTCCCTTCTTCTAAATTTTTGCAATAGTTTTTAACTGTAGACGTTTTCTAACACCGGCGTTAGCAATTCCTTTCCGTTCTCTGAAACCTTCAAAACGACAAATTTTTCTGGTTTAAATCTGATGACCTTAACTATCACTTCCGATCAACAATAAATACTTCATGAACCCATACATGGAACTCCAAATGTGCAGTGTTCCTGCACTGCTACAGAGCATGCATTGCAAGGTATTCACACAGTTTGTCGCATAGACTTATCATAAGGAATGAAACAAGAACTGTAATACACTTTACACCACAGACGCTCACTCTGGCTTGACGAAAACATCCAAACATTGACCAAAAGTTGCACAAATAATTGAGTTTGAAAGGAAAAGAAACGAGGTATGAAGCATTTATAAATTCATCGAATGTAGTGAGGTGGTTTAATTTCGTCCCAGTCTATAAAATTAATTTCGGGCCATACTCAGCTCTTGCCGATTAATGTAATATAATACCCGCCTACTAATCAGGGCGTCTGTCTCCGTTGCTTTTGAGCGTGAATGGAAATTGTAGAAATTTTCTGTGGAGCAACATTTAATAATAAAGCGTTTTAAATCATCAAAAGCGATGAGCGGTAGCAGGCGCTTTCGATAAAGAACGGGGGAGTGCAGCGCCGCTGCTGTCGCCACGGCCGCTGCCAGTAGCCAGCAAATGGATCCCGGAGCTTTGCCGCATACGGCGTCCAGAGGAGGACAGTCTGCAGGAAATCTGCCGCAAAATCGTTATTGGATAAAATTTTGATATCGGTGTGTCACAAAGCGAAATAGATTGAATCTGCGCTACCATTACATTCACGTCTTCAGCATTCAGACAGAAGAGGCTATAAAAATATTTTACGCCAGCTGCTCTCGATCCACTGACATCATGAACAGAAACAACGCACGCTACCGCTAGACCACAGGCGTAATCAGCCTAGAGTTTCTCTATCATGGGACAAGTTTTCCTCCAGGAAGTGCCGCAGTCTACAGTGTTGCCAGATTGTGCAGATAACCGGACTTAGAGAATTAGCGAGTTGGCCAGTTTTTTTGTCCCATGTCGCGATCGGCGCGGACTTAGCCCCTGAAGCGGCCGGCCGCCGGTCAAGTTTTATGTCAAAGAGTGTACCTTCTTGGTGTTTCGGTTTTTGTTGTTTCAAACATAAATATAGTTTCAGTATATCCCACTTGTCAAGCATTTAACTTAGTTTTCATTCATTATAAATGAAAACGCACACAATACTGGTGTAACATTCTACAGTATTTCTTACTTATTTCACAGACGGGTTTTCGGGTGTTACGTCATCATCAGGTGCACAGCGACCTTTGTATCTGAGGATGGCGCAATAACCGAAAATCGATTTGTGAAATAAGTAATAAATATTGTAGAATATTATACCAGTCTTGTGTGTGCTTTCGTTCTCAATGTTAGTTAATATTTCCTTGTGTTTATGGAAAACCCAGACATTTACAAGATAGGGTGGGATGAAATATTTGCGCCATACATCAGTCGATACCGAACCGTTCGTCAGAGGTATTCTAGTGAAAAGATTCTAAGCAAGGAATACTATATCTTCGACAACGGGACGATATTCGCAGCGGCAGCAGGCAGAGCGCAGTGCAGCAGCAGCGGCGGCGGCGGCGGCGCTGACCTTGGCGTTGCTGAGCTTGTGCCACTCCGGGGTGAGGTAGTAGCGGATGCCCTCGGCGGCCCCCGGCAGCGTCACGCCGCGGCACAGCAGGATCACCAGCACGCCGTACGGCGCCAGCGCCGTCACCCACACCGCCTGTACAACACGACAAACGCCAACCCTCCCAGCAGACCGCGCTCACAAATATCACACCACACACTACATAACCACAATACATAAATTTAACATTCATTAATCGCGACGCCATCTTTAGGGGGCAGTTTTCACTCTGACTTCCTAAAAACCAAAATTCACACTTGAAGCTGAAGATAACATTTTGAAACACGCTTTGAGTAGTTAATATCAACGTCAGTACTGGTTACGTAGCTTTTGGTTGCATAAAGAGGCTACAATTCGGTAGAGGAACCATCTTAACATATTTCCATGTATGCAGGACGATTCAGCTGCGCCTACCGATGGGTTTTATGCAATCTGCAACACTTTCAAAAAACCACACCCGATGTTTTCATATTCCCTCACTATGTCCAAACTACTAGTTCTACATTAAAAACAAACAGATCTTTGTCCGCCTCTGTAGCACAGCGGTAGCGTTACTGCCTACCACGCCAGGGGCCCCGGGTTCGATTCCCGGTGGGGGATCGGGTGTTGTGTGTCTTTCATCATCATTGACACGAAAGTCGCCGAAGTGGCGTCAACTAAAAAAGACTTGCAATACGGCGGCCGAACCCCAAAGGAGATATCCCAGGCAATAAATACTATACGATCATTTCATTTTCTTTTTTTTCAACAGATCTTTTTGTGGGAAATTTAATGGAGTTAAATTTTTCACTGTGGTACGTTTTCACAGGAGGCTACAGTTTTCAAGTTATTTAAGAATAACGCGTTTGAAGGTCACTTTTTTACGTTTTTCTTGAATAATTAGAGAACTAGGGCGTCTCACGAAAATATACCCCAGTGCAAAATTTTATTACAGTAAATTTTTCTACAAAAAGGTCCTGTTCATTTTTTCGGTGGGACTAATAATTTGCACGTAGCGAGCGAAACAATATGAAAATCTTACACGTGGTATTTTAGGGTGTTGCGGATTGCATGAAACATGGGTAAGAACAGCTGAATCACCCTGAATTGGGAGAGTGTGCAGCAAATACTTTGCCCAACGAAAAATGTATCTCGGCTATGTACAATTCCCCAAAAAATCCATATAATAAACAATCAAGCTTCAAAAACAGAATAACGATAGTATTTCCAGATACAATATGTCACTTTACCTAATCATCATGGGTCATATTAAGCCATTTATTACATAAGTGGATCAAATCTGAAGACTTCAAAGTTATGTACCACACTTTCGCTGTTTATCATTAGTGTGCAAGTGGATAAGGGAAGAGCTGATTGCTGCTGCTCAGTAAAACTGTGTTCACGTTCCAGGTAACATGTAGAAAGTAGCCCAGAGTTTGTTGGGATGACTGAACATTTTCTGAGTCATTGCTGGAGCATTCATTGCTCGCATAAGCCCAGATAGATTATGATAAGCCGCGCGGAGTGGCCGCGCGGTTTAGGGCGCCATCTCACGGATCGCGCGGCCCCTCCCGCCGGAGGTTCGAGTCCTCCCTCGCGCATGGGTGTGTGTGTTATTCTTATTGTAACTTAGTTTAAGTTACTTTAACTAGTGTGTAAGTCTAGGGACCGATGACCTCAGCAGTGTGTTTCTTACGAATCCACACACATTTGAACATTTAGATGATGATAAACGGTGAAGTCCACGAAGCAAACCCTACATCCGCTTAGTGTAACGCTCCTGTATCCAAGCAGTCAGTAGTTTCCTGCTGTAACTCAAGATAAGCAAGAAGTCTCGCATAATAAACCCTCCCATTTACATGAAAATCGATGCAATATCCAAGTGTACATTGTATGGAGTCCTCTTATTTCGCACCGTTGTACTGGATGAATGACAGACATTATAGGAAGTTAACGCATAGGCAAGGGGAGCTTTCTAGTTACAGAAGGAGCAACATTCCTCCAAACAACTCATAATCTCATCTCTCAATGACGCCACGTATGTAGGGATAAACTCTCTGCTTAGTATTCTTCCAATGAATTATTACTACGGTTGATTAGCTAACTCCTCTAATACCGATGATATCATCAAATAGCGTGCCATAATGGACAGAATTTTGCGCATTTTTCTAATCATGGTCTTACAGTGTCTGCGAAATAAATCTATGATGAACGGGAGATTAATTACATCGAATTAGCTGTCCCATCTAATGCCATTCCCCTGTTAGCAGTTAAAGGAATTCTTATGTGAAGATCTCTGTTCGCTGACCGTGCCAGTATAGGATGAAGACCTTACGGACGGCTATACTGTCAGCTCTAGTGGCGTAAAAGGGGCAGTGAAAAGGCCACAAAACAACGACAACAAACAGTAAATTAATGGAATAATTATGCACTGAACTTTTAGAAGCATGCTTTGGGCGATAAACACGGCCATCCTTTCCCATCAGCATCAGTGTGTGCGCTTGACTATTTACGGCAGACGAGGTGGATGCGTGCATACTGTCGTGGCGAGACCAAAATTCTACCGACGTGATTTTACACACAACTAATTGCAAAGTAATGGACATCAAGCCTTCTTAAGCTTTGGCGTCTCTGCTTCGCCTATTTAAACGCAGAGGTTAGATTATTTACCAGTTCATTCCATATTCTGCTTTTCCTTAATTTGATGTTCAGCTGATATGAAAATTAATTTGTCCCAACCATCCGATGATTGTGCACCACACGTCAGTGGTTCCCGAAGGCTGAGGAAAATTTATAATATTATATAAATCTGAATATCACGTTTTCTGGCACTTTAACTATTAATGCAATCGGGCCGTGGTTACTATTATTTTATTTGTATTCTCGTGTTTAGTAAGAATCCGTAATCGGATATATTATTTATCAACAAATGATGTACTCTTCCTTTGTGAGGTACCGAGCTACACGTTCACTGAGGCCTCTCCACGTGTGGAAGACACATCGCGGAAAAGCCTCAAGTTTACAGCCTGTTCAAGTAAAATTCAGTGAAAACATATGGGGATTTTTGGAGGCTTTCTGTGTTAATAATTACAGCACAATTAGTGAATTGTGTTTCATTCTCTACACAATTTGAAGATTTGTGTTCGACAAGTGGTCACAGTATTGCTGCACAACCTGCAAGTTCCCCATTATTTTGGAAAGCATTTTATTTTCTAAATTTTACATTTTTATTGGGACGGTGCAGGTAGCAGAAGTAATTCACCTTCCCACGTAGTTCTTGGTGACGGATGGACCATAACGTGCGGTAGTGAGTCATCGGAGTGAGGAGATGTACGCGTGCCACAGAAAGATACCTGTTTGGCGATCTATGTGTAGGGCAACCACATAAATTCCGGTTCGAAACTGAGATTTTTCTTTATCAAGCATTAATTGTTAATACTCACTTTCCCATAGTAAATGCATGAGGAAACCTACAAGTCATTAAATCATTTATACTACAATAACACTATGCCGTAAATCATACAAATTAGTAAAAAAATGAAAATTATTCTGCTACCGATAGCACATGAATAGGTACGAACGTAAGCAAAGTATACATAAGATTTCTGCTGTGCACTGATCTCGCCAGTCGGTGATAGGATGTCATCCACATCTGGTCTCTGTAATAGTCATTCTATGTTCTCGAATTTTAGTCACTTTTTGTGATAAATCGTTTCAACTAGTTCATTGAAAACTGTTTTACGGTACTTGTTAATAAATACACCGTAATGGCATTCCAGGATTTGTTTCAAATAGGTTAGCTACCCGATCTCCAGGTCAACTGCTTGTATCTCTGAAGAAATACAACCTTCTTCCAGAACTGCTTTAAGGAATAACATAAATGAGAGATCTGCGGAGAACATGTAGGAGGAATTTATACGCACAGATTCACTCAGGTAATCCAGAAAAGGGTTTACTTATGCATTCTCCAGTGGGAAGGTATCACAAGTTGTTCTGTACACCTTGTCTACAGTTTCCTATTGACGAGTGGTTAAACTAAAAAACGTTTGTACGGGGTGATTCTTATTAACGTTTAGAAACTCCCGAAGTGATGTAGAAGATGCTGAAATAAGTAATTTGATATAAGACGCAAGTGGCCGAAAATGTCGGGGAATACCCCAAAAGTGGATGACAAGCGCTGAACATGTGATGGCACCAGATGACATATCTCGCTGCATGTGATTGTCGATCCTCCCCCCCCCCCCCCCCCCCGCCGGTAGGGGGCAGTGCTGCACATGGCTCCGCTTGGCTTCTCTGTTTCCGTTTATATACAGGGTGGTCCATTAATAGTGACCGGGCCAAATATCTCACGAAATAAGTATCAAACGAAAAAACTACAAAGAACGAAACTCGTCTAGCTTGAAGGGGGAAACCAGATGGCGCTATGATTGGCCCGCTAGATGGCGCTGCCATAGGTTAAACGGATATCAACTGCGTTTTTTTAAATAGGAACCCCCATTTTTTATTACATATTCGTGTAGTACCTACATAAAAATGAATGTTTTAGTTGGATCACATTTTTCGCTTTGTGATAGATGGCGCTGTAATAGTCACAAACGTTTAAGTACGTGGTATTACGTAACATTCCGCCAGCGCAGACGGTATTTCCTTCGTGACATACATTACCCGTGTTCAAATGGACCATTTATTAATTGCAGAAAAGGTCCATATCGTGTTGATGTATGGCTATTATGATCAAAATGCCCAACGGGCGTATGCTATGTTTGCTGCTCGGTATGCTGGACGACATCATCCAAGTGTCCGGACCGTCCGCCGGATAGTTACGTTATTTAAGGAAACAGGAAGTGTTCAGCCACATGTGAAACGTCAACCACGACATGAACAAATGATGATGCCCAAGAAGGTGTTTTAGCTGCTGTCGCGGCTAATCCGCACATCAGTAGCAGACAAACTGCGCGAAAATCGGGAATCTCAAAAACGTCGGTGTTGAGAATGCTATATCAACATCGATTGCACCTGTATCATATTTCTATGCACGAGGAATTGCATGGCGACGACTTTGAACGTCGTGTACAGTTCTGCCACTGGGCACAAGAGAAATTACGGGACGATGACAGATTTTTTGCTCGCGTTCTATTTAGCGACGAAGCGTCTTTCACCAACAGCGGTAACGTAAACCGGCATAATATGCACTATTGGGCAACAGAAAATCCACGATGGCTGCGACAAGTGGAACATCAGCGACCTTGGCGGGTTAATGTATCGTGCGCCATTATGGGAGGAAAGATAATTGGCCCCCATTTTATCGATGGCAATCTAAATGGTGCAATGTATGCTGATTTCATACGTAATGTTCCACCGATGTTACTACAAGATGTTTCACTGCATGACAGAATGACGATGTACTTCCAACATGATGGATGTCCGGCTCATAGCTCCCGTGAGGTTGAAGCGTTATTGAATAGCATATTTCATGACAGGTGGATTGGTCGTCGAAGCACCATACCGTGGCCCGCACGTTCATCGGATCTGACGTCCCCGGAATTCTTTCTGTGGGGAAAGTTGGAGGATATTTGCTATTGTGATCCACCTACAACACCTGACAACATGCGTCAGCGCATTGTCAATGCATGTGCGAACATTACGGAAGGCGAACTACTGGCTGTTGAGAGGAATGTCGTTACACATATTGCCAAATGCATTGAGGTTGACGTACATCGTTTTGAGCATTTATTGCATTAATGTGGTATTTACAGGTAATCACGCTGTAACAGCATGCGTTCTCAGAAATGATAAGTTCACAAAGGTACATGTATCACATTGGAACAACCGAAATAAAATGTTCAAACGTACCTACGTTCTGTATTTTAATTTAAAAAACCTACCTGTTACCAAAATTGTGAGCCATATGTTTGTGACTATTACAGCGCCATCTATCACAAAGCGAAAAAAGTTGTAGAAACTAAAACATTCATATTTCCTTACGTACACAGGAATATATAATAAAAAAAATGGGGGTTCCTATTTTAAAAAACGCAGTTGGTATCGGTTTGACCTATGAAAGCGCCATCTAGCGGGCCAACCATAGCGCTATCTGGTTTCCCTCTTCAAGGTAGACAAGTTTCGTTCTTTGTAGTTATTTCTTTTGACGCTTATTTCGTGATATATTTGGCCCGGTCACGATGAATGGACCACCCTGTATTATCCATTGGCACAAGGTAGTGCTCACAAATAGTAACATAGTAGATGTGATTTCATACGTTACATTTATCTGATAATTGACCCTGATTTCAGAATGCAGCATGGTTGACCATTGTGTTGCCTTCCCTGAATACATTTTTTAGCCTTAAGTTTTGACTTACGTGCATGGTCTCTGTTTCACGCATTCGACGATCCTCAGTAAAAAACCGCGCGTGAGAAGGTAAAACGCACAGTGGGAAACGTTCTGCGTAAGAACGTCTTCCCGCAAGCGAATGTGAATTAGCAGCAGTATGACACAGATGCATGTCTGCAAGCTATTTAAACGCAAACCGATTCATCGTATTACCACAATCGCGAGCACTACCGTATCACATGGGATAATGCATGGACGATACCAGAGCAGCCTAGCGGAGCGATAAGTAGCACTTTACCTTACTTTCTAAGATAGGATCGACAAGCCCAAGTGCTGCAATGAGGTAACATCACATGTTCAACATTTGTCATCCACTTTCGGGCTATTTCCCGACATTTTTGGCTGTGTGTCTTATATTGAATTACTTGCCTCAGCGTCATGTACATCACTTCGGAAGTTTTTAAACGTTAATGAGAAGCACCATGCAAAGGTTCGGGAGCACATAGGTGTCTTGGAAACACGCAACTACAGTCCCCCGATACCATTTCTTATACGGCCTTTATGTGAATGCCATTTCGTTTCATGTATGTTCTTGCCCGTACTGAGAAATCATAGAGAAACGATTATTTATCGACCATCGGTCATCCATGTATTTTAAAGAGCATTACAGTCACTGTCAGTAAAGTATATAACGAAAAATAGTTACTTTATTAACCGAGGGGAGGCTGCTATCGCATACGATGTCGATTTTGTAGGTGTCTGCAAAACAAAATGCTTTGATAAGTTGCTTTGCATGTAATCACAATCCGCTGCAATGTGTGTGCAGTATACGTGACTGTTGCGTGTGAGGAGTCCTGGTGCGCTTCGAGTTTGCAAGTGGCCACGTGAAGGTCGACGACGGCGAGTACGTCGGGTGTGAAGGGCAGGACGGCAGGAGAGGAGACGGCGGGAGGTGCAGCAGGTATTAAATGCCGGCTGCCGAGAGCGGCAATCCGGGGACAGGCCGGGCTCGTATATTTTAAGTAAACGCCGGGGAGCGGCTATCGAGCGGCCACCTTTTGAAGGTGGCGCCGCGCCGCGCGTTATGAGCCGTCGCCAGCGCACCGCCCAGGCTCCAGGCCACGCCGCGCGAGGCGACGCCTGCTGCCGACACGACACGATACGACACGACGCCGGCGACAGGGGCTGCAAACCACGGAAGCCCAGCAAGTGAACTCCCCCAGCCACAGCATGAGGCCGTTACATACGTCCAAACGGAACGAAGGGCTCGACTCAGTCGAATGAAACTTTGTTCACATACGACGTATACAGGGTGACAATTATTAAACTGCGCATTTTCAACTTCTCGCGGCGTAATGAATAGTCCATTAAATTTCGGACATGCAGCCGTGCAAATAAAATTTCCTCCACAGATATTTCGGCCGCGTATAATCCGACCTTCCCCGGGTTCGATTCCCGGCGGGGTCAGGGATTTTCTCTGCCTCGTGATGGCTGGGTGTTGTGTGCTGTCCTTAGGTTAGGTTTAAGTAGTTCTACGTTCTAGGGGACTGATGACCATAGCTGTTAAGTCCCATAGTGCTCAGAGCCATTTGAACCATTTTTTTTCATCCGACCTTCCTCAGTCACTAGACTGATGACAAGATGTTTTTTTTTCCTTTTTTTTTAATTTCAACCTGATACAGGTAGGCCAGCAGCGGCTTATTATGTCGCTTTGAGGCCACAGATAAAACTAAAGATTCAAAAGAAGTCAATCGTAGAACAGACAGGGTGGGTATACAGACGTAGACATACAAAATTAAAACACACGGAGCCGTTCACGGGCGCAGAGTCCAATATAAGAATGTTCAGGCACGTGGACACGCACAGAGATGATAGATAGATGGCACACGCGAACGTTGGAGCACAAACGAATAAACACTGGAACACTTGAGCACGAACACGACGCCACACACAAACTCTAGGCGATGATCTCAGGCGCGCGAATGTCCACGTAACATGTGCGAGTCCGGGGACCTGCCAAGAGGGGAGAAGGTGGTGGGGGAGGGACAGGGGAGAGCAAAGATGCCAATGGCAGAGGAGATGTTAGGAGGAATGGAGCTATAGGGGTAGGGGAAGCCCAGGGGAGGAGTGGGGAGAAAGGGAGGCGGGAGGGAAGGGGGAGACAAGGGAGAGGGGGTGCCCATAGGAAAAAACACAGGAAGAGGGAGGGAGTATCAAAGTTGGTAGGAGGGGTAGATGGAGGGGTGGAGGGCATCATCAGGGAGGGGGAGCTGGCGGAAGCAATCTTGGGAGAGGGTATGGAGAGTGGAGAGATGGAGAGCAGGTGGGACGTGGAAATACAGGCGTGGCAGTGGGCGGGGGCGGGAGAGGATGGGAGAGACCTGCGGGTGAGGGGGATCGAGTTTATGGGAGGTGTAGAGGATCTGTATCCGTTCGAGGAAAAGGAGGAAGTGGGGGAACGTAATAAGGTCGTACAGGATCCGCGTGGGGGAGGGGAGATGGATGCGATAGGCGAGGCGAAGAGCATGGCGTTCTAGGATCTGAAGGGATTTGTAAAAGGTAGGGGAAGCGGAGATGCAGGCAGGGTGGGCGTAGCAAAGGATAGGGCGAATGAGAGGGATTTATAGGTATGGAGGATGGTGGAAGGGTCCAGACCCCACGTACAGCCAGAAAGGAGCTTGAGGAGACGGAGTTGGGAGTGTGCCTTGGCTTGGATTGTCCAGAGGTGGGGGGTCCAGGAGAGGCGACGGTCGAGGGTGACGCCACGGTACAAGGGCGATAGGACAGCCATAGATGGTGATATAGAAATCGAGGAGGCGGAAGGAAAGGGTGGTTTTGCCTACAATGATCGCCTGGGTTTTGGAAGGATTGACCTTAAGCAACCACTGGTTGCGCCAAGTGGTGAACCGGTCAAGATGGGATTGGAGAAGGCGTTGGGAGCGCTGCAGGGTGGGGACGAGGGCAAGGAAGGCGGTGTCATCGGCGTAAGATGACAAGATGTCAAGCGCGGCCTTATATGCTCCACCGCGGAGGTACTGCGCATGCGGGTCACAGATGCTAGTCGGCGGCAGAGAAATACGCTTACACATGCGTCGCCTGTGGCGAAGGCGTACAGACATTCGATTTGCTTATCGATGTATGATCGGTGGCGGACACCACGACGACTTCTCTGCAGTTTAATTACTCCAAGATCCGGATTCCATGCTTTGTCCAAATTAAAACCATTATATCTATTTATTAATTTATTAGCTAATTTAATCTCTATAGCTTCCTTGAAGACAGATTCCCAAGAAGAGGTGGATGTTAAAATCTTCACATCACTATGATTCGTGGAATGTTCGGCCACAGCTGACTTGTCTGGCTGTAATAAGCGTGCGTATCTTCGATGCTCCACACACCTCTCACGAACGGTGCGTGTTGTTTGCCCTACGTATGACTTCCCACAATTTCCGCAAGGAATCTGATACACACCCGCTTTACGAAGCTGTAAATCGTCCTTCACAGAGCCGAGTAAAGCTGCAATCTTCGTCGGGGGGTCGGAAGATCACCTTAACACAGTGTTTCTCAGAATACGGCCTATCTTCGAGGAAAGAGCACCCACGTAGGGCAAAACCGCACTAGATCTAAAGGAATTACTATCTTCTTCCCCATTACATACCTGCATTTCAGGTTTTGCATCGAATGCTCTACGAATTTGTTGCGGAGAAAAACCATTCGATTTAAAAATGCTCTTGAGGTATGTGAGCTCTTCTTGCAAATTGTCTTTATCGGATATACAGTGCGCCAGATGCACTAAGGTCTCACTCTGGTGATGGCCGGACGATACGCGGCCGAAATATCAGTGGAGAAAATTTTATTTGCGCCGCTGCATGCCCGAAATTTAATGGACTAATTATTGAACTGTATGAAATAAAATCGTCCTAACTTCTGGACGGTTTGTATTACAACTTTCAAACTACATGATTGGCAGCGGGGCATGATGGAAATTAGTAAGCGCTTGCATGGTTTTGTGAAGCAACGAAGCCCACTTTTATTTGAATAGGTTCGTCAACAAGCAAAATTGGCGCATTTGGGGGACTGACAACCCGCATTTCGCGATCGAGAAGTCTCTTCACCCTCAACGGGTAAGTGTGTGGCGTGCAATGTCCAAATGGTTCAAATGGCTCTGAGCACTATGGGACTTAACATCTGAGGTCATCAGTCCCCTAGAACTTAGAACCATTTAAACCTAACTAACCTAAGGACATCGCACACATCCATGCCCGAGGCAGGATTCGAACCTACGACCGTAACAGTCCCACGGTTCCGGACTGAAGGGCTTAGAACCGCTCGGCCACCGCGGCCGGCTTGCAATGTCCAGTCACGGAGTAATCGGTGCGATATTCCTTGAAGGCACGGTGATTATCGAACGGGACATGGAGGATTTGGAAAATGATTTCATCCCCATTATCCAAAGCGATCCTGATTTCGACAAGATGTGGCTCATGGAAGACGGAGTTCGACCTCATCGAAACAGGAGAGTGTTTGATGTCCTGGAGGGAACACTCTGGCTCTGCGGTACCCAGAGGCCACATTCTCCGGATCTGAACACATGCGACTCCATTTTGTGGGGCTATATTAAAGACAAGGTGTACAACAATAAACCCAAAACCATTGCTGACGAAAGTAAATTTCGCTTAATGTGTCACTGCCAAATATCATTTCTTGGAGCATGCCTGGAAGTAACAGTATAGTATTGAAGGTAACTGAAAGAAACATCCGTTGAGACGAACAGAAATGGCATATTTATTCAAAGACAACAATTACACTGAACTCGCAGCGGTTTGTGATGGACCCCTGAACATTATAAAAGGCGACACATAGATGTTGACAGAGTCTCCACGTTTGATCGATGTGCTGCCACTGAGGAGAGTGTTTTGTACTTAACCTTCCTTTGTTAACGTGGCGTTATTTCACACAAGTGGTAACGTGGGGTCCAGTGGATTTTCACGATATGTTAATGTTGCTAAGTACGTATAATATTAATAACTAGGTTATTTAATACAAATTAATGTAGAGGCAACCATATAAATTGTGAAATTGAATCAATTGACGCTTATTTGGAGAAATAATGCATTTTATTACATTACATAAAAGATAATATCCACAGTTATGTTTACGCAATTTAAGCTGTATATTCAATGATTCAGTAGTATTCTTCTGATGACTCATTACAGTTACTATTTAGACACTGATCACAGACTGTAAGTAAGTTTTTGACGCACTTATGTTTTACCCATTGATGACAAATACATTGAATTTTTAAACCCTTATTTCTAGGCCAGATGATTCACCTACTTTTCGCAACTGGCGCTTCTTCTTGTGCTGGTTTGTCATTAACAGCAGATGTTGATCCACTCATTTTTTCTGCCCTTTGCCGAATTTCTCTTCATAAGCAATCCAGTATTGCCCTCTTCTTTCGCTGCTCTTGACCAAGTCGAAGCCAATTTCCCAAAGAAAATCCTTACTTGCCATTTTAAGCATGAGTTTGAGAATTTACACCAACTTGTTCGTCACTATCTTGTAACGAAAGTGTTAATGTGGAGGTCCAGGAACTTCCCTACCAATAAATATCTTTCCAACGCTAATAACAATGAGCAGCACAAGAATGGAAAAATGGTGACCGGAAATAAACAGATGTGAGAGAGGACTGCTAGACGGCAGGCAGTGTAGCCAAATTTGTTCTTATAAATTTAGCTGAACTAAATGTGCTGGGGATCTATCGGGCCCAATGTTAACAATTAAAGGTTAAAACTGCATGAAGCATACAAACGAAAATCACACGCCCTGAGTTCTACTTGGCCGACACGAGTCAAAGCTTTAGCTTGTCTGTACGAGCTATCTACCGAATCTTGTTGCAAAAAGGCAGAGTTCCAGCCATACATGCCCAGCAACCTGCTGCCATGCTGGTCACGAGGGACGTAAAGCGTTCTTGTGGTGGGGCGTTCCATTCTTCCGTTAGTGCGGTTGAGAAATGCTGGATGGTCGTTGGTGCGTGTAGAGGCGCTGCAATAAGTCTCCCGAATGCACGTGACACGTGCTCGACGGGATTTATGTCGGGGAAATGGTCAGGTCACTCCATTCGCCAAATACTCTCTCGTTCTGAGAGCTCGTCTGTCTTCGCAGCTTGATGCAGTCACGCACTGTCATCTCCAAAAATGAAGTCAGTGTCGAATGTACCCTGAAAAGACGCACATGGGATACGAGTACACAGTTCCAATAACATTGATCGGTGAGTGTACCCTGTTCAACGATCTGAAGGTCATTACGCTCATGTAACTTTATGCTGCCCCACACCGTAACACCTAACTGACCAAATCTATAGTCTGCAGTAATGTTCCTCGGTGCATTACCTGTCCCCAACTGTGACCATATGAGGGAGGATACGTCCAGCATTGTCGGAGATGGCTCTTTTTATTCAGGTGTTATGGTGTGGAAGCCATGCTACATGGGCGTACTACCATCAAAATCTTTGAACGCGGTGCACTCACAGGTCAACATTATTGTGACACTGTACTCCTTTCTATCAGGTGTACATTGGGCTCTGACTTCATTTTTGTTAATGGCAGTCCGCAACTTAATCGGACTGCGCAGGTTGAGGAGATCTCGGAATGAAAAAAAATTCAGAGAAATTTACAGTTTGTCAGTTCCCACAGTTAAATCTCATCGAACACATGGGGGATGTCTCCCCCCATTAGCTGAGTGGGCAGCGGAGCGGAATGCCAAGCCAAGGGGCCCGGGTTCGATTCCCGGCTGGGGCAGGAGATTGTCTCCGCTCAGGGACTGGGTGTTGTGTTGCCATCATCATCATTTCATCCCCGTCTCCGGCGCGCAAATCGCCCAATGTGGCGTAAAATGCAATAAGTACTTGTCCTCGGCGCCCGAACTTCCTCGAATGGGGAACTCCAAGCCCACAATGCCGTACGCTCATTTTCACATGCGATATGTATTTAGGAGACGTATTCCAGCACTTTGAAATGCATCACGACCACCCAGCTGTTATCAACCACACTGCTGGGGGAATGGAACTCCTTTCTAATCTCGTGGCCAGCATGAGAGCACGTTGATGATGACATGATTTGCCGTCTGTGGTGGCACACGTCTTCCTGAGAACCATTTCTCGCCTTTTATAACGTTCAGGGTACCATTATGAATCGCAATGACTTGAGTGTAACTAATGTCTGTGAATAAGAGAGTCATTTCTATTCCTCTCATGCATTTCTCGCAGTTACTTCCTGCACTAAGTTGAGCAGTTCTTTCTGCATGTGGTTCAATTTTTGTCGAGCTACATTATTTGGCAGTGGAACTTCATAACATCTGCATGTATATCTACATCTACACAACTACCCTTCAATTCACAATTACGTGCATTGCGGAGGGTTCATCGAACCACCTTTAAAAGCCTTTTCTCTGCAGTTATAATCTCGAGCAGTGTGCGGACAATACGAACATTTAAATTTTCCTGTGCGAGCTCTTATTTCTCTTATTTTATTATTATGATCATTTCTCCCTATGTAGGAGGGCGCCAACAAAATATTTTCACACTCCGAGGACGAAGCTGTTGATTGAAATTTGATGAGAAGGTCGTATCGCAGTGGTAAACGCCTTCGTTTTAATGACTGCCATCGCCATTACCGTATCACATTCGTGGCACATCTTTCGTGCTTAAGTTTTGCACACCTTTGAAGTTGTAACATATTGAGCACAACAGATGAAATTACACCATTGGTAAATAATCACTGGAAACAGTAATATCCATTAAACACCGACGAATAATCGTACGGAGAGACTTAAAGTGGAGTAATCACATGAAATAGTTGTAGCAAAAGCAGATGCCACGCTGTGATTCACTGACAGAATCGTAATGAAATGTAATTTACCTGCAAAATAAATGGCTTAGAACACACATTGTCGAGCGAGTCTTGCGTATTGTTGATCGATCTGGGAACCTTATCAGATTGTATTAATAGCAGACGTGGAAAACACCCAACCAAAAGTGGCTTATTTCGTCACGGAATCGATCAGTCGGCGGGAAAGCATTACGGAGAAACTTAACAAATTCTAGTGGGAGGCGCTACAAGGGAGGTGTTATGAACTGTGGAGAGGTTTCCGAAAGCGTACTTTCCAATACGAGCCAGAGAACGTAATAGTTCCTCCCACAGACGTCTCGCGAAATGACCAGTACTACAAAACGAGAGAAATTACAGTTTACCGTATTTACTCGAATCTAAGCCGCAATTTTTCCGGTTTTTGTAATCCAAAAAACCGCCTGTGGCTTAGAATCGAATGCAAAGTAAGTGGAAGTTCTGAAAAGTGTTGGTAGTGCCCCTACAACTAACTTCTGCCATCGAATATATGTAGCGCTACACAGGTATGCTTTGTAGGCACAAAGATAAATACTGACGCCAAAACCTCTGTGCCAGTAAATAAATTAAAAGAAAAGGTAGAAGAATGTAAACATTATACCATGTATTCTTTCGTGTTTGCTGCTATTTCTGGGTTTACTGCTATCTCATTTAAATCCTGCCTGACTAATAAACTACGAAACTAGAGTGAGGCAACAGCAAACGCGGAAGAATATACATATCATGTCAGGTTTATATTCGTATTATTCTTATGCTGAATAGTTATACAGTCAGAAATGAAGCACGACAACTGACTACATTTTTAAATCTAAGATGAATGTAATTTCTGTGCTGAATGTAATGTACTAAAGAGGCGTCTGCAAAGATTTTCAAACGGAGAAATATTTTCGCTAAACTGTCTTTCAGAACATCTTCTATCATACGCAGTCTATTATTTGGTTCTTGTTGATCATTATCAAAGAAAGCAGCAGTGTAAGTAACAACAAATAGCAGTCTCATGCCATTGTTTCGCTTATGAGACAACTCCTCTCTTCTTTTTTATTGTAAGCCATAGTAGCGCGCACAAAAGCAAGCCATGGTGCGAGCGGCGACAGGCCGTAAACACTTATCAGAATGCAACAAACAATTCATGACACAGTACAAAATGCATTTTCAGCTTAGAGTGATGTTAACACCTATAACAAAGAGAACGACACTTATCAGATCAGATCAAAATAAGCAATCGATGCAAACCAGACGAAGCACGTGAAAAAGGAAGGGTGCCCATATAAATAGGGACAGAGCGCCTGACACATAGCAATGGCTACTTGGTAAAAATGTCAAACGGCTCTGAGCACTATGGGACTTAACTTCTGAGGTCATCAGTCCCCTAGAACTTAGAACTACTTAAACCTAACTAACCTAAGGACATCACACACATCCATGCCCGAGGCAGGATTCTAACCTGCGACCGTAGCGGTCACGCGGTTCCAGACTGAAGCGCCTAGAACCGCTCGGCCACTCCGGCCGGCCTACTTGGTAAAGCTTAACTGTTAAGCTTACGACTCGAACCAAACTACTGGAGCTGTAGCTTTATCCATTCGACCTAAACTGTGTATGATGTTACAATGGACCAACTTTGTCTTTATTTGGGGGTGCGGTCTAAAACTTTTCTCTCCCCTTGAATTTCGAGTTTCAAATTTCAGGTGCGGCTTAGATTCGGGAAAATTTTTTCCCTTCATTTCAAGTCTCATTTTTCAGGTGCGGCTTAGATTCGAGTGCGGCTTAGATTCGAGTAAATACGGTATTCTTCCCAGGCATCATTCGCGATAAATAAGTAAACTCTTGTGGGCGGGGGAGGGGTGGAGGGGAGAGAGATAGTGGTATCAGGAGTATCGTCCGCCACACAACGTAAGGTACCTAGCAGAGCACAGTTGCAGCTGAGGACGAGGGCTGTGTACGATGCGGGACACCAGTGCTGAGCTGGAGCACAGACTACGGAGTACGGGGTGTTGGTGCCGTGCCGTGCCGTGCCGCGGCCTAACGAAGCACGCAGGCCCGCGCGGCGCGTCAAGGCGGTTGCGGCGCAGCACTCCACTCCAGCAACAAAGGCGGCGCTGCGCCTGCGGCGGCTACCCGGCGCACGGCGTCTTAAACCCGTCCTCACAGCGGCGTGCAGCCCCCACAGACACAAACATTTCTTCCCTGCGACTCACTCATCTCTAGGAAAGTCCCTCTAAAAGGAACCTACAAATGTGACCATTTTAGGTTGGACTACATCGCGACTGTTATTGGCACTAGGTGAAACTACGGTACAAATTATTGTAACCACTCACGATTTATTCATATTCCCACTACTCGTATCTAAAGGTGAATCTCCATCATCAAGTGGATTTACGTTAGTACATATGACATGTATTTGTTGTGTATATGACTTTAGTGTAATCTGTGCACTCTCTAATAGCAGATGACTAAAACAAAATATTATTTCAGTTTCGTGAAGGTCTCAGATTACAAACATGATGAGAAACAAAAATGTAATAATAAGTCCAGTGGCCACCGGCTCTTTTTCCTAAGATCAAGGCAACCGCCACGGATTTCACGTAATTACACTGCCGGACAAGAAAATTAGTACACCTGGAAAGACGACGTCAATTTTGATCCGATAACTGCATATGCCACCCGGGAAATTGTAGATGTACTGAAAATGGTTTTGCAGACGTTCGCCAACAGATAGCCTAGTGGCATAGCTATTAGCGCGCCATCTGTGTCTACCTTTTAATAAGAAATGCTTACAGCCAAAAAGCTCGTTGTGGTGCAGATGTGTAGCTATGCCACGAAGATCCGTTCGTTCTTCCTACATCAAACTGAGCGAGTTTGAAAGGGCTCAGATTGTGACCTTTCGAGTGGTGCGATGTTCCTTTCGGGGAATTGCCATACGATTTGGACGTGCTCCCTCAGTCGTGCAAAGGTGCTGGTATCAGGCGCTACAGTCTGGAACCGCGCGACCGCCACAGTCGCAGGTTCGAATCCTGCCTCGGGCATGGATGTGTGTGATGTCCTTAGGTTAGTTACGTTTAAGTAGTTCTAAGTTCTAGGGACTGATGACCTCAGATGTTAAGTCCCATAGTGCTGAGAGCCATTTGAACATTTTTTTTTTTCTGGTATCAGTGGTCACGTGAACATTCTCGAACCCGTAGAGGATCACAGACGCCCGCCAGGGTTTTCGTATCGTAAGGGCAGCAGTAGCCCATTGTACAGCTACCACAGCACAGATAAGAGGGCTTGTGAGCCCATAAGTGTCAACAAGAACAGTTGCAAACCGGTTATTAGCTGTGAGCTGCGGGACTACGGGCACGCACGCCTGTAGCCTGTCTTCCAGAAACGCTACAGGATCGACGAGCACGGCTCGACTGGTGCCGTCAGAGGACCACTTGGAAGATGAAATGTCGCGCCGTGGTATTCAGTGATGAAATCAGATATTCCCTGCACGAAAGCGATGGTCGTCTGCACGTACGATGTAGACCTGGTCATTGCTGGCTAGCGGAGTGCATTCGTCTAAGACACACTGGCCCGACCCAAGGCCTTATCGTCAGTGTTGCGATAAGCTGCAAGTCCCGTTCACCTTTGGTGTTTCTGGAGGGGACACTACACTGCGCTTGGTATGTGCAGAATGTTGTTGGACCCGTTCTTTTGCCGTTCTTGTAACAGGAAGGTGATAAACTGTTCCAACAAGATAACGCTTGGCCATACACTGCTTTTGAAGCGCAACGTGCTCTGCAAGACATGCCCAGCACGGTCACTGGACATGTCTCCAATCTTGCACATGTGGCATATGGTGGGATGATGAATGACTCGCGCGGCTCGTCAACCAACAACCCATAGAGAACTACGTGAACAGGTCGAGCAGTCGTGGCATAACGTATTCCAGGACAGTATTCGCCGTCTGTACGGTCGACTGGATTCCAGAGTTAGCGCATGCACTGCCGCCCGTGGACGCTACAGCACATACTAACATGGGTACTTCCGTATGGATCGATACCTGGTACCTCAGAAACGCTTTAGCGATTGATCTGGAAATGTAATCATTTTATATACTTCGTATTTCATGTTGCATCAATAAATATTGACAGAATTGGAAACTTTTAATATGGTGCACTATTTTTTTTCCGACAGTGTATTTGTTAAGTACGAAAATTTACAGCTTCAGTCTCGTTTTTGTTGTGACAGACTTCTTAAGCACAAAATCATGTGCCATAGTTACGCAATTGGCTTCGCTTTTCTTGTCACTCCTGGTACATCTGCAGAAGTCTAATCTACGTTTATTTACTTTTTCAATTTATGATACCGACAGTGTAGATGGTTACCAAAGCAGAAACAGCAATGGAGGCCACTATATATCATAATGAAGAACTGAGGCTTGTCGAAACCCCGATACATGGTGTTTTGTATTGTCCACACATACACCTCTTGGTAAACATATAATTCCAATATTTTAATAAAAGGACAATCAACATAAAAACCTCAACATAGACACACATTACACTGCGTTTTTCGCATTATTACCAATAAATCAACGGTAAACTATTTGTCGTAGTGTAACAACGGATTGAAGTGTCTCAGTTATTTACGAGGCCATGATGGACTTCCAGTTCCACTTGCTGGACGATCCACGCAATCCGTCTACCTTTGAAAAAGAGGCGGGGTGCTTCCACGAAGATGGATGTCACTCCCTCCGTCGTTCCCTCGGTCTATGAAACTGGAGGATGACTTAGGATCCGACCACTAGCACCCACAACTACTGAATTGTAGCTCTAAGGAGAAACGCCAATAGATGTTCTGTCAAATTTCAGCATAAACTTTTACTATAACAAAACAAAGTTCTCGATTGTGAGGATGATCTTCCAGTTTTCCCACGTTAGAACTATCGAGGAGTCTGTGTCATTAAGTATGGTACAGTGCAAGTTTCTGATTCGCGTAAAACGGCAAAGAAAGTAAGCAGGATGTTTCATAGAGTGTAGCAGAATAGTTTTCTTCAATAAACAAGGACCATTAAAAAGTACTAAGAGCTGCAGAAGTAGGAAGCGCTGAGAAAAAAGTAATCTGTCCCTCAGTATATAGCGCAAATATTATAAGAGAAGAAACTTCACTCTCGACAGTTTCTAGAATCTCGAAACTACGCTGGTATTGCAGTGCTGCACAGAAGGAATCAGGTGAAGCGCTGCCCAGTGTGCTGCTGCCACACTATGAAACATGTGATACCACTGAATGTCATGGGCAACTCAAGGGAGGTTTCAGACTGACTTCACAACTTCTACCCACCCTCAGGCTCAGAAATAAAGGCTATTTTGCATGTCTTACAAAATAAAGAACCCTAGACACCTCATGAGAATCCAAATTTTCAACGTTACAAATAGCTCCATTGTAATGGGTATTTTTTCTCTTTCTTGCTCAGAACAGGCCTCAGATCTCCAGAGAATTTGAGAAATTTTAATTATATTTAAAAGGGAAATGAACTTAAGGACGCAGCTGTAGTAACATTTTTACAACTAATCTATAACTGCAGAAACCGATGTACGATACGCTATACTCTCGCAAAACACGTAACGGTATGGGCAACGTACAACAGAAAACCGTATGTTTTCGTGATGGCCTGTTTAAATGTTTTTATATGCACATTTTCTTGCAATATGTAATCATATTTCCGAGTTCAGATTGTGAATGTAAAAAGGAGACCATTCTATATGTTAATTCTCGTCACTCATATGTGTGGATATATCTGACAGGCAATGATATGCGGATTTCCCCTGCGATATGAATCTGTAACTACACTGTTCTTTCAACAGTTGACAGGATTTTGAAATGGGTACAGCGCAATATTTTCTTGTCAGATGGGAGTACTGTGACAATATGTCAGCATGATTAGCACTTCAGCAGGAAAACTGTAGATTTGAATTACAAATTGCAGCTGACGCCAGTCGCTAGGGTCGCAGGTTCGAACCCTGCCTCGGGCAAGGATGTGTGTGGTGTCCTTAGGTTAGTTAGGTTTAAGTAGTTCTAAGTTGGACTGATGACCTCAGATGTTAAGTCCCATAGTGCTCAGAGCCATATGAACCATTTTTCTGACAAAACTGTAATTTTACGGAGAAGCGTTAACACATTTTATATACAGGGTGATCCAACAGTCCGTTAACATTTCAAATTGTACTAATAATGTAGGTAGAGCGGTAAAGTTGACACACACGCCCGGAATGACATGGAGTTTTATTGGAAGTAAAAATGAGTGCAGAAACCGCCCAAGAGAAGGCGCTGGACAGCAAGACGTCAGTGATGCCGCATGAGAACCCTGTATAAAATGGGCTGTAGTGAGAGAGGGAGTCAGAAGCACCAGCAGTCGTGGCATATTGACTTTACCAGAAAATGTACTGTTAATAAAGCTTTACTATCAGAATGGAGTATCCGCTACTGCACCTTTACTACACTATCGTCATAAGAAGAATATTCGAACAGGCAAACGTCCAGTGACATTCGAATAAACTGATTGTTTAGACGACCGGCCCCGTGGTGGGCGTCTAGACACAAGCTAGAACTACAAAAATTGCTATTTGTCTTCTAGGTTATAAATGAAAAAAAAACGTATAAAGCGATGAAAGTTTCCATGGAAGTATCACAACAAGAAGTCCAAAGGTAAGGTTAACAACAACCTCAGACTGCAGCTTCCAGTATCGCTTTTAAAGTCAGAAGTACATTCGGAAAAGACCATGCTTCCATGGTCTTAATTGGAGTGGAAAGTTTAGATGCTGTTACAATTTGGGGACTAAATCACAGAAAGCTATTTACTACGGAAACTAATCATTACTGATGACAAAATAGATACCACACTTAAATGCGAATCCGTGTATAGGAATATTCGTTTTAGATGACCAGGTACAATGTTTCTATATTGTTGATTTGTACACGAAAATATGTGTAAGGACAAATAAATTTAGTTATTTTTTAAAAAATTGTGTAAATCTTATAGGAAGTATTGCTTTATTAAATTTTAACACCCTGACTGCAACTTAGCTTGCGTAGACTAGATACACTGTTTGCATGATGTGTAGATTTCTACATGAGCTGTGGACGTGACAGCATATAAATTCGATTAAATAAAGTAAAAAAAAAAAAAGATTTACCGATTGTAGAGTCTATGTGAGCGAAGCAGCTAGCGATAAGCTAGTGTAAACATGTGTGTGCTCTGATTAACCTTAGGCCGGCCGCAGTGGACGAGCGGTTCTAGGCGCTTCAGTCTGGTACCGCGCGACCACTACCGTCGCAGGTTCGAATCCTGCCTCGGACATGGAGGTGTGTGATGTCCTTAGGTTAGTTAGGTTTAAGTAGTTCTAAGTTCTAGGGGACTGATGACCGCAGCTGTTAAGTCCCATAGTGCTCAAAGCCATTTGAGCCATTTGATTAATTTTACGTTCTTCAGTCGACAAGTTAGTGAGCAACGTATTCAGATATGGCTACGTATTGGAGTGAACTTGAATTGTAGTTTAGTTTCCCGGTGTTTTACTATCCCCATTTTTTTTAAACATATGACATTTCAATAGATAAAAACCAGTAATGTGGGGTGAAATACATGATAAAAATTTTTAGAGTACAGATGCCGTGTCTCACCAAGGGACGAGGCTTACTTTGTAACAGTCTGATTCATTCATATATGACAGTGTGCAAACAACAGATGCAGATGAACAAATAGCTCCTGAGATTTCTGAAAGGCGTGCGACAAGGTACCATGTCGTCGACTGCTAACAATGATACGAACATACCGAGTAATGTGAAGCCATTCTAGAGATCCCAGCAGGCCAGTCGCTACTGATCGACTGCCGTGTTACCCTCTGACAATGTTAGCATTGGGTGAGGTACGGAGACGCGTGATTTCACATACTGTTCACCCGACTATTGTTAGTTTTCGTCACCTGGAGCCGCGACTGCTCGGTCAGGTAGCTCCTCAATTGGCATCACGAGGCTGAGTGCACCACTTTCTAGCCCTCCCAGGAAGGAAAAACCCCTGGCAGTACCAGTAATCGAACCGAGCTTCTCTGCATGGCAATTAGCGGTACCGACCACTGTGCTAGGGAGGCGGACAGTGGTATGGAGTACTTTCGCAAATACGTGATTGACTGGATGAATTTGAGTAATAGTACCCCTAACCATACTAGACGGCGAATGTTCCACAGAAACCAAAGTAACAACAAGTGTGCCCTAAGGACGCATAACAGGATACCCCATAGCCGGCCGCTGGTGGCCGAGCGATTCTATGCGCTTCAGTCTGGAACCGCGCGACCGCTACGGTCGCAGGTTCGAATCCTGCCTCGGGCATGGATGTGTGTGATGTCCTTAGGTTAGTTACGTTTAAGTAGTTCTAAGTTCTAGGGGACTGATGACCTGAGATGTTAAGTCCCATAGTGCTCAGAGCCATTTGAACCATTTTTTTTGATCCCGCATAATCACAAGTGGTTGTACTCATTACTGAGCGTCGTAACGAAATGAACCAAACGCCTCCAGCCCGAGCGGTTACCAGCTTCTCTTAGAGGCTGCTGAAGAGCTAGACTGCAGATCTTCCTGACTTGATCTATTCACCACCCGGTATTGTGCCCTACTTCTTTCCCGGCACGAATTTTTTTTTCTATATTTCCTCCATATTTTCTGACAGAATGCCCAAACAATAGCAGAATTTTCGGTTGACACTAGAAGAAGGGCAACTACAGATACTAAGTTTCTCAATAATGTTCACAACAGTCCTTCTTTCGGTCCTTCTTTGTTGCAGAATTTTGCACCATCGCCGAAGTTCAAATGCTTCAATACATTTCTCCAGCCTTCAGCACCAGTGTTTCACACCCGCAAAAGAAGACGGAAAACACGATTTTAGAGGATCTCTAATGCTCTCAGTATACAAAACAATTCAACAGACAGGATCAGTGCAGCTAGATTCTTCGGCGACTGTGTTATTGTGTACAGCATATTATCCTTGTTGGACGATCAAAAGGAAACGGAGAAAGACTAGGACAATGTTTCCACTTCGTGTAATGAATGGCAGCTTTCTTTAACTGTGGATAAATGTAAGATAATACCTATAACGGAGAGATACAGAGTGTTTCACTGAATGTGTTTGCCTCTGTCACTTACGAAGTAATAGGCGACGGAAATATTTATTGCGGTAGGACACCATAAGAAACGTTACACTGTCTGCGGAGCTATGAAAATAGTTTATTGTGTCATTATCCAAAGAGTTACAGACAAAAGATACAATTTTTTAAATGGAACAATAGTTGTTTCTATCATGCACTGGACTCAGTAACACTATGTATACATCATTTTAAATTACATTCCTATCACTTTTGTGTTGGGAGCTACAACCCTTCAAAGTTTCTAGGGCAAATACCACACACGCTGCGCATTACGCATTGCGCCTTCTAAATGTGGTGCGACCGAGTTGTAACGTCGCCGGCGTCACGGAGCAAGAAGCTTCCTCGATGCGCTGTTAGACTGTCGACCGCCGCCGCACACAGCCGTATACCTGACAGGTCGAGCCACGCAGACAAACGGATCTCAATACACCACAGTTACTGACATTGGATGAAGATGGCCTACACGAACAACGAGAACGTTGACATGTTGCTGATGCTCAGCGAGTGCCGACACGATGCCACTGAAGCAGCCATGGCGTACGCCGTGAGATATCCTAGGCGAAGAGCTCCGGCAGCCATTACGTTCTTACGTGCCGAACAACGACTTCGGGAAACAGGCAGCTTGGTAATGCGCCACAGAACGGACGAAGAACTGCATGAAGTGAGGAGACGGAGGTCTTTGTTTCAGCTGCAGTACACCACGATCCTCATGTCAGCTTACGAGCCGTTGCTGCAGTCGTTGGTGCCAGTCTCACATCTGTATGGCGTATAGTACACGGCCACAGGTTTGACCCGTACCGCCTGTCACTGACCCAAAAGCTGCATGGGAACGATTTCCGGGCGAGAGGTACATTCTGTGAATGGTCATGCGTAATTTCACGCTGGAGTCTTTACAAGGTGTTATGTTCTCTGATGAGTTCACGTTCACAAATTATGGTGCAGTGAATAGCCATAACGTGCACTACTAGGCCGCAGACAATCCTCGGTGGGTACGACCTGTCGACCGTCAACATAGGTGGTCTATTAACGTATGGTGTGGAATCCTTGGGGATGAAATCATCGGTCCACACTATTTCCCAGGTACACTGACAGGTGAGTTATATCTCGCGTTTATAATCGACAGTTTGGGTGGTCTACTTGAACATGTGTGTCTACACACGATAGTCCATATGTGGATGCAACACGATGGTCACCCAACCTATTCTCCGCGTGCTGTTGTGGAAGAACTAAACAACAGGTTTGCAGGAGGTGGTTGGGGCGCCATGGTCCTCATTCGTGACCCGCAAGGTCGTTCGATTTAACACCAATATATTTCTTTTTATGGGGATATCTAAAGGATGGTGTTTATGTCACTGAGCCCACATCCCAAGATGATCTAAAACGGCGCACCGAGGACGCGTGTTGCTCCGTGACACCGGCGATGTTACAACTCGTCCGCAGATCCTTCAGAAGGCGCATTGCATTGTGCATTCAGGAACATGGACACAGATTTGAACATCTCATTTAAATCAACTTCCCACCGCCAGAACATCCTCACCCACCACACAGCCTTGTATCATGTATAGGGTGTGGTACCTACCCCTGAAACTTTGAAGGGTTGTAGCTTCCAAACTAAAAGTGATAGGAATGTAATTTAAATTGATGTATACACAGCTGATGTTACTGATTCCAGTGTATTATAGAAACAACTATTGTTCCATTTAAAAAATTGTATCTTTTTGCTGTAGCTCTTTGAATAATAACACAATAAACTATGTTCATAACTTCGCGGACAATGTAGTGTTTCCTATGGTGACCTACCGCAATAAATATTTCCGTCACTATTACTTCGTAACCTACAAAGGCAAACACATTTAGTGAAACACCCTATACAATCTGGTAGTACCTAATTTCCAAATTTGTAATTAACACCTTGGCTAGAGAACCGAAATTCGAAGAAGACTGAAATACCACTATACTACCACCATCGTTTGCCTCACGCAGGGATCGAGAGAATATCATGAAAGGGATTAGGGTCTGTGCAGGGGCATGCAGACAGTCATTTTCCCTCGCTTAAATCGCGGACAAATGGGACAGGAAATGGATACTATTGGTACGATAATATTGTTCAGCGCCTTGCGGCGTATATATGAAGATGTGGACAAATAAAGAATTTTCGGTGTAACTTCTTTGTCATTCAGTAGCGGAACAACATTCCCGGCAAGATATAATAGCCTTCACTTCGCCTGATCACAGCAACCAAGCACTGCTGTGGGGTTGCTAAGAGTCTGTTGAAAGCTTGTCAGGAAGTTCCGTTTTATTTCGTTTTATTGTACGGTGTACTAAAGGGTTACACTCAAAATCATTTTAAGCAAGAACAGAACTTCACGTATCATCTCAGTCGCACAGATTACTCCGTCATTATGAGGTAACTGTGTGTAGAATATCGTGGTCTTGTAGCTTTGCCATCGATGTCGAACACATCGAAGCTTTAACGGCACTACCACTGGCGGCGGTAGATACGCCACGCAACAGTCGGCCTCGCAGTCAGCCACCTGTTGAACTAACGTGGAAGACTCGGCAAGTGCCCTAACCCAATGTCCCAGAAACTTCAATCAGTGGAAGACGAGTCAAAATAAGTGAACACGTGTCTCGGAATATCCGTAGATAGTCGACCATTTCTGAGAAAACTGCGATCAAAGTTTTCGAGGCACTTTATATGTCTTTTGTCGAATAAATAGTCCATCTGAAGCAGCGGAATTGTTTCGAGAGTCGCGACTTTCTCTTCTGCGCCCCGTGTTCAAAACCCAGTTATTCTTTTTATTTTTGTTTTTCATTCATCTACCAATGTCCATAGAAGATTACTACAAGAGTGTTTTCCAATGTGTACTGAAATAACGTTGTTCTTATTCGTCTGTTGTATGTCTGTTGAATGAATTTAAAGAAATAAATAAATGAACAGAAAAACTGTTTGAAATTGTTTTCGGTGAAATTCCTGTAGTTTGAGTTGATTGATAATCAACTGCAAGCGCCAGTCTTCGGAAAATGGATCCGTTATGTATGTTTTGCCGCCAACGCTTGAAATCTTCAACAGTGGTAATGACATTTCTTTCCCGAGTTGAGACTCACGTGAGGACACGTCGCTGTTGTAAACTTGTATTCGCGTGATGCTTGTGGTGTTCCTATGTTTAGAAAGTTTCTATGATTCGTATCATCCAAGGGAATGCACTAAATCTTCCTGCAGAAGAAACATAAGAATGGAAGATAAGAGTGAAGAACTGATATAAAAGTGATATGTAAGAAAACGAGAATTTAAAAAGATCGTGACCCATGACAATGCCATACATGCGTATATTATACATTAAACATACGACACTTATTGTGAAACCCAGTTGTAATTTTATAATTAATATAGCGTTCCCCTGTCCACTAACTTGTTAAGAAACTTTTGTGTAGTAAACTTCTATGGACATGGGTACATAAATGAAAAAATAAAATAAATAAAAACAATAATCGGGTTTCGAACACAGGACGCAAAGGCGAGAAGGCACGACGCCAGCCACTATACCACCAGCTGGGCTTAGCTTACCGTGCTCTAAAAGGGATTTATATATTTTTGCTTATGTATTTATTAATTTATTCATTTACAAGATGCTCCATATCAATACCTGTACCAGCCGACAGGCAAATCACCATTCACAGAGTCATATGCCCATACTTCATGAGACTCTGCGGAGTGGTTTGGTATTTAATCCAGGCCATTGGTGATCAGAAACTTTACGACACCACCTCTCCTACCCTTGCCAGCCAAATACTGGAAGTGAGAATTTTATCTAAAGAACATTATAGTCGCCGTTGACTGTGGAAGTTGTTTATTTCACATTTGCAATTTCGGCCTTCGGGCCATTTTCAAGTGTTACTGCAAAAGGTTTTGCTTAGGCAATGTCAGACATTAAAATCCTCCGAATGTCATCGTCAAAAATGAACCTTTACAAAATGTTAACAGTCTTCACATAAGTCTCTTCCAATGAATGTTCTAACACACTGTATACATGTGAAATTTTTCCACCACTAGGATTAGAACTGGCTTACCCCTTGGTCGACCAACACCGAAGAAGCGTGCGTTAGCGACCTTCTCCCTTCCTCATTTTTTTCTTTTCTTTCATTTTGTTCGATGTTGCTCGTACGTTTGGTTGGGACGGATGTCACATGACAGCGGTTTAAATTCATACGTAATCCATTCACTTAGTTTTCTTATTACAGAGGCAGCCAGCCCTCTAGCCCTCTGACCGAACACGCTAAGCTACCGTGGCGGTGTTCTCGGTCAGAGAAGCGGATTAAGGCATGTATCATCGTCGAAAACTTTGACTGTCGTTTTCTCAGAAACGGTCGTGTATCTACGGATTAGCCGAGAGACGCGTTTGTTTACTTTCACTGAGCGAATTTCTGGCAAATTGGGTTATGGCACTTGCCGTGTTCTCCACGGTAGTTCAACAGGCGGCTGACTAAAAGGCCGACTGTTGTGTGACGAATCTACCGCCACCTGTGGCAATGCCGTTAAAGCTACGATGTCTTCGAGATCGATGGTAAAGCTACAAGGCCAGGATATTCTACACAGAGTTGCCTCATAATGACGGAGTAGTCTATTCGACTGCGATTCGACTGAAAGTGGCGATATAAACAGCCCACAAAGCAGGAGAAAGTCAGCACTCTTCAGACAGCCATCTCAAGCAGGTGATCACCAGCGACACTAAGCAACCGGCATCTCACCGCCACTGTCGCTGGACAACGCTCCGTTGGACTCTGCCGAATTCGTCGTCTCAGATGACAAACTGAAAAACATTTCCTCCGGACGTCTGTGTGGAACACTAATCAACTTGTTGAAGTGTTGCTGATTGTACTCTCTGATAGTCGCTGAACTTCTGGAAACTTAAGCAGCACTTTCTTCTACTTAGTTTATTTTGTTGTGGAGTTCAATTTTCTTCAGCTACAATGATGTTGCGACTTAACTTGCATTAATTTTTCATGTCTAAAACTTTTATTTATTGACATCTTCAACTTTCATAGTCCTGTCTTCCTCAGTTGCGTGTAATGTTACGGTATATTAATAATTTTTACTTATGGACCGTCTGACACCAACTGAATTAAACACAATTTTAGTGCCATACGTAGTTTTATTTATTGCTTTGTGTTTTAATATTTTTGGCTAATTATCCCTGTACTAAGACATGGGAAATTTGAAGCCTGAAGTCGGTTTAATGACAGACAACAAAATAATACGGCATATGGAAATTATAATGTTTTTGGAACATGGGATAAACTCAAGTTGATAGTACCTGCTGCGTCGCGATGACGCACTGGTCGAACGCGTGAAACATTTCAAACACGTATTTTCCGTCTCTCATTGGTTGTCCAGAATATGGCGTTAAAAAGAAGCGTTACTTAGTCTGGCCTCTCATCCGCTAGCATTCGGGACTGGAGGTGTCGCTAGCCAGACTGATGGTGCACGTGCATGGAGAAACACACGCATACACCCTAAGTCCAAAAAGGTTTGATACTGCTTTAACAAAAATTAAAGAAAAATTACGATGGTGATTTTAATGTTTCAGGTGTTCTACATAGTCTTCCCATGCTTGAGTACAACACGCAGAAAGTTCGTAAAACCATGCGAAACTGTCCGAAACGTCCTTCATTGAGATGTTGTTCAACTGTCACCTCTCATTCGCACCTTCCTCGCCCCTGGCGAACCATCAGAGGCTTATTGAGCAATTTTCCGTTCTGTGGTAGGTTCGTATTCATAACACCAAGCTTCGTCAACCGCTATGATTATTTTCGAGAAAATAATTCTCCGTGTTTTGCATTTCAATCAAGTCGCATCAGGAGCCCAAGAGTCGTTGTATTTCGTTTGTAAGTGAAGGAGCGTGGAATAAACTTTGCACACACTTTTCTCTTACCGAGCGAGGTGGCGCAGTGGTTAGCGCACTGAACTTTCGTTCCGGTGGACGACGTTTCAAACCCGCGTCCCGCCATCCTGATTTAGGTTTTACGTGATTTATCTAAATCGATTCAGGGAAATGGGGGGATGGTTCCTTTGAAAGGACACGGCGGACTTCCTTCCCAATCCTTCCCCTACCCGACGGAACCGCCGTTTGGTCCCCTCTCCCAGATCAACCAATCAACTTTTCTTTGAAACATTCTGGAGAACAGTTTGAGCAACTGGGTTAGTGTATCTGAATAATGATAACGAGATCAACAGCTTCACAGTAATCCACCGTCGTTTATTCAAAACATGCTACCAGTTTCGACGTCAAAAAGCGTAACCTTCAGGCCCTGTATATGGAAACATACGTAGCATCATATTAATGTATCAGAGCACAGACAACAAAAATCACAGTTTGTGACTATAACGGGGATAAATCATTATTATATAATAAAATTATACAATCCTTACTCATACACTGCAAAATGTACCATCTAATTTAATTTTTCAGTCCATTAATCACATACTCTAGTGACGTAATGTACCCGGTGGGAACCCACGCGTACAACTAGTTTCACCAGCAAAGCAACCAAAGTCACTTATATCTCTAAATGAAACACCTACTAATATGCGACATACCAATAAAGCAATATAAATTACATGCTGAATTTTGTTTTGTGTAGATAACTACGGTATATTTTTATTATGTAATTTTATTAGCTGATTTATCTCCTTTTTTCTGTACTCTCATACTTCACTATCATGTACGTTTCCATACACCGGGCACTGAAGATGGCGATTTTTTGGTTCGAAACCGGTAGCACGTTAAGCGAAATGATGTTTGATTACTCTACGGCTATTGGTTTCAGTTATGTACTTCATGTACTTCATGTCCGGCTGCTGCTTTACTATTCTCGACGAATTACCAGAGACCTGACTTAGACATGTTGCCCCATTACTATTTGTGACAGAACAACGTTGAAACACTACAACCGCACGTGCATTACTTAACACTACTTACTCACAACTAAGTCAAATATACTTCTGTTGTTTGCAGTCGTTAGTTCGAGCTGACACTATTGCTACTGCGCTGACTTCGCTTATACGCCAGGAATGAAATTAGTTTCTTAAATAAACAATTTTAAAAGTAAAAACTTTTAATGGCTAGATCGCAATTTTTCTATCGGAATTGAAGTTAGATTACTAGTTTCGGTTGCTATCTGCAACCATCTTCAGATCTGTGACACTTGTAGGGAAATTACGATCTAGGCATTAAAAGTTTTTACTTTTAAGATTTTTTATGTGATAAACCACATTAAGACCGTCGTCTCTCCCTCTGACCATGTCAGGCTTCACTAATAAAGTCTGTCTCTGTAGTTTTTGGACGGATGGTGTAGTGCAGGTTTGTGCTTTAAGTACTATTTATTTTAAGTATGTGTAATTATTATTCAAAAAGATCGTCGTTACCAGTGGTAAACATTTCAAAAAGATAATTTTCGTGGAAGATAAAAAGACGTGTTGGTGACCCTTTTATGTTGTCAATAGCTAAGCAGCCTATTAACAATTAGTACTGATCCTCGTAGTAGTAAAGGTAGGGGCTGTCAACGGACCCTGTGTAAGGGGCGTATCATAAGGAGACGGAGTGACAGAGGAAATAAACTTGGCGATGTGTACCTGACGTGTGCAATACGCCTGCCTTTTAAAACGACGAGCAAAGGCGCTGCGAGGTCACACAGCACAGCTCTCGGCCCTGGCCCTGCTGTCTGAGCGACGCCCCGGCCCCTGGGCGCTATCTCTGCCGCTGACCGGCTCGCGGCCCGCGGCTCAGGTATCGCTGATCCATCACTGGACGCCACGATTCATCAACCGGTCGTGGGGCCAGCAGCCAGCGGCCTCGCCAAGTAAATAACCTACCGGCCGTTCCGCGAGGACGATTCATTTTCCCTCTCAGCACACACACGTGCCACTTTCTAGGGTATTACGCCGAGAGCTCTGCACTTCTTGGTAGATTATTCAACACCTTAAAAAAAAGACCTTTGTTATATGTCTACATTTGTATGACAACTTTCCAATTCACACTTAAGTGTTTGCCGGCTGCTGTGGCCGAGCGGTTCTAGGCGCTTCAGTCCGGAACCGCGCTGCTGCTACGGTCGCAGGTTCGAGTCGTGCCTCGGGCATGGATGTGTGTGAAGTCCTTAGGTTAGTTAGGTTTAAGTAGTTCTAAGTTCTAGGGGACTGATGACCTCCGATGTAAAGTTCCATAGTGCTCAGAGCAGTTTGAACCACTTGAACTTAAGTGTTTGGTAAATTTCATAGAACCACAACCAGAGTATTAGTCGACCGTTTCACTCTCGAATAGCACGTGGGGAAAATGAACAATTAAATATTTCCGTGCGAGCGCTGATTTGTCGTGTTTTATTACGATGGTCATTACTCCTTATGCGTCAGCAAAATACAAGAAAAATAAGACGCACCACGAAGGAGTTGCGCAGACTGGTCACGGTATCGACAGAAAATCCAAAATTGTAAACTTTGGCGGCCGATGGAAGAATGTGTGACGCGACAGCCCAATTCAGCTGGCATGGATAATAAACGGGGGACATCCCAATACCAATGAATAAAGTCTTTGCGAATTTCATTCTGTGTTCTGAGCTGGACTGTTAACTATGTCTCGTACACAGGCGTGTGAACAATATATGCAGATTTCAGCATTTGAGAGAGGATATCCTGTGATGATCCCATGCCGTGCAGCAGTACATCAGACGAGGAAGGCAGCCGTAGTGTAGGCACTCTCTTTAGTAGAGCTGCTGGATCTTCCAACCGTTCTGCCAAAAAAGTATGGTCTTCGGTCATTTTCCCCGCAACATTTTATATGCGTTGGTTCCACTATACGTTGTCGTAAATGTAATCCCGAGGTATTTAGTTAAATTGACAACCTTTAATCTACATCTACATGTACATGGATACTGTGTAAACCACATTTAAGTTCCTGACAGAGGGTTCATCGAACCACCTTCACAATTCTCTATTACTCCAATATCGTATAGCGCGCGGAAGAAAACCTGTATCTTTCCCTGCGAGCTCTAATTTAACTTATTTTATTATGGTGGTTGTTTTCCCATATCGAGGTCGGCGTCGACAAAATATTTTCGCATTCGGACGAAAAACGCCTTTGTTTCAATGATGTCCACCACAAATTATGTACCATTTCAGTGACACTCTCTCCTCTATTTCTCGATAACACAAAACATGCTTCTCTTCTTTGAACTTTCTCCATGTACTCCGTTAAATCTATCTGGTAAGGATCCCACACGGTGCGTAAGTATTCTAGAAGAGGACAGACAAGTGTATTGTAGGCAGTCTATTTAGTAGATCTGTTACATTTTCCAAGTGTCCTGCCAGTAAAACGCAATCTTTGGTTAACCTTTCCCACAACATTTTCTTCGCGTTCCTTCTAATTTAAGTTGTTCAAAAAAAAAATGGTTCAAATGGCTCTGAGCACTATGGGACTCAACTGCTGAGGTCATTAGTCCCCTAGAACTTAGAACTAGTTAAACCTAACTAAGGACATCACAAACATCCATGCCCGAGGCAGGATTCGAACCTGCGACCGTAGCGGTCTTGCGGTTCCAGACTGCAGCGCCTTTAACCGCACGGCCACTTCGGCCGGCATTTAAGTTGTTCGTAATTGTAATTCTTAGGTATTTAGTTGAATTTACGGCTTTCAGATTTTACTGAGTTATCATTTAACCGAAGTTTAACGTATTCCTTTCAGCACTCATATGGATGAGCTAACACTTTTCGTTATTTAAGGTCAATTGCCAATTTTCGCACAATACAGATATCATTCCTAAATCGTTCTGCAATTTGTTTTGATATTTTGATGACTTTACTAGTCGATAAACGACAGCGTAATCTGCAAACAACCTAAGACGGCCGCTCAGATTGTCTCCCAAATCGTTTATATGGATAAGAAATAGCAAAGGGCCTATAACACTACCTTGGGGAATGCCAGAAATCACTACTGTTTTACTCAATGACTTTCCGTCAATTACTACGAACTGTTACCTCTCTGACAGGAAATCACAAATCGAGTCACATAACTGAGACGATATTCCATAAGCACGCAATTTCACTACGAATTTCACCTGTGAGAGAGGTAACAGTTCGTAGTAATTGACGGATTCCAGTCATGTGTGATTTATCCTGTAACAGCAATAAAACGGAATTCGTGTGAAGAACCTGAAAGTTTTTATTGTTTGCGGTCAATTTTCACTTTTCGCACCGTGCAGATATCATGTTTAAAGCATTTCAAAATTAGTTTTGGTCTTCTGAGGACTAGACGATAAACGACAGCATCACCTGCAAACAGTTTGAGAGGACAGCCCAGATAGTTTTCTAAACCGTTTGTGTGGATCAAGAGTACCAGGGGGCCTATAGCATTTCCTTGGAGAACCGCAGACATCACTTCGGTTTCACTAGATGACTTACCTTCAGTTATTACGAACCGTCACCTTTCTGACGGGAAAGTTGCTAAAATCTCCGTTATTTTGCGACTTTTTGCGGCAGTTTATGTCATCAACTGACAGATTTTACAATTTAGATTACTCTCTAACGCATTTCGGTTATTTTATTATATGACTCATATGTAGTTAGTGATGTGGAAGAAAGAGCGCCTGGAATATGACACGACGGCGTCCAGTCCAAAACATGTGGTATAGAGTATTTTAAACTATAAGGGCTGCCATATGATGAGTAGAATTTTCGAAATTAGTTGCTGCATAGCAAATGTTTCAACAGTTTTGTGGTACTAAACATAAAAAGTGTCGTTGATTGAAATGGTGTCGTCTAGGGGAATATTTTTTTTTAATGCTGTGTGAAAGACAGTTCTTCGTAACAACGAACACATGCACCTGCGACGTCCTTAACCGTGGACAAATTCTCTTCTCAGACATTCTCGTTGTTCCCTGCTTTGCCGATTGTGTGATCCCAGGGCGTGTCCCTGCTACTAGCAGACTTTCTCGTCTAGTGCCTGCGCCCAGTGTCGCGTTAAACACGTGTGTACCACAGCATTTACCCACAGGTTAATTAGCTGCTAAAATTACCTAACAAACTTATTAACATCAGTGTGAAATGGTGTTCCTTGTATAATTCAGAATTTTCGCGATAAAATGTACAACCAGCAAACATTTATAAAGTGCGTAGATAATAACTACAGCATGGTGAGATAGATGTAATGTACTGCTGTTATGTCTGCCTCTCCCTCATGTTTTCACTCACAATATCGTAGACAAGCGAGTATAAAACCGATTGTTGTGAGAATGATTTAAAACTTTAAAATTATTTGCTGATAAAGTAGGGTATGTCTTACTTACGCGATGTGTTCAGAAACATCGAACCTTTGGTTGATATAAATATATTTATTTATTTGGAGGTACAGAACAGCCGGCCGCTGTGGCCGAACGGTTCTAGGTGCTTCAGTCCGGAACCGCGTTGCTGCTGCGGTCGCAGGTTCGCATTGTGCCTCGGGCATGGATGTGTGTGATGTCCTTAGGTTAGTTAAGTTTAAGTAGTTCTAAGTCTAGGGGACTGGTGACCTCAGATGTTAAGTCCCATAGTGCTTCGAGCCATTTTTTTAGGTATAGAACCATAACCCCTTCAAAGTAGTCTTCTTGGTAATTCACACACTTCTCTCAGTGTTCTCGCTATTGTCAGACACACTTCTGGAACACGTCTTTCGCGTGTCGTCTTTTCTTGACTCATATCGTGTTCCTTTCAGGGGAATTTTCAGCTTAGGCAATGGAGGCTGAAGTTTTGACAATGCCAGCCACTCGTTCTGGCGAAACGTCAGAAAAATCATTAGATGAACGTCGGTCGAAGAACCCGAGACACAAGCCAATAGGCAGTTTGTCAACAAGTGGCCACGAAAGACTTAACAATTTTGGATCTAGCCAAAGTCACATGGCTCCACGTTGGGGGAATAAGGAGCCTGACTGACCACAGGAACATTGTGTTTGGGGAGGAAAGTGTACATCAGATGGCCGGCCTAAGTGACCGAGCGGTTCTAGGCGGTAGAGTCTGGAACCGCGCGACCGCTACGGTCGCAGGTTCGAATACTGCCTCGGGCATGGATGTGTGTGCTGTCCTTAGGTTAGTTAGGTTTAAGCAGTTCTAAGTTCTAGGGGATTGATGACCTCAGAAGTTAAGTACCATAGTGCTCAGAGCCATTTGAATTTTGTACATCAGATGCGCAGAAAAGTTGGGTGCGCTATAATGATGGAGCTGCCAAGATTCTGCTGCCCACAGATCTGGTCGTCTACGACACACAGTTTCCCGATGGAGACGAACGACGTCCAGGCAGCATTCCTTTGTCATAGTTTGCGTAGTCGTAATGCACCACTCTAAAAGTCGAAGAAAATGCTGAGCATGACCATAACGTTGCTGCGGACATGGAGTGTTTATTATGGACTCACCAACGTCAAATTTTTCCACTGTGACGACTGTGTGTCATGGTTTCTGCGTAGTACCCATAAACCCGTGTTTCACCATCTGTGACCTCGATGAATAGAAAGTTGGGGTTACTGTTTAAATTGTCCAGCATTTTCTGTGCGATTATCAGATGGTGTTGTTCTTCTCTGTTGTCAGCTGTTTCGTTACGAATTTCGCGGAAATCTCCTCATTCATAAATCCCCTGTCAAAGTTGGTTGTTCCAATCCAATAGCTGCCCCTATCTCGTTCGCAAGTTCTCGTAATGTGTAACACAACATTCTTGTATGACCAAAGTCCGCACTTGCTCAATGACGTTCCGATTTCGGTTTGTTGAGGGTCTGTCTAAAAGCGGTTCCTACATCCCTGAGTTCTCATGACATCGTCCATGAAAGTCTGTAGGATCCTACGAATGTTTTCCACTTGGGTATCGCAAAGTTTTGACAAAATGTGATGCAACATCGTGGTACATTCCATAGGCCGACTTCCAGCGTCTGACCCTTTCTGCTACCGAGGAAATGGCCCAGTGGTTATCACACTGGACTCGCATTCGAGAGGACGGGGGTTCAAACCTGCGTCCGGCCGCTCTGATTTACGTTTTCATTGATATCCCTAAATCTCTTCCGGCCAATGTGGGGATGGTTCCTTTGAAAGGACACGGCCGACTTCCTTCCCCATCCTTCCCTAACCTGATGGGACTGATGACCTCGCCGTTTGATCCCCTCCTCCGAATCAACCAACCAACCAACTCTTTCTGCTAGCGGGAAGGAGTTCACGATTGCACGTGAATGTGTCTCACCATATCACCACCGAAGAACATTTCCGACGCTTCATTGATTTAATCATGAAAATAGAAGCTTCGATTCCCTTTGAACACACGTACCTCAATTTTTCAAGCTTTCCCAACCACTATTTTGCAAACATGCTTCTCGGATCTGGCGCCAGACTCGTACAAATGTCACACTATTTCATCGGCACTATTGTTTAACATCTTCAGCTGGTAGTAGTTGATCTCGTCGCTGCTGCAAGACGTGATTGGTGATAATTATGGGACGAGGAGTAGGAATCACGCTTGCGTGGGGAGGCGCTCAAGTTCGATGAAAGTAGCACCCATACTGCCCCCTATCGGGAGCCGAAGAGAGGCCTTCCATGCATGTGCAGTGGGTAATGACTGTACTGCTGGAGGCTAATGTGATTGAAAGCTGAACTGACTCTCTGCAGTAGCTGTGTCGGGTCGTAAGTTGAAGGTTCTTTTATCTCCCACTTTAACTTAGCCACCGCTGGATTACAGGCAGTGCTTGGTTGAAATCCCGCATCCCTGTTGATAAAATTGCCTGCCGTACGGACATACAGGGTGTTTGGGATGGAAGGGTCAATATTTTACACAGTGATAGTATAAGTAATTCTGAACAAAAAATGTTATATTAACATAGGTCCGCAAATGCTTCGTTAGGGAGGAATGGATATTGAAAGGAACTGATGTGCACAATGTGAACGTATATGCAATAATACTGGACCGTAACGTGATTTTTTTGAAAACAATGTTACTGAGAAGTACAGTTATGTTACACATTTTTACAGAAGTTTTATTCACTTTGTTTTCAATACATAATGCATGTATTCAGTTGAAAAAGATGTACAACGTCTTTTATAAAAGGCTTTAACACTTATTGTACAGATGTTGTACGGTTCACAGAACAGGTTCGAATATCCCAACATGAACGTCAATGCACTTTTGCGCTCTAGCGATAACATGTTGTGTTGCTTGTTCAGTTGCCTGTGGTTGGTTCCTATTCAATTCAGCAGCATCCATGATGCAACGAAGCAGTTCATCTCATGTATTTTTCTTCGCTTTGTGCACCTCTGATTTCACCCAACCCCATAAACAGAAATCTAAATGTGTTAGGTCAGGTGACCTTGGAGGCAAGTTAATAGCACCGCAATGGCCAATCTAGCGATTAGGGTAAGTGCAGTTGAGATGGTCCCTCACACGTAAGGTAACATGTGGAGGGCACCGTCATGTTGAAAATACGAGGGCTATCCACAAAGTACATTACGTTTTCGTTTGTGTCCGTTAGGGGCGGGGCTAGCGCGGCCATCTTGGTGTCATGGCATTCCGCCGCTCAGTCGGCATCCTGCCGTGCTAGTGAGAGGTTCGTGCTGTACTCCGTTGAGTTACTGTGACAGTTTGAATTGTCAGCGTTAGTTGAAAATGCCGCGAAGTGTGAAGTGCGTGCTGTAAAAAGGTTTCTGACTGCAAAAAACTGTACACCGATAGAAATCTATCGGCAGCTTTGTGAAGTGTATGGGGACAACATAATCACTAAAGGTGGAGTGCGTCAATGGGTCACAAAATTTAAAAATGGCCGAACTAACGTTCACGACGAAGAGCGAAGTGGAAGACCCAGCATAGTGACTGCCGAACTTGTCGAAAAAGTCGATGCCGTGGACCGTGAAAACCGTAATTTCACAATAACGGAATTCTCTATGAGTTTTCCACAAATTTCACGAAGTTTGTTGCACGAAATCATTACCGAAAAGCTTGGTTACCACAAGTTTTGTGCAAGATGGATACCAAAAATCTTGACAGAGATTCACAAAAATCAGCTAATGGCTGCAGCGTTAACGTTTTTGGACGCTTACGAGAAAGATGGCGATTCATTAATCGATCGCATCGTTACTGGTGACGAAACATGGGTTAAGTATGTGAAATGCGAGACAAAATTGCAGTCAATGCAGTGGGGGCACACAAATTCCCCCCAAAAACCCAAGAAATGCATGCAGACAATGTCGGCAAGGAAGGTGATGGCGACTGTCTTTTGGGACAGAAAAGGAGTGATTTTTGTGGATTTCCTGGAAAGAGACACTACAATAAACTCTCAAAGGTATTGCCAAAGTCTGCACAACCTCAGAAGAGCAATACAAAACAAGCGCAGGGGAAAGTTGGGCTCAAAGATCTTGCTGATTCACGACAACACCCGGGCCCACACGGCAAATGCCACTCGTGAAGTTCTCGAATCTTTTAAGTGGGAGTTGTTTCCTCATCCGCCGTACAGTCCCGACCTGGCACCGAGCGACTTCCACTTATTCCCAGCAATGAAGAAGTGGTTGGCTATGTAGCGTTTTGATGACGACGCACAGCTTCAAGAAGAGGTAACCACGTGGTTGAAAGCGCAGGCGGCCGAATTTTACGACGAAGGAGTTTCCAAGCTCGTCCATCGCTACAATAAGTGCCTTAATTTAAATGGCAACTATGTAGAAAAGTAGTATTTAAGTGTGGCTTTCATCTGTATATAATAAAAAAATTTTCAATATTTTATTTATTTTTAATTCCAAAACGTAATGTACTTTGTGGATAGTCCTCGTACATTCCAGTTCGCTTGGCTAAAGGAACGTCTTCCAATTGTTCCACAAACGAATTTTCCAAAAAATGCAGGTACCTCTCTCCTGTCAATCGCAGATTGATAATAAACGGACCTGTCAAAAGGTTACCGATCATGCCGCACCAAACATTTATGGCAAAACGAACTTCGAAATTGCTATCCACTGAAGAGTGTGTATTTTCCCGTGAGCATCGATGATTATTGCGTGTGTTGTTTATTCCATGTTATGAAAACTGAGCTTCGTCAGTGAATAGTATGTATGGAACCAAATGACTATTCTCAATTACCCAGTGACAGAAATGAAGTCGTTTGGCATTGTCGCCAACGTGGAGATTTTGGACACGCTGTATATGAAATGGATACAGGTTTTCCGTATGTAATGTTTCCCATACACGTGTCTGTGGGGCATTCTTCGTATGCTCGTACCGGGGCTTCGCTCAACATTTGCGATAATTTCTTCCTGTTCTTGCAAAGTCTGTTGACGTGCACACCCGGACGAAAAATGTCTCCTTGGAAGAGAGCCTGTTGCGTGCAAAGTGATAAACACTTTGGTAAACACCCTGCGATCATGTAATCGTCGAGTCGGTAAACACTTGTGGTATTCTTCCCTCGCAGCGGTAGCACTACCGTCGCAGAAGCCATAAACATACACCATATTGCGTATTCCTAATTACTGTCGGCGTGTGGCATTGTGAGCAGCCCTTGTACGTACACAGTTAACATCATATAGTACACGTCCAACGGATACGTCGCCGGTACACTGCAAAATCCGGGTTACACGGTACAATGGCGCAAACAACGGGTGATTGTGCTACGTACGTCACATGAACATAATATGTGGTAGGTTGCATAGCGTAAACATGGATGGACCCGCGCATTTTTTGCAAGAAAATCACGTTACGGTCCAGTTGTATTGCGTATACGTTCAAATTGTGCACATCAATGTTGCAGAATTAAAATTCCTTTCAGTACCCATACCTCTCTAACAAAGCATTTGTGGACGTATGTTCAAATAAAATTTTTTGTTCAGAATTACTTACACTGTTGTTGTTGTTGTGGTCTTCAGTCCTGACACTGGTTTGATGCAACTCTCCATGCTACTAAATCCTGTGCAAGCTTCTTCATCTCCCAGTACCTATTGCACCCTACATCCTTCTGAATCTGTTTACACTATCACTGTTTAAAATATTCACCTTTCCTCCTCAAACACCGTGTATATGACCTTCTTAAATTCGCAATCCCAGAACGACGATACTTCGAGGAATATGTGTGATGCTCCGTGTTCAGGCAGTTGTCCGCGACCGTTGACTTATCAAGTTTGTCGATGTTGATCAACACAACCTTCTCCTGCACTTTAGAGACAGAAACTCTCCGATCAAGATAAAATTTTTAAATGTTATAATGCATAAAATTAAAATTAAAACGAAACCTCTGACACACTCAAACGACATCTCAAATTTTCTAGGGTAAATCCATAACATATATCAACAAACAAGTACAAAGCTGGAATAATCATTAGTATTTGTAGAGCGATCGACAATCGTCCCAGGGTACTTGCCTAGACACAGCCATGGTATAGAAGTCGCTCACCAAGCTCGTTGCTGGATTGTCCTGAGTTAGTTGGTTTAATTCGTGAAGCGGTCGATTACCCTTCCGAAAGTGACTGGATGTGCCTCAACAATCAACTCGGGGACGGAAGTGACTCCCGGCTAAATGCTGGACGTCGTTCACGGTTCATCCTCTTTCGCTTTAGTGATATGTTGGTATCTGCACCGAGCTAAACGTCTGCAGGTTTTAGCGATTATTAGTGTTCCCGCCTCTTCAGCGGCTGGCCATGTTACGTCGCAAGGAATCTGCAATATTAGACGTCGGCTTTGACCAAATACGTGATGTTACTGCCAACTTTGATGTCACGTATCTTGAATGACATCTCTCTGTAGCGTTATATGCTGTAATGTTCATGTTGCTTAGCAGATAAATTTTGTTTTTAGTCTCTGCTGTGTATGAGAGCAAAATCCTGTCTCTTCTGTATCTGCGGGAATTCTGCCAGTCATTTATTAGGCCTTTCAGATGCTGTTCCAAATTTCGAAGATGTTGCGGAGGAGAGCGCGATTCTTGAAAGTGAAATTTATGAAGTGCATTTCCCCACGCGAAATTGCCAGAGCGATTACGGATTCTGTCAGTACTATTAATTTTGTGAAAATGTTACTATTACTAAAAATCTATGTAAATGCGGCTTTCGTGGATGCGACATGCGCTTGGCACAGATTTCCAAGAATCGTATTTGAGGACCAATTGTTGTGGCACTGCTATAGAGATCATGTGATCAATTCGTCACGATACGTGGCTCGACAAATCAAGTCTGACTATAACAGGAAAACTGTTGAAATCGACGAGTCCCAGTTAGGCAAGAAGGAGAGTGGGAGAGTGCATGATGTTATGGGATCTTGGGTGCGGGGCGCTAGTTTCTGTGGGTAGTATTAGCCTTCACATGGTTTTCAAATTAATGGAAAACACAGCAGCTACCACCAAGTTTTCCTTAATAAGAAAGGATACAGGCAGTAGGTCAGTTATAATGGCAGACAAGCAGGCAGGTTGCAAGGGTTTAGCGAGTTACTTTTTTAATTTCCAGTAGGGCAACATTCCAATAAATTTATAAGTAAAAGACGCTGGGGCCTGTACTAATACTACAGACTGGTATTGGGGAAAGGTGTGAGGGACAAACTATCATACGGCGGGGGTAGGGACGAATGTAGTAATGAAAGCACCAAGTAGATGAGTAGGAGTGGCAGAAAAGCATGCCTACCAGGAAATCTGGATGTTTTTGAATTACTTTTAAGACGCATGGGGAAAACTTAAATTCCAAAAAAAGAAAATCAGTTTTTTATTTACGTTGAGCAAAGGTTGGAAGCTCTTCGTAAAATTCTGGATTTTAGCTTAATTTTTCAGGTTACTGATGAAGGTTTTCGGGTCATCATTACGAGAATACTCTGGCTAATTAGGAATTTAACTGTTTGAGTTGGGCTTTCTGAGAGGGTAAATATTATGAGAGGCGATAAAAAAGTTACCGTTTGAATGCGTTGCCGCAGCGTGTACGAGTAGGCCGCGTAGCGCGACTCCGATGTGGGTATACTAAATACTGATAGCGATTTTGAATGTTGACACACTGATTCTGGACTGTACGCCTTCTAACGGAGATTGTCTGATCGCTCCCTACAGCTCTAAGTTAATGGACTGATATTTCAAATTTATTTCTGCCTTTAAATGACCACTTCAATTGATATTTCTATTTTGGTCTTTTTCTGAACTGTTTTACGTTTTGTAGTGTAGGAGGTCTTTTCGTTTAAAGAGTTTCATGGTTAGTCTAAATTTCTCGTAGACGACGCTATGTGAAAATACTCAGCTGATAAAACTGCTGATTATCCTATAACTGGGCCGGCCCGGTTAGCCGTGCGGTCTAACGCACGGCTTTCCGGGTTGGGAACGCGCGCCTGGTCAATGGCACGAATCCGCCCGGCGGACATATGGATGGTTCTTAGGCGGTTTTCCATCTGCCTCGGCGAATGTGGGCTGGTTCTCCTCATTCCGCCTCAGCAACACTGTGTGAGCCATGGCTGCGCAAACAAGGTCTCCACGTACGCGTACACCACCATTACTCTACCACGCAAACATGGTGGTTACACTGTTGTGAGACGTTCCCTGAGGGGTCCACCGGGGGCCGAACCGCACAATAACCTTGAAAGAGTGGTTCGGTGTGGGGCAGCGGAGGGGTGAAGTGGACTGCGGTAGTCGTCGTGGGTTTGTGGACCAATGCGGCTGCGGCGGGGACGGAGCCTCTCCGTTGTTTCTAAGCCCCGGTTAACATACAATACAATACAAATCCTATAACTGTAACTCTTATTTGAGTGGACATGTTTGTATATAATGGTTTTGAATTGTCCTGTTTGGGTGCATTTGAATTCCTTTGAGTTTAATATTGAACGGCGTATGATAATTTACCCTATTTCAACGCAGCCTGCTTCCTGATACATACATATATTAATAACTCCGTATCCCACACTCGACTTGAGCTGTTTGCCTAAAGCGTATTTTCCTATACTAGCTTTATTTAGTCACGATAAGTTTCTTTTCTTTTCTTTAGTTTGTATCTGATGTGCTACAATTGAGGAGATATTTTTACGATTCTCTGTTCGATTTTTGCCCAAGAAATGTTTGTCTTAATAATATGTGACTGATGATAATACACTCGAATGAGAGAAGAAAACAACGGGTCACCACGAACGAATTATCTGCATGGGATGTACAGACAAACAAATGATTACAGTTTTATAAAAGTTTAGTTTATTCAAGGAAAAGAGCTTTACAAATTGAACAAGTCAGTTGATTCATTTATGCAGGCAGTTTTTCGGCTTGATATTGATTGATAGAGTTGTTGGGTGTCCTGATGGATATCGTGCCAAATTCTGTCCTACTTGCGAATTAGATTCTCAAAATCCTGAGATGGTTAGAGGGTCCTGCCCATAACTTCGGTGAAACACATTTGAAATAAAACAAAATTGTGTTCTTGCGAGAAGGCATAACCTCTTAATTCATTGTTATGTTTTGCAAGCACGGCAACAGAGCTCCAATTGCATTATGACAGTGCATCATCTTTTCCTCACGTGGAATATAATTTAATTTAATAAGACGTATCCCTCAGAATAAAGAGTATAGAAACATCTAGAAATTTTTTATGATTTTAAAGGTTAAACAAGTATGAAAGCAGTGATAACGAGGTATTATTGTTGTAATATCGGGGCAAACATGAAGACACCACCTACATACTTCACGTAGCGTGCATAACCTTTTCTGAGCCACAGATATATATGTTATAGGCGTCCGACTTCTCTCTGGTGGAGGTAGGTGCGCAGGATAAGTCACAAGCAGCTCGATGACAGTAGAAACCGTTGGTTATTTCTCAAAAGTTTGTAAAATTACACTCGGTCCTACGTATGGCATGCATGAAGTGGTGGGTGTCGAACCACGGTGCACGATGGGTAGAGGAGGCATAGCCAACAATCGTTAAGTCAGGCTAAGCATGGCGGCGGAGCAACCATACGACGTGTTCCTTACCAAGCGACCAGAGGTGCTGGCTCAGCTGCGAAACGACGCCACTCGTATGGGCTTGGCCTTAGCTGAGGCTGTCTGGAGGATAGCTCCATTGTGTGGCAGTGGATGAATTCGGGTATCAACACCTGTCTTGCATCTGGATAGTGGTGTCTGGCGCTTATGGGCGGCCAGTGGTTCCGTCGCTGTGAAGGCCTCAGTTGGCCCACGACCCATCAGGCAGTGGCTGGTCCCCAACAGGTGGACCAGTCAGGATGGCTGCTAAGCGTTGGCGGCCTCACGGCAGAAGCCTGCACTACAGTGGATGCTGAAAAGTGACTCGCCGGATTCGATGACCAACCAGTAATTAAATGTGCCACAGTGGGTCCCTTGCTGAGTGCCAGCCGCTGAAATCACGTACGCTTTGTGACGAAGCGTCTCTGGTTGCGGCAACTCCGTCGGTCCCTAAACGAACAAGTGGTTCCTAGACGGGTGTCATAGTGTAATGCTATGCCAGAGTTGTGACAATGCGCCCGTACTCTTGCCTCATGCCGTACAACTGAATGATGTCTAGTGGTCGTCGCAGCAATTCCCGTCGACAGTGGCGCAGGCAAAACATCTTATCGACTATGGTGACACCGTTTTTAACATGTTTTTATCAAGTCGGTTTTTTTGTCTGCCTCTCTGAACGGTACACACACCACCGGAAAAAAACATTATTTCGCCTGATAAGACGATGTCGATTTTGATCCTATGACGGCAAGTGACACCTGGAGAATATTAAATGTGCTGATGATGGTTTCACTGTCGTCTGCCAACAGATAGTGTAGTGGCATAGCAACCAGAGCAGCATCTGTGTCTACCATTTAATATGAAATGCCCAAAGCCAGGAGGTTCGATGTGGTGCAGACATGTGAAGCAAAAAGACAGACATGCCACGGTGACAAAATGGTTCTTCCTAAACCCAATGAGCGAGTCTGAAAGGGGTCAAATAGTGGCCTCCGAGTGGCAGGGTGGTCCTTTCGGAGAGTTACGACACAAGGCACAAGGAGATTCTTATATGCAGATGACGTAGCCCTTGCTACGCAGAGCTCATGCTTTGAAAGAGTGGAAAGAAACCTGACAACAGCACTTAGAACACTGTCAAGCTACTACAATCGGAACCAACTCAGGCCAAACCCTTCGAAGACACAAGTGTGTGCCTTTCATTTAAGGAACAGGGAAGCTAATCGTGAGCTATATATTGTATGGTCAGGCATCCAACTCCAGCATCATCACGCACCTAAATACTTGGGAGTCACTCTCAATAGAACTCTAACATTCAAAACTCAGTGCAAGAACACCAAAATGAAAATCTCCGCTCTAAACAACCTAATTCGCAAACTAGCGGGGACACAGTGGGGATCACATCCACAAACTATTCGCTGTTCTGCAATGGCACTGTGCTTTTCTACTGCTGAATATGATTCTCCAGTCTGGTACAGGTCATCTCATGCCAGAGAAGTAGACATTGCTCTCAACGAAACCTGCAGGTTGATCACTGGTTGCTTAAGACCTACCCCAAGTGATAAGCTCTGCTGCCTGGCTGGAATAGCGCCACCACGGATACGCAGAACAGTGGCTGCCAACAAGGAGAGACTGAAAGTGGAACAGGACAGTGCCCATCCACTCCACGGACATAATCCACCACAGCAACGGCTGAGGTCGCGAGAGAGCTTCCTGAGAACATCCGAGAAGCTCACCATTTCACCAGAGAAGGCAAGGCTGGAGTTATGGAAGAAGTCGACGCCTCACCTGCAGACGACAGAAGCTGAAGAACTACCACCTGGACACAACGAGAGGTGGCTGGTGTGGAAATCTTTAAACAGATTACGATCAGGAGTTGGACGATACAGAGACAACCTGAAGTGATGGGGCTTCATAACGGAAGATACATCCTGTGATTGTGGACAAGAAACAACCACAAGCCACATGCTCCAGTGCCTTTTGTGCCCTACATCCTGCACGAAAATTGATCTCCTGCAAGCCACTCCAAGTGCCTTGGAGGTTGCAAAGTACTGGGCACATGTAATATAAATACAATTTGTGCATATATATGTACATATTTATTGATGTGTATGGCTACTGTAAATTTGTATGTTTATGATTCGAGAATAAATAAAACCACACAAGTTGAAGGAGCTGCGTCAGTTGCGCAACGGCGCTGGTACCAGTGGTCACGTGAACATTGTCACACCCGTGGACGAGATTCTGGACGCCCACACAGCACAGACATCCGCCAGGATCATCGTACTGTAGCGGCAGCAGCGGCAGATTGTACAGGTACTACACACACAGAGATAACAGGGTTCTTGCACCCACATGTGTCAGCACGAACTGTTGCGAACCGGTTATTAACAGTAGGACTATGGTGACGCACACCTATAGCCCGTCCCCTACTCATGTCACAGCATCGACGTGGGCAGTTCGACTGGTGCAGTCAGAATCACTTTGAAGATGGAATGGCGCCATGTGGTCTTGGAGGATGAAATCAGATCTATCTGTACTTATGTAATGGTCGTTTCCATGAGACCTGGTGAGTGTTGTCTTGCAGAGTGCTTTCGTCCAAGAAACACTGGCCTTATGGTCTGGGGTGCCAGAAGTGACAACTCTCGTTCATCTTTGGTGTTTCTGGAGTGACACTATCCAGCACTCGGTAATGCAGAACGTTGTTAGCCCCGTTATTTTGATATTCTTACAACAATAAAGTGTTGTGTTGCTACAGCAGGATAATGTTTGCCCACACCGTGCCCGTGAAGCTCAACGTGCTCTGAGAAACGTGCAGCAACTATTAACTTTCCTGGCCAGCACGATCTCCAGACTTGTCTCCAATGGAATACATGCGATTCGTTAACCAACAGAACTAAGTGAACAGTTTGAGCAGGAGTGGAATAACGTATCCTACGATCTACTGGAAGCTAGAGTCAGTTTCTGCATTGCCACCCGTGGGGGCTACGGCACGTACTTAGGAGGGTGTTTCAGCATGGGCCGATACCTTGTACCTCAGAACCACTTGCAACATTGTTTTGTAAATGTAATCATTTCATGTACTTCATGTGCACTGTTGCAACGATAAATCTTGAGTGAATTGGAAATCTCTGAAAGGGAGTACTACTTGTTTCCGGCAGTGTATTTTAAAACTGATTTTACACTCACCTGCCAATGAACTACAGACTTGAAATTTTAAACATACCCATAATAGTGTGAGAATGCATTTTTGTGAGACTAAGAACCATCCATTTGCAATACAGGACGTAGTAGTGATGGAAATATGATGACATAGAAGCGTAGTGCAGAGCACCGCCCGTCCAATTGGACTACCTGCGTGATAGCTGTGCTTAGCAGATAGCGTCATAATCACTCAATGCGCTTTGTGCATAAATTGCCTGCTGCAGAAAGAGTTCGCAATAGTTCATGAGATTTATAGGTGCACCTATGTAACACCTGAACCAATTTTTTCCAATCTTGGTACACGTATCATCTGCAGTCTGGAAAAATATTACTGTGACAGTAAGATGCCCCCTGGCGTCCTCATGGCTTATGGTGGGCATGAAAAAGGTGACATAAAAGTACAACTTAGTGACACCTGGAATAATTTCGACCGCCATTTCAAAACATTTTTCTGAACTAGCTCTCTTCAGTCTCTGTTTGTCTGCTTGGTACAAATTTGACGATTGATTTTAACCCAACTTTCGGATGAGCTAGAGACTTCAGACTTTCAACACAGTTCAAAACTAGATGAACGTCCAGGCTACTTATTTTACCACTTTCATTTCGTAATGAACTAGAGCAGGATCAGCCATGGCTTGACAAACAGCGCCAATGCCGGGAGTGAAGGAAATGTATAGGTTAAGGCTCTGCCTGTATCGGCTTTGTTCAGTCCTTCTTGGAAGTATCCACTTCAGCACAACATTTCATTTAGTATTGTGATCTGACATTTTTCGATCGGCAAAGCTCTCTTCATTTCGGTAGAACTGTAGTGTCAGTGCTGTTTACTCTTAGCCATTTGTTTGTGGTACGAAGGACGTTCAAAGGTCGACTAACTGTTTGCACAAACTGAGACAGTGTACTGATCAATCGCCACAACCTTTAAAAATGAGCCGAACCCTGTAACCGAGCGGTTCTAGGCGCTTCAGTCTGGAGCTGCGCGACCGCAACGGTCGCAGGTTCGAATCCTGCCTCGGGCATGGGTGTGTGTGACGTCCTTAGGTTAGTTAGGTTTAAGTAGTTCTAAGTTCTAGGGGACTGATGACCTCAGATGTTAAGCCCCATGGTGCTCAGAGCCATTTGAACCATTTAAAAATTATAATGGAAGGGACAGAAGAGAGAGGTGAGAATTCTCAATGTCTATTATGTAGTCCATAATCGATATGTACTGCAGATTTGTTATCAACCTGCATTACAATACCACACAGAAATAATTTAAAAATTTAGTTGACAATGAAGAAGGAAAAAATTACAACGACCACTAGTCAGGATTCATTTCTCTGTACTTCAAGAAGTAGTCTGAGCTAAATTTGAAGGCACAGAGTACGTGAAGGAATTGGTGATACGAAAAGTAAAATCTCTGGGGAGGTTTAAGGCATTATTCCATTATCAGTTTGCAAAAGTTCGATATGGAACCGAACTAAGAGTATGGAGATTTTATGTATTATCGCTAAGGACGTTGCCTAAGTCAAGGGCCATGCCTGGAACTTACTTTTTTTCATTTACAAACGCTAATGTTTAATTTATGAGGGAGAAAGGAGTGCAGGAATGAAAATTAGAAAATCTGGAAGGGATTGCAGACTTCGCTATTTACGTGGACTTGACTGCACACTGCCCACAATAGGACATTGCAAGGTGTGCAATAACTTATTTCTGAGTTGATTTGGATGAATTGTAAAAAAAATCGCAGTGTGGAAGGAAAAAAACTTTGAACGTCAAATAAAACGTAAAGTGTGAATAATTCACTGAGGCCTTGAAAGAATTACAAGAATAGTTTTCTAAAGGTTTTGAGAATACTGCCAATCTTACTTCTGTTTCAGAGACCGTTTGACTTTCCATTGAAAATGCAAATCTGCATGTGCAAATGTAACTGACTAATCTGGAATATAATTCCCATTTTAAAGACATCTTCTTTTACGTTAAACCTGTCCAGGATCATCTACATTGTTTTATACAGGTAGAATTTCCACGTCTCCTTTGAAAGGTTGCAAATGTGCTACAGTTTTTTATCAACATTCGTGTTTGTGTAAGACCTTTCTTCGACTATGAAACCGAAAAAGTCACAACCAAGGTGTAGCCTGAGTGCCAAAATCTGTGAAACTGTCCACATCTGGCCGCGTACCGAAAGCTCGTATTAGATAAAAATTAAATTATGTCTTCAGCTCACAAAAAATGATTAAAGAATACTGGAAATTTACGGGGAGCATGCAATACATAATTGGTGCACGAATAGTTAACTTTCTAACAATTATCGGTCGCTTGCGCTCCACGATTTTTGTTATAAATGTTATAACTATTTACATAGCTATTAAAAGATCACAATCACGCACTTCCAGAACTGTGTAAGGGTAGGAATCTGCATGAGGCTGAAGAAACTGTTTTATGCTTGTTAATCCGATATACACTCCTGCAAATGGAAAAAAGAACACATTGACACCGGTGTGTCAGACCCACCATACTTGCTCCGGACACTGCGAGAGGGCTGTACAAGCAATGATCACACGCACGGCACAGCGGACACACCAGGAACCGCGGTGTTGGCCGTCGAATGGCGCTAGCTGCGCAACATTTGTGCACCGCCGCCGTCAGTGTCAGCCAGTTTGCCGTGGCATACGGAGCTCCATCGCAGTCTTTAACACTGGTAGCATGCCGCGACAGCGTGGACGTGAACCGTATGTGCAGTTGACGGACTTTGAGCGAGGGCGTATAGTGGGCATGCGGGAGGCCGGGTGGACGTACCGCCGAATTGCTCAACACGTGGGGCGTGAGGTCTCCACAGTACATCGATGTTGTCGCCAGTGGTCGGCGGAAGGTGCACGTGCCCGTCGACCTGGGACCGGACCGCAGCGACGCACGGATGCACGCCAAGACCGTAGGATCCTACGCATTGCCGTAGGGGACCGCACCGCCACTTCCCAGCAAATTAGGGACACTGTTGCTCCTGGGGTATCGGCGAGGACCATTCGCAACCGTCTCCATGAAGCTGGGCTACGGTCCCGCACACCGTTAGGCCGTCTTCCGCTCACGCCCCAACATCGTGCAGCCCGCCTCCAGTGGTGTCGCGACAGGCGTGAATGGAGGGACGAATGGAGACGTGTCGTCTTCAGCGATGAGAGTCGCTTCTGCCTTGGTGCCAATGATGGTCGTATGCGTGTTTGGCGCCGTGCAGGTGAGCGCCACAATCAGGACTGCATACGACCGAGGCACACAGGGCCAACACCCGGCATCATGGTGTGGGGAGCGATCTCCTACACTGGCCGTACACCACTGGTGATCGTCGAGGGGACACTGAATAGTGCACGGTACATCCAAACCGTCATCGAACCCATCGTTCTACCATTCCTAGACCGGCAAGGGAACTTGCTGTTCCAACAGGACAATGCACGTCCGCATGTATCCCGTGCCACCCAACGTGCTCTAGAAGGTGTAAGTCAACTACCCAGGCCAGCAAGATCTCCGGATCTGTCCCCCATTGAGCATGTTTGGGACTGGATGAAGCGTCGTCTCACGCGGTCTGCACGTCCAGCACGAACGCTGGTCCAACTGAGGCGCCAGGTGGAAATGGCATGGCAAGCCGTTCCACAGGACTACATCCAGCATCTCTACGATCGTCTCCATGGGAGAATAGCAGCCTGCATTGCTGCGAAAGGTGGATATACACTGTACAAGTGCCGACATTGTGCATGCTCTGTTGCCTGTGTCTATGTGCCTGTGGTTCTGTCAGTGTGATCATGTGATGTATCTGACCCCAGGAATGTGTCAATAAAGTTTCCCCTTCCTGGGACAATGAATTCACGGTGTTCTTATTTCAATTTCCAGGAGTGTAAAAAGGGGTTAGATTAAAAATTTAGTTTCATTTAAGTCCGGTAATTATTTATAATACAAACGTAGAAATCGCTGTAATTCCATCTATGTTACGCCTAGAATTATTTATAAAACTATCTATTTCCAAAACAGTACAAAGTCAAAGTGATATGGGAGCTTCTCGGACACCTCGGAAATTAGCAGCTCCGGATCCGCAGATTTTCGGCGTTTCCCTCATGCGTTGCTGCGGGAGGAGAGAGAGAGAGTGGGGGGGGGGGGGGAGGCGTGGCGTCAGAGCAGAATGTATGAGGCGTTCGCAGTTCCTTACTGGCGGCAGCGGCAGCAGCGGCGGCCGCAGTCAGGGGCGCGACCGCATGTTTGTGAGCCTGGCCCGGCACAGGCCACCAGTTTGGACATCGTCAACGGCGGCTGCAGCTGCGGCGGCGCGGGTGGCAGGGGCGGCGGCAGGGGGCGGAGGCCGCTTTGTGCTGGACGAGCTAATGACGCCACAACACACGCGGTGCGGCGCCAGCGTTCAGAAATGCGCGCCCCAATCTGGCCGGCCCCCCGCGGTAATACTGCACGTCTCTCCCCTGCTAAGTACGGCGTGGCCGCGCGTGTAACGCCGGCGTGCAGCGCGCACCTGCCGCCTGGTGTTGTTCACAGTTTCCGACTCGGTAGGACGGCACGTTTGTTCACCGTTCACGTCTCGAAATCACGTGTCATTGAAGTCGATATGCAACTTGCTTAGCTCCAGCCTGAAGCAACATTCTCTCTTCGTACTTGATGCCTTATTTAAAGGAAAAAGCATTTTTTTCCCTTTTCAGTTTATTGGCTTTCGGGGCGTACCCATAAAGCAACATCAATAGTGGCATGTCAATTATGACTATACCAACACAAAGACAACAAAACATTCAGTCCGCTGAGGAGAGAAAAATCTCCACCCGACCGGAAATGAAACCCAGGCACATTTGGTACCACTCGGCTACGCAGACCGCGCAGCCACCGAAGCAAAATGGCAACAAGTTTGCATTTAAGTTATGAAAATACACAGAGTTTTATTACAATGTGGCTAAACTTTCTCAATTTCAGGTAATCTTCCACGTAAGGTTGCCGAAATTTAATGTAAACTATGCTCTGCCGTCCTTGGTCTACAGCGGTTCTTAATGTACGTACGAATTATGCACACTGGATCCAACATACTCCCACCCTCAGGCAAAGGAAACACACCAACGATAATTACCGTGATACGTCCTCAAAAACTACAGGTCATGTATTAAGCATAACACGACGTCACATACAAACTTGAGTACGTACTGGAAGGCTTTACAGTACACAAATGGTAAACTCATGTATTTCAGTGCTTTCGACTGACATGGGTTGCAATCCAGTCCCAAGTATGAGCACGTCCATAACGACCTAAGAGAAATTCGTCTAATTGCCTCATGCTTTCCCGGCACGTTAATCATTGCTGACAATTCCTATTTTGATACCCCATATACATACCATATTGATATATATGCTACTCTCCTCACTTCCAACTTCCGATAGCCTTCCGACACTTTTATTTCGCACCACGAACAGATTAAAAGCTAGTAATCGCAGTACACCTTATAAAAGAAACTATTCCTTAAAAACGCAACACAGACACTGTTAATAGTGTCATGTGCCGTGGAGAGTTACAGGGTGACATTGCTTACTCGATGTACTGTCTTTCTTCCTGATGGAACCGAGCGAGGTGACGCAGTGGTTAGCACACTGGACTCGCATTCGGGAGGACGACGGTTCAATCCCGCGTCCTGCCGTCCTGATTTAGGTTTTCCGTGATTTCCCTAGATCACTCCAGGCAAATACCGGGATGGTACCTTTGAAAGGGCACGGCCGACTTCCTTCCCCATCCTTCCCTAATCCGAGCATGTGCTCCGTCTCTAATGACCTCGTTGTCGACGGGACGTTAAACACCAATACCCCCCCCCTCCCCTCTTCCTAATACATGTTTGTCAGATTCACCTCTTAAACATTCTCCGGTCGTCGTCCCTGAAGTTGATTATTTTCGTAGCCTACTATGCCGTGCTACGTGATTCTGACATGTGGCTTTCTCATCTTCTACTATGGGGGTCAGCGCTGGTAGAGTGCTTCACTCGATCCAACTACTAAACGACGTAGACAGCTTTGCGGTAACACTTATGTATTTTACGCTCAATATTTTACATGTACATCTCCAATCAGAAAGATAGGGAACAGATCTTTCTTACTTTGTAGCTCATAACGAACTACAGCATACACTGGTCAGCCAGTATATTATAACCACCTACCTGATAGACTGCATGCCCAATTTTGTAACGGATAACAGTGGCGACACGTCGTGGCATGGAAGTAATGAGGACTTGGTAGATTGGTAGGTCGTTGAAGGGAGTTGACACCACATCTGTACACACAAGTCGCCTAATTCTCGTACATCCCAGGGAGGGGGGCGACGAGTTCTGGGGCAACATTCAATAACACCCCAGATGTATTCAATCGAATTCAGATCTGGTAAGCTGGGGGGGGGGGGGGGGCAGAGTATCAACTGGAACTCGCCAGTGTGTTCCTCGAACTATTCCACCACACTCTTGGCCGTGTAACATGGCGCATTATCTTGCTGAAAAATGCCACTGCTGTCCGAAAACATGATCGTCAAAAATGAGTGCGCGTGTCTGCAACTAGTGTACAATACTCCTCGACCGTCATGGTGCCTTGCACGAGCTCCACTGGACGCCCTCGTTAATATTCCCCAGAGCATAATGGAGCCGCCGCTAGCCTGTCCCCGTCGCACGGTATAGGTATCAAGTTGTTCACCTGTAAGACGACGGATTCGCGCCATCCCATCGGCAAGATGAAGAAGGTATCGGGATTCATCAGACCATGCAACGCTCTGCCACTGCGCCAACGTCCAGTGCCGATTGTCACTTTCCAATTTCAGTCGAAGTTGCTGATGTCGTGATGTTAACATTGGCACATGCATGGATCGTCGCCTGCAGAACCCCATCGTTAGTGTTCGGTACACTGTGTATTCAAGCACACTTGTACTCTGTCCAGCATTAAAGTCTGATGTTTTTCTACCACTGTTCGCCGCCTGTCCTGTTTTACCAGTCTGCTCAGCCTACGACGTCCGACATCTGTAATGAGGGCTGGCCGCCTAACCCCCCATGGTTTCACCTTGTTTTCCCCACGTGTTGAAATTACGCACCACGACACTCCTCAAATGTCCGACAAGTCATGCAGTTTCCGAAATGCTCGTGGCGAGCCTCCGGGCCATCACAGTCTGCCCTCGGTCAACACGCGCTTTCTCCGTTTTACACACGGACAGCACGCTCACTGATTCTATGTGCTTCGTGCGTGTGTCTTACCGGCAATCATTTCGCCTGGTCGTGTTTACATCGATAGTAAATTGGTGGCCATACTGTTCCGACTGAACAGTGAATATTCGTGTACCCCTTTTACATTACAGGACAGCGCATAACCGACTGACAGTTCTGTTAATGAATCTTCGTTTGTTCCATCGTTCACATTCATGTCAGCGCTCCTTTGCTCCTTGACCTCCAGGGCACCGCCAAGCAGCGACGCCAAAGCATAAGCGAGCATCCCCACCAGGTGGAGACGCGCAATCGTCGTTGCACCTTGTCTGTGTCCGGACCTGGCGGATTTCGCAGCCTATCTGATAGTTCAAATGGCTCTGAGAACTATGGGACTTAACTTCTGAGGTCATCAGTCCCCTAGCACATAGAACTACTTAAACCTAACTAACCTAAGGACATCACACACATCCATGTCCGAGGCAGGATTCGAACCTGCGACCGTAGCGGTCGCGTGGTTTCAGACTGTAGCTCCTAGAACCGCTCGGCCACCCCGGCCGGTAGCCTATCTGAAACTATGTTAAACCAAAGTGTATACAGTGAGGGTCCTACACTTAAAAACTACAAAAACTTTGTTTTCACTATTCACGAGCATCTTTCATCGTCTGCGAGGATAAAATTAGGTATGATATTCCGTAGAATCCCATGTTACACTACAGAGCCACCACTTACACGAAAGATCTCGTGTAACCCAGCTTACTTAACTACTTACAACTTCGCATAGCTAAAATTGTTCTTTAAACCTTAATAGACTCCTCTTTATTTCCGACATCTGTAATGAGGGCTGGCCGCCTAACCCCCCATGGTTTCACCTTGTTTTCCCCACGTGTTGAAATTACGCACCACGACACTCCTCAAATTTCCGTTATCACTATTTCCAGTGCTTAACTCCCCTTAGGACAGAATCCAATCTTATTTTTGAAAATAAATCTTTATCAAGTGATTCAGCGTGATGGGACAAAGCTAGGGTTATGCTTAACACACATCATTCAAAATATTTGTGGATATTCAGTTGATCATTCCTTCATCCCTTTTCATAGAGAAGAGTAGGAGAAATAATCAAATTGCTTAATCGGAGTGTGTTATGGTTACTCAGAAGTGACTGCGTTCTCATTCCTCTGAAATTACTGATCACAACAGCATGATTAAGTGATTAAGTTCATCTTCACAATACGGAGTTACGTGCTAGCATTGTAATTTACACAATCTCTACAATTTTAAATCACAGATTTGTGGTAAGCCAACCATCTGCAAAAACGTGAAAGCCGAAAATCATCAGTGCAATGTTAAGTCTATTAGCCTTTAACTATTCTGAGGAACGCTTCGACAGTGTGATTAACAGTCACTGCACAGCTTCCTCTCTCTCTTGTTGTACGAGCAGATACTGCGTAAAGATCTTTTTATCCCTCCAATGCGAGTGTCACTCTAGCCACACCTCTACGTAAAAAAAAATCTTTAACAGCATGCACAGGCTCCAACCCTTATTTTTACACCTTCCAATGAGAAAATCTCTCTGTAACAGATCGACACTACCCGAATACCCCAACGTTGTTTCCTGACTATTCTTTTATAACTTCTACTCATGTTTGTTGCAATGTTTTAAATTATTTTCCCACAAATATTATTTACTGTTTGCCTACGATTTACTCACATATACTAGCTTATATGGCTATCTTGTTTTATTATCACAACAGCCACATTCCACCCACACTAAAAATATTGAAGAAATGCAGTTTAGTAAGAACATACTCAATTCTTCACTTGTTGAAACGCATAATCGCACAATATATTGAAAGCCCCTTATCCTGTTCTGTTGAGAATAACTCCTGTATTTCCTGTTCTTCGTAATTATAAGATAAGACACATCCACTTAATATCTCATCAATCTTTCGATTTTACTTTAAGAATCGTAATACATTAATAACTGTATTCTTTTTATTGAATTTTCACATCATTTATTCGCTAGCGCTCTCTTTTCAGAGATAACTTGAGTCTCCTAACTATCAACGTTTTTTTACTTGTATCTTAGCCGTCATATTTGCCTTCACTTAGGGAATGGTTTCCGTTCCCGTTCACTTCCCTTTGTTTTTGTGACGTGGCTGGCATGTGTATTTCCATCAAACATACTGTCAGCATCAATTTACTGTGTAATTATTTCGTTGGCGAACGTTTGTTACTACCCTATGCTGTCCACCGCTAGTAGCTTGTAATTACCACAATGTGTTCTATAGATAAGAAGGGTTCAGCAATAGAAACATACGTATGTAAAAAAATAAGGAAGAGAGTGCTGGTACTTCTCATGGAGAAGTAAGAAAATGAAAACTGAGAATGTGTTTGCTAGAACTGAAGAAAGAAAGAAAGAAAGATAGCTCCAAAGACAGAATCCCATACACCCCCCCCCCCCTTTCACCAAGACACCAAAGGATAAAGTGTAGTCGATATACCCTACAGAACGATCTTGTCTCAGCTACACCCGAACAGGCCCAGAAAATTGACCCCTATGATTAGCATGTAGGTATGGAGGAATAACACTTTCGAAGTTCGTCGATCAGCCATCATTATAAGTATTTCAGTCTATTGTCACCATCTCCACAAGTCGGTACTGGTCTACAATAGGTAACATTTCGTGTAGAAAATCATAAAGACCCCGCCTTAAAACATCATCAGTATCTGGGAACTTTTTTCATTTACGAGAGAGCTACGGTAAACCCTCTGTGATATGACAATGACAGTCTCAAAGACAGTTCACCACTGAAAACTAAGACACGACAGAGTAAAGTAGATTTAGGTTAGAGACTACAGGATAGTGTAAGTAGAAGAAGCTGCTCCAGGGAAAACGATATGTGAAATACTGAAACAGTTAACTCGGACACCCAACAGGTGTCAAACCGCCGAATTTGTAAAGATTGCAAATTCTCTGGGTGTTTGAATTTCTTTAATGTCTCTATATTTTATGATCCATTTTATTCACATGTCACAGGATCTACACGGTATATTGCTTTCTCATGAGGGAGACCTAGTACCGTAATAGGTCGTCTATATCTTGCAAAAAATTGCTTGTTTCTTTCTTTAAATTAGAACTAGGATGAAAGTCCTTGACTAATACTAAGTCATCAACCTAAAATGCAAGTGTGACTGATTTTTCATTGTATTTTCTTAATCTACTTTCTACTTGGTTTTGTAACTTTAACTGTGATTCACCAATAAAAGTTCTTTTGAAACTTTCTGTGGGTGATAAACCGATAGATATATGGAGACATGTGGGATAGTTCATTCAAAATAGTTAGGAAATCAGGGATCAATTGAGTCCCGGTGGTATGCTTTTTGGAGCAACATGTTCTACACACATGTCCTATCTCCATCATTACCCGTTGACAAGGGTCAGATTGCGGGTGATGTTCTGAAATAGATATATCCTTGATGCCTTCCCATGCTAAAAATTCTTTGAAATTATTACTTGTAAAGCGTGATTCATTAGCTATGAGGTTTCTGCGAGGCTTACCTACATCTTTAAAACAGGCCAGCATTTTATCACTGTATCTGCGTCGTCTTGTTGGATATGATGTATTTCGAAAAAAATTCTGTCAGTGTGAAGATATAACTTACCCCTACTTGACCTGAAGTAACTGCCGAAAAAAATCAGAAGCAGTTAAATCATTTAAACCTTTGGGTTTTACTGGACGTGACTTGTAGTGCAGACGGCTATTATCATCTTTAACATTCTAGCAAACTTCATAGCATCACAATATCTTAGCTATTTTCAAACTTAAGTTCATAAAGTAATAAAATTTATTCACTTTCGAATATCAAAATGTGTGCATCCCTGAAAGATAAATCATATTAGATCTTCTTCCATGCTCTGTGGTATATACACTCCTGGAAATGGAAAAAAGAACACATTGACACCGGTGTGTCAGACCCACCATACTTGCTCCGGACACTGCGAGAGGGCTGTACAAGCAATGATCACACGCACGGCACAGCGGACACACCAGGAACCGCGGTGTTGGCCGTCGAATGGCGCTAGCTGCGCAGCATTTGTGCACCGCCGCCGTCAGTGTCAAGCAGTTTGCCGTGGCATACGGAGCTCCATCGCAGTCATTAACACTGGTAGCATGCCGCGACAGCGTGGACGTGAACCGTATGTGCAGTTGACGGACTTTGAGCGAGGGCGTATAGTGGGCATGCGGGAGGCCGGGTGGACGTACCGCCGAATTGCTCAACACGTGGGGCGTGAGGTCTCCACAGTACATCGATGTTGTCGCCAGTGGTCGGCGGAAGGTGCACGTGCCCGTCGACCTGGGACCGGACCGCAGCGACGCACGGATGCACGCCAAGACCGTAGGATCCTACGCAGTGCCGTAGGGGACCGCACCGCCACTTCCCAGCAAATTAGGGACACTGTTGCTCCTGGGGTATCGGCGAGGACCATTCGCAACCGTCTACATGAAGCTGGGCTACGGTCCCGCACACCGTTAGGCCGTCTTCCGCTCACGCCCCAACATCGTGCAGCCCGCCTCCAGTGGTGTCGCGACAGGCGTGAATGGAGGGACGAATGGAGACGTGTCGTCTTCAGCGATGAGAGTCGCTTCTGCCTTGGTGCCAATGATGGTCGTATGCGTGTTTGGCGCCGTGCAGGTGAGCGCCACAATCAGGACTGCATACGACCGAGGCACACAGGGCCAACACCCGGCATCATGGTTTGGGGAGCGATCTCCTACACTGGCCGTACACCACTGGTGATCGTCGAGGGGACACTGAATAGTGCACGGTACATCCAAACCGTCATCGAACCCATCGTTCTACCATTCCTAGACCGGCAAGGGAACTTGCTGTCCCAACAGGACAATGCACGTCCGCATGTATCCCGTGCCACCCAACGTGCTCTAGAAGGTGTAAGTCAACTACCCTGGCCAGCAAGATCTCCGGATCTGTCCCCCATTGAGCATGTTTGGGACTGGATGAAGCGTCGTCTCACGCGGTCTGCACGTCCAACACGAACGCTGGTCCAACTGAGGCGCCAGGTGGAAATGGCATGGCAAGCCGTTCCACAGGACTACATCCAGCATCTCTACGATCGCCTCCATGGGAGAATAGCAGCCTGCATTGCTGCGAAAGGTGGATATACACTGTACTAGTGCCGACATTGTGCATGCTCTGTTGCCTGTGTCTATGTGCCTGTGGTTCTGTCAGTGTGATCATGTGATGTATCTGACCCCAGGAATGTGTCAATAAAGTTTCCCCTTCCTGGGACAATGAATTCACGGTGTTCTTATTTCAATTTCCAGGAGTGTATAAATTCCAACTAGAAATTGTGTTTTTCAGTTTCAAAAACAAAATACCATCAATAATCTTCCATAATTCCTCCTCAGATTGTAACAATCTCACCTGTGCACATTGCTGAAATATTGCTAAAATATTCATCTGCCTTCATTCTCTGATTCATTCTTAAGGCAGGGTCCTTACCTTGTTACTCGTATAACAAGGTTCAAAAGTATATCGTAAAAATGACACCAAGTCGCTCAGTACGTCTTATTTCATTCGTACGCAGAAGTAATATTGACAGTACACTGGGGAGTTAGTTCTGAGAACCTTTTATGTAATTTATTTCTATTCGAAATTCTTGTAAAAACAAAACCCATCTCATTAGTCTTTTATGCAATAATCGACTTATCCTCTGCTGTTCCTTATCTATATAAACGGTTTAGGAGACACTCTGAGCAGTTGTATTAAGTTTTTCAGATAATGCTGTCGCTAATCGTCTAGTAACGTCATCAAAATATCAAAACAAATTGCAAAACGATTTAGAGAAGATATCTGTATGGGGCAAAAATTAGTAATTGACCCTCAGCAATGAAAAGTGTGATACCATGAACATGAGCGCTAAAAGGAATCCGTTAAACTATGGTTACACTAGAAGTCAATCAGATCTAAAGGCCGCAAACCCAACTAAATACCAAGGAATTACAATTAGGAACAACTGAAATTGGAGAGAACACACAGGAACGGTGTGGGGAAGGCGAACCAAAGACTGTGTTTGATTGGCAGAACAATCAGAAGGTGCAACAGATCTACTAAAGAGACTGCCAACACTGCGCTTGTACGTCCTCTTTTGGAGTACTGCTGCTCGGTGTGGGATCCTTACGAAATCGGATTAAAGGAGTACATATACGAGGGTTGGAACTTTTATAGGTCAGTAAAACTTTGAAACACGTATCTATTTTGTACGAGCTGTAAATAAATAGTGGCCACTATTGAAGTTCCAACCCTCGTAGAAAGTTCAAAGAAGGGCAGTTCGTTTTGATTTATCGAGAAATATAAGAGAGAGTGTAACGGACATAATACAGGATTTGGCTTGGACCCCATTACAGGCAATATGTATATTAAGAATCACATGCTGGTAGTATGCATCACAGTGAAAAGAAGGCTATGTAGAAAAGAAAAGCTTTTTCTTTCAGTCATACACCTTTTTTATCAACATACTGGGAAAAATTGAACTCCGTGTTTGCTAAAATGCACTTCAGGGATTTAGAATGAACCGTTTTTGCCGCTTAGAATGAAGTCAGTAAACTCGCAATACACATCATGCAAAAAGTAATTAAAATTGATGTAACTGGGTTCATATTTGCCTGAAACACACTAAAGTTACAGAAATTAGACTTCCAAAACCTTACTTCAGCTGACATTGCAGTTTATTAGACAGCTGCAGGTTCTTGTTGTTGTTGTTGTGGTCTTCAGTCCTGAGACTGGTTTGATGCAGCTCTCCATGCTACTCTATCCTGTGCAAGCTTCTTCATCTCCCAGTACCTACTGCAACCTACATCCTTCTGAATCTGCTTAGTGTATTCATCTCTTGGTCTCCCCCTACGATTTTTACCCTCCACGCTGCCCTCCAATACTAAATTGGTGATCCCTTGATGCCTCAGAACATGTCCTACCAACCGATCCCTTCTTCTGGTCAAGTTGTGCCACAAACTCCTCTTCTCCCCAATCCTATTCAGTACCTCCTCATTAGTTATGTGATCTACCCATCTAATCTTCAGCATTCTTCTGTAGCACCACATTTCGAAAGCTTCTATTCTCTTCTTGTCCAAACTATTTACCGTCCATGTTTCACTTCCATACATGGCTACACTCCATACAACTTAGGGGCAACAAATCTCGACATTCAGAGGTAGTTGTGATTACTACATAAAACATGTATTAGAGATGACCTGATGATGGCTCGAATTGGGTTGGTTGATTGGTTTGTAGGTTAAAGGAACTAAACTGCGATGTTATCGGCCCCTTCTCGAATTGAGACTAGCCATACTAGTCGAAAGAGGTCGAAGTTACAGAGAAAATCGTTCATACCAAAATAAATGAATAAGCATGAAGCACACCGAAAAGGGAAAAAAATTCAAATGAAGTAGGCCGTTTTCTGGTCTACAGTGGCTCAATATGAATATACAGGGTGATTTACGAAGATATGCAATTATTTTAATATGTTATTTTACAAGTAAAACTAAAGGAAAAAGTTCATATAAACATAGGTACGCAAATGTATAGTCACGGAGTTATGGCTAATAAAAGATTTTGCATGAAATTTAGCAACTTCGCTAATATGAAGTCATCGAAAAATTGTAAGAGGTTAAAGCAAAGCATGATTTCCATTTACTCTGTTGTTATTGATCTAGTGAATCTAATAAAATTTGTCCCAGACGTGTATCTACAGTAGTTTTCCAGAACATCCAGAAAAGCAAAGAAGTAATTTCGTAAAATTTTTAATTTGTTAAGTACTTGGCCCAATTTGCTCGTAAAGCTGTTGAGACATTCGCACTGCATACGACGGACGAAAAACTGAATATCGTTTATAACGAACATCGCGAAACTATTAGCGGAGCGGTGCGGTTGTATGCTGAAAAGTATCCAGATCGTGTCAAGCACTCACTATCTGCCTGTGCAAACATGATAAAAAATACTAGGAACTGAGGAGAATAAAATACGCCAAAGAAAAGAAAGAGCAACTGTTAGAAGATATAAAACTACTATTTTAGCAGTAGTAACACAGAACGCAAATGTCACTACGAGGCATCTCGGAAGTACGAGAGGGATCAAGCAAATTAGTATTCTGCGAACACTACATTCACGCGCATTTCATTCTCCTCAAAATTCGCTGCATCTACAGCTTCGTGATATTGGCCTAAAAAACTGATTGCATTTCCCAAACGTTATCTACCGAAAGTTCAAAGTGATGCGGCATATCTCTGCAAAATTTTGTTTACGGAAGAAGCATCGTTTACAAAGCATGAGCAAGACAACCTTCGAAATATGTACTAATCATCAGTTGAAAAATAAAAGCTGATTCAAAAGAAGTGTGTGAACCAACGCTCTTGGTCTATCAATGTTTGATGCGCATTTTTCAAGAGGTGCATCATTGGTCCTTGTTTTATTGATGGGAACCGAAGTATAGTCAAGTGTCTCGAGTCGCTAAGGTGTGCTGCTGCCGCAGTTATTGGCAGACATCCACACGGACATAGGGCAGTCAGTGTACCAACATGGCGGATGTCCCTTCCTTTCCGCACAAAACAGACCCTATTAAGTAAACATTTGGGGAGCCTTGAAACGGTCGTCCTGGAAACGAAAAATATCTGCACACTCACCACACGTAACACTTCTATCCTTTTATCTTTGGCGAAAATTAAAACAAAATTAAGAACCACCGACGACTCCTGATGGCATGAAACGCCTTATAACACGGGCCTGTGTTACCGTTAACTCCACATCAAATTTAACGAGCAGTATTGTTTCTCCACAGTTAGTGTGTAGGGTGTAGTAACGGTCAAGGTCAACATTCTTAGCACGTGTTGTGACAGCCATGATAATAAATACACGAACCGTACCTCTGAGTTAGGCGTTTGCTTACTTTTTATATAATAGGGAGGACGTTTGTGGAAGCTCTTCTCATAGTGGCGAGACAGTAGTTAGCGGCGCTGTTATCTTGATACTATTTGATCAAATCCCACACATGTTATGTCGTTGAAGTTCTCATAGAAGCTTCTTTGAAATGCCAGAGAAAAAAGTCATTGTCGTAATACGGCCACTGTAAAGGATAAAAATTACTTTTTAACGTCAGAGAATTTGCCATACTGTCCTGTATAACTTGTCGAAAACCGCACATCGATGTATTTAATCATTTTTGGATATATCTGGGGTGGCTTCTCTTAGCTGGTTCATATTTAATATTTCAGAAGGGTCGTATGGACTTTCCAGTAACTGTTTTAGTGTGACATTTGTGCGTTTATTTGGCCACAAAACCTGTCGAGTCGTTGTACGATCATTCTTCGATTATTCATGTAACTATAGTTTCAAACCTTAATCTTCGTGAGAGTTTCTCCAAAGATTTAAATTTACAACTTAATAGTCTATATTACAATTTTAGCAGTTGTCGAGTAGTACAGACAAATACATCACACCCTGATTCCATGCTTCCCCTGAGGATACACTGTGGTTAGTCAGAGTGTTACAGTAATAATCTCAAAAAACTAAGGTCAAGGAATTAACTTTTTTCTCGTTTGCTGGCATATGTCTGAACTCCTGCAACACACTGAAATGCCCGCGTCACAGTGCCGTAACGCGCCACTAGAGGAGGCAAAACGAAATTGCGGAGCCCATTTATAAAGGGGAGGATCGTTCGGTAATTCGTTTTCGACTGCAGCGGGACTGCTGAAGCTTCATCAAGCCAACCCAGATAACTTCTTTGGCCGCCTGGGTCGGTCTGACGTAGCTGCAACATTTCCAGTGTTCTTGTCTACCTTAGCAGCGTATCGTAGTACTGTGTAGCAGGAATTTCAATGTTAACCACAACTACAAACAAGCACTGTATCTGCAAACAAGTAAAAAATGAATTACTTTATTTTTAGAAGTAATAACACTGAAATTATGACTTCTTTTAGTCATCAGTCTTATGAATAGTTTGATGCGGTTTTAACGAATTTCTCTGTCGTGCCTAACTTTTCATCTCAGAGTAGTACTTCCAACGTACGTCCTCAGTTTTTTCGTTGCACGTATTCCAATTTCTGTTTTCCTCTACAGTTTTTACGCTATACAGCTCCTTCTAGTTGCATACAGTTTATTCCCTGATGTCTTAACAGAAGTCCTGTCATCTTGTCTTTTCTTCTCGTCAGTGTTTTCCATATATTCATTTCGTCACCGATTCTGCGATGAACCTCCTTATTTCTTATGTAATCAGGCCACATAATGTTCAACATTCTTCCTTAGCACAACATCTCAAATGCTTCGATTATCTTCTGTTCCGGTTTTCCCACAGTCCGTGTTTTACTACCACACAATGCTGTGCTCCAAATGGACATCCTCAGAAAATTCTTCCTGAGGTTAAGGCCTACGTTTCAAACCAGTAGACTTCTCTTGGCCAGGAATTCCATTTTTGCCAGCGCTAGTCTGCTTTTTATGTCCTGCTTGCTCCGTCCATCATGGGTTGTTTTGCTGCCTGCGTAGAAGAATTACTTAACTTTATCTGCTTCGTGATCCCTAATTCAGACATTAAGTTTCTTGCTGTTACCATTAGTGTTACTTCTCATTACTTTCGTCTTTCTTCGATTTACTCTCAATCCATATTCAATACTCATTAGACTGTTCATTTCATTCAACGCATCCTGTAAGTCGTCTTATGACTACCCATCGTAAATACATCCTGCTTTAGGGAACTGTGTGAAAGATCAGTCGTTGGAGCACATCACATGTCTCAATTCCTCGGCTGTTCGTATCTTGAGCCTCTTGCACTGCCGAAACCTCCTCTTTGTACCCGCCTCGTTTCCAAGAGATTGAGCAGTTGCAATCGTACCAGGGATCTATTCTTTGTGCAATTATCGTCGCACAGTTCTGTTTGAACTTGTGCTCTCTAGGTACATATGAAGCCCAGTAGACACTTTCATGACACCAAACCGTTAAAGAATTCTTCCTTGACACTCTTTTGTCTCCATCACTGTCGCTTAATGTACCTGTTGTATTAGAACCATAACTCACAATTTGCGAGGCATTGCAGTACTACGTGTTCGGGTGTACTGATTAAACCACATGAGCAACTAGTTGTGCCGTCGTATCGTTATTTATATTGCCGTGAGAGGGCATCCTACTTCCCACATCACTTATGATTTATGCTGTCTGTATTTAGTATTTGCTGCGTCATTGCTAAATCTCTCTGATCATTTCCATTTCGCAATTTGTGTGATGTGAAATGTTGGTTCGAGTAACAGCGAATGGCTCTTTGTGGGTCCAGCAATTTCTGCGTACGTGGGTGAAATCTACAGCGCGCCACCAGTCATCGAACAATAACATAATTTGACTACATAAAAATGTGACAGATCACAGGCAATGGCGAATTTATTCCAGAGCCCTGTGGTATAGCAACTGCGACACAACTTTCAATTTAACATCCAAGGTATGTCTACAGATTGTTTACTCAGAGAAATTAGACTTCTCCTTTATCTCGCACTGTTATCTTGTAACCAAGATATTTACTCTCGAAATAGCAGACCTAGACATCTTAAGAAACCGAACCCGATATATCGTTCTGAACGTGGATCGTAGTTAGAAGCGTTGGATGAACCTTAATAAGCTGTGGTGGGGCCGCTGCTGTACATGTACAAAGTTATTCTAAAATACTGGAAGGACTGTAGTCGTCCAGTGTGTGACGTAAAGAATGGTAATTGAATCTCAACTTCAGAACATTCAATGCGATGCGCATAGATAAGCGCATTAATTACACCAACCGCAATCAATCACTGTAACTATTCACTATTAAATTTATGTGAATAAATAAAGATGGAACGTTCACAAAAATTGAAAAAAAATTTTGCGGAAATTGTTAATGGCAATCTGAACTGTGTTAGACAAATCCTACGGAAGAGGCACGCATTCTCAGAAGATGTCACGAAACTATAGTCTGATCGATTCATTAGTATTTTTAATTAGTTTGAATGCATACGAAAGGGTGGTTAAGAAAAGAGAGAGAGAGAGGCGATTGAATAGGTCAAGTAGAAGGGGTACTCTAAAGTTTTAATTATTGCCTTGACAAAATAAAGTTGCACAATAATTTTGTGTTTCTTTGCAGGTTTATGTCTGCACTCCTGGTACACACTGCACTCTCCGCACCACACTACCGCAGTGTGTCTCTAGATGAGTAAAAAAAAAACGGTGAAAACGTTGTAGATCATTATAAGGTGGACGATCATGCGGTAAGCCGTTTTGAGCAGCAGCGCACTTGTATGGATTGGTCAGATCACTTCAAAGTAAAGACAAGGTGGTGTGCAGGTCGAGTACCGGAAGTGGCCCCTACTGTAACTTCTACATTAATAATCTTCCAACACATACAATATGGTTGCCTTAAATGCTGACGACACAGCCATTCCAGCACAGGACTTGGAGCCATAAATCATTTGTTCATTAGTACAGACCACACTAAGAACTACCGAGCTGTGGCTGGTGTAATGACGTGTTACAGTAAACGTCGAAAAGTGCGAATCAGTTCTTCGCACACGCAGAACGAGGAAACCGCAGGGTCTTAAACACTGTAGATGAGTTGGAATACACACACGACCAATACTATTTCACGAGAAGGCCAGGCATTCTGTGTCTAGCTGGACTGCAAATTGTCTTGTGAGAACCACATACGATATGTAGCCAACAGATCATTCGCGATGCTCAAGCAACTGTGATCGATATTTCACGGCCCTTGTTTCACTCCCGATGAAATTAGTTACTCCTATCAGCAGATACTCAGTTACACCGCTCCCGCACTGTCAGCAGGACACACAGAACAAACGTCTTTGTATAATAAGCAGTGCTTTACAATACAAACTGTAGCATTATTTTTACTGAGTGGTATTTAAAAAGCTACCCTGTGGGTAAGGCGAAGACAATGAAGTAATTAGTGTATTCTATAAACTATTTCTTTTATTTTAGTTGGAACTCAACGAACTCTTTTCTTTTAGTCACAGGAAGCATTTAATTCATAACAAAGCTTATGGAATTCTGTTAAATGCTTATTTTATATCGGAACTAACAAATGAAGAGACTGATCTTCAGCTATCTTACTGTTACATTTGTATCTTCAAAAAATGGCTCTGAGCACTATGGAACTTGACATCTGAGGTAATCAGTCCCCTAGACTTAGAACTACTTAAACCTACTAACCTAAGGACATCATTCCCGAGGCACGATTCGAACCTGCGACCGTAGCAACAGCGCGGTTCCGGACTGAGGCGCCTAGAACTGCTCGGTCACAACGGCTGACCATTTGTATCTTCCGCTGGTGTGAGCTCTCGGAGAGTCGATGTAAATTGTGTAATCCCAACTGCCGGCTAATAATTGTGTTGTTAATTGCACATAGTTGTGTTAGTGATTGCCGAATTATCGATTTGCCTCATCTACTGTCCACGAAAGTGGTTTTTATTTTGTTTTAAGAATTTTTCGATACCGAATGAAAGAAAATGGAAATGGATTGTTTCAAAATAGAACGACAGAACACAATTCGTGTTCTGTCGTTAGTTCTTCTTTAGTAGAAGACTGAATCTCTCTGCCAATCATTTCTTGTACCTTACGTAATTTTTTGTTGATTGATCGATCATGCATCATCAAACAATGACATCAACCAACGTACTCACTGACTCACTGACTTGATAAAGGTCAAGGTATAATTATTTTAGGTGATGGCGGCTAGAAGGTAAATAAAAATCTCAGTTCCAGATTAATCAACTGTTTTGCACAACTTGGTGCTTTTAAAAGAAATTTTACGCCATCCGTCACTGGAACGTGTTTTCCAGTTGCGACTTGTAAATTACACAAAGCGTGCTTTGTAACGTCAGTTTTTGAGGAACTTTTATTGGAATATCTCAGTACAAGAGAAAAGAAAACATTTCAACACTCAGCCTGGCCATGGGCAATGAATTCCGCATAGAGTGATTCACTTGTGTATTCATGGAACTTGTCACACTGCTGAAAAGCAGTTGGAGTGATTCGAATAATCCGTTCATTCCGAATCTGGTGAGTGAGGACCACAACTGTAAGTGGAAGCACAACTAGCCAAAAACTCGTGTTTTAGGAAAACCGGAACTTCTATGGTAAGTTGAAACCTAATAAAGCAACATGATGTATGTGACCCGCTCTACAACAGAAAATCTGTCAGGTTATGCCAGCTACGTTTATGCAGCCTATCTTCTGGCTGCAGCAGGGAAGTTGGTTCAAATGGCTCTGAGCACTATGGGACTAACATCTGAGGTCATCAGTCCCCTAGACTTACAACTACTTGAACCTAACTAACCTAAGGACAGCACACACATCCATGCCAGAGGCAGGATTCCAACCTGCGACCGTTGCAGCAGCTCGGTTCCGGACTGAAGCGCTTAGAACCGCTCGGCCACAGCGGCCGGCCAGGGAAGTTGGAAGCATCTAAATCACAGACAAGACTCACACAGCAGTGTACACCCAATGACCACTTTGTTAATGAAATTAATTCCTCTGATGACGACTTTGACATGCTACGGGTACGAGGCTTCTGTGGTTGGTACAGGAGACAATGTCGGTGCCCAGCAACAATGATAACTTCCCCATGACTAGCATACGATTGCACTCCTGCATCAACTGTCGCTGTTGACAGCGTAATTCGCCCACAGACCTAATTACATTTTCAGACTGTCGTAGAGGTTTTTTTTTTTTTTGGGCTACACGTCTCTGGTCGCAGAAATTTTTCCCTCTACCCTGAATAATTACCCTTACAACTTTCTGTCCACTACTTCCTACGTGTGCCCATACTAATAAGTGTATGCAACTAGATGTGTGAAAACACACAGATTGGCATCTTTTGGCTCGTCGCAAAGTGAAATACAGTTTTTTTTGTAATTGTCTTCGTGACGAATCCGACTTGGAAAAGTTCCACTTCAATGAAAATAAAACAAACTGAAGCTATCGGGTGAACATAAAAGCTAAAAGTCTTGCAGCGAGTATCCACTTAGTTACCATGCAACGAGGGCAGATGCAAGTTCCAGTCGAAAGTTTAGTATGCAGATTTAAATACCAAACAAATGCTGCGCAGTTTACGTTTGTTTGGGTTTCGCTAATTAAATGCAAAATGCTTACTCTACGGCGAAAATCAATAGCGCTTGCGGTGGCCGCACATGCTGACTGCAACGGGCCAGAGCGTTGCGAAATTTATTGCTGATCCACACGAACGGTAGCCACGGCAGCTTAATGAACTGTGTCGGCCAGCAAATCGTTTGCCTGGCCACATACAGAACGTCGACTTCCACTCGTTTCCGACAGAATCGTCCGAAGCGATACCTACATGCTGCTAAATCCAATAAAGCATGTTCATCGTTACGCTTCTGACATTTTGTGTTTTCGGTTCGTACAGACTTCTGTCTAGTTATCTATGACAGCGATCTTCCATGTAGCTAATTAACACTTTGTCAACGGGTACGAAAAGCTAGTAAATGCAGAATACAGATGTGACAGAATACCGAGAGGAAATGAACTGCCGTTCGAGACGATTTTGGATGAGGGGATGATTAACGAAACAAACCTGTTGGAATCATTAAACATATTGGTATAGAAAAGGCAGGTCGAATCAGATAACACACTGATTACACCCAAGAACAATTAGACCCAGTAACATGTCTAAAGATGAAATGTAAAATACCTGAGGCCCAATAACGCCAGATAGTATTTTGTGCTATTAAGTACATAATATGGTTACTGTTTGGACGTTAAATATGCACACGTGATTCAGTCTCCTCCAGACAACAACTAGATAGAAGTTTGCTTCCGAGATCACAGAGAATGGATCATAATATAGCAACACATTCCTGTTACGAGCTGTACGATGTTTGGTACAAACCAAAAGTAGATCACTTTACCTGCGAGCAACACAACCATAGAAGAAAAGTTGATCAGAGTTCATGGTCATAGATCGGAAAAGGCCACAACATCAAGGAAACTATCTGTTATGTATGTAATGCTAGATATTTCTGATTTTTGTTCTCGTCTTCTCCTAAAGACCACCGGGCAACAGTGAAAATATTTCTTGATTAGAACCACAGGTAATAATGTCCTCCTTCTTCCGAACCAAGTCCGTGGCCTGAGTGAACGCTAAAGGATAAAGGATCAATCAGAGAAATGCAGCGAAATGCGAGAGCGTAAGAAAAGTACGAGACTGGTCTCAGAAGTTCTCGTCCTCATGATGAAAATGAAAATGTGTGATTTGAAAACCGTATAATTTTCAAGACACAATTCGTTTAACATTAATGCACTTTACCTGGCGGTGTTCCAGTGGCATCACTCTCTTTAGTGTTCCTGTGGAAGCACTGAAAAATACCCTTCTGCAGCTAAAATCGTTTCTTGGATTATCGAAAAACGCTGACTAACGAGGAAGACTTTAAATTATGGGAAGAGATTAAGTCTGAAGGAGTCAAATCTAAGTAATAGGGCTGAGGTGCCAACACTTCAAAGCGCAGATGACTCATTTCACAGATCAAAACACCCATGCCATGTCCTTTCCCGCTGATGACATCATCTTTACCTTCGGTAGTTCAGCGTGTTCCGTCAGAGGACTAGCTTCCCTCTGTAACAAAAAAACTGAGTGCATGGATCAGCGAAGAACCTAAATGGGTGTCATCGGACGTCCGCCCCGAACAAATTCAACGAAGAAAATAGAACAAAATTAGATAAAAAGAAAGGGGGTAGTGTCTTCGATTACTAATCAAAACGTTCTCTGTGCCGGGTTCGAAATCCGCTACCGCTTAAATTTTGATTAATAACCAGCAATGGAGACCGAAGATTGCCGGCACAAGGAGTCACCCTCATTCTGCCAACAGCCTTGTCAAGGTGGGCGGAGGAGAGGACAGAATTTCAGGGTTACGTTCTTGTCTTTGGGGAGGGAAACTACCCCTAAAAGCGGAAGAATCAGCAATGATCAATGACATGCGGATGCAGTAGGCAATGGAAACCAGTGATTAAAGGCACATAACGTGTATCCATTGGGAATGTGTCCTGTAATTGAAAAATTGTTATGAAGATCTCTCCATTCGCAAAAGATTAGGAAGAGTCCCCATTTGGATCTCCGGGAGGGGACTGCCAAAGGGAAGGTGACCATGAGAAGAAGATTGAATAATCAACGAAAGGATAACGTTATATGAGTAGGAGTGTGGAATGTCAGAAGCTTGAACGTGGTAGGGAAGCTAGGGAATCTGAAAATGGAAATGCAGAGGCTCAATCCTGAGATAGTATCAGTGAAGTGAAGTGAAAAGAAGACAAGTATAGGTCAATATCAACAGCAGCAGAAAATGGTGTAACGGGAGTAGGATTCGTTATGAATAGGAAGATAGGGCAGAGAGTGTGTTACTGTGAACAGTTCACTGATAGGGCTGTTCTTATCAGAATCGACACCAAACTAACACCGACAACGATAGTTCAGGTATACATACCGACGTCGCAAGCTGAAGATGAAGAGATAGAGAAAGTATATGAGGATATTGAAAGAGTAATACAGTACGTAAATCGAGATGAAGATCAAATACTCATAGGTAACTGGAATGCAGTTGTAGGGGGAGGTGCAGAAGAAAATTTTACAGAAGAATATGGGCTTGGGACAAGGAATGAGAGAGGAGAAAGACTAATTAAGTTCTGTAATAAATTTCAGCTAGACTCTGTTCAAGAATCACAAGAGGAGAAAGTCTACTTCGAAAAGGCCGGGTGATACGGGGAAGGTTTCAGTTAAATTACATCACGGTCAGACAGATATTCCAAAATCAGATACTCGACTTTAAGGCGTACCCAGGAGCAGATATAGAATCAGATCACAATGTAGTAATGATAACGAGCTGGCTGAAGTTTAAGAAATTAATCAGGAGTAATCAATACGCAAAGAAGTGGGATACGGAAGTACTAAGGAATGACGACATACGCTTGAAGTTCTCCAAGACTATAAATACACAGTAAGGAATAGCTCAGCAGGCAGTACAGTTAAAGAGGAATGGACACCTGTAAAAAGTGCAATCATAGAGGTTTGGAAGAAAAGCATAGGTACAAAGAAGTTACTGCCAAGAAACCATAGGTAACAGAAGAAATACGTCAGCTGATCGATGAAAGAAGGAAGTACAAAAATGTTCAGGGAAATTCAGAAATACAGGTCGCTGAGGAATGAAATAAATAAGAAGTGCAAGGAAGCTAAGACGAAACTGCTCATGAAATTATTGTCAGAAGGACTATCTCAGCATACAGAAAAGTCAAAACAGCCCTCGGTGAAATTAAAGCAAGTACAACGGGAAGCCCACAGTTATATGCAGAGGAGAGAACGGATAGGCGGCAAGAGTACATCGAAGGCCTCTATAAAGAGGAAGATATGTCTGCTGTGATAGAAGAAGAAACATGAGTCGATTTATAAGCAACAGGGGATACAATATTAGGATCAGAATTTAAGAGAGCTTTGGAAGACTTGAGATCAAATAAGACAGAAGGGACAGAAAACATTCCATTAGAATTTCCAAACTCATTGGGGGAAGTGGCAATAAAATGACTGCCGGCCGCGGTGGTCTCGCGGTTCTAGGCGCGCAGTCCGGAACCGTGCGACTGCTACGGTCGCAGGTTCGAATCCTGCCTCGGGCATGGATGTGTGTGATGTCCTTAGGTTAGTTAGGTTTAAGTAGTTCTAAGTTCTAGGGGACTGATGACCACAGCAGTTGAGTCCCATAGTGCTCAGAGCCATTTGAATAAAATGACTAAACACGTTGGTCTGTAGAATGTATGAGTTTGGCGACATACCAGCTGAATTTCAAGAAAATATCATCCACGCAATTAAGAAGACTGCAAGTGCTGACAAGTGCGAGAATTATCGCCCTATCAGATTAACAGGTAATGCATCCAAGCTGCTGACAAGAATAATATACAGAACGACGGAAAAAAAATTGACGATGTGTTTGATGACGATCAGTTTGGATTTAGGGAAGGTTAAAGGCACGAGAGAGGCAATTCTGACGTTCGGCTGATAACTGAAGTAAGACTTAAGAAAAATTAAGACACGTTCATAGGATCTGTCGACTTGGGAAAAATATTCGAGAATGTAAAATGGTGCAAGATGTTCGACATTCTGAGAAAAATAGGGGTAAGCCCTAGGGAGGGGCTGGTAATATACACTATGTACAAGAGCCAAGAGGGAATAATAACATTGAATGACCAAGAACAAAGTGCTCGGATTAAAAAGGGTGTGAGACAGGAACATAGTCTTTCGCTCCTACGGTTCAATAAGTACATCGAAGAAGCAATGACGGAAAGAAAGAAGGTTCTGGAGTGGAATTAAAATTCAAAGTGAAAGGATATCAATGAAACGATTCGCTGATGACATTGCTATCCTGAGTGAGAGTGAAGAGGAATTAAATGATATGCTCAATGGAATGAACAGTCTAATGAGTACAGAATATGAATTGAGAGTAAATCGAAGAAAGACGAAAGTAATGAGAATTAGGAGAAATGATAACAGCGAGAAAGTTAACATCAGGATTGATGGTCACAAAATAGATGAAGTTAAGGAATTCTGCTATGCATCAAAATAACCAATGATGGAAGGGAGCAAGGAGGACATCAAAAACAGACTAGCATCGGCAAAAAATGCATTCCTGGCCAAGGGAAGTATTCTACTATCAAACACAGGTCTTAATTTGAGCAAGATATTTCTGAGAATGTAAGTTTTGAGCACATCATTGTGTGGTAGTGAAACATGGACTGTTGGAAAAGTCGCACATAGGAGAATCGAAGCATTTCAGATGTGGATCTGTGTGGAGCTACAGACGAATGCTGATTTTTAGGCGGACTGATAAGGTAAGGAATAAGGAGATTCTGCGGAGAATCGTAGAGCAAAGGAATATGTGGGAAACACTGACAAGGAGAAGGGACTGGATGTTGGGACAACTGTTAAGCTATGAAGGAATGACTTCCCTGGTATTAGAGGGAGCTGTAGAGGGCAAAAACTGTAGAGGAAGACAAGAGATTGGAATACATCCAGCAAATAATTTAGGACGTAAGTTGGAAGTGCTGTTCTGAGATGAAGAGGTTGGCGCAGGAGAGGAATTCGTGGTGGGCCGCATCAAATCATTCCAAAGCCTGATGACTCAGAGAGAGAGAGAGAGAGAGAGAGAGAGAGAGCTCAACAGATAGTTCCTGTCCACTGTTTCGATCGTTATTTCGATTTTTGTATGTATGGTGAATCGATGTTTCATCTGTTGTTACATACCCACATAAGAAATGACTTTCGTCTATAAGAAAACGCGCCAAACACTGTTAGGATATTGCGTGCGGATTCGTTTCTGATCCGCCATGAGCAAGAGCAGGAACCAATTTTTCTCAAAGCTTTCTCTATGCAGGACTTCATGTAAAGCGTAGGCGACAAGTTCTACTTAAATTCCTCCAATCTTGACAATTTTACTCACCTTGATACGCCTGTTGTCCAAAATCATATCGGGCACTTTTTGACGGTTTATGGTGTATTTGCACCTTCCACCCGCCCTCCACGTCGATCGTCTCGAACACTTTTAAGACCTCGTTTAAATTCGATAGCACTTTCCTTCAAGATGGAAATTAAAGGAGAAGAGACTCCAAATTCATTTATGAATATCAAATTAATTTCAGTTTGTGTGAAACAGATCGCCATTACTAAGATTAATATTGCGATCACTCCTACTGTTGGCTATACTTCGGAGCCTGTTGTATGTACATACGTTCATCAAACAGCAACATCAAAAGCTCTCCTGCTGTCGAATGTCGGAGGTAATGTGCCCCATACATTTGTCTCTGACACTAAATTGTGTGGCTTGTCCGCCCTGCCGACCTTTTCATTGCGATGGCAAGTACTGGGTCTGATGACATTACTGCCAGCATACACCAGGGTACATTCATTCGTCCAAGTATCAGGAATACTGCCTTCTGGTTGTTTCAGTTGTTCCTAATTGAGTTGCACATGTTTTATGCACTGTTAAAATGGTATGAATTCATGCGAAATTATTTCCGCCGATCCGTCAGCTAGATGATACGTCGGTACTGCTGGATTTCATTGATTCAGTACCTCCCCGTAAGCCCCTTGGCTATAGTAAGAAATTTGCAGTAGATCTAAGTAACTAACTAAACACGTATTTAAGTCTGAAACACAATTCAGTACTGTAACTTCACACTAAACGCGGTCACTTGTAAAAGTGGCGTCAACTTTTCACCTCGATTTGCCACCGAGTTTTGCAAATGTGTAACACGGGGTGTACTGCCACTTAATAAGTGAAGTGTAGATTTGTGGAATTTACTGCAGTATCTACGTCACTCTCATTGAGTTTTGTATGATATCTTCAAATCAGGTTCAAAATGGTTCAAATGGCTATTAGCACTATGGGACTTAACTTCTGAGGTCATCAGTCCCCTAGAACTTAGAACTACTTAAATCTAACTAACCTAAGGACAGCACACACATCCATGCCCGAGGCAGGATTCGAACCCGCGACCGTAGCGGTTGCGCGGTTCCGGACTGTAGCGCCTAGAACCGCTTGGCCACTCCGGCCGGCTTCAAATCAGGTATACGTTTTCTTTGCAAAAATCTAATCTCGGCCAGCTATCATCTTAAAATGTTATAGCAAGCAGAACACATTAAGTTTCGATTTGTTGTTGTTTTTGTTGCTTTTGTGGTCTCCAGACAGAAGACTGGTTGATGCAGCTGTCCATGCCAGTGTACCATGTGCAGACGTCTTCGCCTATACTTCACGTTGCACCCTGCTATGGTACCCTCGCGCTCGAAGACGCGCTCGCACACACACACACACACACACACACACACACACACACACACACAAACCAGATAGAGATCAGAAGTTTTTGGGACGTGTAAAGTGGGCTATTTATGTCACACTGGCACCAAATTTGACTAAAATTCTGCTCACCGCCATCGTGGAAGTGTCACACGGTGGAAGGTCGTCACAGCCCTCTTACCCACACTTAACACTTACTATGGGACCTCTGCGATGGAGGTCGGAACCGCGACGCCCAGTGTTCAAATCACGGTTTTTTTTATGGATTGCCGTGGAAAATATTTCAAACATAGCGTCGCTCAGAATCGACACGAAAAGGCCTAAGGGAGTGGCATAAAGGGCGCCAATGAAAAACGCCCCTTGCCTTGGGACATTGATAGCCACATATTTCGCGGTCGAAAACGACAGTTCATGGGGCGATGAGAAACAGTAAGAAGTTCATTACATCCTTTTACGCTGCTGACACCCTCGGACGTTTCAACTCTTCCCTAAGGACATTTTGGGGTTGCATTATTAAACATCATCGTACTCCTTTGGATAGCAGCACGATACAAATTTTGCTCTCGTGTGCAGGTTGGAAACACTAGAGACCCTTGAAAAGAATTAGACCAAATTTGGACGTGATCCGAAGCAGTAACGTGTATTTACGCTTTTTAACTTCTCCTCTTTCTCGTCCTCCTGTGGCGTGATCACATGCGTGAATAAAAGGGCAAAGGGTCCCTATGAAACCAGTCAGATGGGCAACACCCTCAGCGCTTTATTGAGCACGTTACAAACATACCTGCCAGACACTTCGACACCAAATCAGCCTGGCAGCTGCCCTAGCACCTAAAGGTAGACAAACGGCACGCAAAGGTGTCGAAGGAATTGCCTAACTCTGAGGTGCTGAAGGAACCAGTATGTTGATAAAATAGCTCCATATTTAGCAATTATATACAACCACTCGCTCACAGAAAGACCCTTACCTAAAGACTGGAAAATTGCTCAAGTCACACCAATACCCAAAAAGGGAAGTAGGAGTATTCCACTGAATTACAGGCGTATATCACTAACGTTGATTTGCAGTAGGATTTTAGAACGTAAACTGTATTCGAACATTATGAAGTACCTCGAAGAAAACGATTTATTGACACATAGCACGGTTTCCGAAAATATCGTTCTTATGCAACACAACTAGCTGTTTATACTCATGAAATAATAAGTACTATCGACAGGGATGTCAAATTGATTCCATAGTTTTAGATTTCCAGAAGGCTTTCGACACCGTTCCTCACAAGCATCTTCTAACCAAACTGCGTGCCTACGGACCACCGCCTCAGTTGTCCGACTGGCTTCGTTATTTCCTGTCAGAAAGGCCACAGTACGTACTAATAGACGGAAAGTCATCGAGTAAAATAGAAGTAATAACCGGCGTTCCCCAAGGAAGCGTTATAGGCCCTCTATTGTTCCTGATCTATATTAACGACATAGGAGACAACCTGAGTAGCTGTCTTACATTATTTGCAGATGATGCTGTCATTTACCGTCTTGTAAAGTTATCAGATGATCAAAACGACTTGCAAAATGATTTAGATAAGATATTTGTACGGTGCGAAAAGTAGCAATTGACCCTGAATAAGGAAAAATGTGAATTTATTCACATGAGTACTAAAAGAAATCAGCTAAATTTCGATTGCGTGATAAGTCGCATAAATCTGAAGGCTGTAAATTCAGCTAGATACTTAAGGATTACAATTACAAATAACCTAAATTGGAACGATCACATAGATAATATTGTGGGTAGAGGAAACCAAAGACTGCGATTCAATGGCAGAACACTTAGAAGGTGCAACAGGTCTTTTAAAGAGACTGCTTACACCACGCTTGTCCGCCCTATTCTGGAGTATAGCTGTGCGGTGTGGAATCCGCATCAGGTGGGGCTGACGGATGACATCGAAACAGTACAAAGAAGGGCAGCTCGTTTGTATTATCACTAAATAGGGGAGATAGAATCACAGATATGATACGTGAATTGGAGCGGCAATCATTAAAACAAAGGCGTTTTTCGTTGCGACGGGATCTTCTCATGAAATTTAACTCACCAGTTTTCTTCTCCAATTGCGAAAACATTCTGTTGGCACCCACCTACATAGGGAGAAATGATCATCACAATAAAATAAGAGAAATCAGGGCTCGCACAGAAAAATTTAAGTGTTCGTTTTTCTAGCGTGCCGTTCGAGAGACAGCTTGAAGGTGGTTCATGTAACCCTCTGCCAGCCACTTTATTGTGAATAGCAGAGTAATCACGTAGGTGTAGATGTAGCCTCTAGACTCTTTGATGTCGAAATTTTTGAAGGTACATTTCTAACGTGCTCAAGAAATGTGCGTTAGTGGCACAGAGGGTGTTGGCGAACTGGGAGGTGGGGGGACTTAAATAGAACCTTTGCCGTTCTATTCACGCACATGTTAACGTTGCTCTCTTGTGTGATGACGCCACAGCATAGTGGGAGGGTTTCAAATTTCGTCGAATGGTTTTGAACGGGCCCTAGTGGTTCTAGCCTGTACACGAGAGCAAAAATTACGGCCGCACTGCTCTCCAAAGTCTGCAGTCACGTTCGGTGGGGATGCACTGCCATAAATCTTCAGAGAAGAACTGAAATGTAAGAGGTTGTCAGCAGAGTCAAAGGATGTCAAGAACGCCTTCCTGTTGCTCACCGCACTGCGAACTCTAGTTTTCTACCGCAAAATGTTTAGGAATCAACGCCTCAGGGAAAGGGGTGGATTAATTGACTCCATTTATGCCACGCCTGACGCCTTTTCGTGTCAGTTCTGAGCGGCGGAGTACCTCAGATGTTTTCCTCGGTCACCCGTAAGAAAAGCATGTGAGTTAGACGCTGAGTGTCGCTGGTGTGACTTCCACCGCAGAGGAGTTAAAATAAGGGGTGAAATGTATGTAAGGGTGGTCCGACGTTTTCATCACGTGACACGTCTAAGAAGACGTTGCGCAGAATTTTGGTGAAATTTAGTGCCAACGTGACATCATTAACCCACTTGACACCACACATGAACTTCTAAGCTCTGGCCTTTTCTACGCACGTGTTTGAAGCCTCTAGGGCCCGACGGTTATGTTAAGAGTTTGCAGAGGAACGTTGTACGCACCTTTGAGCAAACTTTCAAACTGATGCGTCGCAATGGGAGGCAATTACGCTGTTTCAAAAAAGTGATTCTTTAATTCTCTTGTGCAGTGTACCTTCAGAAAAAGAGTTCGTAACACTTACATTTACATTTTATGTTAACAAATTTATGTTTTTCAGAAACTTTTTTTTTCTGTTGCCATCCACGTTTTGCAACCTTTCTGCTTCTACAAACGTCAGTAACTTTTCTGCCCAAATAACAAAACTCATCTATTACTTTTAGTGTCCCGTTTCCTATTCTAGTCCCCCCAGCATCACCTACTTCTATTAGACCACGTTCCACTAAGCGTGTTTTTATTTTGTTGCTATTTTGTTACAACCTCTTTTCAAGTCATTGTCCATTCCGCTTACCTTTTTTTTTTTTTCCCAAATCCTCTGCCGTACCAGTGAGAATTATAGAGTCATCGGCAAACCCCAAAGATTTTATTCTTTCAGAATTTCCTATTTGTTTTTCTTTCCTTGTTGCTGAATCAACAGAGTAAATATCATCGGGACATGCAACAACCCCACTTCACCCCCTTCGCAATTATCTACACTCCTGGAAATGGAAAAAAGAACACATTGACACCGGTGTGTCAGACCCACCATACTTGCTCCGGACACTGCGAGAGGGCTGTACAAGCTATGATCACACGCACGGCACAGCGGACACACCAGGAACCGCGGTGTTGGCCGTCGAATGGCGCTAGCTGCGCAGCATTTGTGCACCGCCGCCGTCAGTGTCAGCCAGTTTGCCGTGGCATACGGAGCTCCATCGCAGTCTTTAACACTGGTAGAATGCCGCGACAGCGTGGACGTGAACCGTATGTGCAGTTGACGGACTTTGAGCGAGGGCGTATAGTGGGCATGCGGGAGGCCGGGTGGACGTACCGCCGAATTGCTCGACACGTGAGGCGTGAGGTCTCCACAGTACATCGATGTTGTCGCCAGTGGTCGGCGGAAGGTGCACGTGCCCGTCGACCTGGGACCGGACCGCAGCGACGCACGGATGCACGCCAAGACCGTAGGATCCTACGCAGTGCCGTAGGGGACCGCACCGCCACTTCCCAGCAAATTAGGGACACTGTTGCTCCTGGGGTATCGGCGAGGACCATTCGCAACCGTCTACATGAAGCTGGGCTACGGTCCCGCACACCGTTAGGCCGTCTTCCGCTCACGCCCCAACATCGTGCAGCCCGCCTCCAGTGGTGTCGCGACAGGCGTGAATGGAGGGACGAATGGAGACGTGTCGTCTTCAGCGATGAGAGTCGCTTCTGCCTTGGTGCCAATGATGGTCGTATGCGTGTTTGGCGCCGTGCAGGTGAGCGCCACAATCTGGACTGCATACGACCGAGGCACACAGGGCCAACACCCGGCATCATGGTGTGGGGAGCGATCTCCTACACTGGCCGTACACCACTGGTGATCGTCGAGGGGACACTGAATAGTGCACGGTACATCCAAACCGTCATCGAACCCATCGTTCTACCATTCCTAGACCGGCAAGGGAACTTGCTGTTCCAACAGGACAATGCACGTCCGCATGTATCCCGTGCCACCCAACGTGCTCTAGAAGGTGTAAGTCAACTACCCTGGCCAGCAAGATCTCCGGATCTGTCCCCCATTGAGCATGTTTGGGACTGGATGAAGCGTCGTCTCACGCGGTCTGCACGTCCAGCACGAACGCTGGTCCAACTGAGGCGCCAGGTGGAAATGGCATGGCAAGCCGTTCCACAGGACTACATCCAGCGTCTCTACGATCGTCTCCATGGGAGAATAGCAGCCTGCATTGCTGGGAAAGGTGGATATACACTGTACTAGTGCCGACATTGTGCATGCTCTGTTGCCTGTGTCTATGTGCCTGTGGTTCTGTCAGTGTGATCATGTGATGTATCTGACCCCAGGAATGTGTCAATAAAGTTTCCCCTTCCTGGGACAATGAATTCACGATGTTCTTATTTCAATTTCCAGGAGTGTATATCAGGAACGCACAGACTGACCCCCTCCCATCCGTAGTAGTTTTTTTTTTTTTTTTTTTTTTTTTGCTCGTCTTCTATTCTTTCATTCTGGTGCTTACATTGTCACAGTGCAGGGTTTTCGGCCTGTGGTAGTAGCAAGTCTGTTCACCCATGCTCTGTATCATAAGGGGATGTCCATTAATTTCGTGAGGGGGTTTTCTTTAAAATTTGGACCCCCTTTCCCTCTCTCGTAACATTTTCTGATATTTGTTGGGGCACCTTCCCTCTCACGTGAAGTTTAAACTGCAGTAGGCTAAAAATACGTGACATTTAATGTTTTATTTCTTTTAAACGTTGATTAAAGACTTGTATAGAAACATGTTTTATTTATAAAGTGTGTTAAGCAGTGTTTTCCACACTTGATTAAAATACTTTATTTTAAACATGCCAACCCTGCGCAGTATTCGAAGGGAGGGACGGACAGACAGGAAGATAGAAGGACGAAAAGGCTGCACGAAAATAGTATTAACCCTTCTGACTGAGCTCTAAAAAATTAACCTTTTTTGGTATACAAAGTACATTAAATGTCACTGAAACTTTACTTAATTTTCAGATGATAGACATTGCTTGTACTTTCCTTTGAACTGAATGATTACGTAGCATTTCTATCTCTTGATTTACGTGATCAGTAAGAACATTATTGTCGGTGAATTTCAGCTTAGCTTCCTTCCATAAACGATCAGCTTCTTGATCAATACATGTGTTTCGACATGTCGGCATGCCGCTTAGCATACGAATTGTATAGTTTGGTACAAATTCATCTTAAACACAATAACATTGTTTTTTTATGCGTTGCAGAATATCACGAATGACTCAAAGACTGACAAACGGTAATTTTGACCGGCGTAGCAGAGAACTCCCGGAATGCAGTCTGACACTTACGGGGCACTTGTTTCAACATGGGAAAGCCTGGGCACGCACATGTGTAAAGCATTCAGTTCAGAGAGATCATAAATACTGTTCGGAAATGTAATATTGTCTATTTTCAGGATTAATTAAAAATGTTCAAACGTGTGTGAAATCTTATGGGACTTAACTGCTAAAGTCATCAGTCCCTAAGCTTACACACTAATCAACTTAAAAAATTATCCTAAGGACAAATACACACACCCATGTCCGAGGGAGGACTCGAACCTCCGCTGGGACCAGCCGCACAGACCTCTCGGCTAATCCCGCGCGGCCACGATTAATTATATAAAACAGAATGTTTACATTACAATAATGTATACTCTGAATTAAAAAGAGAACCTGATATTTTCATTGCCTCTCGCCCCATTTAAATGAGATTTGGTGACAGGTTACGTAATTAATAGATCTCCCTTAAGACTCAGCCGGCCGGTGTGGCCGAGCGGTTCTAGGCGCTACAGTCTGGAACCGCGCGACCGCTACGGTCGCAGGACTCCTGCCTCGGGCATGGATGTGTGTGATGTCCTTAGGTTAGTTAGGTTTAAGTAGTTCTAAGTTCTAGCGGACTGATGACCTCAGAAGTTAAGTCCCACAGTGCTCAGAGCCATTTGAACCATTTGAACCTTAAGAATCAATGTGAAATGAGGCAATAAAATTATGAAGCAAATGTCTACCGCCTTTTATGTATGTTTCCTACCGTATTAGCTCCACATGTAAGGCGGCAAGAAATCGAAAACTCATGGCGTACAGCGACATAATCATAAACCGATGCAAGCGTGAACAGCTGTGTGGACTGATTTACAGTGCGCGTCATTTATGACGGCGGCCGAGTTTAGGTTCGTTCTGCGCATCTGACGTCACAAAACACAGTCAGCCAATGAACAGAGAACGACGTTGCCAGAGCACGGACGAGTGTCTTCAGTTTTAGAAACATTCAGTCATAAATAAATTGAACAAAAGCAATGTCTTGATAGCAGACTTTCTTTTATACACTCCTGGAAATTGAAATAAGAACATCGTGAATTCATTGTCCCAGGAAGGGGAAACTTTATTGACACATTCCTGGGGTCAGATACATCACATGATCACACTGACAGAACCACAGGCACATAGACACAGGCAACAGAGCATGCACAATGTCGGCACTAGTACAGTGTATATCCACCTTTCCCAGCAATGCAGGCTGCTATTCTCCCATGGAGACGATCGTAGAGACGCTGGATGTAGTCCTGTGGAACGGCTTGCCATGCCATTTCCACCTGGCGCCTCAGTTGGACCAGCGTTCGTGCTGGACGTGCAGACCGCGTGAGACGACGCTTCATCCAGTCCCAAACATGCTCAATGGGGGACAGATCCGGAGATCTTGCTGGCCAGGGTAGTTGACTTACACCTTCTAGAGCACGTTGGGTGGCACGGGATACATGCGGACGTGCATTGTCCTGTTGGAACAGCAAGTTCCCTTGCCGGTCTAGGAATGGTAGAACGATGGGTTCGATGACGGTTTGGATGTACCGTGCACTATTCAGTGTCCCCTCGACGATCACCAGTGGTGTACGGCCAGTGTAGGAGATCGCTCCCCACACCATGATGCCGGGTGTTGGCCCTGTGTGCCTCGGTCGTATGCAGTCCAGATTGTGGCGCTCACCTGCACGGCGCCAAACACGCATACGACCATCATTGGCACCAAGGCAGAAGCGACTCTCATCGCTGAAGACGACACGTCTCCATTCGTCCCTCCATTCACGCCTGTCGCGACACCACTGGAGGCGGGCTGCATGATGTTGGGGCGTGAGCGGAAGACGGCCTAACGGTGTGCGGGACCGTAGCCCAGCTTCATGGAGACGGTTGCGAATGGTCCTCGCCGATACCCCAGGAGCAACAGTGTCCCTAATTTGCTGGGAAGTGGCGGTGCGGTCCCCTACGGCACTGCGTAGGATCCTACGGTCTTGGCGTGCATCCGTGCGTCGCTGCGGTCCGGTCCCAGGTCGACGGGCACGTGCACCTTCCGCCGACCACTGGCGACAACATCGATGTACTGTGGAGACCTCACGCCCCACGTGTCGAGCAATTCGGCGGTACGTCCACCCGGCCTCCCGCATGCCCACTATACGCCCTCGCTCAAAGTCCGTCAACTGCACATACGGTTCACGTCCACGCTGTCGCGGCATGCTACCAGTGTTAAAGACTGCGATGGAGCTCCGTATGCCACGGCAAACTGGCTGACACTGACGGCGGCGGTGCACAAATGCTGCGCAGCTAGCGCCATTCGACGGCCAACACCGCGGTTCCTGGTGTGTCCGCTGTGCCGTGCGTGTGATCATTGCTTGTACAGCCCTCTCGCAGTGTCCGGAGCAAGTATGGTGGGTCTGACACACCGGTGTCAATGTGTTCTTTTTTCCATTTCCAGGAGTGTAGAAATTTTGGAAAAAGCATTATTTATACCAATTGCTTCATATTCTATTAATTAATTAAACCAAACAAGCAACAAGCCTCCTAATTCAGGCGATAGCAAGGAAGGTGTTCGTATCATTCCCACTAACAGCTTTTCCGCAATGAAGAACAGCAGTAATTTTTTATTTCCTATTGTACTTCGACGAAACGTGAGTAATTCATAATCATACCAGCAGTGTTTGTCGGTATTTTGCGTGATATTTTAAAGTCTACCGGGAGACAGATTGAACGACGAGCTGCGGTAGCGTAATCAAATATCTCTGAGCACTATGGGACTTGACATCTATGGTCATCAGTCCCCTAGAACTTAGGACTACTTAAACCTAACTAACCTAAGGACAGCACACAACATCCAGTCATCACGAGGCAGAGAAAGGTAGCGTAATGGTTAAAGTGTATGGCTGCTACACGAAAGGATCTGAGTTCAAACCTTGATCGGTGCATAATATTTTCCTTATTTAAAAACAATATCGAAGTGTCTTACTTCATGAATTTTATTCGTTTGAATGTAATTTCTAGTGGCGATTTAAGTCGACCATACGGAAAGTATACGCTATGGACTTTTACCTCTGCAAACTCTTCAAAATTTCATGCAATAGTTTAACACATCTAACTCTGCACAATAACTGCGTTGAATATCGTAACAAAATTAAGTCATTTATGGGGGAAGGTACCAGTTAAGAAGATGTGTAACAATCAAATTTTTGGGCCAAATAGTTTTTGTGAAATCGAATGATAAAGTGTGTCAAAGCAGTCGAAACACCATGTGTCTGCACAGGCGAGCAGTGCAATGGTGACAAAATCGCGCACATCGCGGAATGCGGGGAGCACGTCTCTGTAGCAACGAAAGGGTTAATGCGGCCGTGGTGGCTTTACTTCATAAACTGAACGCTCCCCCCTAAACGTAAGTTTGCGAACTATACTATGGCGTTGCTTCTCTTGGCGCGTACAACTGGCAACGCAGCAATCTCCTGCGTCTGGGCGGGAATGCGCGAACCGCCAAGATAAAAGAATTGAACTATAGTAGCAGCGGCGCTGCAGTCATGGACTGTGCGGCTGGTCCCGGCGGAGGTTCGAGTCCTCCCTCGGGCATGGGTGTGTGTGTGTGTTTGTCCTTAGGATAATTTAGGTTAAGTAGAGTGTAAGCTTAGGGACTGATGACCTTAGCAGTTAAGTCCCATAAGATTAAAAAAAAAAGAAAAAAAAGTAGTGGCGGCGCTGAGGACAGTGTGGGCCAGAGGCACGGTGCATGAAGGGTGGCGGGGCTAGCAGTACGCACCTTGCCGGCGCTGCGGACGCCCTTCCAGAGGGAGAAGTAGACGAGCAGGAAGACGGCGAGGACGCAGAGCGCCAGCGACCACTTGATGGGCCCCATGCGGTCCAGGCCGTCCGACCGGTGCAGCTCCAGCACGCTGCGCCTGCAACACCAGCCACCAGACTGACACTCCACTGCCTGCTCACACCGCGCACGACGTGCTTCGAACAGCAGACTACAAGACAATTAAAAAGGCCGAAGGGAACATCTGAAGGGTGGATACGACAAACGTCTTAACCTTTTTTTCATAAAGCACGTTTTCAGTGTAGTTCTGTTCTTGGTACTCTGTCGCATGTCTCTAGACTTCTTCCAAGTGTCAAATCGTGGAGAAAATTTTTCCAACATTCATGACTAGATGGTCAATCTTTGTGCCAAACAGTTCTTCCCTCTGGATTGCAGAGTGCCATGCGTCAAAGTCTCCTTCACTTACAAGGAAGGTGTTTCAACTGTATCTATCAAAAATAGTTTGTTTGCATGGCCATCCTCCGCAGCAAGCATAGAAATATTTGTTTTGTGAATAAAACCACCTTTCTTGCAGCAACTGTAATTTATTTCTCCCATATGAGTTTAGCCTTCTTTTACTCTAAGGTATCTTCAGTTGGCTCTAGAACAATACAGTTTTTTTTATATCTGTTATTTTCAGATAATAAAAAATTCACTTCGCGTTTTTTATTTAAATAAGTAATTACTTACAGTTTGTAGGCATCTGCATTTCCTCTGATCTGGACTGGAGGTCGTACTACCACTTCATTTCCGAAAATAAGCACATTTTTATATTCCGAACTTTTTCTTTCACATTGTTCACTATGTTTATCGTTACTTTTGTGGTGTGCTATTACTCTTTTGGCACTAGTTATTGATCTTTTTTTAAAACTGTGCTTTCAAAGACGTAAATATTGTGAGTTCCTTATGTGTTTACTCCTGTTTGGTCTGTTTACCTACATCTTGCCAATCTGACAAAGTATATGTTGAATATTAACATCCATTATGTTTATATCTGTATGTGTGTGTGTGTGTGTGTGTGTGTGTGTGTGTGGTGTGTGTGTGTGTGAGAGAGAGAGAGAGAGAGAGTATGTATGTGTGTGTGTGTGTGTGTGTGTGAGAGAGAGAGAGAGAGAGAGAGAGAGAGAGAGAGAGAGAGAGAGAGATTGTGTTTGTGAGATTCTGTGTGTGTGTGTGTGTGTGTGTGTGTGTGTGTGTGTGTGAGAGAGAGAGACAGTGTGAGAGTGTGCATATGGGGTGGGGTGAGGAGCTGGTGGTCTGAGTTGTAGAGTGTTGGATAACCACCAACCCACCCCCCACCCCAAAAACACACACACACACACACACACACACACATAAGCATCATGAATAGACGTTAGTTTTCAACATTTACTTCGTTATGTTGGCCACATGTAGGTAAATTTACCAAACAGGAGGAAACACATAATAAACACACATTATTTATGTCTTTGAAAGCAGAGGTTAAAAATATATCTATAAATAGTGCCAAAAGGTTAATTGTGCACCAGAAAAGTAACGATAAACATGATGAACAGTGTGAAAGAAAAAATTCGGAATGTAGAAATATTCTTATGTGTCTGAAATAAAGTCGACGTACGACCTCCAGACCAGATGAGAGGAAACACAGATGCCAACAGACTGTAAGTAATTACTTAGTTACATAAAAAAACCGCGACGTGCACTGTTTTATAATCTAAAAATAGAACATATCAAAACAAAATTGTATTGTTTTAGATCCCAGTGAAGATGCCTTAGAGTAATAAAAGACGAAAAGTGTCTGGGAGAAATAAATTACAACTACATCAAGAAAGGCGGTTTTATTTAAGAAAACAAAAATGTACCAATCATGCTTCCCCTTGTCGTGGAAATGCTTGGTTTTCGTATTATGAAGATATATGGTTCTGAACTGTATGACCTTGTGGCACGCAACTACTTCACTTTACTGTGTGCAGCATGGTATTGTGAGATGGGGCCTTTAGCTATGGAACGTTCATTCAGGTATTTACCACTATGGTATGCGGAAGGGACTAACCCAAGTGTGCTGGTGCGTATTTACACATCCTAGATCAGTCTGACATCATGCTCTTAAGCATTCATGGAAGTACAAAGTATAATGATGGGTGTAGTTACTGTCATACTGTCAGTACATTTATTCGTCAACTTAAAAATTTTCACATTAATATTATAAACTTTTGGTTTTCAGCCAGCATGCATCTCATCAATTCAATTCATGTCGTAGAAATTTTACGAAACTATGTGGTATAATCAACAATGTATCATAACGCGATCGACGATAGAATTGAATACTTTTCTTCTGCGAATTCACTATTTGAACTAATTAACGAAAAGTTCTTTGGAGATATACTCGTATCTCTGCAAATGATACATTAGATGTTGAGGATGAGAATACCTTTGCGGATGAATGTCTTTATGGGGCTACAACAATTAATGAAGATTATTCTACAAGTGATGACTATGAACCATCATCACCAGACATAACTAAACGAAACGAATTGACAGCAACCACTACAGAGTGGTAGAGGAAGATATATGCATATGCAGTTTTGTTAAAACAGAACCATAATAGTCTGCTAGAAAATATGTATCGGTGACCACAAAGACGTTTAATTGTACTATGCAGTTAATAAAACAGTAAGATCTAGCAGAACCCCACCAAAATCAATGTTTTCATTAACAGAAAAGGAAATATTTGAAAAATACGAAGAAGGCAGGGTGCATGATCTGATTGTCCACTATTACAATTTAAGAAATTGGGCTATTACTTCTGCCGAAAAACACGCTGATTAATACGTTGCGTCGAAAGCATTTGTAAACAGAGTTAAAACAGTAAACCACATTCGATCCCGAAAAATAACAAGTTTTGTTTCTGCTGATGATATGAAGGACGGAAAAGACATATGGAGTCTGCTGCAGCATTTGCACACAAGGTCAACGCCTTAATAGCAGGTGAAGGGTATAGTGGAAACAGTATTTCCAATACAGACCGATCACAATTTGAATATCGTAAGCTTCATCGAATGAAGGAGAAAAGCAAATAAAGACGTTTAAAAACTTCCGAAGTGATGTAAATGACTCTGAGACACGTAATTTAATACAGGTTGGTCCATTGATAATGACTGGGCCAAATATCTCACGAAATAAGCATCAAACAAAAAAACTACAAAGAACGAAACTCGTCTAGCTTGAAGGGGGAAACCAGATGGCCACATGTGAAACGTCAACCACGACCTACAACAAATGATGATGCCCAAGTAGGTGTTTTAACTGCTGTCGCGGCTAATCCGCACATCAGTAGCAGACAAATTGCGCGAGAAGCGGGAATCTCAAAAACGTCGGTGTTGAGAATGCTACATCAATATCGATTGCACCCGCACCATATTTCTGTGCATCAGGAATTGCATGGCGATGACTTTGAACGTTCAGCCGTTGGGCACAAGAGAAATTACGGAACGATGACAGATTTTTTGCACGCGTTCTATTTAGCGGTAACCTAAACTGGCATAATATGCACTATTGGCCAACGGAAAATCCACGATGGCTGCGACAAGTGGAACATCAGCGACCTTGGCGGGTTAATGTATGGTGTGGCATTATGGGAGGAAGGATAATTAGTCCCCATCTAAATGGTGCAATGTATGCTGATTTCCTACGTAGTGTTCTACCGATGTTACTACAAGATGTTCCACTGCATGACAGAATGGCGATGTACTTCCAACATGATGGATGTCCGGCACATAGCTCACGCGCGGTTGAAGTGGTACTGAATAGCATATTTCATGACAGGTGGATTGGTCGCCGAAGCACCATACCATGGCCCGCACATTCACCGGACCTGACGTCCCCAGATTTGTTTCTGTGGGGAAAGTTGAACGATATTTGGTATCGTGATCCACCGACAACGCCTGACAACATGCGTCAGCGCATTGTCAATGCATCTGCGAACATTCGGAAGGCGAACTACTCGCTGTTGAGAGGAATGTCGTTACAGGTATTGCTAAATGCTTTGGGGTTGACGGACATCATTTTGAGCATTTATTGCATTCATGTGTTATTTACAGGTAATCACGCTGTAACAGCATGCGTTCTCAGAAATGATAAGTTCATAAAGATACATTTATCACATTGGAAGAACCGAAATAAAACGTTGAAACGTACCTATGTTCTGTATTTTAATTTAAAAAACCTACCTGTTACCAACTGTTCGTCTAAAATTGTGAGTCACATGTTTGTGACTATTACAGCGTCATCTATCACAAAGCGAAAAAAGTGGTCCAAATAAAACATTCATATTTCCTTACGCACTACACGAATATGTAATAAAAAATAGGGGTTCCTATTTTAAAAAACGCAGTTGATATCCGTTTGACCCATGGCAGCGCCATCTAGTGGGCTAACCATAGCGCCATCTGGTTTCCCCCTTCAAGCTAGACAAGTTTCGTTCTTTGTAGTTTTTTCTTTTGACGCTTATTTCGTGAGATATTTGGCCCTGTCACGATCAATGGACCACCCTGTATACGAAAGCTGTCGTTTGTGGTACCTAAGTTGTTGAGAAAGTGTTTAGTTGTGTTGTCAGAGTACACAAAGTGAGCTTCACTATTGGTTGTTATTATTAGTAAACTAAAAATATCTTTCCTGCTCCCCGTAGACTCTCGCATTTAGTATTTTTCTGGTGATCGATACTAGCTTTGGTGGTAGCTTATCTTTCGAGCCTAGTGAAACCTGATAGTCAGATGCGTTGTTGCAATTAATATCCAGACAGCTGCCACTGACCCAATTAAACCACGAAAAGTTTTATTGTGTCCATCTTATTGTGCATAGTGATGCCGTAGCAAAATGTAATGTGATCTATAGCGTGAGAAACTGAATATCAAATCTTACGTGGCGTCGTTGTGTTAGTACAGACGATTATTTTAAGTCACGCAGATTACATTGATGAGTGTAGGAAAGGTTATGTCAGTACAACTTATTGTAGCATTATGAGACTTAGCTTCATTGTCCGACGTTTTTACCTACGTATTGCACTGCTGTTAGAGACTGTTCATACAGTATACCTCCTACGAGTTTGTGGTATCTAAAGGGTGGCGCAGTACACTTTCCAAATAATTAAAAAAATTTCGTTGAGATAATTATTATTTTCCTATTTTAATATAGTCAAAACTTGAAGTAAAACAATTCTGTATGGTGAGAAAAACGTCCTTCTTGAAAATAAAACTTCTGCATGGAATTTGTAGCATGGATGTCATAAATCCGGCCGAGGGCAACAGAAAGAACTCATGGGTAAGACAGAGCAGGTTTCTGAGCTATTATTATACACAACTTTATTTTGGAAACTTCCTTCTATCAACATGTACTATGGAAAAATTTTAAAATGTCTATCTACTAAAACAATTAGACTCCAGAATCTTTAGAAGGTTCTCCTGAAAAATCACATTTTTAGTTATGACATTTTTGTCATGTCACAAATTAACGATATATACATTTTCCAATTCAGTAACCCTTCAATGGAAAACGCAATAGGACAGAAATAATTCCCCCCCCCCTCCCCCCTCCTCCCATTAACCACTAAATACACCCAACCTTTAGACGTCAACTTCTTCAGGGAACGAACTTGTTCACAGTCCTAAAGATAGCATTACGAATAAAATTTTTCAAGAGGATTCCAAAGATAAATTACATGACAAAGTATTAATAATGTAAACCTCACTTATCTGTATACCACGAGATGTCTTCGCCAATTTTCAAGGACATTGTCATTTATGCCTGACAGACATATTGCTGTGTGTCAGAGAAAATTGTAACGAATTTCAGCAGCATTTTAGAATCAATATTACTGGTAGGAAACAGTGATTGTAGTATCTAATATTGTGAAGATGATACTGTTATTCATTGTTTGTACTGTTCTCAATCGTTGTGCCCGGAAAGTTTTGGAATAACCTCATTATCAACTACGAACACTAACGCAGGACGCAACAAAACATACCAGTATAGAAATGCCGTCTCGCAATTGAAAATTACATATCTGTAGCTGTAGAAACGTTGTATCTTACTCCAACTGTGGATGCATAAACATTTGTATGTTAATTAGTATGTATTATGTATGTCGAAGGACAAACATAGTGCGTTCAATCACTGATCTAAACGGCGGTTAGTTCACAGCTGACACATACACGCACACACATACATACACACACACACACACACACACACACACACACACACACACACACACATACAGAGTTAAAGCCTATTTTGTTTATACTGATATTTAATACATGTGGATCTGTGCGATTTCAATGAAAATTCTGTCGAATAAATGCGTTAATAAAATTCAGCATTCTGTTCTGCAATCATATTCTCTCATTAAAGGAAATAACTGCAAACAAAGGATTCAGTTACCTCATGTTTTTAAATATCTTGTGTAGGTAGATACTGAACTGAGCCGAGTTATGTACATCCAATAGCAAATGCTCAAATAATTTTCTGGATGTATCTCGAGGTGGTATAATTTGTTTACGTGATAGATTAATTTGGTAATTTTTTTCAATTTAAACTGAGTCACAGATCAAATTACTTGATCGGACAACTACTAGAATTTAGCATGAAGGAGGGAACTATCTATTCAATTTAAACTACACTTGCTGCTCACAACGTCATTTCAAATTCTAATCTCAGTTAGCGTTATCCAAAAATTTGCGTTTATTTTAAGTCAGGGTTCAAACAGTAAATGAACATATTTTTACAAGCACCGACAGATTAAGGAGAGCTGACATTTCATTATTTCTCCAATTATAGGGGGTCATGGCTCAAGAAGAAACATAACAACTAGAACAGGAGTAAGTGGTACAAGCAATCATTATTATAGTCCGTGAGACGAATGATTGGGGGGGGGGGGGGAGGTGCAGACGGCAATGTGGCCGAGCGTGACTTACGCCACTCCGTTCCCGGTCTGCGCTTACATGTGATCTCTAGCAGCACAAACACAAGCGTCGACAACATGAAGTTCGTATTTGTACACGTGAATTTATTTATAGGCGCCATTTGTAATATGTTGTTGTTGTGGTCTTCAGTCCTGAGACTGGTTTGATGCAGCTCTCCATGCTACTCTATCCTGTGCAAGCTTCTTCATCTCCCAGTACCTACTGCAACCTACATCCTTCTGAATCTGCTTAGTGTATTCATCTCTTGGTCTCCCTCTACGATTTTTACCCTCCACACTGCCCTCCAATGCTAAATTTGTGATCCCTTGATGCCTCAAAACATGTCCTACCAACCGATCCCTTCTTCTAGTCAAGTTGTGCCACAAACTTCTCTTCTCCCCAATCCTATTCAATACCTCCTCATTAGTTACGTGATCTACCCACCTTATCTTCAGCATTCTACTGTAGCACCACATTTCGAAAGCTTCTATTCTCTTCTTGTCCAAACTAGTTATCGTCCATGTTTCACTTCCATACATGGCTACACTCCATACAAATACTTTCAGAAACGACTTCCTGACACATAAATCTATACTCGATGTTAACAAATTTCTCTTCTTGAGAAACGCTTTCCTTGCCATTGCCAGTCTACATTTTATATCCTCTCTACTTCGACCATCATCAGTTATTTTACTCCCTAAATAGCAAAACTCCTTTACTACTTTAAGTGTCTCATTTCCTAATCTAATTCCCTCAGCATCACCCGACTTAATTTGACTACATTCCATTATCCTCGTTTTGCTTTTGTTGATGTTCATCTTATATCCTCCTTTCAAGACACTGTCCATTCCGTTCAACTGCTCTTCCAAGTCCTTTGCTGTCTCTGACAGAATTACAATGTCATCGGCGAACCTCAAAGTTTTTACTTCTTCTCCATGAATTTTAATACCTACTCCGAATTTTTCTTTTGTTTCCTTTACTGCTTGCTCAATATACAGATTGAATAACATCGGGGAGAGGCTACAACCCTGTCTCACTCCTTTCCCAACCACTGCTTCCCTTTCATGCCCCTCGACTCTTATAACTGCCATCTGGTTTCTGTACAATTTGTAAATAGCCTTTCGCTCCGTGTTTTACCCCTGCCACCTTCAGAATTGGAAAGAGAGTATTCCAGTTAACATTGTCAAAAGCTTTCTCTAAGTCTACAAATGCTAGAAACGTAGGTTTGCCTTTTCTTAATATTTCTTCTAAGATAAGTCGTAAGGTCAGTATTGCCTCACGTGTTCCATCATTTCTACGGAATCCAAACTGATCTTCCCCGAGGTCGGCTTCTACCAGTTTTTCCATTCGTCTGTAAATAATTCGCGTTAGTATTTTGCAGCTGTGACTTATTAAACTGATAGTTCGGTAATTTTCACATCTGTCAACACCTGCTTTCTTTGGGATTGGAATTATTATATTCTTCTTGGAAGTCTGAGGGTATTTCGCCTGTCTCATACATCGTGCTCACCAGATGGTAGAGTTTTGTCAGGACTGGCTCTCCCGAGACCATCAGTAGTTCTAATGGAATGTTGTCTACTCTCGGAGCCTTGTTTCGACTCAGGTCTTTCAGTCCTCTGTCAAACTCTTCACGCAGTATCTTATCTCCCATTTCGTCTTCATCTACATCCTCTTCCATTTCCATAATATTGTCCTCAAGTACATCTCCGTTGTATAAACTCTCTATATTATCCTTCCACCTTTCTGCCTTCCCTTCTTTGCTTAGAACTGGGTTGCCATCTGAGCTCTTGATATTCATACAAGTGGTTCTCTTCTCTCCAAAGGTCTCTTTAATTTTCTTGTAGGCAGTATCTATCTTACACCTAGTGAGACAAGCCTCTACATCCTTACATTTGTCCTCTAGCAATCCCTACTTAGCCATTTTGCACTTCCTGTCGATCTCATTTTTGAGACGTTTGTATTCATTTTTGCCTGCTTCATTTACTGCATTTTTATATTTTCTCCATTCATCAATTAAATTCAATATTTCTTCTGTTACACAAGGATTTCTATTATCCCTCGTCTTTTAACCTACTTGATCGTCTGCTGCCTTCACTACTTCATCCCTCAGAGCTACCCATTCTTCTTCTACTGTATTTCTTTCCCCCATTCCTGTCAATTGTTCCCTTATGCTCTCCCTGAAGCTCTCTACAACCTCTGGTTCTTTCAGTTTATCCGGGTCCCATCTCCTTAAATTCCCACCTTTTTGCAGTTTCTTCAGTTTCAATCTGCAGTTCATAACCAATAGATTGTGGTCAGAGTCCACATCTGCCCCAGGAAATGTCTTACAATTTAAAACCTGGTTCCTAAATCTCTGTCTTACCATTATATAACCTATCTGATACCTTTTAGTATCTCCAGGACTCTTCCAGGTATACAACCTTCTTTTATGATATATATAATCTGGAAAAACTGAAGAGAGCTATTGAGTATCTAATATGACGAAATATCGTAAAGTTATTTGTCAAACCCCCCCCCCCCCCCCCCCATGAACCATGGTCGTTGCCGTTGGTGGTGAGGCTTGCGTGCCTCAACGATACAGATAGCCGTACCGTAGGTGCAACCACAACGGAGGGGTATCTGTTGAGAGGCCAGACAAACGTGTGGTCCCTGAAGAGGGGCAGCAGCCTTTTCAGTAGTTGCAGGGGCAAAAATCTGGATGATTGACTGATCTGGCCTTGTAACACTAACCAAAACGGCCTTGCTGTTGTGGTACTGCGAACAGCTGAAAGCAAGGGGAAACTACAGCCGTAATTTTTCCCGAGGGCATGCAGCTTTACTGTATGGTTAAATGATGATGGCGTCCTCTTGGGTAAAATATTCCGGAGGTAAAATAGTCCCCCATTCGGATCTCCGGGCGGGGACCACTCAAGAGGACGTCGTTATCAGGAGAAGAAAACTGGCGTTCTACGGATCGGAGCGTGGATTGTCAAATCCCTTAATCGGGCAGGTAGGTTAGAAAATTTAAAAAGGGAAATGGATAGGTTAAAGTTAGATATAGTGGGAATTAGTGAAGTTCGGTGGCAGGAGGAACAAGACTTCTGGTCAGGTGAATACAGGGTTATAAATACAAAATCAAATAGGGGTAATGCAGGAGTAGGTTTAATAATGAATACGAAAATAGGAGTGCGGGTAAGCTACTACAAACAGCATAGTGAACGCATTATTGTGGTTAAGATAGACACGAAGCCCATGCCTACTACAGTAGTACAAGTTTATATGCCAACTAGCTCTGCAGATGACGAAGAAATTGAAGAAATGTATGATGAGATAAAAGATATTATTCAGGTAGTGAAGGGAACGAAAATTTAGTAGTCATGGATGACTGGAATTCGACAGTACGAAAAGGGAGAGAAGGAAACATAGTACGTGAATATGGATTGGGGCTAAGAAATGAAAGAGGAAGCCGTCTGGTAAAATTTTGCATAGAGCATAACTTAATCATAGCTACCACTTGGTTCAAGAATCATAAAAGAAGGTTGTATACATGGAAGAGTCCTGGAGATACTAAAAGGTATCAGATAGATTATATAATGGTAAGACAGAGATTTAGGAACCAGGTTTTAAATTGTCGGACATTTCCAGGGGCAGATGTGGACTCTGACCACAATCTATTGGTTATGAACTGTAGATTAAAACTGAAGAAATTGCAAAAAGGTGGGAATTTAAGGAGATGGGACCTGGATAAACTGACTAAACCAGAGGTTGTACAGAGTTTCAGGGAGAGCATAAGGGAACAATTGACAGGAATGGGGGAAAGAAATACAGTAGAAGACGAATGGGTAGCTCTGAGGAATGAAGTAGTGAAGGCAGCAGAGGATCAAGTAGGTTAAAAGACGAGGGCTAGTAGAAATCCTTGGGTAACAGAAGAAATATTGAATTTAATTTATGAATGGAGAAAATATAAAAATGCAGTAAATGAAGCAGGCGGAAAGGAATACAAACGCCTCAAAAACAAGATCGACAGGAAGTGCAAAAAGGCTAAGCAGGCATGGCTAGAGGACAAATGTAAGGATGTAGAGGCTTATCTCACTAGGGGTAAGATAAATACAGCCGACAGGAAAATTAGAGAGACCTTTGGAGAAAAGAGAGCCACTAGTATGAACTTGTATGAACCCAGTTCTAAGGAAAGAGGGGAAAGCAGAAAGGTGGAAGGAGTATATAGAGGGTCTATACAAGGGCGATGTACTTGAGGACAATATTATGGAAATGGAAGAGGATGTAGATGAAGATGAAATGAGAGAGGATGTAGATGAAGATGAAATGAGAGATACGATACTGAGTGAAGTGTTTGACAGAGCACTGAAAGACCTGAGTCGAAACAAGGCCCCGGGAGTAGACAACATTCCATTAGAACTACTGACGGCCTTGGGAGAGCCAATCCTGACAAAACTCTACCATATGGTGAGAAAGATGTACGAGACAGGCGAAATACCCTCAGACTTCAAGAAGAATATAATAATTCCAATCCCAAATGTGAAAATTACCGAACTATCAGTTTAATAACTCACAGCTGCAAAATACTAACTCGAATTATTTACAGACGAATGGAAAAACTGGTAGAAGCCAACCTCGGGGAAGATCAGTTTGGATTCCGTAGAAATGTTGGAACACGTGAGGCAATACTGACCCTACGACTTATCTTAGAAGGAAGATTAAGGGAAGGCAAACCTACGTTGCTAGCATTTGTAGACTTAGAGAAAGCTTTTGACAATGTTGACTGGAATACTCTCTTTCAAATTCTAAAGGTTGCAGGGGTAAGTTACAGGGAGCGAAAGGCTATTTACAATTTACAAAAATGTAAACTTTCACGGCCGGAAATATCATGTCCATTATAATTATCCGGGCTGTTATGCCGTGGTCGGTTGATGAATTCCGTATTGTTTCCCAACGTTTCGTCTCCGACTGCGGGAGACATCTTCAAGGGGGACCGTAGCTTGATGGAAGGTCCAACACACACACTGGCTCGCTACTGATTGCCGCTAAATTCCGTGTCCGCGCGCCCCCGCGCCGCGGCGTGATGTCACGTGCTTTGAAAACGTCAGTGCAATTGGCCGCTGTCCGTCGCCGTCGATCGCCGTTGCCATCACCCAGTAGTGGACGAGTGGTACACATCTTTAACACCGGCATCCACATACCGTTTAATTTGACGCCCTCCTCCTTTCGGTTGAAATTATTTGGGTGTTTAGCGATTTCGATTGCCTCCCTGTAGAGCCTTTCGTAGTATCCGCTCGTGGCCGCTAGTACTTGCGTCTCCTCGAAACGAATATTGTGGTTCCCTGGCTGGAAAGCATGCTCCGCAACAGCTGATCGTTCCGTTTCTCCTCTTCTACAATTTCCCTTGTGCTCTTCCAAACGTTTAGAAACAGTTCTTTTGGTGGTACCCACATAAACATCACCACAGCTGCATGGGATCCTATACACTCCAGATTTTTCCAATGGTTTGCGAGCGTCCTTGGCAGGCTTAAGGTATTCCTGTATCTTCCTGGTGGGCTTGTAAATTACGGTAATATTCCGCTTCGTCAAGATCCTCCCTATTCTTTCCGTTACATTTTTAACAAACGGCAGGAAAACCTTAGATTTTGCAGTAGCCCGTACGTCAGTATGATTTCTGCGTGGCTGCCTCAACGCACGTTTTATTTCGGCGGACGAATATCCGTTCTTCGTTAGTGCATTGTGGAGATGTTCCATCTCAGCGTCGAGCAACCCAGGTTCACAAATATTTCTAGCTCTGTCCGCTAACGTCTTGATAACACCCCGCTTCTGTTGTGGGTAGTGGTTCGAATCCCGGTGCAAATAACGGTCCGTGTGCGTGGGTTTGCGGTACACTGTTTAGAAACGAAAATGGTAGTTTGGGCCACTCAGTGTTGGACCTTCCATCAAGCTACGGACCCCCTTGAAGATGTCTCCCGCAGTCGGAGACGAAACGTTGGGAAACAATACGGAATTCATCAACCGACCACGGCATAACAGCCCGGATAATTATAATGGACATGATATTTCCGGCCGTGAAAGTTTACATTTTGTATCAGACGCCTCTACGGGGAGGAGATGTCAAGAGAAGTGCGACGCCTGGAAGGACTCCAGAAGAAGAGAGTGCAGCTTTTGTGTTCCCTCACATTCCTGTCTCGTTGCAGAGCTGTCGGCGTTATACCGAAGTTTCTGAAGATAAAGCGACTGTTCTATTCGGGAAAGGCACAACGCATTTTCAAACGGACTGAGGAGGCCTTACTACGAGAGCGCATTCAGCAGACCCGACGGGACTTGGCAAGCACAAACTGTAAGTTAATGTCTCTCCATATTACGATCAGTAATAAACTGTGCAGCGGTGACTGGGATAAAATTGATAGACTACTGCATGATACCATGGGGAAGCGTATGTTGACGACGTCTAGTAGACAGAAGAAGAAGTTTGATAATTTGCTACCTAATCAGACTGTTCGGCATTTAGACGTTTCCCGGACCGTTATCAATTTGTCCAAACGTTCGTTATCTGACGATGAGACATCTGTGCTAGCCAAGGGAGGAAATTTTGCTGTTAGTCCGCGTTTTGTGCCCACGGAAGAAATTATAGCCAATGTAGAAGCAGGAATTCGCAGTGTAGATTCTGTAACAGCTGAAGAAGTACGTATAGAAACAGTGAGAATATTAGCCAATGCAAAACCGCCGAAAAGTAATATAACTGTGGGTGAGAGAAGAGCTTTAAAACTCCTGAATGACGACGATAGTATTTTGGTTCTCCCAGCTGACAAAGGAAGCGCAACGGTGGTTATGGATGTGGCCGACTATCAGAGAAAAATTGCGGATCTACTTGATCCGCAAGCATATAGGAGGCTGAATAAGGACCCCACTAACAACGTTCTCAGAACTGTGTCGCGGTTAATAAAAAAGTCCTCCATTGAAGAGAGTGTACAGAAAGGTCTCTGCAGTTCGGTTGCGCTACCACCGAGGCTTTATGGATTGCCCAAAATTCATAAAGAAAATGTTCCGTTAAGACCGATACTAAGTGCCATTGGTTCGCCCACCTACTCGTTAGCCAAGTTTTTGACTACGCTGTTAAAACCACATGTGGGCCGTTCGGACTCTTATATAAAGAATTCGACACATTTCATCAGCAGATTGAATGGCATAGTGGTCCACCCGGAGGACATATTGGTCAGCTTCGATGTGGTATCGCTGTTTACCATGGTTCCACTTAATGATGTATTGGAACAGCTGGATCGAATTTTTCCTGCCGATATTTTAGAGCTGTTTAAGTGTTGTTTGACGACCACATACTTCAAGTGGAATGAACAGTTTTATGAGCAAACGGATGGCGTGGCTATGGGAAGCCCCGTAAGTCCCGTAATTGCAGACTTCTTTATGGAGAAATTCGAAGAACAGGCATTAGGTACTGCCAGCAAGAAACCAAATGTATGGTTCCGATACGTGGATGACACGTTTGTGTTGTGGAGACATGGTAGGGAGGAACTAAGCCGGTTCCACGAACATCTGAACAGTATAAACTCAAGAATTCAGTTTACAATGGAGGAGGAGGTAGACGGCAAACTCCATTTCCTCGATGTGCTTGTGTTTAGAAACGAAAATGGTAGTTTGGGCCACTCAGTGTACCGCAAACCCACGCACACGGACCGTTATTTGCACCGGGATTCGAACCACGACCCACAACAGAAGCGGGGTGTTATCAAGACGTTAGCGGACAGAGCTAGAAATATTTGTGAACCTGAGTTGCTCGACGCTGAGATGGAACATCTCCACAATGCACTAACGAAGAACGGATATTCGTCCGCCGAAATAAAACGTGCGTTGAGGCAGCCACGCAGAAATCATACTGACGTACAGGCTACTGCAAAATCTAAGGTTTTCCTGCCGTTTGTTAAAAATGTAACGGAAAGAATAGGGAGGATCTTGACGAAGCGGAATATTACCGTAATTTACAAGCCCACCAGGAAGATACAGGAATACCTTAGGCCTGCCAAGGACGCTCGCAAACCATTGGAAAAATCTGGAGTGTATAGGATCCCATGCAGCTGTGGTGATGTTTATGTGGGTACCAACAAAAGAACTGTTTCTAAACGTTTGGAAGAGCACAAGGGAAATTGTAGAAGAGGAGAAACGGAACGATCAGCTGTTGCGGAGCATGCTTTCCAGCCAGGGAACCACAATATTCGTTTCGAGGAGACGCAAGTACTAGCGGCCACGAGCGGATACTACGAAAGGCTCTACAGGGAGGCAATCGAAATCGCTAAACACCCAAATAATTTCAACCGAAAGGAGGAGGGCGTCAAATTAAACGGTATGTGGATGCCGGTGTTAAAGAAGATGTTTACCACTCGTCCACTACTGGGTGATGGCAACGGCGATCGACGGCGACGGACAGCGGCCAATTGCACTGACGTTTTCAAAGCACGTGACGTCACGCCGCGGCGCGGGGGCGCGCGGACACGGAATTTAGCGGCAGTAAGTAGCGAGCCAGTGTGTGTGTTGGACCTTCCATCAAGCTACGGACCCCCTTGAAGATGTCTCCCGCAGTCGGAGACGAAACGTTGGGAAACAATACGGAATTCATCAAACGACCACGGCATAACAGCCCGGATAATTATAATGGACATGATATTTACAATTTGTACAGAAACCAGATGGCAGTTATAAGAGTCAGGGGCATGAAAGGGAAGCAGTGGTTGGGAAGGGAGTGAGACAGGGTTGTAGACTCTCCCCGATGTTATTCAATCTGTATATTCAGCAAGCAGTAAAGGAAACAAAAGAAAAATTCGGAATAGGTATCAAAATCCAGGGAGAAGAAATAAAAACTTTGAGGTTCGCCGATGACATTGTAATTCGATCAGAGACAGCAAAGGACTTGGAAGAGCAGTTGAACGGAATGCACAGTGTCTTGAAAGGAGGATATAGGATGAACATCAACCAAAGCAAAACGAGGATAATGGAATGTAGTCGAATTAAGTCGGGTGATGCTGAGGAAATTAAATTAGGAAATGAGACACTTAAAGTAGTAAAGGAGTTTTGCTATTTGGGGAGCAAAATAACTGATGATGGTCGAAGTAGAGAGGATATAAAATATAGACTGGCAATGGCAAGGAAAGCGTTTCTCTAAAAGAGAAATTTGTTAACATCGAGTATAGAATTAAGTCTCAGGAAGTCGTATCTGAAAGTATTTGTATGGAGTGTAGCCATGTATGGAAGTGAAACATGGACAATAAATAGTTTGGGCAAGAAGAGAATAGAAGCTTTTGAAATGTGGTGCTACAGAAGAATGCTGAAGATAAGGTGGGTAGATCACGTAACTAATGAGGAGGTATTGAATAGGATTGGGGAGAAGAGAAGTTTGTGGCACAACTTGACTAGAAGAATGGATCGGTTGGTAGGACATGTTTTGAGGCATCAAGTGATATCAAATTTAGCATTGGAGGGCAGTGTGGAGGGTAAAAATCGTAGAGGGAGACCAAGAGATGAATACACTAAGCAGATTCAGAAGGATGTAGGTTGCAGTAGGTACTGGGAGATGAAGGTGCTTGCACAGGATAGATTAGCATGGAGAGCTGCATCAAACCAGTCTCAGGACTGAAGGTCACAACAACAACATTTGTCAAACTTCACAACAGAAATAAAAAATACTTTCGCAAATCGTTAAACATTCGCAGTTTCTGTTTCCGTTGTTAAATATTAGAAATATAAATTAGCTCTATAACGAGCGACAATAAGTTATCAGTATACTGACAGTTATAATATGAAGATCGTAGACACAATATGATCATAGGTCGGTGGCATGCTCTCTCCTTGCATTCTTGAGTGATGTGTAGTTGCCGGCCGAAGTGGCCGTGCGGTTAAAGGCGCTGCAGTCTGGAACCGCAAGACTGCTACGGTCGCAGGTTCGAATCCTGCCTCGGGCATGAATGTTTGTGATGTCCTTAGGTTAGTTAGGTTTAACTAGTTCTAAGTTCTAGGGGACTAATGACCTCAGCAGTTGAGTCCCATAGTGCTCAGAGCCATTTGAACCATTTGATGTGTAGTTATGCTCATTAGTGTCACAATCTAATTTAACATGGTCTTCTTCAGCACTGCTCAAACTATAAATGCTCCCTCCCAGACGTATAATTAAATTTTCTACGTATTCTTCCACAACGCCTTCGTTTTATGCTGCCTCTCTGAGGACACTTGCACTACTGATCACAATTGTTGTTCACGTCTTGCTTGTCAGTTGATTCACAGCTGCTACACGAAGATATTTCAGCTTCAGAGATCGTGAATTTTTTATTGTTTGCAGTAACGTAATTTTTGTTTTTTTGTCCATACCACTTCAATGACACTGAAGTGATAATGGTACGGAAGAAGTCGAACAACTTCATGTCGTTGCCTTTTAGCAATATCATCAACTACGTATGTCGGAAAATATGGTTCCTTTGTGCCACAGTTTCGAGTAATTCCGCCTTCTTCAAATCTTCTCTGAAATCCACGTTTCGTCATTTCAGACAATGAATAATATCTTCTTTTTTCGTTGCCCAAGTTGGTGTCCTATTGTCAACAACGGAATGATAAGGTGAACTGCCCACGGCGATCACTGATCGGTTCGTCATAAGCGATGTCTCGAAACAGTTTTGAAAAACTACACTGTTCATCTCTTCGTGGTAATCACTTTATTTCTTGAACGAAACATTAACAAGCAGTTGGCACGTAACTGTACGGTTTATCTGCATATAACACGATAATTCGCCCTCCTTTTCTAACAGACTCTACCAAGATCCACTCCGGCATTCCACCACTCCTGGATCTACGTAATGAACAGCTGGCATTAACGCAAGTGTCATCTATCCACGCCATATTTTCGAATCTCAGTACCACGGTCCTGCGCAGAAATCTTCACCGCCATGCAACTTCATCTATTCTTTCCGTCAATGTTTTGCCTCCGTTAAGCACTGAAGATCTGAAGCCTATATCTTTCAGCAATACACCTAATGAAAATTTGCTTCCTTGGAAACTATATCACTCTGAAGTGATACTAGTAACAGAGTGGGATGTTTCCTTCTCTTATAATAGCTATATATACGACGACAAACAGCGTCTTTTTCGAAATCGGCCAAATCTGTCACTTGCTTCTTTCTAGGCCTTGGTGTGTTCGCCGTTGTTGTGCCACTCTCACCACAAAATATACTGTACTGTTCTTTCCCTACCGTTACAATAGTGTTCTTGCTTATTTTCAAGGCTGCTGCAGTCCTCTTAACAACCTGAGCAACAGGAAATAAGGGATTACCTTTTTCCTTTTCTTTTTCACAAACACACGAATTCGCGGGCCTGGCTATGTAGCACACTTTTCTTCCTCTGTTTCACTTCACGTGTTGGGCTGGCACTGCTCGTTGCACTGGGCGTTGTTGAAAGGAAAAAGTAGCAAATAAAAACTAAAAACAACAGAAACGAAATAAAGTAAGAACTGAACTGTTAACACAAAGGACGAAGCGACAGCACCGGTTGCACGTGAGACACTTACTGGTACGTTTTTGACACTCGCGCGTCAGATTTGCAGAGCGGCAACCTGCCACCTACCACCTGCTTGATTGCAATCTGTCGCTGGTTTGCTACCTGCGGTCACTAAGCAACGGAACGTCGCTACTGAGTTGTCAGTTTCAAAGACTCGTCTCTCAGACTATAACATCACCAATATTTGTCTCTCCCCTCGCTATAAAGGAAACAATTCTTTTCAAAGAGTATCGAGAGTACTAAATCGGGCCTTTTCTGTATCTTTTTATAATGCTCCTGTCGACAAAGCAACGACCATTGTATTGCATCTCAAAGAAAATCAAATGACCTTTCAGTATTGGCCTGCTCGAAAGTCACAGGCTGTATACCATGTAATATTTTCCTCATTTTCGAGCTACGTTAGTTAAAAATCGCAGCAATACCTATCTACTACGCCTTAGAAATTATAGAAACAAACTCCACCTTCTGTTTTTCTGGACTTAGTGGAAGCCTTACCCGAAAACTGAACACTGTAATAGCAGCAAGCTGAGTCTGCGTACATAGCTGACGAGCCTCTGAAGACCTTTGGTGACGTATTGTATTTTATTTATCTCTTGACTATTCTCAGTCTTTCTTGATATTTTTATGAATCCCCTCTCATAAGGAAGGAAGATTAGGATTCAACGTTCCTTCGAAAACTATGTAATTAAAGACTGCTCATAATACAAGAACGGTAATTGAATTGATCCGCAAAACTACCATCCAATGTCCTTGACATCAGTTTGTTGTAGAATCTTAGAACATATTCTGAGCTCAAACATAATGAGGTATCTTGAACAGAATGGTCACCTCAATTCCAACCAGCCTAGATTTCGAAAACAGCGATCATGTGAAATCCAACTCACACTGTTCTCAAAAGACATACTGAAAGCTTTGGATCAAGGCAGGAATATAGATGCTGTATTTCTTTGACTTCCGAAAAACGTTTGACTCGGTACCACACCTGCGCTTAGTGTGAAAATTGCGATCGTAGGGAGTATAAAATGAAATCTGTGACTGGACTGACTTTTTGGTAAGGAGGACGCAACAAGGTATCTTGGATGGAGAGTCATCGTCAGATGTAGAAGTAACTTCGGGTGTGCCCCAGAGAAGTGTATTGGGACTCCTGCTGTTCATGTTGTATATTAATGAGCTTTCAGGCAATATTGATAGTAAAATCAGGCTTTTTCCAGCACACGACGCAGTTGTCTATAATGAAGTACTATCTTAAAGAAGCTGCATAAATATACAGTCGGATCTTGATAAGATTTCAACATAGTGCAGAGATTGGCAACTTGCTTTCAATAGACAGGATTGTAAAATTTTGCTCTTCAAATAACGAAAAAACGTAGTATCCTATGACTATAATATTAGTGAGTCACTGCTGGAATCGGCCAACTCATTAAAATTGCTTAGTGTAACACATTGTTGGGCTATGAAATGGAATGATGACATAGTTTCAGTCGTGGGTTAAGCAGGTGGTAGGCTTCGGTTTATTGGTAGAACACTGGGGAAGTGCAATCAATCTACAAAGGAGATTGCTTACAAATCACTCGTGCGATCGTTTCTACAATATCGCGCAAGTACATGGGACCCGTACCAGATAGGACAGGGGATATTGAACGTATTCACAGAAGGGCAGCTCTAACGGTCACAGGTTTGTTTAATTCGTGGGAGAGTTTCACAGAGATACTGAAGAAACTGAACTTGAAGTCTCTGAAAATAGACGTAAACTATCTCGAGAAAATCTATTAATAAAGTTTGAGGAACCGGTGTTAAATGATTATTCTAGGAATATATTACAGCCCACTACGTATCGCTCACACAGAGATCGTGAAGATAAGATTAGAATAATTACTGCAATCACACAGGCATTCAAACAATCATTTTTCCCGGCCTCCATACGTGAATGGAACAGGAAGAATGATAACTGATGCAGTATAACGTACCCTCTGCCATGCTCCTCACGGTGATTTGCAGCGTATAGCTGTAGATGTAGATATTAAGTGGAATGAGCTTTTACTTCATTATTGTTCTTGGAATTCATGCAGTTTGCCATGAAAGAGGTAGTGTTGTTCTAGTTACAAAATAATTTATTTTTCTTTAGTTTATGAATTTAGATGAGCATCAAAGCATCGTTATTATTGAGATTTTAACAGGCTTCGTCCTCGTACTACGCAAAGCACAGAATATGGATCCTGACGTCGGGTATTAACACTGTAAAGTTATAAAGTCTATTTAGTTAATTCTTTTTCTTCTTTAGTTATTGAGAATTTTTTTTTAATTTCTTCAAAGTCGTACTTTCTGAGCAACGTACGACTGCACCATCTTTCTCTAAGATAACTATTACAGCAAAAACAGGATAGTTTTGTGTCAGTGAGCACTCCTTCTCGACTTCCATGATATCTTCATAACAGAGAAATTTCTTATCACGCAGCTCTTCCTTCTCACGAGAGCTTTCCGCGCCATTTAGCTGTGACAGCGGCACGAAGTTGGGGAATAATGTTGAAGTAGTTCCCACAAATCGCCGTGGAACAACGTTTGAGGTTGGTCATGAACAGAATATCTTCTGCGTCTCAAAATAGTCTCTGCTGCCTTCTCAGTGTTCCAACTGGTTATGCATCTAAATGTGCGCAATATTTCAGCAGATATTTTGGATATAAACTTCAGAAAAAGTTAACGTGTATCTGCAAGTCAGAAATATCTGATGCCAGGAAATTTTATCTGTAATTGAATCTCTAGAGGATAAGCGCATAGTAGCAACTGTAGTGTTCACATAGCTTACATTACCAGATTTCACACATTGCTTAATACGGAAACTGTGTCACAGTTAAGGGGATCTTCTGGCACCGAAATCCGTTGTCCGGTTTAACAACCAAGTCCTAGAATGCAAAAAGAAGGAAAAGGCTGCCTCCCAGTCCCTAAAGTGCTAATTCTTAGGAATTCCGCTCCTCAGTCTCTAAAACCGGAACCTTATAGGAACGTTTTGTTATCCGTCCGTCTGTCTGTCTGTCTGTCCGACTGTTAAGAACCATATTTCTCAGGAACAGGAAGACGGATCAAATTGTATTTTATGACATATACTACAGTTTATTGTACCTTGGCGGTGTAAAAGTGTGAAACTTTTAAGTCACTTAAGCCAAAAGATACTGCCATTTACGTCACATATTGAAAGTCGACAACTCATTCATCAAGACCTATACCGTGCTGTCCGTTGACTTCGGATCATGAAGCTTTGTAACAAGCAAGGTTTCAAAGTACAATTAACGGAAGAAACCCTCTAGAACAGATTGGCGTATCAAGTTAAAATTTATGTCACACACTAAAGACGATGGTCCGTTGGCGGTGTAAATGATTTAAGCTTTTAAATCAACGCAATCAAAAGATTCGGTCATTTATTTTACATATTTTGACACTCGCAAACTCATTCATCAACCTCACGTTGACCTACAATAATGAAATTCGGCAATAAGTAAGGTCCTAGAGCACAGGTAAAGTAAAATATCTGGAACTTGTTCAAATTGTAATTATATCACATAAAAATATATTTTGCTGTTTGAACATACATTGCATTCATCATCCGTCAAAGCATTATAGACGATCATTACTGCATGCAAACATAAATTTTACATTGTACTAAAGTTTCAATACGTAAATAAAAATATTTTATGAAATCTTCTCTCTCTACATACATGAACTGAAGTCTCCTGTCCGCTTCTTTTTGTATGTCTGAGGAGCTACTCTAGTAAATTTGGTGCGGTCTTGGAATTTCCGGAATCAATATCCTGCCAGTATCGATATAGATAACACGCAAAAATCTTTGAAATATTCGATTCCCGGGAGGGATGAACAATATATACACATAATTAAGTTTTTACAAAACCCTTCGTGCGCGTGTCTTACTCGCACTCCGCCATGTTTTTATGTTACATTACGATACTCTGCGTATGGAAATGCTAGCCACGCTGGTATTTATTTACACACCCTCGTATAATTTAATCCTTCGCGAATAATAAGCATTCTTCATCCCAACTTACAAAATCCTGTCGCCTGATCTGGGCCATTCAGTCTGTATTTAAAGGAAACTAGCAGAATTACATTCCGTAAACCTTAAGTTAATGAAAGCGTAAATAACAAGTCTCAGCCGAGGGGGGAGAAATAAAATCCATGACATATCTACAACTTTCAATCAATACGTCGTTGAAAATCAGAAAAAAATCTGCGGAAGTATAAGAGGATATTCACAGAGTGCAACACAGCGAAACTGCTGGTGCTGCTTTCTTCTGAAAGTAATTCACGTCCGCTAAAGCAAGTGAGGGGGAGATATTCGCTGTGAATATCGCCTAACGCATCTAAGGCAAAGTTAAGTTTCACTAAAATCCGTTCCTTGGTATATCAATGATACCACAGCATAACATCTCATTTAGCGAGAACTGCTTGTGTCTCCGCAGCTGAATACACTAACGGAAAATATAGCAGCATCAAGAAGGAGTCGTGCGACATAATCTAAAGTTGGCAGGCGTGGTGTCAAAACGAAAGACTTGCACCCGGCGAACGGTGTACCCGACGGGAGGCCCTAGTCATACGCCTTTTTTTTTTTTTTTTTTTTACTGAGAGGGAAGACTATCGTGTTGTCGTATGGCTGTGATCCCAAACCACTGCCATTTGCGACTTCAGTGGTGTCAAGCGAGAGCTCATTGGGGAGAGTCTGCTGTGGTTTCTGATGAAAGCTGCTTCTACCTCGGTGTCAGTGATCGCCGTGTGTTGGTTGAAGAAGGCATCTGTGAGAAAGCAGTGCACATTTAGTAACAATATTAGAATGGAAGCTCGAGAAAATTAATTATTATTCGTGGAAAACAACTGTGTCTGTGACGTTCCCAGACGACTAGTTAGAATATTCCTTTCATAATAGGCTATGATGAATGTAGTTCGTTTGTGAGAAACGGACGCACTCATGCTTTATCTTCCGTTACAATAGTTCCTCGCAATCATAAAATTTTTATCACTGAGGTAACAAAGCAAGATTGAAGCCTATGCCTCTCTCTCGTCCCTCAGTGCATGAGTTTGTCTCTCGACCATCGCATCAGCCTCAGACAAGGTATTTTTTATTTATGTAACTGCTTTGTCGTTACGTGACTTATGAGGCCCCGTTTGAGTGCTGTCACTAAGGAAGCGTCCCTGGTGGTACAGAGAATCTAACTCTTATCCTTACTGCTATCAGAGAGACTGACCGTGCAGACTCGCTAGTTGACCACAGCTGTCAGATTCCGCGACTCCTAACTATATCTCTTATTTTTCAAACCCAATTGGTCGCTCTAATGGCTACTTTATTAAAGTGTATTATTCACGTCGTACTATAATAGATGATCCAGAAATACAACCGTCATATGAACCATTTGTTCTTGTGTCTACTCATATAGAGCTCATTGTGCCAAAAAGTTTCTTCACTGGAGGTATTTTGATCATAGCATATGCGGAATCTAGGTTTGTAGATATCAAATACACAGTTCAGTCTCAGAGATTCTACGGTTTTCACCCTCACACGCAACATAACAAATTATAACGAAGGGACGAGTTTGTAGTGGAATGTATTTTACGGCGCTGGATCAAATTTTATGTCATTCCAGCACACTTGCCCGTGACGTGTATTTTTTTAGCATATATTGCCGAAATACAGCAATGAGAGTCTAGAATCAAACACGCTTAGCTGACCACGAAACGAACCACGTTTCTCTAATTTGTCAAACTCCGTTCCGAGTATCCTTAAGGGTACCGATACAAGTAAACCCATTTAATAGTAAGCAACGCTTAAGGACTGGGTGACTTCTGTCCATAATGTTTACTCTTGTTCTGTGATTTATTTATGGTCAGTATACGAGATCTCAACAGGGGGACACCGGATGTTCACTAATTGTTTTGCGGCCGAAGGAAAATTAGAAAAAATTTTTCTATACTTGTGTCCTTGCCATGATAGATAACGAAAAGTGATGTTTCTGTTACTTTTAAAATCAAATTCCATCAGCGTAACTCATTACAATTCGTTTACATTAAGGACCACGACACTTTCAGGTACCTAGAACAATTTTACTACACGTAACAAGTGTTATTATAGTGGTTCCATGATTTCGGCTATAACTTATTGCAATGAAATAGAACAATCTGTCATCATTTAAATCAACAGTTCGGATGCTTCGAACATAAAACATTATTTTAGGTACATTGAGCGGAATTTAGCGATTGCTGTGTTTCTGGTGTAAGATAAAATGGCTACATGAATTCTGAAAACGTAGGCGTTTCTTTTCCCGGCAGTTGAAGATTTCTAGCTAATCACGGACGGTATTTTGAGTTCTGAGCTATTTTTAAAATACTTGGGTATTTGATAGTGACTGCATATATACCTCGTTTTTCGCTGCTGTACCGCTATTTGATTGAGACGTTTTACTATTTCAATTGCTATCCAATTTGCGTGACAACTTGTCAGGCAGGTATTTAAAAACCACGCCACATTAGTCATCCGAAGATCCTGGGAAAATTAAAAATGACCAATTCAGTAGGCTTTTCTTTTAGTATTAAATGGAATGTAAATGAGAAGCACCGATTCACGAAAGGTTAAATGAGAGAAGTCATAAAGGCCATTTTTCACAGTGGCCAATGATTAATTGAGTCACAAGCTGCGGTCTTATTGTAAGCTGAGTGTGCGAGGTTCTGAAGACAGTACCGTGTTCTCAACGGAGAGGAGAGGTTTATGAAATACACACTCGAAAGATTAAAAATTTCCCGTTATAAAATGTTTCCTATGCAAATTTCTTTGTGTAGACAGTGTGTATCTACAATGCCTAGGTATCTGTGATCGCGAGGGGTTCATATACTACCAGATGGATAACCTATTTTTTCTCATTTTGCAGACAATCAGTTACATTAAAGATTCGTGGGCGTTGTTTCTGTCAGATCAAGTTATCTGTTCAAGAAATGTGAAAGTAACGGCTGGCGTGCATCAAGGAAACCAGTATGACCGCTGATATCCACAGTATGACGGAACAGTGTGTTAGATAGTTTCAGCAGCTCTATCAGAGTGTCCGTTGGCGGTGCCTGTTTTCTATAGGAAAGTTCCGTCCCTCGATGGTCGGAAAATCAGTGGCCAACTTTTGGAACGTGTTACGTCGTTTAATATGAAATGGAATGAAACGACTGATAGACTCTAAGAAAGGCGGATGGAGTACCTGGACGTGCTGAAACGATTCTGGGACAGTGTAGACCATCTGTAAAGGAAATCGCATTGAAGAGTAACGAGCAAGCTTGTCTAGAGCTTTTCTCCAGTTTGGAGTCCTTATGAAGTAGAAGCGGTAATAGAAGGTGTAAGAATATAGAAGCGCTCTGCTTGGATCGCAACAGACTAGAATCGTCCGTACACAACTGTAACAAGGATGTTTAGGAAGTTAATGACAAATCTCTCGAAGAAAGGTGACATATTTTCATGGAATCCTGTTGAGCAAATGCGTGGTATCAGTATTCAAACAAGACTCTGCGACATTGAGCTGACTGCTTATTATATGAGAGCACTATGAGAAGGCACGCATAAAGGCATAAGAAAAGTAATTTTTTTCCAAGTTGCATAGACAAACACAGTAGGACCAAATTTTGCTAACATTACTATCGAATATCCTCCACCTGTATAACTTCGTCACGATTTTATAAACATTGTAAACAAGACTGTGGCATTAGTGCACGTAAAGTTTATGTATGTTTCATTATTAAATTCGTGTGGCACTTTTGTCATATATACAAACAACATAGAAGTCGGAATAATTGAGCACCATAACGGCTACCAACACACACTTTTCGATGTTTGCCAATCAAAGTGCACTGGTGTGCACAACTTAAGGACGAAAGAATCTTTCGCGAGATGTGTCACTGTCAAGTAACACAGCTAGATGAAACTTAGAACATGCATAGAAAGAACTGAAACGGTATAGTACAGAACGCTGAAAGAAATACGCGATGAGACGAACAGATATGACACTTTTATTCAAAGATATTCATTACACTGAAGTCACGGCAGTTTATGTAGCTTCGCTGGACATCACAATATGCAGGTAATGGTTCTTAATAGGGTGTGTAATCACTACGGTCGGGAATGCATGCTGAGCAATGTGCACCCATGATGTCCGCGAGGTTGGTAAGCAATTCCCGTGGTAGGTCGAAGCATTCCTACACCAGCGCGGTTGAAAACTGCCGAAACTTTCGTATATGTGAATTTGTTGCAATGTGTTCCACCAACGCATCTCACCCGCGCTTCATGGGATTTAAGTCGGGGGCACGTGCAGGCTACTCTGTTCGTCGAATGTCTTCTCTTTCCCAGACCTCCTCCGTTGTTTGATGCGGTCGATCATTGTCGTCCATAAGCATTACTTCAGGACCGAATGCATCCCTGAAAACACGCACGTCGGGAAGGAGTACAATGTCACAATAATGTTGACTGGTGAGTGTTCCTTGTTCAAAGATTTGCGAGGGTGGCGAGGAGACCATACTCAGTCTGGATAGGGATTTGGACGCACCCTTCTAAGGCGCGAGGTGGGACCACGCATTGCAACCTGGAAAATTGTCGAACATAAGCGTTTCGGTGGTGCAGGTGTTACGGTGTGGGGAAGCGCCATGCTGCATGGGAGTACTGACCTCCAAATCTTTGAACACGGTGCACTCACCGTTCAGATGTTGCTGTGACGCTGTACTCCTCCCCAACGTGCGTCTTTTCAGAGGTTCATTCGCTTCTGACATATTTTTTTATTGATGACAACGCGGGACAACATCGAACTGCACAGGTTGAGGAGCTCTTGGAACGAGAGGATATTTGGGGAATCGATTAGCAAGCCCGTTCCCTCGACTGACATCCCATCAAGCACGTATAGGGTGCGTTGGGGAGATGTATTGCATCAAGTCCACGTGCAGCCACGACATGCAGCAGTTGTCAACCTCGCTGGTGAAAGATTGGAACGCCCTACCCTAAGAACTCCTTAACAACCTCGTAGCCAGCATGAGAACACGTTTCAGAACATGGTCTGCCGTCCGTGGTGGTCACATACCCTATTGAGAAACATGACCCGTCTTTTGGTCGTGGTGACATCAGTGTAATAATTGTTTCTGGACGAAAGTGTAATTTCTGTTCATCTCATTGCGTATTTATAGCAGTTACCTTCTGTAACATGCTGTAGAAGTTCCTTCTACGTATGGTCCAAGTTTTACCGAGCTATATTACTTTGCAGTGACACACCATGCGAAAGATAAAAAAAATGTGTGTGAATTCCGAGGAGACCAAACTGCTTAGGTCATTGGTCCCTAGACTTGCACATAACTTAAACTAACTTAAAGCAACTTATGCTAAGAACAACACACACACCCATGTCCGAGGGAGGACTCGAACCTCCGGCGGGAAGGGCCGTGCGAAAGATACTTTCGTCCTTAACTACTGAACACAAGCGTATTATCTGATAAAAGCGATCAGAAGATCTGGACAGGGTGGCACGAAGAAAGAGAGAGAAAGAGAAATGAAGATAGTAAGAGCGTGTACTCAAATGTACTTACACGGAAGTTAGTTCCCGCTACCAGAATTACAATCCTGATCTTATTTTTGCGAGTGCTCCTCAATCAAACATCCCCAGCGGTGAAACGACAGCACTGCGGTACTAATGCTATACATATATCGCGACATTCAGTTTGCGATCAGGTTTCACAGCCATTAGCATTATTCCAGTTACTTCACCAACACAGGATACAAGCAACATTAGTCAAAGCCACAGGCATACGAGAAAAGATCAACAAGTGTCAGCGTTCGAGGTAATTAACAGTCCTATTGCGACAGGAGTACTGCCCCTAGCAGTTTACTGTAGGTCACTGTCTTATTCTTTAGTATTCACTAAATAACCCCTAGCAGGAAAATAAGCACCAGATCTCGCTTCTACCATAAATTTTTATTTTCATTATTGAGTGTCCTTTCTGCCAACTAGAGTGCAGCTGTTAACCTTGTGTGACAGTAGGTTTCCTTAATTTTTTTATAGTAAATCAGTTATTAGCTAGATGGGGAGGCTGAGCCGGATCAGACTGCACCTTCTGCCAGGATAGTGGCTGCTCCTTCAGCAAGGCCCGGACAGGTACAAGGGGGTAGGGGTTTGTAAATTATTGGGAGCTCCAATGTTAGGCGGGTCATGGAGTCCCTCAGGAACATAGCGGCTAGGGCGGGGAAGAAGTCCAACGTTCACTCGGTGTGCTTGCCGGGGGGCCTTGTCCGGGATGTTAAAGAGGGTCTTCCGGCGGCTATCGAGAGTGCGGGGTGCAGCCAGCTGCAGATTGTTGCGCATGTCGGCACCAACGATGCCTGTCGTCGGGGTTCCGAGGAAATCCTTGGGTCCTACGGGAGGCTGGCTAAATTGGTGAAGGCGGCCTCCATCTATCGAGGAGTGGAAGCCAAGCTGACGATCTGCAGCATCGTACCCAGGGTGGACCGGGGTCCTCCGGTTAGGAGTCAAGTGGAGAATCTAAACCAGCGGCTACGTCGACTCTGTGACGAAAATGGTTGTAGAATCCTCCACCTACGCTATGGGGTGGAAGGTTGTAGGACGCCCCTCGATAGATCAGGGGTGCACTACACACAGGAAGCAGCTACATGGGTAGCACAGTACTTGTGGCGTGCACATGGTTCTTTTTTAGATTAGGTTGGTCCTCATGGTAAATAAACCGCTGGCCCGAAAAATTACCGGTTCATGACACTGATGTGGGTGTGCCAACTATAAAAATTGTTAGTTCGCCTAAACAGGTCATTCCAAAGGATTTAAATATGCTTTATCTCATGTTAGTAAATTGTCGAAGTGTCTGTAGCAAGATCCCCGAGTTAATCTCCGAAACAAACAGTAGCATTGCCAATATTGTATTAGGTACCGAAAGCTGGTTGAAACCAGACATAAAAAGCAGTGAAATTTTGAACTCTGATTGGACAATGTTTAGGAAGGATAGGACTGATGCTATGGGAAGTGGTGTGTTCATTGCAGTTAAAAGCTGTTTAAACGCAGTTGAGATCGATAGTGCGTCGGACTATGAAATAGTCTGGATAAAGCTGTCAATCAGACAAGGACTGACCATTGTATTAGGATGTTTTTATAGACCACTAGTATCCGCAACAAACGTCGCAGAACGTTTCAGGAAAAGTCTTGAGTACACAGGAAGTAATTTCCCAAATTATCCATTAGTTATAGGTGGAGACTTTAATCTAGCACCCATTGACTGGGAAAATTACATCTTTATCACAGGAGGCAGAAGCAAAGATTCGTGTGACGTTATCGTAGGAGCGCTCTTAGCATACAACCTTGAGCAATTGGTTAGAAAACCAACTCGAGATGGGAACATATTAGATATCTTGTGGACAAACAGACCTGATCTTTTTGAGGAAGTTAATCTAGAAGAAGGTATTAGCTACCATAATGTCGTTGTGGCTTCTATGTCAGTGAAAGTTGAAAAAAAAACAAAAAAAACAGTGTAGAGTGCAGAATTTAAAGTTATTGCCCTCCATGTGCTAGAGAAATATGTGCCTAGCAAAAATATAGGGGAGGGAAAGGATCCACCTTGGTACAACAAACATATTAGGAAGTTGCTGAGAAAGCAGAGAATTTTGCACAGTCGTTTTGAACGTAGTCACTGCCCCACTGACAAACAGAAATTATGCGAAATGAAAGCAGTTGTCATAAGGACAATGAAAGACTCTTTTAATGAACTTAAAAGCAATATTTTGTCTGCATATTCTAAAAATAACCCGAAAAAATTTTGGTCGTACATAAAATCATTGAACGCTACAAGTAATTCAATACCTTCTCTTGCTGACAGTACGCGTAATGTAACTGATGATGATAAAAAGAAGGCCGAAATTCTAAACCTAGCTTTCAAAAACTCGTTTACGATAGAGGGCTGCAGCACCATTCCCCCTTTCAATTATCGAACAAACGAAAGGATGGCTGACATAGTGTTTAGTGTATCTGGGATTGTAAAACAGTTAAGACCCTTAGACGCCAGAAAGGCATCTGGCCCAGACGGTATCCCCGTAAGATTTTATGTTGACTATCCTACAAATATAGCACCATTCTTATCCGTCATCTATCAGAGATCATTGGAACGGCGGAAAGTTCCACGGGACTGGAAGAAGGCCCATGTCATAGCAATCTATAAAAAGGGTAGAAAATCGGATGCACATAATTACAGGCCAATTTCACTGACAACGAATTATTGTAAATCATGGAACATATTTTGTGTTCAGACATAATGACCTTTCTAGACTCTGAGAAGCTCATCTGCAGAAACCAGCACGATTTTAGGAAACAGCGGTCATGCGAGACACAGCTGGCCTTCTTTGTGCACGATATACAACAGGCTCTAGATACCGGTTCCCAGGTTGATGCCATATTTGTCGACTTCGAAAGGCGTTCGACTCAGTTCCGCACTGTCGCTTGCTACAAAAAATGCGCGCTTACGGTCTATCCGATGACATATGCGGTTGGATAGAAATTTTTCTAACAGACAGGGAGCAGTATGTCGTCCTCAACGGGGTAACTTCAACAGAAACAAGAGTGGTTTCAGGTGTGCCCCAGGGCAGCGTAATAGGTCCTCTGCTTTTTACGATTTACATAAACGATCTGGTTGATGGTATTGACAGCGGCCTTAGACTGTTTGCCGATGATACTGTAGTCTACAGGAAAGTAGTATCACATGAAAGTTGTGAACAAATCAATTAGGTTTTGCAGAAAATAAATGCGTGGTGTAATGACTGGCAGTTATCTCTCAATATTAGTAAGTGTAACCTACTGCGTATAACAAGGCGAAAATCCCCATTAATGTATGAGTACAAAATAAATGATCAGTCTTTGGAAGCGGTAACATCAGTCAAGTATCTGGGTGTGACTATTCGAAATGATCTCAAAAGGTTCAAATGGCTCTGAGCACTATGGGACTTAACGTCTATGGTCATCAGTCCCCTAGAACTTAGAACTACTTAAACCTAACTAACCTAAGGACATCACACACAACACCCAGCCATCACGAGGCAGAGAAAATCCCTGACCCCGCCGGGAATCGAACCAGGGAACCCGGGCGTGGGAAGCGAGAACGCTACCGCACGACCACGAGATGCGGGCGATGTCAAAAGGAATGATCAGATTACACAAGTAACGGGTGAGGCGAACTCTAGATTGCGGTTTATTGGTAGAATCCTGAAGCGATGCAGTCCTTCAACAAAGGAAATAGCGTACAATACGTTAGTTCGTCCAGCCTTATAGTATTGTTCGTCTGTATGGGATCTTTACCAGTTGGGTCTGATTCAAGAGATTGAGAATGTCCAAGGAAGAGCGGCAAGATTCGTGACTGGTACATTTAGCCATCGCGAGAGCGTTACAAATCCCATAGAAAGTTTGAAGTGGGACACACTTGCAGATAGACGACGCGCTAAACGGAAGGGGCTGCTCACTAAATTCCAAAATCCAATCTTCACCAAGAATGTAGAGCATATACTATTACCACCAACTTTCAAATCACGTAATGATCATCATTCAAAGGGAAATAAGAGCTCGTACTGAGGCGTTCAGACAGTCGTTTTTCCCTCGAGCGATCCGCGAGTGGGACAGAAGAGGGGAAATGTAACTATGGCGCGAATTGTGCCCTCCGCCAGACACCCCTTAGTGGCTAGCGGAGTATGTAGATGTAGATGTAGAGGTAGTTACCCGAGGTGATTAAGTAAGCGGTATAGTTGTCGCACATGGTGAGCAACATATGTGCTACGGCAACTCTCTAAATCTCTCAAGACGACGCTGCCCCTGCCCATGTGTAAAAGATGTGCCACCACACAGGCACCTCAGTCGACTTCATATAGTCTACGGATCACAGATACCGACCATCTGTGCAGACGTAGTAGCCGTGCTTACGAGGGAGCCGTTAAAAGGTTTATTAGAACTTGAAAGGGACCTGTTTTATGGCAGTTTCATGATATTTGTAGTCCGATGTCTCGTTATCTCTTGTTTGAAATATCGTAGATATTGTTTCTACTGTCTGTTTGTTCTTACCACAAGTACTTGGGAAAAGAACACGATATAGTTATCTTGTTCTGTTTACTCTCAAATTAGCATCTTATTCCTGTTTCCTGCCACGGCTTGAATACTTTTTGTGGTTTGTGCATCCATGGGCGAATGATTTTAAACGTACTGGTAGAGGTCAGAGAAATTTAATCTCCTCAGGGTGTATTGGCACTTTTCTCACTGATATCTTCCCGTAGATACCCAGTAACGAAGAGTGCTGTAGCCTCGGAGTTTTCCCGCTTTTTTGGTTGATTCTATTGGCCAGGTCCACGTAACAGAGTTCTTCCCCATCATCGGCCGTTGGTTGCTGGTTTTTTGATTTGTTGCAGCTGTTGACTCGCTTGTCTCTCTGTTCTTCAGACTTTGCTCATTGTAAGTACAGATTAACCACCGCACTTGTATCAGTTTAACGCTCATTAATGTTTTTGTTTAGTATCGCGTTATCCTATTCCAATAAAATTTGCTCGTAATGCACAAACTTGTGACTGTGCTTTGTTCGTCGTCTGGATCAGGCCACGTGCTCAGGATGTCCATTTGGTTACGTTCAGGGTATCACCCTGAGGGTAGTAATTAATGCAGCTAGTGTACAGATTCGGTTTTGGCACTGAAATTTCTAGTGTCTTCCAGGTTGAACTTGTTTGTTTTTTTCTATATTGACTATCACTTGTAAATGAATTCGTGATTTATTCTTAGGGAACATTCTTATTAGACTGTGCTAAATTTACTCAATGAAACGGTACTCCTGCACTTACGGTAACATTTACATGAACCGGTTATTATCGAAATAATTGTGTTTTTATGGGTTGGTTCTGAACTCCGTATTTCACCTGACTTATCTCTGATCACATAGCACTAACCTCCCTGAACAAAACGAAACCCTATATCTCTGGCATTAAGTATTTCCGTATATTGAGATTTATCAAAGTTAATTCCTTTTTGGCGGATGTAATAGACTCGATTTCTATCCTTTGTAATCCTCTGTGATTAGCGAGCTTCCTTGTGTTGGTAAAGCATGTAGTAATTCCCCTAGTTTTTGTGTGTGAATGATCATTTGAATCGTTGTGCAGACCTATTCATTCCTCAACAATTCCTAGAACTTCTCACCTAATTGTGTCGTGAGGTGCAAATGATGATGATTATGATAAAGAAGTTCACAATGTTCTCCCATGTGATTTATGTTATCCCTCCCTGGCACCGTTTTTCCTTATAATCACTGGAAATCCAGAGATCAGAGCCATCAAGTTCCGAAAACATCTGCTTGTCTTATAGTCTTGAAATATCTAGTTTGCTCCGTTAAGTACGATAGACACTCTAAGAATCGTTCGTTACTGCGTGGTCGTATTGATACTACAGCATTTTCCGTTCCGCACCTTAAATGTTAGACTACCAATTTTCCAGGGCTTAATAAGTAACCTTACCACGGTTTCTCGTGACTTTAAAAGCACAGTGAGCGACCGTAAGGCAAAAGGAGATGAGTGACCTACTCTGCGCCTACCGAAGGATCCGAGTGTCCAGGAATGCCGTGCTGTATGGCGAAAGAGGGATATGACGAATAGCTACAGTCGGTATAAGCAAAAAATAGGATTTGGCAGTCAGTTTGGCGACCCCTATCAAAAAGTAAGCACTAAAATGAAGGTAAGGATTTCTTTTAAATTTACTGATGAAAGGTTTGACTACATTCAGACATGCGCTGACTTCCAATACAAGGACAGTATTTTTAACAAACTCAGAAGGTAGTTCACTCTGCCTGGCAGTTGTGTTAGAATAAAAAAAATGTATGTATGAATGTAAAATCGGACTTTCTCTCTTACATTTCAATTGTAGATGCAGGCAGCAGACCTCATGGATATCAGTGCGTGTCAAAAATAAGAAAAGCCTCCTTACTTGGTTCCACTTCAATAAAAAATACTTAATACTGATATCAAATTTTCTCTTATTTCGAAACATATATGATACAAAACACTCGTAGCCCGCCATACTCCGAGCCGCACTTCTTAACAGAAACTTCTTCATACGAGAGAGAGAGTGAGAAACAAAAGACATATACAAAGAAAAACGAATGATTTTTTTTCCATGTGTCGCGCCTTACCGCGCATTCATAATTAACGTCTTTGCCAACGCTTATGGTCGATCGGTGTTTCATTTTTTGTTTTTAAGAAATTTTACCTTTACAATATCCTGGGGGTCTTTCAACGTGTAGCTACACACAGTGTTGACCTCGTTTCATTAGCACTATGCGAAAGGAGGCTTTCAGTTATCCGCATGCTGTGTCAACGACATTTGCAAGTGGCATGAAGAGATTGAATGGATTAATGCAAAAAGTCGATCCATGATGTCCCAAAAGAAAGTCCATAATAAAACTAGAGAAAGGTGAACTGAAACTATTCCTAGTTTTGCGTGTAGTTCTATCCTCAAACAAAGAAGAACTATGTCCTATAGACTCTGGTACGCAGAGCAGCTTAAAAATTTAATTTCGTCGCAGCCATTTACGGTGACGATTATGACGTCCCCGAGATACATAAATAAAGGAATAACTTCTTCACAAGACTTTAATTTCTAAAAAGTGTCTGATTAACTGCTTAGCAGGATCGTGGGTTATTAATTGTGAAGATAGTTGTAGGGCGTAGTTGACAAGCAGCGGTGGTTGCAGATAGTCGACAGCAAAAGAACTAGCACTAGCAGTACGAGGTCAGGCTGGAAGTTTCCAGCCAACGCAGTGATACCCTATAATTCATAGATAAGAACTGCAGCCAATTTTCGACGTAGTGCTCTAGGCCCGGACAGCGTAGCATGCAGAGACCAAGCTCGACGCTGAGCGGCCCATGTCAGTGCCCAAGAACATAGCCAGATTGGAATTACACAGCAACATACGATCAGGGTCCAGGTCAAGAACCGTGGTAATAATCTGCGTAAAGAGGCGTCAAAGACGAGATACAAACTGCCAGTCCACCCAACAGGCTGGACACTAGTTTCCTGTAACGCGACAGCTGTCAGCCCCAAGTGGCATATTTACCGCGAATCATGGAGCTGCAGCAATCGAAATCTGAACTATTTGCCACACAAATACTGTTGCCACGACTCTCCGCTTCCAGATTTCCGTATGGTGGGGGATTAAAAACTGCGTATCTGAAGCGCAATTGTGGAAATCTGACAAAATACGAATTTTCAGCAGCCATAACCTTGTTGCTGGAAGAAATAACGCCGGCCGGTGTGGCTGAGCGGTTCTAGGCGCTACAGTCTGGAAACGCGGCAGTGCTACGGTCGCAGGTTCGAATCCTGCTTCGGGCATGGATGTGTGTGATGTCCTTAGGTTAGTTAGGTTTAAGTAGTTCTAAGTTCTAGGGAATTGATGACTTCAGGTGTTAAGTCCCATAGTGCTCAGAGCCATTTGAACTATTTGAAGAAATAACGAAAGCAATTAAGATTTAGCACTTGTGAACGACGAGGTCATTTCAGATGAACATCTGTGGAATCAAATTATTTTCTAGTCACAAATACTACTTGTGGAACCAAAAGGACGCGAAAGTGTGACAGAGAGGTGATGGGGTGTAAAAAGGGGCATATACACTGACGGATATGGAAAGTGATACACAGTGTAGGACCAGTCCGATGTGTAGTAAACACTGTGCAGATGTTCGTAACGTAACGAGTATTAAGTGATTAGAACGCCAGTCCATTCGGAACTAATGAACATCCCTAAAGACACGAATGCACTCTTGCATTCGATGTGGCATGGAAGGAAAGGTCTTCCGAAAGTCATCTTGAGGATTTTATTACAATGCCTGAAACACATGCTGTGTGGTTTGTGACGATTGCTGGCTGGTAGCTGCTATGAAAGTATACGTCTTGACATGCTCCATGAATGACAATTCAACGAACTGGACAGGCCAGTCAAGGAACCATACATTCCTCAAAGTGTTTCTGGTGGTAGCTACAGTGTAGGGTCTTTCATTAGCCTGATGGGATATGCTGAATAGTACCCTTCGCACAAAGAATATAGGATTTGCCATTCTTGCCACATATTTCCGAGCATTCAGCCTCTCTTCAGAAATTACCAAATCATTCCTGTTATCATATCTAATAGTTCCCTACACCATGGTTCCAGGAGTTGGAGCCGTACAGGCCTTGAGGTGTCGCCGCTTCCTGTGGTCTTTCACCAGGTCGTCTACCGACACGTTGGTGTCTACCTGATCACGAACAGAAGCAACATTCATCCCCGAACCCCGCAGAATACCAGTAATCTACTGGTTGACTCTAAATCTAAACCACGTAAGACTGTGCTCTGCGAATGGTGTTGGCTGTAAAATATGCTTAACACCTCGCGACCAAAACCCAGTTTCCAGTAATACGTACATCCCCAATGGCTCGTGGTGACACTCCGTCCGTAACCTGTGACCGTCTACTGGAAAATATGCTTAAATAAGGACGAAAATTTAATCAAAATATTCCGCTGGCATCGAAATAATCAGGAATGAGTTTGGTCAAGATGTTCGTAGTGCAACATTTTCTATTTCTGGCATTATACTTAATGGATAGTGTGCATGTTGAAACAATTCGTTTTCCCGTTGCCCAAGGTGCCTGCGTGGATGAGTACATTGCCCCCATGAACGTTTTGTTTTTATTCGTAGTCCAGGTGTCATTCCACATGTTTTCGTATTCACTTCAACTAGAAGAATTCCATAACATTCCCTTGTAACGTTTCACGGTTTTCAAGGAAAACAGTAAGAACAATCCCCAAAAACTAGGCGTAAACGTTTCAGAATGGCGAAATCGAACTTTAGTATTTGATAGAAGGTTGCCTGCTGTTCTGTATGGCCTTCACCACTGTTTCGCTTCTGATATGATGTGGTGGTCTTTCTGTTCGTTCTCAGTAACAAATTAGCACACATAATCAAGGAATTACTTTTATACTGGTCGAAACGTTGCTCAGAATTTCTGATGGTATTTGTTTCTTCATAATAAGTACTGCATTCAACAATGTGCAATGCTATTCCATGCTATTTATGTAAATAAAACGTTAACAAAGAAAGACTTATGAGTCCATATTTAAGTCTTTGCTTTATGAATCTGATGTCCCATATTATTTGCCTTAGTTTTATGGTACTATTTGCCTGAAATACGCAACGAAACTATCTTTCTGCTAACGTTTTATTCACAAGCGTCATATTACCTCGATGAAAACATGTTGTAACACTAAACGCTGTGACAGATGGCGTGGTTGATAATACGGCATGAGGTGACTGTCATGTATTAAAAGACACCTCAGAGAGAGACACATTCAAAGAAGGCTCTTAAACATCTTACGGACGTACATCGTTACAAAGCAATCATAGATTGCACAGAAGGCACATAAGAAACTTAGAGAAATCACTCTATGTAATGGAACCTCGTTTCTTTCCCTCTCTACAGACCACCAGATTCGTCGCATTAGTACTGGTAAATCCCGAACATTAATTTCAGTGAACGTCATCTCAGCGGTCAATTTCTATGCTTGATCCACAAACAGATCACGAATGTAAGTAAAATATAAACAAGTTAACTTTGAATTAACCGGTGCACACTGCTGCCGCGAGACACAATAAACTACTGAAGCCGGCCTGGTGGCCGAGCGGTTCTAGGCGCTACCGTCTGGAACCGCGTGACCGCTACGGTCGCAGGTTCGAATCCTGCCTCGGGCATGGATGTGTGTGATGCTCTTAGGTTAGTGAGGGTTAAGTAGTTCTAAGTTCTACGGGACTGATGACCTCAGAAGTCCCATAGTGCTCAGAGCCATTTGAACCATTTTTGAAACTACTGAAACAGCACACGGAACCGTCAAATTCCAAGTATGGCACTTACGGTGTATTAACTGGCAGTGCACATGAAAACCGTGAGGCTCAATGTAACTCGGCAAGGTAACGAGCAGTGGACGCACTGGTTTACTTTCAAAGACTCTGGTGAAGTTTCGGATTCACGGTGCGTTTGAGGCGAGAGGGCACGTAGCGACACAAAGAGCTTGATCATTATGTGGACACCGTACCTGAGAAAATGCTACCCCAGCACAAAGGCTTCTCCTGCAAAAGGATAGCAGATGCGAGGACCACCAGCCGCAGAGGACACACGATCTGACTGGAAGGTACTGCGTGATACCTGCTGTCAGTGAAGACTGCCCTGTATGTTTTGAGCAAGCATGCACGCAGCGAGATTAATTCCGTGGAAGCGAATGATGTTATTTGTGTATTAGGGAGCGTCTAGACTAGTGGGAATGCATGAAGATCGCACGTTGGGACAAACTAAAAATAATATATTGTAAATTAATGTGTAAGGATACATCTTAGCATACGTCAAATTCAGTATACGAGTTGAAAGTAGAAGAGTATTCAGTAACATCAGTACTCAATATACATTGTAAGGTATGCAATATTTGACGCATCCATATGTCTTCATCATCATCTCGAACAGGATGAGTCTGTTCGGAACATAAGCACTATTGAAGACGTCCATCACCTACCACAATTCAACTAAGAATGTATCAGACTGCGCAAAGGCAAAGACTATGCCATAACATCGTCCTGTTTTTCCACCAACTTTCTGTGTTTACTCTGATCCAGTCACCGTCCCCTTTCTTCAACACACTTCTGCACGTCATTCAGCCATTTATCCCTTGGTATTCCTCTTGGTCGTTTCTTTCGCGTCTCCATTTCATGTAAGTTCTTGGAATTCCTTTCTATTCTGTTAAATGTCCATAGCATCTTAGTCTTGATCTTTCCATCCTGCTCTGCAAGGGTTCCTCTTTCACTATTTCTCCTACCCTTTCCTTTCCTGTCACACCGCTCAGGAACTTAATTTCATATGCCCGTAAACTGCCTACGTCGTTTTTCTTCTTTACCCATGTTTCAGGTGCATAGGTCAAGTATTGGGTTGTAGTAATACATATTTCTCCTTTGCTGTTTTGTGAGACGTCTTAGTTTCAAACCAAGCTCCCAAAACTTCGCACGAATGCTTCTGCGAGTCTGAAACGTTCAGTGATCTCCTTCTCATTTCTCCTATTTTCCTCTTGACACTTTCCACCTTCCTCAAATGCTCATTCCCAATCCTTGTTCCAGTAGTTGGTCTATTTTTCGTTGTAGTTGTAACCAGGATCTCACATTTGTTTACATTAACTTTCATTTCATGCTGTCTCAAAGTTTCTTCCCAACTAACTCATCCGCGAACAACATTGCTTTCATTTTGTCTTCACCGCTCTTGTCTGCCATTCTGCCACCATAGTCAGTAACTCAGCGAAGACCACAATGAAGAGGTAGCCGCGCGGTCAGGGGCGCCTTGCCACGCTTGGCGCGGCTCTCCCCGTCGGAGTTTCGAGTGCTCCCTCGGGCATGGGTGTGTGTGTTGTCCTTAGCGTAAGTTACTTAAATTAGATTAAGTAGTGTGTAAGCCTAGGCACCGATGACTTCCGCAGTTTGTTCCCATAGGAACTTACCATAAATTTCCAGATTTCCAATGAAGAGGAGGAGGACAATGCACTGCCCTGTTTCACACAACTTGTTTCCTGTTACCAATCCGTCCTTTCATTTCCTCTTTCACACAACACACATTTCCAGAGTACATCTCTCCCACTCTGATTGTTGTCTGTTTTTCCACTCCTAATCCAGTGCTTCCCTGACCTTTCTCCAACAGACACTATCAAATACCTTTTCTATATGCAGAAAGGCCATTACAAGTGCAAGGTGAGCATGTCATTTTGATTTTTGCAAGTTATCGAAGTGCACGTCAGAGAGAGAGAGAGCAAATTATGTTACTGTTAAACAGTCTTTGGTCTTGTTATGCATAGTCTTCGCCTTTGTGCAGTCTGATATAGTCTTACTTGAAACGTGGTAGGTGAAGGACGTATTCAGAAGTGCTGTGTTGACTTGTGATTGTATCTGTTAGATGAAGGCAGATTTATTGTAAAGGACACCAAGGATGAATATGATGTATATACTCGAAAGCGAAGAGAATATAAATTTTGAATAATGTTACTATTTCTGACGAGAAGAAGTTTGAGGTAAGACTGCAACACTGCTCAGCTAATTTTTTAGAATAATTATTATCAGCTAGTTAACTGGCTCTGTGCTGAGAGAGGGAGACGACCCTCTGGCGAAACAAGCCCTGTACTGTTTGAGAGATACAGAGGCGAACGAGTATGCCGGGATTTACCCCAGTTCACTGCTATTAGCGCAACGTCATCATAACGCGCCTGTAAGTAACATACAAGTTTGCACCCTAATTTAAGAATTAAATTAGAAATTAAAGTAGCTTTTCCAAACGTTCTCAAAATATGCTTCAGTATATTAATGTTTAAACTGTTAAATCTCAGAGTGATCAGATGAATATGTTTCCGGAAATGCATCGTTTCAAATAAAAAACAAGTAGCGCTGAATAATAAAACTAGAAAGCCAATAATTGTTCAGAATGTGCAAATGTATGTCAAAATCATCTGTTACAAGTCTCAACTTGATAGGAGCAATAATTTGGTCAAAATCGGTGTTTTTGCGAAAAATTGTACGCGCTAAATATTAGACTTAGAAAGATGAAAATTGGTATGAAGTGTCAGTTTCATATAAAAACCTTAGCTGTGTGATCCCAGTAAGCTACCTCTAATAGTTTTACGTAATTTACAAGAAACAAAACCTGGAATAAAATCGTCCTTATTTGTAATAGATTAAGTGTTATTTATATTAATGGAAGAAAGTTCTGATTACAGCACTTGATTACATCCATTAAATAGTGAAGATGTATCACGTTTCAAGACCTTAACGTAAATAACAATAAACTCAAGGTCTCTTAAAGGTGTGGTTTAGAGGTCATGTTCTACTGTCGGTTCCATTCTACAAATTCTTGCATGCAAAGTTTAAATGCAGTCGAGCTGAAACTTTTTCTGTAATTACATCCAACACTTAGAAATTACGAAGACTCTAAATTGTTTCGTGACCGAGTCATTTAATAACATATGTCGGAGATAGCGACCATTTAGATACTGCTACCTGAGCATGAAGCAGATGACTGCAGAGGGTCCCTTCGGCCATCCGCTGCGCCCATATATAAATACAGCCTGAGAGGCAGTGACTTCACCTCGAACCCAGCTGCCGTACGGTCCGCGTCAGTGAAACGCCGGCTTACACGCTGCCTCGGGTGACGTCACAGCCAGTCTGGTACTAAACGCGTGTTCAGTAAGAGTAGAAAGTAAACTCGCGAGGACTGTACTCCATCACGGATCGTTTGGATTTCTGAAGAGACACATCGAGCCCTGTCCGCGTCAGTCAAACGCCGGCTTACGCGCTGCCTCGGATGGCGTCATAGCCAGGCTGCAAGTAACCGCATGTTTTCAGTACGATTGGAAGTGAACTTGCGTGGACTGTACACCGTCCTGGATCGCTTAGATTTCGCGGAAATAGCTGTTTGTGCGCCGCCCGTAATGTAACAAAACCAAGAGGCAAGTGGTGAGATTATTTTCCACTTTTGGGGCGGGAAATTAACTTTGATAATTAGAAGTCAGGACGATTGACTATTTTAACTGGAACTTACCGTGGAGGTCGCCTCTGAACTACAACTAGTGCTATTTATGATAGGATCATTATTATTGTCATTACCATTAACATTACTATGTTCTGCGTGTGAATTTTTCTGAATGTAATTGAATCAGTTAGAATTCAAAACTTTAATTTAGAATCATAGTTCCTGACACCGATGAGTAAATAGAGAGTAGAGAGATTTCTGTCAGTAAACACAAGAGGAATGTGGATTGACAGACTGGAGACTATGGTCAGTATGTTCTCCATCGCTTTTTGGCAGACCCAAAGATACAGTTTTTAGGCTCTAGTAAAAAGACGGCGAAGCAGTAATACAGTATTTCTTACTCTTGAGATTAATCCGCCGCCCCACAACCCCTTTCCCTGAGTCATAAAAAGAAGCAACAAGAGAAAGAATACACAGGAGGTATTTGGGATACTAATGATAACGTCTTTTTTTTTTATTTTTTTGCTGTATTCCTTTTACCATGACATAGGATAAGAGTGTTTTATAAATATTTGTCTACTAACATGTGTGACACTGCAGACTAACTCTCTTCATGTATTTACATACGATGTAAAATAATACCATGCATTGCTTTAGCTTAAGGAATTTTCGGGTTGTATTTGCCTCTTACACTTATATCATTTATTCAGAACTTTTATGATGCATATTCTCTGTATAAATTGTTACTATAGGATGTGGCGCCATTATTATAATAATTATGTTAAGAGTATTACTGTAGTGAGCTCTCATAAGTCGTGAAAGATGTGTAAGGAGGAAGCAAAGGGAGAAAGGTAATATAGGAAGTTGTGCAACATATATGTGAGCAAGGAAATGGTTACAAAGATGAATTTGAGATGAGAAATGGTTAGGTAAGGCAAATATGAGAAGTGATTAGGTGGGGCAAAGATGACAACTGGTTAAATAGGACGACTGAGCTAAATAATATGAACTTATATGAATGTATGAAATATATGACGGAAAGGAGCAAAAAGATAAAGTGGTGGTATTTGTTGGAATTATGATGAAATTACGGGTAAAATATTAAGAGGTGTACAAACTAATGGATGAAATATAACTAGATAAAATGCTAATTGCTGAGGTACAATAATAGTCTGGCGTTTGACTGACTGCATCAAGTATTCTTTGATGTGAACCTGGGCTACTCCCTAACCCGTGTTTTTTCTGATTACAAACACATCAAAAAAACGTTTTGTATCACCCCACTTCCCAGAATTCCTGAAGATAGATGTTGACTATGGATATTGTATCACAGACGCAGTCCCTTTGACTGTTCAGAGATGTCACTAAACCCGCCCAAAGATGTATACAACCATGCATGAGCAGCGCCTTTAAGACGGAGGGGGTCCGACAGCCGATCAGTTAAAGTCATTCCACCAGGAAGGAGGTACCCAGCTCTTCTTGTCTGTAGTTCAACCATGCCTAGACGGTCAGTACCGTGGTTCGATCGCTTCCACATTGTTACTTTGTGCCAGGAAGGGCTCTCTACAAGGGAAGTGTCCAGGCTTTCCGAGTGAACAAAAGCGATGTTGTCCGGACACGGAGGAGATACAGAGAGACAGGAACTGTCGATGAAATGTCTCGCTCAGGCCGCCCAAGGGCCACTACTGTAGTGGATGACTGCTACCTACGGATTATGGCTCTGGGGAACCCTGACAGCAACGCCACCATGTTGAATAACGTTTTTCATGTACCCACAGGACGTCGTGCTACGACTGAAACTGTGCGCAAGAGGCTGCATGATGCGCAACTTCACTCCCGACGTCAATGGCGAGGTCCATCTTTGCAACCACCACTACACCATGCAGCGCAGTATAGATGGACCCAACAACATGGCGAATGGATAGCTCAGAATTGGCATCACGCTCTCTTCACCGATGAGTGTCGCATATGCTTTCAACCAGACAATCGTCGGAGACGTGTTTGGAGGCAACCCGATCAGGCTGAACGCCTTAGACATACCGTCCAGTGAGTGCAACAAGGTGGAGGTTCCCAGCTGTTTTGAGGTGGCATTATGTGGGGCCGACGTACGCCACTGGTGGTCATGGAAGGCGCCGTAACGGCTGTACGATACGTGAATGCCATCTTCCGACCGATAGTGCAACCATATCGGCAACATATTGGCGAGACATTCGTCTTCATGGACGACAATTCGCGCCCCTTTCGTGCACATCTTGAAAATGACTTCCTTCAGGATAACGACATCGCTCGACTAGAGTGGCCAGCATGTTGTCCAAACATGAACCTTATCCAACATGCCTGGGATAGACTGAAAAGGGCTGTTTATGGACGACGTGACCCACCAACCACTCTGAGGGATCCATGCCGAATCGCCGTTGGGGAGTGGGACAATCTGGACCAACAGTGCATTGACGAACTTGTGGATAGTATGACACGACGAATACAGGCATGCATCAATACAAGATGACGTGCTACTGGGTATTAGAGGTACCGGCGTGTAGAGCAATCTGGGCCACCACCTTTGAAGGTCTCGCTGTATGGTGGTACAACATGCAATGTGTGGTTTTCATGAGCAATAAAAAGCGCAGAAATGATGTTTATGTTGATCTCTGTTCCAATTTTCTGTACAGGTTCCGGAACTCTCTGAACCGAGGTGATGGAAAAGTTTTTTGATGTGTGTATATTTGTGTTCTTACCTGTGTGTCTGACCACTATCCTCGTATGTTTATTTCTTGTGTATGAACACTATCCTCGTGTGTCTCTTTCTGCCTTAATCTCTAAACTTTTGTGTATTTCAGTGACGTCCAGGTAAACATACTTATTAGAATAGATTTAGAATTTTCAGTAGATCATTCTGTACTCTTATAACAATTGTTTTTTATCATGCCTGTTATGGTACACTGTGCCACTTGATTTACTTGTTTCTGTAATTCATTATTGTAAAATCATGACGCTACTTTCTTTTGACTTTTCTTGTAGACATAGGAATCTGTTGTTACCATTACACTACATGCGCATTCCACAAGTATAACTATGTAGAATCCTATTAATCCTAATATAGATAATTATATATTGTAAATGGAACAAATAGTAGTTGATTGACCATTCACCAAAAACAACTGAAAGTTGCCAGGGCAGAAGAAATACGTGTACTGATTATATGCTGAAACGTTCTCTGCCAAATACTGGCATACTTCACCGACACAAGCTGCAACTGAGTTCCATAAGGTACTATTCGATACTACAAGATGGATTTGTCAATGAGTCTACAGTCTGCCTCAAGAAGATACTACTAAGTATGTTAGTGTTTGTGAATGTGTGAGGTTGTCAGCTGAGAGTTGTGCTTAGGGTCACTGAGTCTGCTGCCCCGTAACTTCCCACAACAGTGACATAATTGCATCGAGCTAAAGAAAGTTTGTTCGTTTATTCAAATGACTCTGAGCACTATGGGACTTAACTGCTGAGGTCATCAGTCCCCTAGAACTTAGAACTACTCAAACCTAACTAACCTAAGGACATCACACATATCCATGCCCGAGGCAGGATTCGAACCTGCGACCGTAGCAGTCTCGCGGTTCCAGACTGTACCGCCTAGAACCGCTCGGCCGACGTTCGTTTATTACAAGGACACTTTTCTACCTATCTTCATCATGCAAATTACTACTGTCATATGTAACTGTGCTTCAGAAATGTAGGCCTTGTGTGATACATGTACTGTAACGTATTTGCTGTGTGCTACAAAAACAGCGTAGATCTTCAGTGCTACTTCCATACAAAGTGTGACATATAAATATTGAAAATAGCCCTGTGCAGAACGTTCTCATAGATATCATAAAACATGATAACCTAGTTGTAGTGAATTCTGTTGATTACTTCACTCACATGTTCTTGAATTTTGTCCATATTTTTTAGTTCTCACTCCACACCACCCTTATTCATACGATACAGCCACTGTTTCCCAACGCCTTCATCTCTGGTACCTTCACTATTTCGACGATTACTTCATCCACACCTGGTGTCTTTCTTTCTTTAGTCTTGTTCTGTGCCATTTCCACTTCTTTCCATGGCAGGTCTTCCCCCTCCCCCCCCCCCCCCGTAGTTTATTTCTACCTCCTTTAGTCCATTATGCTCATCTCCAAGACTTTCGAATTTGGCATGTGCTCGAAGTACTCCATCCACACAATGTTACTATCTCTTTTCATCCACACGAACGACTTCTAATTTTATTGGCCTTCTTTCTTTTTCTTGAACGGATGATGCAAATTTCATCTAATGTTGAAGAGGTATAATTTATCATGTGCGTTATTTGTTTTCATTCATGTACACCAAAATGTGTACATTTGTTTCTATCGATACATACTATGAACGTTACTTTGAAGTGCGTGACATATTACTTAGTATGATTCTTCATTTTACGGATTCTTTCCGGCCGAATCACGTGTGTATCGCAAGAAGCATGACCTTTTAAACTGTATTCTCCGTTCCAAAGAGATCGCGAAAAAGCCGACAGGCAAAGTTAGTAGAAATTCGTGGGATTATAAAAAGATGGAACAGAAGCATACAATCACTTCCACTGTCATACCTTAAAGGAAGATCTTGTCAAGAAACCGTCCTAAGTAAAATTACAGACCGAATGCTTTTATTCAGTCACTCATCGAACTGTCTGGTGTGGCAATAGAAGACAGCAAAATCAAAGCTGATGTTTTAAATTTCGCATTTAAAAAGTTGTTCATGCAAGAGGATATTTCAGAGATATCACTGTTTGACAGTCCCTGAGACTCCTATATCAATGACATCCGTGACGTAGAGAAGTAACTGAAAAAGTTGGAAAAAAAATCGCCATGCCCGGCTGGAATTCCTATTCGGTTTTACTGGGAGTACTCTATCTAAGTGACCGCTTTTAGTCCCAACCAACTGTGTATAAGAAAGGTAAGAGAATGGACCCGCAAAACTATAAGCAAATAGCTGCCGAATTCTTGAACTTATTCTGAGTTGGAATAGACTAAATTACTTCGAGGTGGGAAAACTTATATCCAAAGCTCAGTACGGATTTAGTAAGCAATACTCGTGCGAAACTCAGCTTGCCCTTTTCTCAAATGAGATCGTACGACCATGGACAAAGGGCAGCAGACACATTACATAGCCCTAGAGCTTCGCAAAGCGTTTGACACAGTGCCGCACTGCAGACTGTTAACGACGGTCGGAACGTGTGGGGTAGGTCCTCAGATATGCGAGTGGCTCGGAGACTTCTTATGTAATAGAACTCAGTACATTTTCATGCTGTTCCTCAGAGAGAAGGGTATCGCCTGGAGTGCCCCAGAGGAGTGTAAAACGACCACTCCTATACTCTATATACACTGGTGTGCGAGACTTAAGGACGGAAGTAACTTTCGCACGACTTGTCACTGTCACGTAACATAGCTCTATGAAATTTGGACCATACATACAAAGAATTACTACAGTATAACATTGGAGGTAATTGAAAGAAATACGCAATGAGACGAACAGAAATGACAATGTTATTTAAAGACAATTATTACACTGTACTCAACGCTATTTGTAATGGTTCGCTGGACATAACAATAGACGGGTCATGGGTCTTAATAGTGTGCGTGTTTATCACGGACATATTCTGCAACGTACACCCGCGCAAGGCACAAGGAGCAAGGAGTAGGGCGTCCATTCCTCGACAACTGCTGGGTGGTCAGTGATGCATGTGAAACTGTTGCAATACATGTCCCCACAGCATCCCGCATGTGCTCCATGGGATTCAAGTCCGGGTCACCGGCAGGCCAGTCTATTCGCCTAACATCCTCACCTTCCTAGGGCTCCTCCACCTGCGTTGTTCCACATGATCGCGCATTGTCACCCACAAACATGACGTCAGGTCTGAATGCACCCTTAAAAGACGCACGTCGGCAAGTAGTACAGTGTTACAATAACGTTGACCGGTAAATGTATCGTTTTCAGTGATCTCTCCTCACAACATAATACCCGGACCACCAAAACGATTATGTTCGACAATGTTCCTAGCTTTACTACGTGATCCCACCTCCCGTCTTGCGATGGTACGTAATGCACCCAGGAACTCAGTCGAACATTGTAAGGCAGTGTACTTTCTGTCACAACACTGTCTACAACACTAGGAGAAAGGACGATCTTCACTATTCAAGGTTAAATCTAACTTTGGCTCAGAAGGGGGTAAATTATGCTGCTACAAAAGTCTTTGGTGACTTACCTAATAGCATCAAAAGTCTGACAGATAGCCATATAGCATTTAAAAGGAAATTAAAAGAATTTCTTAATGGCAACTCCTTCCACTCATTATATGAATTTTTGGATATATTAAGTGGGTAATTTCCCAACTTCCACAAAGAAAATAAAAATATTGAGTGTCATGTAATATTTTGTCTAATGTAATATCTTGTATAGACACCTTTTATTAATCTGACACGTTGCACATCATTACGAAGTGTCGTATTCATGATCTATGGAACAAGTACTAATCTAATCTAATCATATGAAATCTACATAGACTGTTGATGGGTCGGTCAAACGACATGTAGTTATTAGTATCAGTTCTAAAATACGGTACCCTCCACTAATAAATTAGAACAAAAGTGACCTTTGTTACTCATCATTAAAGCTGTCAGTGGCTCAGAAGGAGTTCAACATGCAAAAACAACAATTTGTGGTGATCTGCGCAATAACATTACATGTATAAGAGATAGCAAGGTAAGTTTTAAATCTAACCTAAAATCATTTCTTCCGGATAAATCCTTATATTTCGTAGATAGGAGGAAAAAACTAAGTTGTGAGCGTAGCTGCATGAATAAGGCTGAAAATAATATATAATTAATATTAAAACTAATCATACATACATATCCTGTAAATTGACTAATTCCAAGCAAGTATGATAAAAGAAACCGTTCAAATTCTTTATCTGACATATAATTAACTCTACTGTTCCGCTTTTGCAAGTAGACTCACTTAGCTGAGACACTTTGGAGAGCCTCATCAGCCCAGCACCACAGTTTCGTATAACAACAGGATCTTCCGCAAAATACAATAATCGGTTTCATGTGTAAAACATGACAGCAATAGGTTTTATGCTGAAAACAGATACGTCCTAAGTTCTAAATAGTATAATAACTGAGAAACTAGTAATTCGATTTTTCATTAGTGGAATTCGTTGAAACGGTCTCGTTTGGAACTCACTACTAGCAGCAGAAATTACTGCAGTTCCATTTGAAAAAGCGAAGTTTACCCCGCTATCTCTGTAATTAAAATATCAAATAAAAGAGATTATACGGTTTCGAAAATATTTTAGGTGAACTGCTTTGCTGAATCACTCTGCAAACATTATGCTCTCTCCACTTAAGGTAAGCAGACAAAAAATTAGTCACCTTCGTCCTGACAGTATTCAACGCCCGTACAAGCACTGATAAAAGCTGCGATTTACTGTGAGGTGAATTGGGGGAGGATGTCGGAGATACCAGTGACCAACAGCTCTTACTGCGATAGCGCACACAGGTCTTTTACAATGCGTGGACTACCAAGTATCTCTGTCTAATTTTCCAGACCAAGTGGAATTTGTATTGGCATTGACTGACTGTTCCGTCGGTTAATGGTAGAATATTTTATAAATTACGAATGAAACACACACAACTCTGATGTAATATTCCATAACATTTTTTATTTATTTGAGAACCGGCAGTTGCGCTATCATCACGGACAAAGATAAGTATGTGATGCAGTGAAATAGTGTTGGATTAAAGATTTTATACTAATGCTTATACAGAGTATTTCCATTTCCAGAGATGAAAAAATTAACATTAGAATTAGGAATGAAACAAGAGGAGTTATTTCAGATTAAATGCGATGTAGGATTATTTAAGAAAAATAAAATATGTGACACATTAACTAATTAACTATAGACAAATTACAACAGTTGTATATAGAAGTAAATAACTGAATAATAAATTTTCGATGACATGTTCCAAGATGTGCCTGAACAAAATAATCTTGTCTTTAATAGGTCCTAAATTACAAACAGATCAGATATAATTGGGATATTATGCACAAGAGTGAAGCAGCTGTGATTAAACGAAGTAAAGAAAAATTTAACACAATGGGAGAAATTATGGTAACTGAAATGAAGGAAAGAGGGCGTGTAAGTAAGAAGTGTAACTTACAACATGACCTGGATGGGATGATGACTATTATCTGCGGTTAGAAGTGGCGAGTAGGGGAACTGTGTCTTGTCATTTAGTATTAAGCTAGGGTAGATGGATATCTGTTTATTCATTACAATTATTTCAAGGCATTTATTGTTCGATTATTTACTTCTATGTACAACTGTTGTAATTTGTCTGTAGTTCATTAGCTAATGTGTCACATATTTTGTTTTTGTTAAATAATATCGCATTTACACTGAAATAATCCCTCTTGTTTCATTCCTAATTGTAGCATTAACTTTTTCATCTCTGGAAATAGAGATACTCTGTACATGGACTAGTTTAAAATCTTTGATCCAAAAAAGTTTCACTGCATCACATACTTGTCTTTGTAACTGATGGCGTAACAGCTGAAAACTGGTTCGTATAACAAATAATTATTGTAGTAGAATATTACATTAGTGTTGTGTGTGTTTCATTTATAATGAATGTATATTTATCCCTTCAAGTTTTTCCGGCCAATCAGCCTCACATTAGCCGAATGTAAGAAATTGTTGCTATGTTGGAGTGGTTTACTCGACCTTCTTAGGGTTAATGCTGGACTGGTTCCCTTACAAACCGTCACTGTAATATTCTGTCTCATCGTTGTTCAGTACGAGTCAATCTCCAGCTGTGGTGTGACTTCCTGAATGAACGTGACTGCAGAATTACTGTGCTAGGTGACGTGCAGACAGGAAAACAGTTGTGTACTTCATTTCGAAGCAGCTGTTCTTATTCAGAGTACACGTCGCCACAATCAAGAGTCCTGTTTCCCTGGATCTACCTGCATTCAGAACTTCGCAGAAGCTCTTCAAATGCCACTACCCCTTGCAGACAACCGTCCTGGGCTCCGCGGGAACCACAACGCTCCACATGATTCACATATAGTCAGAAACGTGATTTCTGCCACCACGTAAGACATTTTCGGCAGTCCAGTTTGAAACCCTGGTACGTATCTTTCTTAACATACCTGTATTATGTCTAGTAGTATGAAGTTGATGAGATCCAGATTTTAGAAAGTGAAATACTTCAGGCGTCGAGAACAGGAAAGAATGGTAAATCACCGGGACCAGGCAATATCAATCTGGAGTGTCGGAAATATGGTGGTGACAAAATTGTGAAACTGATAACACAGCTCTTCAACAAAATGATACATGGAGATTCAATACCCAACGAGATGAAGCTAGGTTACATTAATACAATATCTAAGAAAGGGGATCGCAAAATTTGTTCAAACTATCGAGAAATTTGTTACAAACAGATGAATGAGAATTTTTGCGAAAGTAATTAAAAACGAACTGGAAAAAAATTTTAGAACCCAAGAAGAACAATGTGGATTCACGGCTGGGAGATCATGTGTAGACCATATTTTCACATTACGACAGATTTTGGAGAAACATAGGGAAAAATCAAAAAATATAGGATTAATTTTCATAGATCTAGAAAAAGCGTATGATACTGTTCCAAGAAAATTACTTTGGAGAGCACTACATATGGCAAACATAAACCCTTCCTTGATTAAAATAATACAACAGATGTATAAAGATAACATTTTCCAAGTGAAAGTTGGTAATAAGCTTTCACAGAAATTTAGAACAAGCAAAGGCCTTTACAGGGCTGTCCCATGTCACCATCATTATTTAAAATCTATATAGATATTAGCCTTAGAACATGGTCTCGTAAATGAAATAGTATGGGATTAGAAATAAGAGATGGAGTTTACCTACATCATTTATTATTTGCTGAGGATCAAGTAGTCGTAGCACAGGATGGGGATGCTAACTATATGTGCAATCAACTAGCAGCAGCATACAAAACTTGGGGTTTGAAGATTAATTACCAAAAAACAGAATACTTGACTAATGATTCAGATGAGCTATACATTGAAGGAAAGAAAATCAAAAAAATAAACACTTTCTGTTATTTGGGATCTATTTTAGAAATCAAGGGAAAATCAGAGTCAGAAATCAATAAAAGAATTAGTAGCGGACGGAGGGTCATTGGGATGCTTAACTCAGTCTTATGGAGCAGGAATGTAATGAGCAGAACTAAAAAATTAATATACAAATCCATATTAGAGAGTGTGGTTCTGTATGGAACGGAGACCTGGACAATTAACATGTAGGACATTAAAAAATTACAAGCTCTAGAGATGGACTTTTGGAGAAGATCGGCAAGAATCTCCAGGAAAGAAAAGATAAGGAACACCGAAGTAATAAGGAGAATGGAAATAAAAGAAAGAATATATGATGTAATGGATACGAAGAAATTACAGTGGTACGGGCATGTACGACGAATGGAGAAAACCAGAACACCAAAATTGATACTGGAGTGGGAACCGGAGGGGAGAAGAAGAAGAGGACGACCTATGACCACCTGGCTCCAAAATGTACAGCATACAATGAGGAGAATGGGCGCAGAGGAAGAAGACACACAAGATCGAAACACCTGGAGAAATATTTTGAGAATATAGTTTAAGAACGCTTATTGTTTGTATTGTAATTTCCAAGTAAATTATTATGTTGGAGATAAGCCTCTGTAATGAGGAAAAGCTCAAAATAATAATAAAAATATAGTATTTTATTTCGTAGATTATATGTACACTTAACGTACTTCAGTGACAACAAATTTCTGACGCAACTAGTTTCTTCTCTACAACGTATTCTAGTATTACGTACGTCCTTGGTTCCGAAACTAAAGTTTTAGAAAACTTGATGACGTGATTTTGTTTGCATGATGCTCTCTCTAACTGCACTAGTAGTCTCATTTTGTTCTTGTGTGTTTTGTTTTCCAGGTATGTTACACTATGTGATAAAAAGTATCCGGACAACCCCAAAATCATACGTTTTTCATATTAGGTGCATTGTGCTGCCACCTACTACCAGGTACTCCATAACAGCGACCTCAGTAGTCATTAGACATCGTGAGAGAGCAGAATGGGGCGCATCGCGGAACTCACCGACTTAGAACGTGGTCAGGTGATTGGGTGTCACTTGTGCCATACGTCTGTACACGAGATTTCCACACTCCCAAACATACCTAGGTCCACTGTTTCCGATGTGGTACTGAAGTGGAAACGTTAAGGGGCACGTACAGCACAAAAGCGTACAGACCAACCCCGTGTGTTGACTGACAGAGACCGCCGACAGTTGAAGAGGGTGGTAAAGTGTAATAGGCAGACATCTATCCAGGCCATCACACAGGAATTCCAAGCTTCATCATGATCCACTGCAAGTACTATGAGAGTTGGGCGGGAGGTGGGAAATCTTGGATTTCATGGTCGAGTGGCTGCGCATAATCCACACATCACGCCGGTGTAAGGACACCTCGCTTGGTGTAAGGAGCGTAAACATTGGACGATTGAACAGTTGAAAAACATTGTGTGGAGTTACAATCCACGGTACACGATGTGGCGATCCGATGGGAAAGTGTGGATATGGCGAATGCTCGGTGAACGTCATCTGCCAGCGTGTATAGTGCCAACAGTAAAATTCTGAGGCGGTGGTGTTATGGTGTGGTCGTGTTTTTTATGGAGGGGACTTGCACCCCTTGTTTTTTTGTGTGGCACTATCACAGCACAGGCCTACACTGATGTTTTAGGCACCTTCTTGCTTCTCACTGTTTAACTCGGGGATGGCGATTGCATCTTTCAACACGATCGAGCATCTGTTCATAATGCACGGCCTGTGGCAGAATGGTTACACGACAACAACATCCCTGTAATGGATGGCCTGTACAGAGTCCTGACCTTGGGATGTTTTGGAACGCCGACTTGGTGCCAGGCCTCACCGACCGACATCGTCAACTCTCCTCTGTGCAGCACTCCGTGAAGAACGGGCTGCCATTCCCGAAGACACTCTCCAGCACCTGATTGAACGTATTCCTGCGAGAGTGGAAGCTGTCATCAAGGTTAAGGGTGGGCCAACACCATATTGAATTGCAGCATTACCGATGGAGGGCGTCACGAACTTGTAAGTCATTTTCAGCCAGGTGTCTGGATACTTTTGATTACATATCTCATGTAAACTCGAGTCCTAGATACCACAGTTACTCTGCTTTTTCTGTTTGCTACACTATGGGTTTTCGGCACATGTCATCTTGTTTCTGATACTGTTTGTTATTTTCGTCTTCTGTTCCTTTTCTTAAATCCAATTCCGAGTTATGCTGTCAGTTAATTTCATTTAACGGATCTTCTAAATCCTTTCTAATTTCACCTCTAATGACAATGTTATCTGTGGGACTCTTTTATTATTATTATTCTTTCTCATTCAATGGTGCCGCTTTGATTTGAAAAATAATCGGGAGTAATGAATCGTATCCTTTAATACATCTCATTTAACACTAAGTTGTATTTCTTGAAGCTTCTCTTTCGGCTCTGAGTTTGTAATTTTTATTATTTCATTAGAAATTAGCAATTTAGCATTGCTGTAAAGACAGTAATCTGGCGAGGTGTCTGGAAAAGTAATTTATTAAGACAACTCGAGTTGTCTTTCCAAGTATAATTTGCACCACAAAGGTAAAAGAATCGTAGTATGTCCACTGAAACTTATCTTTGATAAAAACGAGCCAAAATGTTTCGAATTATAAAGTATACTGACGGAAAAAGAAATCGCAACACCAAGAAGAAGTTGTGCGACGTAAATGATAGTTGGTAGGAGCGTTTCTACATCTGAAAGGTAATTTCTGCTCAAATTTCGGACCAGCTGCGCCACTATGAAGATGCTAATCAAGCTTCTCGTAGCCCCATTACACGATCCTCCCCGTCCTTCCATTCCCTCTCCGCCTTCAATTTATGTATAACGCATTAACAGCTGAGAATTCTGCGTAATGTCTGTTCTTTCGAACATGTCCGAAAGAACGCACACCACGCAATCATATAATTATTATGTTTCATTGACCAAGTGACAGGTCGTAACAGAGTTATTCGTTATGTACCGATTACTCAGACCACAAGATATTTAAGTATGATTGTTACTTTGTAAGGTATTTGAGCCGTGCTCACTCCCAACTATGCGTTTTCGTGAACTTGGCTGTCTATATGTGTTTGGTTTCCCGCCCTTGTAGCGGTTACGCCGTGGTTCTTCTTCCTTCTACGTGTGGCAGCAGCGATGTGTATCGATATTTGCACCGTGTACTATCTTGGGTTTTGTGCATATAGTTTCTGGCTAGGGGGTCTGCGGGCAGTCGGTCGGTTGCTGTGGACCAGGGAAGTTATCTCCGAGCGGTGCAGTAGGCTGGGTCCGCTGGCGGTCCCTGCGCAGTGCCGGAACGTGTGTGTAGCTATCCAATCGCTACAAGCTTCGTGATTCACCAACCGAGGACGTCAAAGTTGAGTAGTGGTTTCAAGTGCCCAAGCCACGTCCATTCACATTGTGTGGCTCGTTTCTGTGGTTCGTTGTTGGGGAGGTTTTCCTGTGAGCAACACCGAGTGTTTGTATCGCTGAAATTTAGCCACCATGCGGCAGAATTAACTATATTGGTTGACTACAATTCAAGTGCCCCAGCGGAATTTTCTACCTTGTTGTCGTTAGTGTTCAGGTTGCCTGCCCTGGACACTAACGTAATTTCAGGCAGTGTCCTTTCCTCACCTGTTGTCGCTGTCCAACACGGTGTGTAGTTTTGACAGCTTAATATATATACATATTTGACTGTCGATAATCACGCCCGTAACATTTTGTGTTTGAATTCACGTTTACCGATTGGTGACAAGCAAGTCGTTTGTCGGTCGGTCCGTGGTTGTCCCTTAGTTGGGTTCCGACTGATCAAGTGTAGTTGGGCTCACCACCTGTCTCACCTAAGTGAACCAGGGCAGACCGACAGCCTGGAGTCTTCAGAATGCTGTTCTCTTTATTGTCTTTCCACCGATGTTTAATTGTCTGTTTATAATCTCTCATAGCCAATTATTCAAAAAATCTTGGTTTTACCGTGTTTTATGAAAGTAAGTTTGAATTCCGGCAAGTGGATATTTGCTGAAAGGTTATTGCTGTTGTGTTGTCTTTTCTTTTAGTCCGGTTTCAACTACTCAAAACTTAACGTTTACGGCTATATTTTTTTAAATTTTGGAAAATTAATTGTGGGCCTTCTGCCTTGGAACCTTTCTCTTAAAATTACCTTTCAAGCTTAAACATTGCGGCATTCTTCCTTTGAAAAGTTACGGTAATTTATTTTATAAACTTGAAAATTTTACTGTGGGTCTTCAGCCGTTTGTATTGCATCATGTTTATGTTTGTCTATCCACCCTTGCCTTGAGGCTTTCAGCCTAGCTGTGATTATATATATATATATATATATATATATATATATATATATATATATATATATATATATATATAATTTTTTTATTTATTTGTAATTGTAACTGCGTGGTTTCAGTCACTTGAAATTTACCTTGTTGATTTTTAAGATTTCTTGTTTGCAGGCGTTCAGCCGTGAAATATTTGGAGTCTGAAACTCGTAGTTGTAAAAGTTCAGCTATGTGCCGCTTGGTTGTCAACGTGTTATTAAATTACAATAAATTACAATTTTAAGATGAAACTGATCCCAACCTTATTTGGCCCTTTCCACAATCCAAGTCACCTGTTCTGCCCAGCGGGTTTAGCGGGCGTATCAGTATTACTGATGACGTGTGAGAATCTTGCGATTAAATTTTCAAGGCGAATGTATTCTAGCCGATTGTCTCGTTAAAATAACACTTGCTCTTCTTGTGTTCGAGGCATAAAATGCACTTCGTGGCTTGCAGTGTACTATAGAGAAGAGAAGCATGGCTGATAGAAGAGGAGTGGTGATGGTGGTCATGGTGGTGGTGGTGGTGGTAGTGGTGGTGGTGGTGGTACTCACTCAAAGAACTCGCGGGCGGGGCTGACGGAGCGGTTGGTGCGCGCGAGGGAGAAGACGGGCGTGCAGTCGGCCGTGTTCCACGGGTTGTCGCAGCTCGTCCACGGCAGCTCCGAGCGGAACGACGCGAACAGGTAGTAGACCGCCCAGCCGATGATGGTGTTGTAGTACATGCCCATGTACACGTCGATCAGGCAGATGGCGTAGCCCACACCTGCAACACCGCGACCGCGCTCCGTTACAGTCCGCTCCGGGCTGTTTCCCTGCGCGGAACAAGTGTAACGTATATTGTGTGTCTCGTCCCTGCCCCTTCTTCTAAAACAAGCCCAAAGGCTTTCTCTAATAATATACTGACGAAAAAAATTAGTTACACCAAAAAATAATTAATGCAGGGTAATGAAATTTCAGGAATACATTTGTCCATGCAACATATTTAAGTGATAAATTGCAAGATCACAAGTTAGTGTAAGTGCAAGATAAGCCGTTGGAAATGTGAAATGCAAGTACATTAGTAACCGGTGTAATCGCCAGAATGTTGAAGGCAAGCATGCAGACGTCCATGCAATTCCTTGTACAGGTGCCGGATCTCAGTTTGTGGAATGGAGTTCAATGTCTCTTGCACTAGGTCGGCGAATACATAGACCGACGATGTCCCATATGGGCTCGATTGGAGACAGATCTGGTGATTGGGCAGTCCAGCCACACAGACAGATTGGTTCCAGACTCTCAACTGGTTTCCTTCTAACCAACAGACAACTGTCTCTGGCACCGATACAAAACCAGCTTTCATCAGAAAACACAACAGACCATCGCACTGCCCCCAGTGAGATTTCGCTTGATACCGCTAAGTCGGAAATGGTGGCGGTTTGGTGTCAGTGGAATGCATGCTACAGGGCGTCTGCCCCGGAGCTGTCCATGAAGTAAACGATTTGTAACAATCCAATGTGTTACTGTGGTGCCAACTGCTGCTCAAATTGCTGCTGTAGATGTAGTATGGTGCCACAGCCATATGCCCAACACTATGGTCTTCTCTCTCGGTAGTGGCACGTGGGCATGTGCAGCCCGGTTTTCTTGCTATCGCACATTCTCGCCACCGCCACTGCTAGCAATCACGTGCAATGGCTGCATTCACGACAAGTCTTTCTGCAGTATCGCACAAGAACCATCGCGCTAGTCGTAGCCCTATTACACTACCTCGTACAAACTCAGTGAAGCGTAGATAATCGCGTCTTTGCCACCTTAAAGGCGTTCTTGACCAACATCAGCTCACCACGTCCAGTTTCAAAGTGTAACCAACGCTCACGACCGTTACAGAGTGTATTTGAAGCAAAGCTGATCTGGATCCTCTGGGCTCTTAAGCAACTGGCTCGAAATGTGAACAGACATCATCTTTCATATGTTGAGACATGCCTACAAACTTCTGTGTCTGTCGCACAACTCCTTCTTGGTGTTGCGATTTTTTTCTGTCGGTGTACAAACGCCTACATTTATCCATATTATTCTGAAATCAGGGTCCAAAGTCCAGGTTTTGACGTTCCCCAACACCTATTTAAACAGCGACTAGTAACTTACTCGCCTCTCTACTGAAGAATACTAACGCATGACACTGCAGAGACTCTTGACTAAGATGTAGGCGTTTCAAAACCTGGCGGGGCAAGTAATTTTCGTTGCCGATCAAATAAAATATTCACAACTTTCATGCCGCGTCAGTTGGTTATACATTCACGAGGTTTCGGTCGAGTGCTCTCCGTCCATTGTCAAGAGGTAGTCGAGTTGGTTACAGCTTGACGATGGCCAAGGAGCATCCGGTGGATAGCTCGCGGATAACCGGCAAAAAGGAGAGCTCCTTGGCCATGGCGGGCCAGTCGGGACGAACTGACTGTTCTGTCGTTCTGCGCCAACGGCGTCATTGGATACGGTTTGGAGGGGCATGGGATCAATGCACCACTCTCGCGGCCGTTGCCGGCTTTCTTCACCTTGGAATCGGTACTTTTCATTCAGGTAATCTCTCAGTCGATCTCAAGAGGTTGAGTGCACCACGACCAGTCGTCCCACCAAGCAAAAGTCCTATGAATAACCGGGAATCGAGCCTGGGTCTTCCAGATAGCAGCCAGACACGAGCTATAAAGGCAGACTCTTGAATATACCGGGTCTATCAAAAGTAATAGCGAGTGTATCAAAATTCATAGCGAAAAGTGACACAGGTGAAAGTATACGATGCTAGAAGCAAAAAGTTCCATCAACGATATGTCTGAAAACGAACCATTAGCGTTATAAAATATGGCCGCAAATGACTACAGTATGAAACATTGTCTTAGTATAAATGTATCTGAAATGTAAACGTTTAGATGAACCCTGTAAGTAATTGGGCTCAAATTTCGTCCATGGGCTACGGTTGAGGAATGTGGTACACACATGATGAGGCACCAGCACATGTGGTTGCTGATGTAAGACACCTAACACTCCGATATGATCGAAGATGTACTGGTCGAGCAAAGCGTCTTCCTTGGCCTCCAACACTACCTGATCTCAAACCTCTGGATTTTTCTGTTTTGAATCTTGATGTATACAACATTCCCGTTGATGCGACTGAAGAACAGAATCGAAATTGTGCTGTCTTATCAAGCTTCATTAAATGATCTGACGGTGAAAGAATTCTTATCTCAATACAGAGACGCGTGCAGTATTGCATTCAAACGCGAGGAAGACTCGTGGAGCACATCCTTCAAGGACTGGACAGTAAACTTCTGAAGTAGTATTGAATTTATCGATGAGGTAGACCATGTGTGAAATCTGAGACCATTTATATGGGGTCATAACCGAAATTTTTACGTTTCGAATACATTTGCATTAAGTAGGGCAATCTTTGAAATTTTGACACAACAGTGCTTTGTAATGCAGGCGCGTTTTCCGGTTCGTATTTATTTAATACAGGATGTACAATATACATATATATAACTCTTTGAGATTTGTTGTAACAACATTTCCCTATTATTTAATTTATAAAAAATATATATTACTTTTATTTAAAAAAGCGGTTTATAAAAACAGACGCATATTCCAATACAACGTTGTGTCAAAATTTTAAAGCATTCGGTCAAAAGCTTTCGAAGATTTGCGATTAGGAGCATTTATATTTTCTGTACACGTACATAGATATTCGTTTCTTCAAAATCTCAAATCTCCGAAAGTTCTTCACGGATAATTCTGAAATTTTGACCCAAAATTGCATTCGAATACTCACGAATATACCTACTGGAACGTCATCTCATAACAGTAGCTCTCGTTTGCTGTGACACAAACTACTGTTACCCTCTGGGGGGTTTCGAGTTTTGACCGTGCGTGTGTCTAACGGATAAAGTAACGGACAGTAATCTCGAATGTAGTGTAATTAAAAGAAAACTAAACAGGCTTTACTTTGGGGGGACAATGAAAATAGAAACGTTCATATGAATGAAACAATAAACGGTCGCCAGCCTAATTAGGCATATTAATTTGAAACATTAAGTTTAAAGAAACTTAATATCAGTTGTCGTAGTGACTTTCATTAAGATTCCCGTTGAATGGCATACTGGATACACATGAACACATGATGATCTGAGTTGTGGGTTACAGTAGTTACCATTAATGCACAGACCAGTAATCATAGAAAGCAAGATTGTATTCCACTCATAATAGTAACAGTTACAAGTACTGAGATGTTACTGCAGGAAACACTGAACTAAGGTTGGGCATGAAATGCTTTCTGACTTAACTGGCATGAAAATACCGGAAATAAAATTAAATAATACTACAATTACACAATTTATATCCTCATTTATGGAAATGCATCAGATTGCTCTAGTAGCGACAATATTCCATTTGTCTTTCTAATATGAGGAGAATATAGTGGGGACCCATATGCTGATGCTGTCTCAATAGGCAACCCTATTATTATTCCAGAAGCAAAGTTCAATTCCACCAAAAATAATTCTTAGTCCCACCTGGAATAATTTATGTTTTCATTCTTCAAAACAATTACTCAACACTGAACTCGATCAACCTCAACAGAATTATTCATGATTGCATTCAAGGCTAAATTACGTTTCAAGTAAGTCTAATTTAAGTGCCTTTTTCATCACCTGTGAAGCAGGCATTTTAGACAATAACATTTATACACTCTGGCACTGAACTTTTGCACATTTAATAAACAGAAACGAATCACTATTTTGATATAAACAGGATACTCGGTATTCTGCATACTTTGGAGGGGATCTTGCATCGGTTCATGATTAGGATAACGTTAGGGTTCAAACACAGGTTTATAACACTTGGATTACTATTTAAAACACACAAATTATCCGGTCCGTGCTATAATAAATATCTCTGAGTCGGAAGTTGGTGGACCAGTGGCAAAATAGTGGTGGCAAGCGACGTGGCGGCTAACGGTACTCACCGATCTTGATGTTGAATGCTCTTTGCTATTTCTTCTTGGCGACAGATTTTTATCGTATTAGAGCCATTCTTTATTGCCAAGAGTATGATGCAACAGCCAAATCCACATCCGAGGCAAATTTCCATACAAAATGGCTTCCAAATGCCTCCCTTGCACCCTCGACGTGTACCGTGCACTTCCGTTGCGGAGGGGGGTTCCCTACAGCTTTTACATTTCACAATACAAGTTCCCTAAGCGTGAAACAGTTTCCAATATACAAATTTTTCTTTATGCGCATACATATATTATAAAATTTCATTATTTTTAAATGTCATTTACTTTTTCCACATGTACAATGTAAACTTTTAATTTCTTGTCACAAATCAATGACCTTAACCAGCAAAGAACAAACACTTCATAATCATAGATACACATTTACATAGTATATATTCGTGTTACAATCTGATATATGGTATAAAGGGGAAACTTTATAAAAATGTAAATTTTGTTTTGTTAAAAATCGTTAATATCCGAAACTTCTTCCCAAGCGCTTTTTAATTTTCACACAGCGTTGAACTCTAACGTGGGCGTGTTTATAGGTACCTAATTCTTTAACATATTATATTTAATATATGTAAATGTAACTGATTGTGAATGTTTTGTAACAGCGTTTCCCTGTTATTAAATTCACATAAATTTTTGTATTACATATATTTCAAAATAAGTGAGTAAAACACGCACGTATACCATTGGAAAATTGTGCCAAAATTTGAAAGCAATCGGTCAACAACTTCCGGAGATTTGCAACTAGCAACATCTATATTTTCTATATAAGTACAGACGTAGATGTTCGTTTCTTCAAAATCTCAGATATCTGATAGTTCTTCATGCAAGGCTTTGAAATTTTGACGCAAAGTTGCATTCGAATAATAAAGTGTTTCTATATACCTGTTGGAACGCCATCTGCTATATATGCTAGAAGAGGAGAAAAGTTATAAAAATATAAATGTTGTTTTGTTCAAAATCGTTAATCTCCGAAAGTTCTTGACAGATTGTTTAATAATTTTGACCGAAGACATTGATATATGTCTCAAAAACCACGCATCGGATCAATAAGTGTTACAATTATAATTTGTTTGTCTCGGAGGGAAACCACACTCGACCCACCACCCCGTGTGTGGGTGGCGGGAGGCAACTTTGAAATCTTCAATGGGAACTCTCGTTTTTTTACTGCACATTACTGTTTTACGACAAAATCTGCATACATTTTGTCTGAAGCATTTTCTTCGTTTTGCCACAAGTGGGGGTGTAAACGGAGGAATAGAAATTGATACACAAAAGTAATTTACGACATGCTACTCAATGGCCCTTGAATATCCAATGGCACATGGGACCCCACCTCCACGTTACGACGGTAGAACAGGCCAGTATTTCTTAACTTCTAATTGGAAACACCACTCGCAACGTTGTATTCCTGCACGTAATGAACAGGGGACTACGCGACGTGCCACTGTGACTGTGGCTCGAGGCGAACGCTTCTCTAATTTTCCAATTAGAGTAAGTATTCAAATGTAGTGTCGTCAACTGCAGTACATTTAGTGATCCGCTTTTCAAATGACAGTACACAGGACAGAAGCATATTTGCGGGAATGTCAGCACAGACTTCGACCATGTGTTCACGGCCTGTTGGCACTTGCTGGTACACCTTATCTTTTTAATATCGCCACAGAAAGAAATCTGATGACTTCAAAATTGGCAACCTAGCCGGCCAATTAATGGAGCCTCCTATGCCGATCCACCGATCAGCGCAAACACGGTCGCAAATACCTTCCGTGCTTCAGCTGTGTAATGCGCTCGGTAACCGTCTACTGAAACCAAATACGTCGTCGAACGTCAAGGGCAACATTCTGCAGCTGTACCGGTAGTTCCTGCTCCAAAAACGTTCAATATTTGTGTCTATTCACCGTGCCGTCGATAAAATATGGAACACTGAGTTTGTTCCCCATGATGCCACACTATATGTTAACCGACCAAGGACGTTGATGGTCAACTTGCCGTAATCGGTTGCGATTGTGTACAGTCCAGTAATGCATGTTATGCCGGTTAACGCTTCCATGGTTTGAAAATGTAGACTCGTCTGAAAACAGTACCTCGGCAAAGAATGTAGGGGTCGTGTGTATTTGTTGACGTGTCCATTCACAAAACATTACCCGGTTATGGAAATCGGCGTCATGAAGTTCCTGATGCAGTGACACGTGGATGATACTTATCATGTGGTATGAATGATACTTATGACGATGCAGTATTGTGACAATCCTGCCTACGGACACACCGGAATCGCGGCATGATTGCCGGCCGTTTATCCGTGGGTTGTGGGCCGTTAGAACAGCTTTTACATTAGCTTCTCCTGTAATAAGTTTGCTTCGTTTCCTTTTGCCGTCTGTACGCTGCCATCGGACATAAAGGTGTTCACAGCCCTGTATAAGACGAACGAGAGCAAGCTTTCTCTAGAAAACTCTCTGCATACAAGGCACCAGCAGCATCAACATTTCTTCTACATTCTTCGTAAATCAGGATCATTTAATTTTTTTCTTTTGTGGTTGCAACATTTCTCCAAATATAGGTAGGTGTAGAGGCAACAGACAGTACGCAAGTACTGTAAAGTTTAGAGCCACTACCTGTTCTACGTCTCCACGGTACGCGGCTTCGGTCGCAGTCTACTGCCTCTTATGATACGTAGTAGTTCGCTACACGGCCACGGAGACGCGTCGTGTTCAACAGGTCGCAATAATACAACGTTGTGAACGGGGTTTCCAATTAGATGTTAAGAAATACTGACTAGTGCTACTCCTGTAGCATAGAGCTGGGGTCCCAAGTGCCACTGGATATTCTAGGGCCATTGAGTAGCACGTCGTAAATTACTGTTGTGTACCCACTTTTATTCCTCCGATTACAGCACCATCTGTGGCGAAATGAAGAAAATGCTTATGTACATTTTCCCGTAGAATCGCAATCTGCAATTAAAAAGGGAGTTCCCATTGAATATTTCAATTTTTGCCCCCCGACACACACGCACGGGGTGGGGTGGCGGATAGACTGTGGTATCGTTGTATGTCCCCCTCTGAAACAAACAAATTGGAATAATGAAGTTTTTTGTTCCGGTGTGTAGGCTTCAAGATATTTCAGTGTCTTCAGTTAAAGAGAACACCATGTATAAATAAAGGGATAATATGTTTACCAAAAATCTAAAAATGTACCTTTCCGATGTACTTCAAATTTTTACACGTTAGTGTGATAAACATTTATACGCATGTAGACTATACAATAGTGAACGTTGTTGGAAAACAGGAAAGTTGTATTTATGGCTCATTGGCTTCTGATTAGAATACTACTAGAGAGGAGGGAGCAGAAGATGGACAGATGAAGGTGGGAGAAGGTGATGACAGAGAGGAGAAAGAGAAGGTGTAGCGAGAGATGGAGAAAGAGAAGGGGGAACAGATGGACAAAGAAAGGGGCGGGGCATATGGACAGAGGAGAGAAGGATATGACAACGTATATCCAATTCCCATACATGTTATAAACGTGTGATTTCTCTTTTCCATTTACGAAGACTGAGCGACAGCAAAAGATGGCCGGTTAGTTGCTAGTATCTCATATTGATATCAGTGTCACCTCGTAATCATACATCCGGAATTATCTAGCAAACAGTTCGTTTACTAACCAATATTCACTGGATCGTTTTTGCTTCTGTTGTACATTTTCAACAGCGTCAATTTTCGTTATTAATTATGATACACCCTGTGAAGCTACCTGGCGTCCCTGGAAGCCCGAGAAATTTCATTCTATCATATTGCTACAATACCGGCCATTCACAGGTTTCACTGCTAGTATTGGGCCAACAAAGGGAGGATGGTTGGTAGAGTACTGTTACCAGGCTTTGTGCAAATGTCCTGGTTTAGATACCAAACCTCTCCGTAATGTCTCATGGAGTGACCACATGTGACACGACTGATAGTGTTCCCTCCGTTGGATGGGGACATTAAGCTCCGTGGTTCTCTTGTTGCAGTTCAAAGTGCGATGTGACTGGGTCTCACCCTGTCCCTTGCACTCACCCACAACAATCCAAAGGCAAATTTGCACTCTACCAGCACTAATCAGTCAGCCACACGACACGGATATACATGTCCACTTGACACTTCGTAACAGGTGGGAGAAAGGTAAAGACAAAGCACCTCCGCTAAGAAATTGTACGTGACATCGATTGCGTTATCCGCCCGCAACATTCATTTCCTTAGTACGATACTGACTTAGATGACTAGTAACTTGAGAAATTTTCTGGAATCAGTGGATGTACACCAGCAGTCTTCCCGTCACTCTGTTCCACTGTATGCTCTTACATCCATATCTCCATGTATGTTCCATAAGCCACTGTAAAGGACAACGTGGGATACTTCTCATCAAAATCAGCCAGTCGCTAACTTGTTCCATTCGGTTATGAAGTGTCTTAAGAAAAGATTCTCCGTTTACCTCTACATCCTGTCCAACCTTCATTACGTTATTTCAACATCCCTGCGATGGAGGATGTACAAGTGCTGGACAGCTTCTCAAATCAACTCAGTAGTGTTCCCCGACGACAACTTCGCCTTTATACCACAGATTCAATTTCAGTTTATAAAATTCTTCTCGGGTATGCAGCCGGATCATGACGTCTTCAAGACACAATATTTCTGCGGTCCAACTGGCCGCCATCATCAGGTGAGAGCGCTGGTGCACAATCTCGCCGGAACTGACTTCCCAGCGCAAGCGGCAGCCCATATATAGGCCGCAGAAGGCCCACAACGCGTGCGCGAAAAGGTGCCGTAGCTGCCCTCTAGTGCAGTAAACATGCCGCGCCGCCGGTGGTGGAAAGAGGCGAAATCGAGATATCGCTGTCAAAAATAAAAGAAAATTAAAAAATTCTATTCCGACGATTGAGACGCAGACCGTTGTTTTTTAATGTCGGATAACACCGGGTCCCAAGTCTTACTTAAAAGATAGCCCTTGTCTCTATTAATAAGATTGTCAGATAAACGAATCTCTATTGATTCTTTTAAAATACAGTCCCAATATCGAGATGCAGGGGCAACCATTTGTGTCGCATCATATTGCATTCTGTGTCCCTGGGTGAGACAGTGCTCCGCCACTGCGGATTTCTCGGGTTGAAGCAGCCGTGTGTGCCGCTGATGCTCAACACATCGGTCCTGAATGGTCCGGATCGTCTGACCAATGTAAGCCTTCCCACAGTGGCAAGGGATCTTGTATACACCGGGCTTCCTCAAACCCAAGTCATCCTTCACAGAGCCAAGAAACGCTCTAAGCTTGGCCGGCGGACGAAAAATACTTTTGATGTGATATCTTTTTAGAATTCTTCCTATCTTCGAGGAAATGCTCCCAGCAAAAGGCAGAAAAGCCACCGATTTGCAGGTATCTTCTGGTGGTTCAGGCGATGGTCCAAACTGGAAAGCACGACGGATCTGTTTATCTGTATAGCCATTCTGCTTGAACACAACCTTAAGGTGGTCCAATTCTTGTGTCAAGCTTTCTCCATCTGAAATGGCATAAGCTCTTCTCGCCAACGTTCGCAGGACCCCTGTACGCTGGAACGATGGATGACAGCTAGAAGCATGCAGGTAACGGTCCGTGTGCGTAGGCTTTCGATAAACACTGTGTCCCAGTGTCCCATCATCCTTTCTGTACACCAGAACATCCAGAAACGGAAGCTTTCCATCACTTTCCACCTCCATGGTAAACTTGATGCTAGGATGCAGGGAATTAAAATGATCTAGGAGGCGGTCAAGAGCCTCTCTCCCATGAGGCCACACCATAAACGTGTCGTCAACGTACCTCCAAAAACAGGTTGGTTTTAAGGACGCCGTCTTCAGCGCCATGTCCTCCAAATCTTCCATAAAAAGGTTGGCGACTATTGGGGACAGTGGGCTCCCCATAGCCACTCCGTCAGTCTGTTCAAAATATTTGTCATTGAATAAAAAGTACGTTGACGTCAGCACGTGGCGACAAAGCCTGGTTGTGTCCTCATCCAGTTTCTCACCAATTAATTGCAAGGATTCTTCCAGAGGAACCCGGGTAAAAAGTGACACGACATCAAAGCTCACAAGCAAATCGCAGGGACTAAGAGACAAGGACTTCAATCTATGAATAAACACCATAGAATTGGGAATGTGATGTTCGCATTTACCGACGTGAGGGCCAAGAACAGATGCTAAATACTTGGCTAGATTGTAGGTAGGAGCACCCAAGTTACTCACGATCGGACGAAGCGGGACCCCTTTCTTATGAATCTTGGGTAGGCCGTATAGTCTCGGTGGCACGGCAGCACCAGGACGAAGTTTTTTGAGAACGTCGTCAGGTAAAGAACTCTTCTTCAACAGTGAAAGCGTCTTCCGTTTTATCCGTTCAGTTGGGTCGTCCTGCAATGTTCTGTATGCTGAGTCCTCAAGTAAGAGATCCATCTTTCCCAGATAGTCATCACGTGACAGAAGAACCGTTGCGTTGCCTTTGTCGGCTGGTAGAACTATCAGATCCTCGTCTTCTCTAATGGATCGGACGGCTGCCCTTTCGAGAGAGGAGATGTTACTCCGTGGAGGCGGCGCCCGCCGCAATGTATGTGAGACCTCTTGCCTAATCTCTTCAGCTTGGCCCTCCGAAAGGTTGGACACTGCTTGTTCGACTGCACAGATGAATTCGGTGATAGGCACATTCCTCGGTGTAGGGGCAAAATTCAGGCCTTTCTCCAACACTGACAGTGTAGCGTCGTCCAGTTCTTTACTCGTGAGGTTAATCACTGTCCGTCGACGGGTGTCGTCATCAGATATCATAGGTTGAGAACAAAGCCGTTGAAACTTAGAAGACTGTTTCCTGACGGAGCTCCTATGCGTCCAATCTGATAGTGCCCAAGAAGAACTATCCACCCATTCCCAGGATGCATCCGACAGCAGCGACGATAACTCCAAGTGCACGAAAAGTAAATCCTTGGATATGAGATCCAGTTGTCTTCGAGTGAAGCGAATACGCTCCTTGACTAAGGCGAAACTGGCACGCTTCTTGATGTTGTTGGCCGTTTTCGTATCAATAAAATGCACAATTCTGGCAAACTTAGGTATCACTCTTCCATCGCGGCATCTCAGCAAAAAGGCGAGGGCACTCAGCAACTTGCCCTTCTTCTTACGAAGTTTATCAAACTTCTTCACGAGTTCCACCATCTCCTCCCCGTAGAGGCTTCTGATGTGACTACGAAGGCTTTCCCGGCGTAATAATTTATAAAATTCTTCTCGGGTATGCAGCCGGATCATGACGTCTTCCGAGAAGAATTTTATAAATTATTACGCCGGGAAAGCCTTCGTAGTCACATCAGAAGCCTCTACGGGGAGGAGATGGTGGAACTCGTGAAGAAGTTTGATAAACTTCGTAAGAAGAAGGGCAAGTTGCTGAGTGCCCTCGCCTTTTTGCTGAGATGCCGCGATGGAAGAGTGATACCTAAGTTTGCCAGAATTGTGCATTTTATTGATACGAAAACGGCCAACAACATCAAGAAGCGTGCCAGTTTCGCCTTAGTCAAGGAGCGTATTCGCTTCACTCGAAGACAACTGGATCTCATATCCAAGGATTTACTTTTCGTGCACTTGGAGTTATCGTCGCTGCTGTCGGATGCATCCTGGGAATGGGTGGATAGTTCTTCTTGGGCACTATCAGATTGGACGCATAGGAGCTCCGTCAGGAAACAGTCTTCTAAGTTTCAACGGCTTTGTTCTCAACCTATGATATCTGATGACGACACCCGTCGACGGACAGTGATTAACCTCACGAGTAAAGAACTGGACGACGCTACACTGTCAGTGTTGGAGAAAGGCCTGAATTTTGCCCCTACACCGAGGAATGTGCCTATCACCGAATTCATCTGTGCAGTCGAACAAGCAGTGTCCAACCTTTCGGAGGGCCAAGCTGAAGAGATTAGGCAAGAGGTCTCACATACATTGCGGCGGGCGCCGCCTCCACGGAGTAACATCTCCTCTCTCGAAAGGGCAGCCGTCCGATCCATTAGAGAAGACGAGGATCTGATAGTTCTACCAGCCGACAAAGGCAACGCAACGGTTCTTCTGTCACGTGATGACTATCTGGGAAAGATGGATCTCTTACTTGAGGACTCAGCATACAGAACATTGCAGGACGACCCAACTGAACGGATAAAACGGAAGACGCTTTCACTGTTGAAGAAGAGTTCTTTACCTGACGACGTTCTCAAAAATCTTCGTCCTGGTGCTGCCGTGCCACCGAGACTATACGGCCTACCCAAGATTCATAAGAAAGGGTCCCGTTTCGTTCGATCGTGAGTAACTTGGGTGCTCCTACCTACAATCTAGCCAAGTATTTAGCATCTGTTCTTGGCCCTCACGTCGGTAAATGCGAACATCACATTCCCAATTCTATGGTGTTTATTCATAGATTGAAGTCCTTGTCTCTTAGTCCCTGCGATTTGCTTGTGAGCTTTGATGTCGTGTCACTTTTTACCCGGGTTCCTCTGGAAGAATCCTTGCAATTAATTGGTGAGAAACTGGATGAGGACACAACCAGGCTTTGTCGCCACATGCTGACGTCAACGTACTTTTTATTCAATGACAAATATTTTGAACAGACTGACGGAGTGGCTATGGGGAGCCCACTGTCCCCAATAGTCGCCAACCTTTTTATGGAAGATTTGGAGGACATGGCGCTGAAGACGGCGTCCTTAAAACCAACCTGTTTTTGGAGGTACGTTGACGACACGTTTATGGTGTGGCCTCATGGGAGAGAGGCTCTTGACCGCCTCCTAGATCATTTTAATTCCCTGCATCCTAGCATCAAGTTTACCATGGAGGTGGAAAGTGATGGAAAGCTTCCGTTTCTGGATGTTCTGGTGTACAGAAAGGATGATGGGACACTGGGACACAGTGTTTATCGAAAGCCTACGCACACGGACCGTTACCTGCATGCTTCTAGCTGTCATCCATCGTTCCAGCGTACAGGGGTCCTGCGAACGTTGGCGAGAAGAGCTTATGCCATTTCAGATGGAGAAAGCTTGACACAAGAATTGGACCACCTTAAGGTTGTGTTCAAGCAGAATGGCTATACAGATAAACAGATCCGTCGTGCTTTCCAGTTTGGACCATCGCCTGAACCACCAGAAGATACCTGCAAATCGGTGGCTATTCTGCCTTTTGCTGGGAGCATTTCCTCGAAGATAGGAAGAATTCTAAAAAGATATCACATCAAAAGTATTTTTCGTCCGCCGGCCAAGCTTAGAGCGTTTCTTGGCTCTGTGAAGGATGACTTGGGTTTGAGGAAGCCCGGTGTATACAAGATCCCTTGCCACTGTGGGAAGGCTTACATTGGTCAGACGATCCGGACCATTCAGGACCGATGTGTTGAGCATCAGCGGCACACACGGCTGCTTCAACCCGAGAAATCCGCAGTGGCGGAGCACTGTCTCACCCAGGGACACAGAATGCAATATGATGCGACACAAATGGTTGCCCCTGCATCTCGATATTGGGACTGTATTTTAAAAGAATCAATAGAGATTCGTTTATCTGACAATCTTATTAATAGAGACAAGGGCTATCTTTTAAGTAAGACTTGGGACCCGGTGTTATCCGACATTAAAAAACAACGGTCTGCGTCTCAATCGTCGGAATAGAATTTTTTAATTTTCTTTTATTTTTGACAGCGATATCTCGATTTCGCCTCTTTCCACCACCGGCGGCGCGGCATGTTTACTGCACTAGAGGGCAGCTACGGCACCTTTTCGCGCACGCGTTGTGGGCCTTCTGCGGCCTATATATGGGCTGCCGCTTGCGCTGGGAAGTCAGTTCCGGCGAGATTGTGCACCAGCGCTCTCACCTGATGATGGCGGCCAGTTGGACCGCAGAAATATTGTGTCTTGAAGACGTCATGATCCGGCTGCATACCCGAGAAGAATTTTATAAATTCGGGAAAGCCTTCGTAGTCACTTCAATTTCAGTTGTTTGATAATGTATGTATGGTAGAAGTGCGCATGGGATATATCGATCTGTAACTATCCTAGCAAAGTTCCTGTGAACATCCTTCAGTGTCTCTAAACAGGAAAACTTGATGAAAACCCCAAAACTGGATTAGTACAGCTATGTTACTAACAGATCGCACTAGGATGACTATATAATGAGATACGTTCCGCAACCGGCAACAATCTGCGAAATATTTCAATCACTTTACTATTACACTATCGTTTTCGAACAAAACATTCGTCATACATTGTTGCGGTAAATTTAGGATAAATGTCCTAGAACTTTAGCACTAAATGCCGTTTTCGTATAGTATGTAATTACCAAGAATTCTCCCAATAACTCTTATATTTTCCATTCCCCTTCCTTGCAACTAATTTCACATGTTTTCTTCTGTTTCATATTGCTTCTCGTTGTTACCTCGTAGAATTTTATCCTTCTGTGACGCCCCTTTCACGTTTCCATGAGTAAACGATTTCTAGTATGTACAGAGCAATTAGTATTTTAAGTATTGCTCTATTTTCGTCTCAGGAAAATACATAGGCTTACATACAAACGTTTAAGAGTATGTTGATAAAGAAAGATATAACGTTTACGAATTATGTGGAACGAGTGATTAATTACTCAGCTTCCGTCTACTGCTCACTATTATTATTGCACACGTTTTCGTTGCACTGAATACCCATTGTTTTTTGTTCTGTTGTTTTAATGCCTACCACACAAGCAAAAAATTACAGTTCGATCTAGATCCTTAGCATTCGCTTGTTCGTATCTGTAACGGGCCAAGAAGGCGCGAATATACTTGGGATTTGTTTTAAGTAACGCTTTCTGTTTCAAATATTCTTCTATTAGACCAAGAGCAAGACGTTTCTAAACGTCGTCTTCAATCAACATTATCTGGGTTGTTGAATCTGAAGATTCAGTTCCGGAATATCCGTAGAAAAGTCCAAGTGGCGGTCGCTGCTTGGTCCTGCAAGAGGCATAGAGAGAGAGCTTCTCAGATGTTCTGTATCTGCTCCTACTTTAGTACTTTTCTGACAGCTGTGTTAATTATTTCTTAATGTTCAAAGAATGTACAATTTCATGTGTACTGTGTCTTCATATATTTTATCGATATACAAGTTTTCATGGTACCTAATAAAACAAATTTTTAGGAAAACGCTACTAACGAACATTTTTTTTAATCTACGTTTCGGTTTCATTAGAATATTCATTACATATAGAAAACATAAAGATTTCCTTGAGGAAGGAAAATGCACAAGGACAGGACATAATCGTATCTTTCATAAGGCAAGTACACCACAAACGTGGCCGCCCGGGGTAACCGTGCGGTCTAGGGCATCTTGTCATGGCTCGCGTGGCTCCTCTAGTCGGAGGTTCGAGTACTCCCTGGGGCATGGGTGTGTGTGTGTTGTCCTTAGTGTCAGTTTGAATTAGGTTAAGTAGTGTGTAAGCCTAGGGACAGATGACCTCAGCAGTTTGGTCCGCTAGTCCTTACTACAAATTTCCACAAACGTCTCACCGACCGTACAAACCTTAGTGGGGACTAGACTATTGTCAACGGTGACTACATAGCTATTGTAAGTGCTATTAAGATAGAGCATGTTGGTGTGTGTACGCAAGCATTACCACTATCTGTGTTACAAAACGGAAACACATGCGAGAAACAGCGAAAGGCGCGTTCACCAAGAAGAAAACTGTCACAGGATCCGAATGCTGAGCCGGCCGGGGTGGCCGAGCGGTTCTAGGCGCTACAGTCTGGAGCCGCGTGACCGCTACGGTCGCAGGTTCGAATCCTGCCTCGGGGATGGATGTGTGTGATGTCCTTAGGTTAGTTAGGTTTAATTAGTTCTAAGTTCTAGGGGACTGATGACCTGAGAAGTTAAGTTCCATAGTGCTCAGAGCCATTTGAACCATTTTTTTCCGAATGCTGAACTCCGATACTATTGGGTCGCCTTGTTTGCATACATTACCGTGCAACTGTTAATGTCAACGAGAGTGATTATTCAGTACAGTGGGCATAAAGACTTTCAACTGTCTACGTTTCCTGAATTACCAAACGAACATGCAGTGACGACACTACCCTACAGACAGCAGCATCGTCAGAGAATAATGTGAGAGTGCAGCGAGTACTAACGAATTTGTGTGGATGCCAGTGAAGAATTTGCTATGCTTTCCTCCTAACAATTTAGGAGAGTTATACTCCAATTACGTTTCGACACCTAAAAATACACTTATGATCAGTACTCATCGCGAGATTGAATGTCGCCTGATAGCATCGCGTCGACGTGAAGCAGCAAGAAAAGTTTACAAGTGTTGCTGAGACGATCTGGGAATAACGTAGCGACCATATGGGCCGTAAATGGGGAAATCCACTGACGTGAACGACTCTTGCAAAGGGCTATTACGGGTCCGGGGTCCGGGAACGAGCAACTCGGAAACGGTGAATCTGGGCTACGCACGTGAGTATCTGTGAAGATCGGTTGAAGGACCGTGAAACCGCGAGTAGGCGATAAGATATTGAATGTCCGAACTTATCACTGAACGTGGTGGAAGGAGGATTGCCCTCTCTGTAAAGCAGGATTGGCCACGATCTTTGGGACACCTGACGACGCATACAATACTGACGCAGGCATAGGTGTTTCGGAGCACACTGTGCAGCATGCATTGATGCATTGTCGAACAATGGCTCTGCAGCGCACACGAGATCATTTGTATTAGACGGAGAGTCAATGGAAACGCTTCTTGCTACCTAAGTTGATGGTCGTGAGTATGCCGTTATCGAAGCGAACGCCTCTATGAAAGATGCACCGAGCCACGGACGCAGGCCGGTAGAGGCAGTATTTTGCCGTGGGGGATATTCACCTGGGCGTACGTGGGACCTGTGGAGTGCGTGAACATTATTGCCGCCTGCATCCCTTAATGCTTGATGCCTTCTCCAACGGTGGTGGTTTGACAAACATGACAGTCAACTCAAGTTGATGTCATAGGCAACAGTTTCGCGTAATCTGAACCCGATAGAACACATCTGGGACGCTACTGAGTACTAGATCCGCATCGAACATCTATATTCGACTTATTTTGTATCTATCTCGTATATCGATATTTCTATGTCATTTTTTAGTATTGGTTATATATAATGCATCCGTCATGGAAATTTTTGACTATGTATACATGTTTCAGTTACGTAAATTTTTGAACCATGTTGTTTTGAATTATGCTTGTGAATTTAAATAACTACTGAAATGTTGTTATATATTGTACTATATATGACTGGGTCCACAACTGGGGAACGTAAGGTTAAATGTAAAAGATGCGGGGAAGTTCCGCAGCTACAAAAGTAGCCTGGCGGAGTCGAAAACGTGCGGTTGGCACGCAAGTGGCAACTCGTCCTTTGAGACGGATAAGGCGTCTGGGCTGAGCAGTGCTGTGGTTAACACCTCGCCAGCAGCAGCGGATCATAGTGGCTCCTAGTCCTGGAGTTTTGAGGCCAGAAGCGCTTAAGGGCAGTATCTATGGGCCTCGGATGCTGCATTTGGTGATACTATTATCATGGAATGGCTCTTGGGCCTATAAAAATATTATTTCGACGCCAAGAAGATCAGTAATAGGGTGAGGCCAATAGTACTCCCATGACTGCATCGCCGCCATGTAAATAGCCATTGCAAATTTCGCCACCAGTGCCACTAACCTTCCTCTAAATTGTTTTGTATTTGGCGCTCTGTAAATGGACCAGGTATTTGTGAACATTGCTTGATTTTAATAATAATCGTTATGTTACTAAAATCTCTTTCTTACACCAGTGATTATCCCAAATCACAAACCTGGACAAGATTCCTATTCTAGTGAATTTAATTCCGAGTGTTCTCATTTGTTATGAGAAAGTGGATGAAACTGAATTTAACGTTGTGTTGTCATTTTCACAGACAATTATAATTTTGAGTAGGTCAAAAGACTGCTTATGAAAGCACATTTGTTATTTAAAGAGTTACCGTTTGTTGTGCTTTATTTAACTAATAATTAATGATGTGAATATTTATATTTTCTCATACACACTTGTGTAGTTTTGTTAATGAACAATGGTTCTTGAAACCATGAAAGTTTAAGGGTCCGCATGTACTAGGCTAGTTATTTACTGAAGCAATGCAAAGGTTCATTCGGAGCCAGTGTAGTTAGATTTGCATTCTGTTTAGTTGCTTCCAACCGAGTTATAGAAAGAATTGTTTACTGTGTTATCTATTTTAATGCAAGTTGGTTTATGCACAGGCATAGAGACCCTGTAGTAGATATAGATTATGATCGTTAGTAGACCCCCTGATTTAAATTCAGGGTCATTTCAAGCTTTTCCCTGTTCAGTATTGCTACTAGTTTCGTGTGTGTCGGTATTCGGTTTTATAAACTGTTGCACCTAGTCCATTTCAAGTACGTGTTGTTGAGAGGCATTTGTTGCTGTTCACTATCTCATTGGCCATTTGCTTATCTGATTTACTAGTTAGTAGCACATTTATTTGCAAAGTTACGTTACTGTGTTGTACCATGTCACGGACAGCGCGGCTGCGCCTGTCGGAGGTTCGAGTCCTCCCTCGGGCATGGGAGTGTGTGTTGTTCTTAACATAAGTTAGTTTACGTAATGTGTCAGTCTAGTGACCGATGACCTCAGCAGTTTGGTCCCTTAGGAATTCACACACATTTGATTTACTGTGTTGTAATGTGAACAGATATAAGGAAAGAGTTAAGTGTGTGTGTCAAGCAAGGTTAGGTTAGCCTTAGCACTGCCTTCTGCTTTATGATTTTGCTTGACACAAGAATGCCTAATTATGCTGGTGACCTGTTTTAATATGTAATATTACAACTTGCTTTCATCCTGGGAGAACATCTATTCCTGACCCACCGTATGCTGTTGTTTATACTCTGCTGGAGTATTAAGGAAACGAATTCCAATTTGATTGTTCTTTTTCATTAGGGTATCTCACGGTCACAACTACTTAAAAATTCCTCGCAGAGGTATGACGTTATCATCGATTATCGTTTACGCTGGTCGGCGGCAGTGTTACACTTGGCGATTGGGACAGGACATTTATTGTTCTCGATTTTTTTTCCTTTATTGTGATTTCATTCCCCTGGCCCATATGAGCATCGGAGGACTGGCAGCGCCACAACAGCCGCTCTTCAGCCGAGTGACATGACAGCTAATGAGAAAATTATACGTATAAGGGCGATAAAAATGGGGACATAAAAACAGAGTAAGGGGAGACAATGGAGGGAAAATATACACTGATACAGAGACGTTCATGGGGGGACAGTTAAAAAAAGTCAAGTTGAAAAACACAGTTGGCGATTCGTAAAGCACAAAAAAGACACTGAAGTCACACACACAGGTTAAAAGTTGACCTCAGTATTAAAACACTCCAGAACAAAGACACCTTAAACCACTTTAAGAGATGTGCAAATATGGCAAAGAATAAAAACTGCCAGGAGGGACCTGCCGAGGGAGAGGCCTGAGAGGATGGAAAGAGAGGGGGGAGCAAGGTGCAGTAGGGGAGGGGCAGGATGAAAGAAATAGGGTGGGTCAGGTGGTGTACCAAGAGATGGGAGACAGGTGGGGTGGGAGATGAAGAGGGAAGGCATGGCAGGGGCGGTGCAGAAACACTGAAGGGGAGAACGAGAGAGGGAGGGGGTGTAGGAGGGGGAAAGCCACTCAGGAGAAAGGGTGAGGAGAGGGATCCCTGAGGAGGAGGCAGCAGGAAGGTGGAGTTAGAGTTGGTAGAAGGGGTAGACATCAGGGTGAAGTTCATCTACTGGGAAAGGTTGGTGCTGGAAGTTGCATTGGGAAAGGAGGAGGAGGTTCCAAAATGGCTCTGAGCACTATGTGACTTAACTTCCGAGGTCGTCGCCTAGAACTTAGAACTAATTAAACCTAACTAACCTAAGGACATGACACACATCCATGCCCGAGGCAGGATTCGAACCTGCGACCGTAGCGGTCGCTCAACTCCAGACTGCAGCGCCTAGAACCGCATAGAATTAAACCTAACTAATCTAAGGATATCACACACATCCATGCCTGAGACAGGATTCGAACCTGCGACCGTAGCGGTCGCTCGACTCCAGAATGTAACGCCTAGAACCGCATGGCCACACCGGCCGGCGAAGGAGTGGGGTGTGGAGATGAAGAGAGGAAGCGACACAATGGTAAAGGTGCGGCAATGGGTTGGGAATGGAGAGGAAGGAGGACACCAGGGGTTGGAGGGATCGAGTGAGTGGACAATATACAGGGTGCAGATGAGTTCAAGGAAAAGGAGAAGATGGGGGAACAGGATGAGGTTGTAGAGGATGCACGTGGGGGATGGAAGATGGATATGGAAGGCAAGGTGGAGTGCATGGTGCTCAAGGATTTGGATGGCGCTATAGAACCTGGGAGGGGCAGAAATCCAAGCAACACTGGCATAACAAAGGATGGGGTGGCTCAAGGATTTGTAGGTGTGAGGGATGGTGGAAGGATGCAGTTCCCATGTCTGGCCGTTCAGGAGTTTCAGGAGGTTGAGTCTGTTGTGGGCTTTGTATTGGATTGTAAGGAGATGGGAAGTCCAGGTGAGGTGTTGGTCGAGGGTGAGGCCAAGGTATTTCAGGGTAGGAGTGAGGTGGATAGGTCAGCCATAAATGGTTACATAGAAACCATGGAAGGAGCAGGTGGTGTGCCCTATGATTATGGCCTGGGTATTGGAGGGGTTGATAAACCACTGGTTGCACCAAGTGGTGAACTGGTCAAGGTGGGTTTGGAGGGTATGTTGGGACCACTTAAGGGTTGGATAAAGGGCTAGGAAGGCGGTGTCATTAGCAAATTGGAGGCAATGAACACATGGGGGAAGTTTGGGCATATGAGCAGTGTACAGGAGATAGAGGAAAGGGGAAAGGACAGAGTCTTGGGGCACACTGGCAGAGGGATAGAAGGTATGAGAGATGTGGTTAGTGACATAGGAGGGATGATGGGAGAGGAAGGAAGTAACGAGACAGACGAAATTCGTAGGGAGAGCTTAGGTCCGGATTTTGAAGAGGAGCCCACAATGCCAGACACAGTTGTAGGCATTGTCGAGTTCAAGGGAAACAAAGATAGTGGAGCAATGGAAGTTAAGTTGGAGCGAAAGGAGATTGGTAAGGTTAAGGAACTGATTGTCAGCTGAGAAGAAAGACCAGAAGCCACACTGGGTAAGGGGAAGGAGGTGTTGCTGGCTAAGGTGGCAGTGAATTTGGAGGGAGAGGATGGTCTTGAAGACCTTACTGAACATAGAGGTGAGGCAGGTGGGACTATAGGAAGACGTATCAGAGGGGGGTTTGTTGGGTTTAGGGAACAGCAGCACATGGGAAGTCTTGCACATGTTGGGGTAAAAACAATTGGAGAGGAGGAAATTGTACAGGGTAGCAAGGACAGCCAGGAAGGATCAGGGGGATTCCTTGAGGTGGCGGTAGGTGAAGCCATCATGACCAGGGATGGTGCTGTGTTTGGAGCAGAGGACGAGTGTGATGTTATGTGCAGTGATGGGAGTGTTGATGTCTGAGGGGGATAACAGACACCAGTACTGGAAGCTATGGGCGAGTGGTGGGACAGAGGTATCAGTGCAGTCAAGGATGGTGGGGAAGAGGGAGTAATCAAAATGGGGAGCGTCAGGAATGGAGAAGACCTCAGAGAGGTGGGAAGCAAAATGTTTACGGTTACTGAGGTTGTCAGGGAGGGGAAGATCGTCATGGAGGATAGGGTAATGCGTGGAGGGATGGCTACAAGTAAGGTGGTGGTAAGGTTACCAGTATTTGGAGGAGTTGACAGGGAAGGTGGAGTTGAGGCTTGTCCATGTCTGGTGCCAGTCTCGGCGTTTCTTTGCTGTAAGGAGGTTCCAGATGTGTTGCTGTAATTGCCAGTGGTGGATGAGTGTATCCCAGTCACAGGTGCAGAGGAAAGGGTGGTAGACCCTGCAGGGTTCATGAAGAAGAAGGACAGCCTGTGGAGGTTTAGGGTGGTGAGGGTGGATGAGTTTGGTAGGGACATGGGCCTCCACATCGTCAATGATGGTCTTGGAATGAAGAGGCGTGGTTGATGTCAGCAGGATGGTGAAAGGTGATTGGGTGGTTGGGTGGCTATCGAACTGTGGGGCAGTGGATTCCCGGTACGCATCCCAGTTGGCATGGCAGTAGTCATGGGTGGACTTTGGAGGGACAGCTGGGTGGGGGGCTGCAGGGGGACCACGAGCATAGGAGATAGTGAGAAGGATGGAGAGTTTGTCAGTACCAATGGGATCACTGTCATCCATGGGAATATGACCAAGGGGGTTGGGGTAAATGAGGCTAACATTGGGGGCAGAGCTACTTTCAGGACAGGTGTCTTGTGGGAGAGGAACAAGGTCACCATGGGGGGTGGCAAGGAACTGATGCCACCACCAAAGGGTGGCAGGGTCACAGTTGAGGGTGTTGATGTTGGAGGCAATGACATAGGTCAAGAAGGTATGGTCAACATGGCAAATGAAGTCATAGGGAAGAGGAGCCGTGGGACAGATATAGATAGTCGCAGAGGTGATAGTGAGGGAGGGAAAAATGATACTTAGAAGAAGTTGTTCAGTTGGGTCACTGAGGATGGGCTCTGGCTGGACAGGGAGATGATTGAGATGGCCAATAGTGACCCCTCCTTACATGAGTGGAAGGGGATTGTTTGTGTGGTGATAGAGATAGGGAGAGGTGTGGACAGCATGGTGATGTTGGAGGAAGGTTTCATTAAGAATGAAGGCATCAACCTGGTGCTGGGATAGGGTAATCACGAAGAGGTATTTGTTGGCAGGGAGGGAGCGAATGTTGAGGTACAGGAGAATATACTGGTGATGCAGCAGGAGGTGGAAGGGGGAGGAACTGGGATGAGGAGAGTGGGGCTTAAACGAGAGTGTCTAGATGGATGAAGGTAAAGTGGGCCTGGTTGTGGGAGTAGGTGGCATAGGTATTTAAATGGAAAACAGAGTAGGTGGCGAGGGAAATCTGCTGGATGGTGTGGGGGCGCTGGAAGGAGTAGATGTTCTGGAGGACTATGGTTAGGAACCAGATGATGTCTTCTGCTGTAGGCGGAGGGTGGAGGGAATTTGGTTGGATGGTTGGGTTGATGGGGCGAATGGAGACAGTGAGCACAGGGTTGCTATAAGGGGGTTTTTCTTTGCATTTGGTGGAGTAGGTGGGGTGTTGTTTGTTGCAGGTGTTGTAGAATTATGAGAGGCGAGGTTAGGACACTGTTTAAAGGAGTGGGATGCTTTACAATGGGGGTCGATGGGGGGGTTCTTGCAGTTTGGGTGCGGTGGTCATTGTACAGGAGACAGCACTGGCAGCAACAGGCTTAAGGAGGGGAACGGGACAGGTCAATGTGGTGGCAGTGGTTGAAAATCAGGGTTTCCTGGGTGACGAGATGATCAATGGAGGAGGCGGATTCAGTAAAGATACACATGAAGAACGTAGGGCCAGAGGAGATGTAAATACAGTGGACCGAGCGAATTTCCAGTGCAGGATGGGCGATCAGTTCGACCAACACCTCTGCCTCTGTGACCACAGAGGGGAGGGTTGGTGGATGACAAGGGTGTTGAGGATGATGAGGAGGAAGTAAGGAAAAGGGTGAGGGATGCATGGGGGTCATAGGTGATATGGGAGAGGTGCCGGAGGAGATCAGTATGGAAAGAGGGAGAGGAGGACTTGATGGGAACAGAGTCTTTGCAAGGGATACATTGGGTAATGGGTGCACTGGGCATGTATTTCCGGATTTCAAGGGTGAGGGTATGGGCATCTACGAATTTCAGATCAGGTTTTGCAAGGACCAAGGTATGCAGGTTGGGGGCTGGGGGGGGGGGGGGCGAGAGGAGGAATGATGTCCAAGGTGGGATCAGATTGAAGTGAGGTGGGTAGTGGGCTTTTGGAGGAGGGGGTGGAGGTGATGTCGCCACTTGGGCTCTTTGGAGGTTTTTTGGTGGATGTGGCCTGGGAGGAGATATGAGGGACTGAATGGATGGAGACATGGTCAGAGGCAGGCCCCTCTTGTGAGGCGGTGGCACTGAGTAATTGGGTGGGTGCTCTGTGGTGTGGTGGGTGGTTACTTGGGTGGGGGAAGTTGGAGTAGTTGTAGTGGGGCAGGTGGTAATAGTCGTCTCGGTGGGCGACAGCAGCAGGAGAAGGGGCAGGAGTAGGGGAAGGAGCAACGTATGGGTGAGGATACATGTTTGAGGAGGAGATAGAAGGGGAGAAAATTGTGAGTAGGAGAGGTGGATGAGACGGTTTAAGCCCAGAGGAAGCTTTCCAGAAAGTTGGTTGGTTGGTTGGTTTTGGGGAAGGAGACCAGACAGCGTGGTCATCGGTCTCATCGGATTAGGGAAGGATGGGGAAGGAAGTCGGCCGTCCCCTTTTAGAGGAACCATCCCGGCATTTGCCTGGAGTGATTTAGGGAAATCACGGAAAACCTAAATCAGGATGGCCGGACGCGGGATTGAACCGTCGTCCTTCCGAATGCGAGTCCAGTGTCTAACCACTGCGCCACCTCGCTCGGTTTTCCAGAAATTTACAGTGGGGGCAGGTGAAGGGGAGGTATAGATGATGGTGGTAGTGGGGGCGTCCATGATTGAAGGCGCGTTCCCTGGCAACAGGAGTCGCCGAAGTGCGAAAGGAACTAAAGCGGGGGCCGGCGGCGGCGGCGTGCAGACGGACAGAAGGACGACAGCGGCCGGCAGACAGACAGACAGCAACGGCAGGAGCCTCTTCCAAAGCGATGATACGCCCTGAGTGTAGCCCATACAGTGTAATTCCTCTACTTGGAACTGAGGGAATCCAACCCTCCAATACCATTGTCCTCTATCAGAACATACAATAAGTATTTGGTGAAAAACTAGTGTGCTTCGAGCAGTGAATGTCCAGTGGAGCGAGAGAGCAATCACGTCCAGTAGAGTGAACAACAGTAGACATTGCGTACAAAAGTAAATTCAAATATACCCTACTGGCCATTGAAATTGGAACACCACGAAGATGACGTGCTACAGACGCGACATTTAACCGACAGGAACAAGATGCTGTGATATGGAAATGATTAGCTTTTCACAGCATTCAAACAAGGTTGGCGCCAGTGGGTACACCTACAACGTGCTGACATGAGGAAAGTTTCCAACCGATTTCTCATACACAAACAACAGTTGACCGGCGTTACCTGGTGAAACGTTGTTGTGATGCCTCGCGTAAGGAGTAGAAATGCGTACCATCACGTTTCAGACTTCGATAAAGGTCGGATTGTAGCCTATCGCGATTGCGATTTATCGTATTGCGACATTGCTGCTCGCATTGATCGAGATGCAATGACTGTTAGCAGAATATGGAATCGGTGGGTTCAGGGGGGTAATACGGAACGCCGTGCTGTATCCCAACAGCCTCTTATCACTAGCTGTCGAGATGACAGGCATCTTAGCCCGCATGGCTGTAACGGATCGTGCAACCACGTCTCGATCCATGAGTCAACAGATGGGGACGTTTGCAAGACAACAACCATCTGCACGAACAGTTCGGCGACGTTTGCAGCAGCATGGACTATCAGCTCGGAGACCATGGCTGCGGTTACGCTTGACGCTGCATCACAGCATCACAGAGAGGAGTGCCTGCGATAATGTACTCACGACGAACCTGGGTGCACGAAAGGCAAAACGTCATTTTTTCATATGAATCCAGCATGATGATGGTTGCATCCGTGTTTGGTGTCATCGCGGTGAACGCACATTGGAAGCGTGTATTCGTCATCGCCATACTGGCGTATCACCCGGCGTGGGGTGCCATTGGTTACACGTCTCGGTCACCTCTTGATCTTATTGACGGCACTTTGAACAGTGGACGTTACGTTTCAGATGTGTTACGACCCGTGGCTCTACCCTTCATTCGATCCCTGCGAAACCCTACATTTACGCAGGATAATGCACGACCGCATGTTGCAGGTCCTGTAGGGGCCTTTCTGGATACAGAAAATGTTCGACTGCTGTCCTGGCCAGCACATTCTCCAGATATCTCACCAACTGAAAAGGTCTGGTCAATAGTGGGCGAGCAACTGGCTCGTCGCAATACGCCCGTCACTACTTTTGATGCCCGCATCTCGTGGTCGTGCGGTAGCGTTCTCGCTTCCCACGCCCGGGTTCCCGGGTTCGATTCCCGGCGGGGTCAGGGATTTTCTCTGCCTCGTGATGGCTGGGTGTTGTGTGCTGTCCTTAGGTTAGTTAGGTTTAAGTATTTCTAAGTTCTAGGGGACTTATGACCACAGCAGTTGAGTCCCATAGTGCTCAGAGCCATTTGAACCATTTGAACTACTTTTGATGAACTGTGGTATCGTGTTGAAGCTGCAATGGCAGCTCTACCTGTACACGTCTTCATAGCTCTGTTTGACTCAATGCCCACGCGTATCAAGGCCGTTATTACGGCCAGAGGTGTTTGTTCTGAGTTCTGATTTCTCAGGATCTATGCATCTAAACAGCGTGAAAATGTAATCTCATGTCAGTTCTAGTATAATATATTCGTCCAATGAATACCCGTTTATCATCTGCATTTCTTCTTCGTGTAGACATTTTAATGGCCAGTGGAGTTCATTCAGAATGGACAACGGTGTGAATGCAGTAACTATACTTAATGAACACAAAGAAATAGTGTCGGGCGCCATGGGCAATGCTGCTGGCAACATAAATAGTAGTTTCCGCGAACATATAACAGATGGCGCTAGTGATAGGCAGCTAGCCTACCCACAATGTAATATCACAAACACGTAAATGAACATATCGAGATGTTGAGAGCATCCCAAATCAAACAAGAAAAACTAAAGGACACAAAAGATGAGGACCTTGTAGGCAATAGAGATTATGTGAACAAACGAGTTGACATGTTTGATTCGCCTCAAAAAAAGAAAGAACCGAAAGAAACGTATAAGGTAGAGTCAGAACACGAAAGTAGACAAACGTTGAGTGTGACTGTCTATTCAAACATGTTAGATGTTGTCTGACAAGATGAAAACACAAATTAGTGGTCTTAACAGCCAGCTTAAAGCCCAAAGTAGCAATCTTGAAAGCCAGATTGAAAGACAGGTTGGTGATCTCAAAAGTCAAATGAAGTTTCATAACACAAAATTAAGTCAACAGATTGAACAGGCAGATCAAAAATTAGGTACTTTAAGTTCTAGTGTGACTGAAATGTTAAATGAAATTAATTCCATTAATAAAAATATGGCTAATATGCAGGGACAAATTAATGATATTAATGCAACGTTCAATGTTGAAATCATTAACATCCAGGAAATAATAGATCCTTTGGTAGTGACGAAAGTGGACCAAAAAACTTTTGGTCCGAAAAATATAGTAATAGACGAGTGCAAGAACGAAATCTCACATTTGAGAAGAATAGTTTCAGATACCGAAAAGTATTAAGTAAACAATTTGTTGAACGTGAACAGAAGTGCGATCAAAACATTTCAGAAAATCAATGAAAAATTTCTGACTCTTAATGTAAAATACGAGTCAGGTCTGGTGTCATTAGTAACGGACCACCACTTAGCAAATTATAGGAAGGCGAGAAAAGGTTCGATCCCGCCAAGAGGCATAACAGATGGCATCCTTTAAATTTCCTAAAGAATTGCGAAAGAACTTTTCCTGATGATTGGAAAAGACAAATGTAATGATTAGTATCTTCGCAGGTGATGCCAATCGCTGGGGACCTAATCTAAATACTGAGCATATGATTTTTAATGAATTTAAACAAAAATTCACGGAAGAATATTGGTCTGAACAAAAGCAGGACTGCTTATGGCGGGAGTTTATCATGGGTAAACTCCATGATAATAGGGGCAGGAATTCTTTAAAAGATTTCGGCGACTACTGGTACCGAAAGTTGACACACGAAGTAGACGATCAGAATCCGACATTATCTAGTAACTATGGAAAAAGCTTCCAGGAGATTCTAAAAGATACGAAAGAAGCAACCACCAAAGCTTCTCAGCGTTTTTAGAAAGGCAGGAGGACGAAGACCATTGGCGGGGAAACAGGGATAACCAACAGAATAATACTAACAGTAGCAGCTGTAGTCATGCCGAACAAAAGGACGGCGATGGTTATCGCTTCAACGTGACTCAGAGAGGTAGAGGTAGGGGCAGAGGAAGAGGAAACTCTGCCGGACGCGGTAGAGGTTTTTCCGCACGAAATGTTTCCAGAGCAATACGGAAAACAATACCGCCGATGTTGAATGCCAAACTGACGCGGACAGACTTTACCGGTCCCGACGAAGTAATTTATGCCGTGATAGTCAACGAGAATTGAAACAGGAAAGCGGTCGCGCGACAAAGCGTGACGCAGCATGTTCAACGACAGGTGTGCTCTACGGAGATTCACCGATAGCAGGCAGCGGGCCCAGCATTAGCAAACTTACAAGCTATCAGAGAGCAACGACCGGTGCGAATGTTCAAGCTGTTCCAAGAGAAGCCGTATGTGAGGCGGCGGAACAGAATGTAAACGTCACAGTAGATAGAAGCGAAACCGCTACGATTAACAATACTTCCGTAGTCGAGGAAAGAGCGGGCGAATTCGTAGACGCAAGAGAAGGCACGAATGGCAGTACAAATATTAGTGTAAATGGCGAAAATGAATTTTCAGAGATGACAGGATGACGTGTGCAGATGGACGATTTGTACAGGGGCCTCACACAATGTGAATGGATTTTAAGAAAGCATATGCGACCAAAAAGTTAATTGAAGACAGGAGAGATAATAGGGACGTCGATAAGATGACGTCGTCTTAAAATAGTGAGGAGAAAATAAAAAGCGCCGCTCAAAGTTCGCGAGCAGGCAATAAAAGGGCTGTTATGCAGAGAAGGGAGTTGGAGGACGAAATACACATCATTAATGGTGAAATAACCTCTGTTAACGTTTCGCGAACAGTACTAACTGCTACCGAAGGCGAGAATTTGAAGATAATGAAAATATAGACATTTGTTTACGTGTTATTGGGGCCCACAAAGATGATATGAAGTATGAAGTAACTGTGGACGTTGGAGCTGATGAGGATGATAGCTCATCAGAAGAAAACTGCGAGCCTGAGTTAAGATCTGACGAGAAATCAGAAAACGAACTTAACGCCTGTCTTAGGAAACCTTTCATGTTAGAACCTAAAAGCGAAATAGAATGGTGGGATTCGGATGACTGCTCCGATGACAAAAACATTGACATACCTGAAACCAATGAAAGTGCAACTAACTGCAATGTTGTACCAACCAATGACAGACAATGTTTCCAAACAAAATCCTGACGTCATTACTGAGTAAAGAAAGAAAGAACCACCTAATGATACGATACCACTTGAAAAAAAGAGTTCAAGTAAAACTCCCGAAACCGAAGAAGCCACCTGACATAGGTGATCTGCAAAGGAAATAGGAAGGTTATGTAGGTTATTGCCACCATAACCAATCCCAGTTTTATTGTTCTATTTCCATTCGGGTATCTCACGGTCACAACTACTTAAAACTTCCTCGCAGACGCATGACGTTCACATCGATTATCGTTTAAGGTGGTCGGCGGTAGCGTTACAAGTGCCCACAAATATCCGTCCAGAAATTTACGGGAACCGCGTGACCAGCACGTAGACATATCGTGCCACACACCACCTGAAACGTATGAAGAGCTGATCATCTACATTTACGTACATACTCCACAAGCCGCTGTACCGTAAATGTAGAAGGGTAGACTGTGCCACCACTAGTCATTTCCTTTCCTGTTCCATATTGAAGTAGAGCGAATGAAAAACGTCTGTCTATATACGAGCCCTAATTTCTCTTATCTTCGTGGTCCTTACGCGAAATGTACGTCTCTGGCAGTAGAATCAGTCTGTGTTCAGATTCAACTGCCACTCCTTTAAATTTTCTCAATAGTCCCCCGCGAGTATAGCGTCGTCTCCCTCCAGGGTCTCCCATTTGAATTCATGATGCATTTCCATAATACTTGTTTGTTGATACACTCTACCGGTAACAAATATATCAGCCCGCCTCTGAGTTGCTTCGATATCTACCTTTAGTCTGAACCGGTGGAGATCCCAAACACACTATTAGTACGCAAGAATGGGTCGCACTAGTGTTCTTTATGCGGTCTTCTTTAAAGATGAACGACTCTTTACTAAAATTTTCCCAATAAACTGAATTCGACCATTCGCTTTCCCTAATACAATCCTTACATTTCATGTTGCTTTGCAACGATCTGCCACGATATTTAATTGACGTGACTGTGTCGAGCAGCACACTACTAGTGCTGTATTCGAACAGTACGGGATTGTTTTTCCTAGTTACTTGCCTTAACAAGTACATTTTTCTACATTGAGAGCTACCTGTCATTCATCGTAGCAACGAAAAATTCTGTCTAAGTGATTCTGTATCGTCCAACATTCAACGACTACACTTACCCGTCCTACAGCGTCATTGGGAAACAGTGCCAGACTGCTGTTCGGCATATCAGACACATCGTTTGTGTGTATGAGAATAGTAGCGGTCCCAACTACACTTCTCAGGGACACTCCTGATGATACCCTTCTGCCTGAGGAACAATCTCCGGCGAGGGAAACGTACAGGGTCCTATTACCTCGGAAGTCTTCGAGCTACTGACACATATCAGGGAACCTATTGCATATGCTCGTACCTTCGTTAACAGTCACCAGTGGAGCACCGTGTCAAACGCTTTTCGGAAATCTAGGAATATAGATTCTGTTGCCTTTCATTCATGGTTCGTAGTATGTCATGAGAAACAAGGGTAAGCTGAATTTCGCACGAGCTTATTTGTGAATAGAATCTTTCCCATCTCAAGGAAATTTATTATATGAAATCAGTGCGAGGCAGAATCGTTGTTGTATTGCGTTACAAAGGTGGATGAAATGTTATTACGCAGGCGTCCATAATATTACGGCTCATCGGTGTGTTTATATCTAGTGATATTCTAGACGTAGGTTGTCCAATATCTGGTCATGTCAGTACACATCATTATTTATCATTTACTGATTCCTCCGCTTGTCAACATTTGGTCTTTGAGCGAAGCTTTTGCTGAGACAGAAGCGCCAGTAATTTTCAGTTCCTGCGGCAACCACACTGGCGGGCGCACCCCCTTAGGCTGTCTCCTCCTTACAGCGATTGTCCATTACGTATCACGGTGACAGCTGAGTGAAGCGATACATCACTCCATTAAATGTTTCACAGAGATGCAGACACCGTGAAATGTTTGCGACCCTCAGTTGTAGTGATTTAAGAAGCAGCTATTCACAATTCACGGAGAGAACTGCCTTCTTATCACATCGTCATCATCATCATCATCATCATCATCACATCATCATCATCATCATCATTTCATCACCGTCTGTGTCAGTCGAGTAATCACCTCAGCGAAGGATGAATGGAGAGACCTATGAATCATGTAGAACCCATAATAAATGAAGAAAGTGAATATCTGTAATGCATATTGCTGCTATCTCTTCTTTGAGAGTACACCAGACCGTCATCCTGATAGTATTTAGAATCATCCTCAGATGCTGATATTTAAAAGAAGTTAAACTGCGTTCAACTTAGATCTACACTAATATCACAGTATCAAAGATATCCGCGCCATGTTTACAATTTTATTTGAATCCTGAGTGTCGGGCATTCTACCTAAATGGTTATAAACTAATTTCTTACTTGCAACTTGGATAAATGTATCTTAATCAGAATAAAAATAAAGTTTTGGAAACACGTTGAGAGAGTTCCGTCGTATACCACACATAAAAACATGTTACTTCTTCTTTTACGGTTTATAGTGCATGTAGCAGTCGTGCAGCGTCAAGGGTCTGTATATGTCAGTATCTCGACTTCGATATACGGATGTATAACATTGTTAGTTTCATTATTTTTATGTCGTTGAACGTTTCTTATGACCATGGGTTTAGGAGGAGGCCGGATAGTATCAGTGGATTGTATCGGAAAAGAGCAATTTCTAAACGCAAGCGCTAGTGATAGCATCTTTTGCGCCACTGTTATGTTTTAGTTTGCAAGTTAGTGATATTACATTTTTATTGTGTCTTTAAATCCAGCTGGCATTATGCACTATATTCCAGGTTGTGGCAGTGTCTAGCTCAAATAATAGCTATGGGAATATTAAACTGCCACAGTTGTACTTTCGGGTTGCATCGGAGAAAGCAATTTCGGGTTGTGTCGGACTAAACATATAGCAACAAAACTAAATTTTTTTTTAAAAGACAATGACGTAAAACTCAGGACATTAACAAAAAATGGTTCAAATGGTTCTGAGCAATATGGGACTTAACATCTGTGGTCATCAGTCCCCTAGAACTTAGAACTACTTAAACCCAACTAACCTAAGGACATCACACACGTCCATGCCCGAGGCAGGATTCGAACCTCCGACAGTAGCAGTCGCGCGGTTCCGGACTGCGCGCCTAGAACCGCTAGATCGCCGCGGCCGGCGGACATTAACAGAATGAAAATAAATAGAGTGCCTGAAATGACGATCAGTATTCAGTTCCAAGATGTACATTAGGGACAGAGGTCAAACTTTACGGGAGAACAAAAAAGGTCGCCATGAAATCGGCTTTCATAACTAATATGATCTTTCCAAGAGGATTCAGTGATGAACAGGAAACAGTATTGTGCGATTATGCTAAAAATTTATATAGCCAGCGTATATCTTTGACATGACATGAATTCATAGCTGCGAGTATGAGCCACCTCCAGGTGTATAATTGAATGATGACAATGAAAATTGCTGCCGGCGCGGGACTCGAAGGTGGATGTCCCGCTTCACGCGAGGTGTCGCCTTAACCGCTTCGGCCATCCGAGCTCGATCACGCTCATGTGTCACACCTGTACTTGTACGTCCCATTAATGCTATACCCGTACAGGGGAGAAATTTTATTTTCAAGTCGTACGCTGGGTATTGGCTAGTAAAAATGAAATTGTAGTGCCTGTACTGTGAAGAATTACAGTGCAATGTTCCTTCGCACATCCATACATGTCTGCAGGAACATGGTATCTTATTTCTTCACAATACAGGCGTTACAATTTCCTATTATACTTTGAGTAAATATGAACTTTTCAACCTATTGCGCAAATATGGCGAGCAACTGAAAATAAAATATCGGTTCAAGGAACTATGAGTTGTTGGACAAACTCAATTGTATATCTATTTAGGATCCGATTAATAATTTTTGTAACAAAAATATTTTTTGAAGCGAAAAAAATTTCATATCCGACTCCTAAAACTTTGAACGAACATAATGCAAAGAGTAGAAAATATGTTACAAAATCAACGAACTTATAATGTTATGACATCAACTTCCAAGTCATCCCCTCTTCTCGCTAAACTCGAAAATGGAGTGAGGACAGAACAAGGGTCAATACGCTTCAATACAAGAGCGGATTTCTGTTATCTTGTCTTCGTGGTCCTTACGCGTGAAGTACATTAGCGGCGGAAGCATCTTTCTCCACTCTTTCGTAAATGTCGGTTCTCTAAGTTTACCCAGTAGCGTTTCACGAAAAAAGCGCCTTCTTGACTTTCAGGAGCTCCAATTTCAGTTCGCGGAGCGTTTCCATAATACACGAGCGTTTATGGAATCTGCCAGTAACCTATCTTCCAGCCTGCCTCTGAACTGCTTCGTAGCTTTCCATTACTGTGGCCTGGTGGGGATCCCAAACTCTGCAGCAGTACTCAAGAACAGGATCGCACAAATGTTCTGTGCAGAGTCTCCTTTATAGCAATATGAGCCACACTATCCTATAATTTTCCCAATACACTCAAGTTGAAGCCGGCCGTTGTGGCCGAGCGGTTCTAGGCACTTCAGTCTGGAACCACGCGACCGCTCCGGTCGCAGGTTCGACTCCTGCCTCGGGTATGGACGTTTGTGATGTCCTTAGGTTAGTTACGTTTAAGTATTTCTAAGTTCTAGTGGACTGATGACCTCTGATGTTAAGTACCATAGTGCTCAGAGCCATTTGAACCACTCAAGTTGACCATTTACCTCCCCTGCATGCCACCTTTGGTGCTCGATTTACTTCATGTCGCTTTGCAACGTCTCGCATAGATATTTAATGAACGGGTCTGTGTCAGTCACATCACTAATATTGTATTTGAATATTGTAGAACTTTTTCTCTTACCCATTAACTGATTGTGTATTGTGTATTGAACCGAGGACCTAGAAACGACGGAGAGGCTTCGTCGCGCCGTAGCCCTCAGTGATTCACAACCCCACAACAGGCCACAGCAGTCCACCCACCCCACCACCGCCTTACCCCGAACCCAGGGTTATTGTGCTATTCAGCACCACCCTCCAGGAACGTATCATACCAGACGAGTGCACCCCAAATGATTGCATGGTCGAGTAATTATGGTGTACGTGTATGTGGAGACAGTATTCGCGCAGCAACTGCCGAAATAGTGTAACTTAGGTGGAATAAGGGGAACCAGCCCGCCTAATAACCATCCACAGGCTTGCCAGCACACCAGACCTCGGCACTAATCCGCCGGGCAGATTCGTGCCGGTGATATGCACGCAATCCCGCTAGGGAAGCAGCGCGTTGGATCGCGCGGCTAGCCAAGTGGGCTCATTAATTGATATTTTATCTCATTTAGATCAAGGCACCATTGACTACGAAACATAGAAATTGTGACAAGGCACTTTTCCGTACAGTACAGCGTCATCAGCGTGTACTCGCAAATTGGTGCTCAGCATATCAGTAAGATGGTTTCTGTAGACAGGGTGAGGCGGAACTCACCGACAGAAACGAGAGAACCGTGCGTCGTAAACATGGGCTCTAGAGTGGGTACCTTAAGAGCTATGAATACTTTTTATGTTCAAGAGATATCATTCACAGCAGCGAAGATGAACAAGTGCTCATAGGTCTTAAGGTATCCATTTTAGAGCCTGTTATTATAAGATATTTTTTTCTTGTTTTGGCCCATGCTAGCACCTCTGAAGTTCAGTAAGTGGAGTTCTGGTTCACACCGTATAGAGAACAAGAGTGGTCGTATCGCAATTGCCTGGCTCTCTGCTGTCGATACCTTTGTCTCTAGTGAACACGTCCTCCAGGATAACGTACTGGGTACAAATATGAATCGTGTTCCGCATGCTCGGACCTTAGTGAACCGCGTGCAGTGTGTCTCTATGTCAAATACTGTCCTCAAATCTAGGAAGCGGCCAGTGAGAAAATGTTGTTGTTGTAGTTGTTGTGGTCTTCAGTCCTGAGTCTGGTTTGATGCAGCTCTCCATGCAAGCTTCTTCATCTCCCAGTACTTACTGCAACGTACATCCTTCTGAATCTGCTTAGTGTATTCATCTCTTGGTCTCCCTCTACGACTTTTACCTTTCATGCTGCCCTCTAATACTAAATTTGTGATCCCTTGATGCCTCAGAACATGTCCTACCAACCGGTCCCTTCTTCTTGTCAAGTTGTGCCACAAACTCCTCTTCTGTCCAATCCTATTCAATACCCCCTAATTAGTTATATGATCTACCCATCTAATCTTCAGCATTCTTCTGTAGCACCACATTTCGAAAGCTTCTATTCTCTTCTTGTACAAACTATTTATCGTCCATGTTTCACTTCCATACATGGCTACACTCCATACAAATACTTTCAGAAACGACTTCCTGACACTCGATGTTAACAAATTTCTCTTCTTCAGAAACGCTTTCCTTACCATTGCCAATCTACATTGTATATCCTCTCTACTTCGACCATCATCAGTTATTTTACTCCCCAAATAGCAAAACTCCTTTACTACTTCAACTATCTCATTTCCTAATCTAATTCCATCAGCATCACCCGACTTAATTCGACTACATTCCATTATCCTCGTTTTGCTTTTGTTGATGTTCATCTTATACCCTCCTTTCAAGACACTGTCCACTCCGTTCAGCTGCTCTTCCAAGTCCTTTGCTGTCTCTGACAGAATTACAATGTCATCGCCGAACCTAAAGCTGCATGCCCTCGGGAAAAATTACGGCTGTAGTTTAGTGAGAAAATAATCCCGGAAATAAGAGAGGTGCCGGGACAGTCGTGTTGTTGCGGACCGCGGCAAAGGTGCGGGCCGAATCAGGCCGCGCGGCTGTGGCGGTGCGTCCTACTCAGCGCTCGGCCGTATCGGCATCGGCAGGGCGCGGCGGCCGCTGGCGGGGAGACGCACGCAGAGGCAAAGGGAGGGCACAAAAGACGGCAGCGCTTGTGGCCCATGATATCTGCGTGGCGGGGCGCCGTAAATCCCCGCGCCATATCGACGCGACCAGCCGGCCCAGCTTCCGAAAGCAGCACGGGGAGAATTTACACACAGGTGGGCTGCCTGCTGTCAACGGATCGAGAAGCTCGGCCAGCACTTTTAACAGCTTACAGCTGCGAAATTGGCACTGACTCAATAATACTATAGAGTCGTCATCTTGAGGTTGAAATCCTTATGTCCGTGTTTCTTAACAAATAAATTTGTTTTTGGACGGGATCCACCTCGAGCAAACATAGCTTTTCTTCTTTCACACAGACATGTTTCGCTGCAAGTGCAGTATTATAAAGGAGTATTTCTATCATTTTTCCATTAAATAAGCGGCAACTTTCTCTTTTCTACCTCTACAAATATGAATATGGCTTTTTGAGAAAGTTCTAGCAAATTTTGAAACCAGCCAAATTTTTTTTATATTTACCTTGCCATCACATGCTGTGGTTTTTCTGACTTTCCATATTTTACGTTACAGCATTTTTCTTTCACAGTTTGTCAACTACAATTGACAATAATACGATTAGCATTAATTTATTCCGTGTGAAGATTTTCTACCTGTACCTGTACTATGTGTGTGTGTGTGTGTGTGTGTGTGTGTGTGCGCGTGTGTTTCTGTCTGTAATATGTTTCACTTACTTCGTCTGGTTTCCCATTCTCTTCACTGCGAATACATGCTCTATTTTTTTAACTATCACTGTCACTGTTTACGAAAGGACGAAAGTAAGTAGGCACAAAGTTCTGGGTGGGAGTTTTGAATCTTCGAGAGGTTTATCTGACACACTGTGTGTGTGTTTGTGTGTGTGTGTGTGTGTGTGTGTGTGGTTGGGTGGGTGTCGGCACTTTAATGGGTTCGTGACGTTTGACAGTTCTTTGAGGGTGGAGAACAGAGTTCTGCTGCATAGACCTGTGTATTCCTTTATTATTACCTTCCCTTCAACTATGGCTTTCCATATTTCGTAGTTTTCCTCAATTATCAATTTTTGTGGACAGCTGTTGCTGCATTTTAGAATTTTTATATTGGTAATTATGTCTGTTGGTCTGTGTTTCATAAGCATAAGGCTTTATGCGAATGTAGAATGACAGCTACCACTTTTTAGTACTTTTCTAATCCTGTGTACTTAACACTGAAATTTATGCTCGCCTGTTCACAATAAATTCATTTATAGTTCTGACATGTGAATTGGTAAGTACCAGATGTGTTATGTTTGTTTGTGTTGGTACTGGTTATAATTATTCTTCCTATATTGAGTCATCTGTTTTGTAGGCTATGTGTAGTCTTTTTTTTTTTTAGAATAATGCTTATCCTGTGGGCTACTTTGTTGTTGTAGGTGAGAGTTTACCATTTGTTTGTTGTTTTGGGTGTTCCTACTTGTTAATGCTATTTTAAATAATATAAAGAATATAATACATAAAAATTTCTCTGAGGTCACAGACAATTTAATACTTTACAATTATTAAAGTGGTTTGTATAATTTGTTCCTGTCTAGTTGAGGAGAGTATAATTTATACAGGGTGTTACAAAAAGGTACGGCCTAACTTTCAGGAAACATTCCTCACACGCAAAGAAGGAAGATATGTTATGTGGACATGTGTCTGGAAACGCTTACTTTCCATGTTATAGCTCATTTTGTTACTTCTCTTCAAATCACATTAATCATGGAATGGAAACACACAGCAACGGAACGTACGTACCAGCGTGACTTCAAACACTTTTTTACAGGAAATGTTCAAAATGTTCTCCGTTAGCGAGGATACATGCATCCACCCTCCGTCGCATGGAATCCCTTATGCGCTGATGCAGTCCTGGAGAATGGCGTATTGTATCACAGCCGTCCACAATACGAGCATGAAGAGTCGCTACATTTGGTACCGGGGTTGCGTAGACAAGAGCTTTAAAATGCACCCATAAATGAAAGTCAAGAGGGTTGAGGTCAGGAGAGCGTGGAGGCCATGGAATTGGTCCGCTTCTACCAATCCATCGGCCACCGAATCTGTTGTTAAGAAGCGTACGAACACTTCGACTGAAATGTGCAGGAGCTCCATCGTGCATGAGCCACATGTTGTGTCGTACTTGTAAAGGCACATGTTCTAGCAGCACAGGTAGAGTATCCCGTTTGAAATCATGATAACGTGCTCCATTGAGCGTAGGTGGAAGAACATGGGGCCCAATCAAGACATCGCCAACAATGCCTGCCCAAACGTTCACAGAAAATCTGTGTTGATGACGTGATGGCTCAATTGCGTGCGGATTCTCGTCAGCCCACACATGTTGATTGTGAAAATTCACAATTTGATCACGTTAGAATGAAGCCACATCCGTAAAGAGAACATTTGCACTGAAATGTGGATTGACACATTGTTGGATGAACCAGTCGCAGAAGTGTACCCGTGGAGGCCAATCAGCTGCTGATAGTGCCTGCACACGCTGTACATGGTACGGAAACAACTGGTTCTCCCGTAGCACTCTCCATAGAATGACGTGGTCAACGTTACCTTGTACAGCAGCAACTTCTCTGACGCTGACATTACGGTTATCGTCAACTGCACGAAGAATTGCCTCGTCCATTGCAGGTGTCCTCGTCGTTCTAGGACTTCCCCAGTCGCGAGTCATAGGCTGGAATGTTCCGTGCCCCTAAGACGCCGATCGATTGCTTCGAAAGTCTTCCTGTCGGGACACCTTCGTTCTGGATATCTGTCTCGATACAAACGTACCGCACCACGTCTATTGCCCCGTGCTAATCCATACATCAAATGGGCATCTGCCAACTCCGCATTTGGAAACATTGCACTGACTGCAAAACCACGTTCGTGATGAACACTAACCTGTTGATGCTACGTACTGATGTGCTTGATGCTAGTACTGTAGAGCAATGAGTCGCATGTCAACACAAGCACCGACGTCAACATTACCTTCCTTCAATTGGGCCAACTGGCGGTGAATCGAGGAAGTACAGTACATACTGACGAAACTAAAATGAGCTCTAACATGGAAATGAAGCATTTCCGGACACATGTCCACATAACATTTTTCTTTATTTGTGTGTGAGGAATGTTTCCTGAAAGTTTGGCCGTACTTTTTTGTAACACCCTGTATAATGAAAATGTCAAGGGACTGATGACCTCAGATGTTAAGTCTCATAGTGCTTAGAGCCGAGCTGGAAATGCCAGAGTAATACAAGAAGTGTGGTGAAAGTAAGTTGCAGTATGAAGAGGGAAGTGATATGCTACATTCGGAAGTGTAATTTAGTCTAAATAGTTTTTTGATTGATAATAGCCAATTTCTACCTATTTCAGGTGATCGATCTGTAATCATGTGAAATGGCGTGTTTTTATGTATGTTTGTTGTGTTTCTGTTCAAAAATGGTTCAAATGGCTCTGAGCACTATGGGACTTAACTTCTAAGGTCATCAGTCCCCTAGAACTTAGAACTACTTAAACCTAACTAACCTAAGAACATCACACACATCCATGCCCGAGGCAGGATTCGAACCTGCGACCGTAGCGCTGTCTGTGTTCATGTTCTGCATCTCTGTGTGTTTCTGCATAATCGCATGACTTGGATTTTTGTGTACAGCTGTGTTGGTGGTGGTGGTGGATTTCCTGAACGTGGAAAATTGGTGTTTGTTTGATGTCTGTGTACCGTAAGGTCAAGGATATTCAATTTTTGTCATTTTATTTTCTATGGCGCATTTTATTTTTGGATGTTCTGTGTTTATGTCATTGTGGATTACTACTGTGTCAAATGTTTTGTTCTAAGTGTGGTGTACACAAAAACACACACCATCCAGTTATGCACAAACAAGACCGTTTCCAGTACATGCTGCACTGACTGAATAAAACTCCACTCAGTGAAGACAACTACAAAAATGAGCTACGGATAATCAAACAAATAGCTGAGGAGAATGGATATGACACAAACATCAAAACAAAAATAAAAGTGGAAGGGACACCTGGCACACAAAAACAAACATATGATCACCAACATGCAAACACAGATGCACACAATGCAAACACATAGAATGCACAGAACACACACACAAGCATTCATGAATAAGAAACCCTGAAACACAAGCAACAAGCAAATGGTACCCTTCTATTCACAGCAACAAAGCCGTCCACAGGATAGGCAACAAACTCAAAAAAGGACTAGAAATAGCCTACAGTGCAGATAATTTAATGCAAGGAAAACTAAACAAACGCAATACCAACACAGACAAACACAACACATCTGGTATTCACCAAATGACAGGTCAAGATTCCAGTTCAATTTATACTGGAAAGGGAAGCATAAATTTCAGTCTTAAGTGTACAGATGAGGACTAAAAAGTTAGAATTGTCATTCTATATCCGTAAGGACGCGTTGTGGATATGAAACACAGATCACCTGACATCAAAAAAGAGTTAATAATTCTCAAATTCATCAAGAACCACCCAAAAAATGTTAATAATTGAGGAAACTACCAAGTTCAGGAATCCATAGTTGAAGCAAAAGAAAAAATAAACGAATAGACAGCTCTCTGCAACAAACCTGTAAACACACACACACACACACACACACACACACACACACACACACACACAGAATCTTCCATATAAAATAAAACAAACAACCATTACATTCTCACATGCAAATGAAAAATTGTCAAAGAAAAAATAGTACATAAAACACGTGGTAAAGGAAATGAGCGTTTGGCGTCATTGGCCTTGGTGCAGGCCTTACTTCATTCGACGCAACATTGGGCGATCTGCGCGCCGGATGGGGATGAAATGATGATGATGACAACACCCAGTCCCTGATCGGAGAAAATCCCCGATCCAGCCGGGAATCGAAACCGGGTCCCTGTGGACGGCAGTCAGTCACGCTGACCATTCAGCTATCAGGGCGGACATGAAGCACGACGTAACAAGACATAAATAAAAAATCTTGTCTGTTTGTCAATACTTTTTAAGAACTCGCATTATATATATACAAATAGTAAAGAGAAACTTTCCTATTATGTAATAAAAAGAGAATAAAAACAGACTGATGATGCTGTAACTTCAGCGGAACAAGCCTGCAAATAAGAATAAAAATTGTGTTTTCTGAAGGTAGATTCCGTCCTAAACAAATTTCCTGTCAAAACTAGTTTTTCGTATAGAAATTGTGTAGAAAATAATTAGAAATTATTCGTAAAGCACGCATTTGTTAACAATTGTGTGCTAGGCTCGCTTCAAGCCTTCCTGCATCTAATTGTATTGTTAGTGTTCCAACTCGAGATAAGCACACCTGAAAAGAAAATTGTCACTAATAGCAGACTTCACGTTAGTACGGTGTAAATTGTCTGTAGCCTTGATAATAGCCTCAGTGTTATGTATGCCATATACAGATGAAGCCACTCATTAATGACTGCAACTTGTAAGGCTATTAACCTGTACGGATCTTAATTGCTACATTTCATCCGCATTTCCAAATAGTCGCAGACATTTTCAACGACATTTCGCAGCAGCTGATTTAGTGGGCCATTCGCAGTGCAGTAGGGTACGTGAGAAAATGTAACTTGTTCACCAACAGTGTTGAAACAAATATCCTGGTTCATGTTCACCATAACCTAAATGAGTGGGTCCAAGTCAAAGTACGAAAACACTATCAAAAAATCACAGAAGCCTGAAGTAACCGCTCCACATCCTTTGGGTTAAATGGCTCACTGCGCCGTCGGTGCAAGTTACATCTTTTAGAGTGAGGTAAAGTCGTAGATCGTCGCACCACACTCACGGCTCCTAACAGATTCTGTCCCGGTTGCTGTTTTACTTGCTCCATTAAAGATATGCAACTGTACGTACCACTTACAATGGCCTTTAGAGAGATATCTGATTCCAAATGTCCACCGCCCGCACTGTCCTCCATATTGTTAGCTACAAAACTGGTTGCGATGGAGCTGCGTTAACTGACAGCAGTGCTCGAAATATTGCTGCAAGATAATCCTCTCCCTGTAGAATCAAATTGTGATATCAGTGATACAGATTCTGGTGTCTTATGTAGTGACGGAGAAATAGACGTCTTACAAGAGAACATTCCTGGATCAGACGAAAGTTCGGAAAAAGATTTGTCCAGTGCAAAACATCCAGCCTGTAACGAGACTGACACATACTTCTGACTTTTATAGGTAAGTACCTAATGTATTTCAAATTACTATATAAGTTCTGAAGAGTCTAGTGCCACGATACATAATTTTTATTTCTTTGATCTATCTAGAACTCTAGGTCAAAAAATTGAAGAAGTGTGGCCCAAACACTAGTTGAGAAGAACTTGTGGAAGAAAGATTCAACATGATGTGAGTAAAGCCAGGCCAAACAAAATATGCAATGAAAATGTGGACACCATACAATCAGCTTTTTAGTTGTTTTTAGGAAGATAGTTGATCAAATACTAAAGTGGACTAACGAAGAGGGGAGTTAACGGTGGTATGTGGTCAGCAATAGATGCCCCTGAACTGAAGTGCTTTATCGGTGTCTTGATCCCGGCAGCTGCTTACAGGTCCCATAATGAAGTAATCACACGTCAGTGGAACAAAGATACAAATATGGTAGATCCATTTTCAGTGAAACAATGGCTAAAACTCATTTTACCCTAATTTTAAGGTGCAACTGATTTGACGACACGGATGCGAGACGTCGCAATCGTGCCCTTGACAAGCTGGCTCCCATGAGAGAAATATTTGAAATGAGGTTACAGACATGTCAAGATGCTTATGTTCCTCACAGGAACATAAAAAATTGACGAACAGCTTCTGACATTTCATGCCCGGTGTCGTTTTCTACAATAGATTTCTCGAAAACCAGTAAAATGTGGGTTGAAGTTACGGGCTGTATGCGATGGTGCAACATTCTACGTTCTCTATCTGCAGGTTTACACTGGTCGACAAGAAAATGAATCACTTGAAGTTGGTCAAGAGGAGTTGTTTGATGGTGAAAGGCTTAGAAGACAGTGGCAAAAATGTAACAGCTGACATTTTTTCATAAGCCTTAGTCTGGCGAGAGCACTTCTGAAAATCAATCTCACACGTTTACAAACAATTAGAAGAAATAAAGGAGAACTACTAGAAGCTTTCACTCAGAGCAAAGGTATACTCAAATATTCATCGATTTTTGGGATCCAAGAGATGTAACAAATGTTTTGTATTATCCAGAAAAGGGCAAAGTGGTAACTTTTCTCAATATAAAGCATTCAAGGAAGGAATAGAAGATCGTGAAGAATCCAAGCAAATAATGATCCTGGATTATAGTAAAACAAAGTCAGAAGTAGATACAGTGGACACGTTGGCTGGAACGTACACTAGGAAAAGGATGAGCGGGTGGCTAATGACATTATTTTACAACATTATTGATATTAGTGCACCGAATGCGTTTATAATATGGCTGCGTGTTACGCCATGTTACGCCGACAGAAATAACTACAAGAGGCGGGCATTCATTATAAAACGAGGAAAGCAACTCATTGGCAGAAAACTAGACAGTATTAGTTCCCCAGTACTTTTACCAATCCCGCAAACGAAAAAATGAGGATGGTGTCCGTTTTCTGAAAGATCTGTGGATAGAAAATATACTGATAAGTGTTCACAATGTAAATGTGCTGTGTATGAAAATAACTCGGTAATTTCTTCGTTAAATACAATGCCTTTTAATTGTCTCTTTAGAATTTCATTAAAAATATTTGTAGTTTCATCAGAATCGTTTGTACATTTTTCTAAAATAAATGGTAAAAAGTAATTTCACATTTTCATTTATGTTCATCAGATCACCACCAAGATTTACAACGTGAAAAGAATGTAAGGAATGTTTATTAGAGTATCGTGTAAAAATTTGAAGTACATCGCTCAAGAACTTTTCAATATTTTTGGTATCAACGTTTCCCCTTGATACATATACGTCCTATGTGTCACCAAATGTTTACGAGAGCATCGTGTGAAAATCTGAATAAACCGATAAAGAATTTTTGCTAACAACGTTAAACAACGTCTTGTCTTTTTATACGTAGATGTTGTATTTTGGAGACTAAACCAATAGTGCAATTGCTTAAAGTCTCTTAATTACACGATAACGGTCATAAATCCTGCAACAGTTTACCACTAACTTGCTATAACAGTAATATAACAAAGGGGTCTATAACAATGTGAGTGCCATGACTATCGTCAAAGGCGAGGGCTCACATCACTGGCTGATATCAGTTCTACAGCGTCTACAGCGCTAAGAACCGATCAGTACGCTATTTTATAAAGGTGACTAATATTCTGTCCACTGACGACGCCTTATACACTACGTGATCAAAAGTATCCGGACACCCCCAAAAACACACGTTTCTCATATTAGGTGCATAGTGCTGCCACCTACCGCCAGGTACTCCATATCAGCGACCTCAGTAGTCATTAGACATTGTGAAAGGGCAGAATGGGGCGCTGCGCGGAACTCACGGACTTCGAACGTAGTCAGGTGATTGGGTATCATTTGTGTCATATGTCTGTACGCGAGATTTCCACACTCCTAAACATCCCTAGGTCCACTGTTTCCGATATGATAGTGAAGTGGAAACGTGAAGGGACACATACGGCACATAAGTGTTCAGGCCAACCCCGTCTGTTGACTGACAGAGACCGCCGACAGTTGAAGAGGGTCGTAGTGTGTAATAGTCAGACATCTATCCAGACCATCACACAGGTATTCCAAACTGCATCAGGATTCACTGCAAGTACTGTGATAGTTAGGTGGAGGTGAGAAAACTTGGATTTCATGGTCGAGTGGCTGCTCATAAGCCACACATCGCGCCGGTAAATGTCAAACGACGCCTCGCTTGGTGTAAGCAGCGTAAACATTGGACGATTGAACAGTGGGAAAACGTTGTGTGTAGTGACGAATCACGATACACAATGTGGCGATCCGATGGCAGGGTGTGAGTATGGCGAATGCCATGTGAACGTCATCTGCCAGCGTGTGGAGTGCCAACAGTAAAATTCGGAGGCGGTGGTGTTACAGTGTTGTGTTTTTCATGGAGGGGGCTTGCACCACTTGTTGTCTTGCGTTGCACTATCACATCACAGGCCTACTTTAATATTTTAAGCACCTTCTTGAATCCCACTGTTGAAGATCAGTTCGAGGATGGCTTCTACATCTTTCAACAAGATCGATCACCCGTTCATAATTCACGGCCTGTGGCGGAGTGGTTACACTAAAATAACATCCCTGTACTGGACTCGCCTGCACTGAGTCGTGACCTGAATCCTATAGATCACCTTTGGGATGTCTTGGAACGCAGACTTCGTGGCAGGCCTCACTGACCGACATCGATACCTCTCCTCAGTGCAGCATTCCGTGAAGAATGGGCTGTCATTCCGCAAGAAACCTTCCAGCAACTGTTGGAACGTATGCCTGCAGGAGTGGAAGCCGTCATCAAGGCTAAGGGTGGGCCAACGCCATATTGAATTCCAGCATTAACGATGGACGGACCCACGAAGTCATTTTCACCCATGTGTCGGCATACATGCCATGCAGCCACAGTTGCAGTATGCCTGGTTTCCTCCTAGAGGGTAGTACCGTTCCCGATAAGTCATGTCCTAGCGCCCTCTCTTGCCATAGTCATTGGTAATGGTGTGTGCGATTCACTTCTCTTGCTGACTCAACTTGTAGTGGATGTTATATAGCATAGTACTCAGTGGTTCCATATGCGAATCGAGAGCTTGTCGATACGGAGTTTACTTATGAAAAGACAAATGGCAACGGACGGCTGGCTGTAAGGTTGTATCAGGAGACCTATCCCCTCCGACAACAACAACAGCATTCAATGTTTGCAACAGTGTTTCGCCGTTGGTCTGAGAGAGGTACATTTCAGGAGGCAGGAAATCATGACGGACGCACCCGAAATGTTTGAACACCAAACTTTGAGGAAAATGTGATTGACACTGTGGAAAGCGACCGCCGTATCAGTACCAAGCAGTTGGCCCGCCAGTACAGGACAAGCCAGACGACCGTATGGACCTTTCTCCATGCAAATTGTTACTACCCTTATCACTTAAAGTGTGTGCAGGGCTTACTAGCGACGTGTTTCCCACGTCGGGAGCAGTTTTGTCACTGGTTTCTTCACCAGGTAACCACGATTCCGGGATTTGTCATCCATCCTATTCACAGATGAGTCACCTTTACGCTGAGTGGTATCTTCAGCTTTCATAACAGTCGTCTCTGGGATAGTATGCAGAACCCCCATGGTATGGTGACAGAGAATCATCAGCATCGGTGCAGTCGGAATGTCCGGACCGAGATAATTGGCGACCGTATTTTGGAACCAGTTTTCTTTCCACGTCGCCTAACAGGCCAGAACTGTCGGCGTTTCTTGCGGGTGACTTGGTCTCATCTGCTGGAATAAGTACCATTGATGATTCGAAATGGTATGTGGCTGTTACATGATGGGGTTCCAGTCACTTTGGCGTTAACGTACTGACTCATCTCAATCGTGTCTTGCCTGGATCGGACGAGGGGGTTCAGCTACATGGCCTGCACGTTCACCGCATCTCGACCCTTGCAATTTCTGGTTATGGGGCCGTCTCAAAATTATCGTGCATGCAAAACCCATTGCAGATGTCGAGACTGGAGCAGTATATTCATGCTGCCTTTGACACAGTTCGGATGCTGCCTGGACGACGTCAACGTGTGAGACAGAACACGCTACGGCGCATACACGCGTGCGTGGAGGTACGTGGAAACCATTTTCAGCACATACTGTAACTGTGGCTGCATGGTACAGCGCGTACTACAGCACAGCCTCTGTAACAAAGTATGACTGAATAAATGGTCTATAGCATAGAAACCATGCATTTCCGGTGTAAGTTCATTAGACCGTTTTTGTTCCATATCCTCTCATCGATCAATCCCTAGAGTTTGTACACGGTGGAAAAAATCACCCTGTATATCCACATGTAGCGCCATGTTAATTACTACCTGATGTCTTAGCAAAATGACTACACACAACTTGTTACTTTATCGCATAACACGTTACTACAGGCGTCTCCCGTTGCTTATTCTTTCCAGTCACTTCCCTGTTAACACCTCTACATACAAATGCATAGGAAATTAGAAATACTTCCTACTATGGCTCTGTACAGCTACGCAAGATAAACATTTTAGAAATACTAGTTAAAGAAATAAATAAACGTGTGAAATGTACATAATATACGAATATTACTATTTGGAGATTTTTTGGTGCGAGTGATCAAACGGTATTTGAAATTATACTTATAGGCTCAAAGAAGAAAAATGATCAGTTCAATTACGGAAATTGCTGAGACTGTAGGGCTCTTGAAGAGCAGTTTAATCTCATTGGTGTCAAATTCTCAAATTCTTGAACCCTATTACAAATATTCGTCTGTAGGACTAGGCTTACCCCACATGGTACGCTTCGCATCTGGAATGGCGTTTTTATCTTCAGTAAAGGTAAATGCGCATCGTAAATTTGGTACAGTTTCATTAAAAATAGGACGCTACACAACTGAAGGATCTATACCTTCTATTTACAAACGAAATAAATTCCTTAAATAAGTAAGCGACCACTATTGAGCCGTGGCGCTATTGAGTTAGTAGACTATTCTGTCCGGCGCCACAGGCTCAGGTGTAGTATCGATTATCCCTCTTGCGGCCCCATTGCTAATTAGCTGTGAGGAAGAGTTGGTATCTGTGGGTTGTGTCCTTGGAATGTCCTTGCTTGCCGATATATATACGGGGTTCACTGATCCAAGGAGGAGGCACGAAGTTTGAGTATTGGCGGTAGCGTCGTGACAAGAGGTGGTGATGAGGTCCGAGCCTCCGAAGCCACGAGCTGCGCAAGGAGTGCCTGCGCAGAGCAAAGATACCGGAGTACTTCACCAGTCGCGCGGGGTAGCCGAGCGGTCTCAGGCGTCTTATCACCGTACGCGCGGCTTCCCCCGTCGGAGGTTTGAATCCTCCGTCGGGCATGGATGTGTGTGTCGTCCTTATCGTAAGTTAGTTTAAGCTGGAGTAAGTAGTGTGTAAGCTTAGGGACCGATGACCTCAGCAGTTTGGTCCCATAAGACCTTACCACAAATTAAAAAAAAAAAGTACTTCACCGGTGTCAGCGTCGACTACAAGCATTAGGCCGACTTCCCGCCGGTTGGTTGGCAACACTCGTGTCGGATGACCGCTCTTGACTTGGCTGCACTCTCCTACCTGGCTCTCATTGGCACCACTCAGTAACAGCTGCGATGCACCCTGGATCCACGGAACTGCTTGTTAATAAAAGGGAGTAACATTTTGTAATCCTCGTGGTGATTTGTGTCATTGTCTACCTGCCATCCTTATTATTTTCGGGTTGTACCCGACCCTCAGAGTTTTACTCGGTCGGCTCTTTGGTCGTAAATATAGGCTGTGGTATTGTACTAAGACACTAGTGGTCGTTTGAAAACTTGTCCCGCTACTATACTGCCTTTCCTTTCTGGTTGTGCCCGATCATTATTCTTCTAATGAATCAGTTCGTGGTCGTAAATACAGCCGGAACAATTGTACTAACGCACAGGTTGACGTTAAACAAAAGAGGGACCTTGTGGTTAGATTTAGATGTTAACCGGTTCAATTCTTTGATTGTAATTGCATTTCTCAGTCATTAGTTATAATCTGAGTAACCTGTTGTACTAAGCCGTGTGTTGCTGTGTTTGAAAGACCGGGTCATAATAATGCTGCATTTTAGCTGGATCTTGTGGTTCAGCCGAGTGAGTTCTCTTGTAATAAGTGTTCACAAGTATTGTATTAGGAATTTTCTTCAGAGCGGTCTTAATAACTGACAATCAGCCTAACTTTGAAAATATTAACAACCAACTGTCACGAGAGCTTTAGTCAAAATAAGATTGTCAAAAGGGACGGGTTAGGATCCAGTCGCACCATGGTTGCCGATTGAAATTAAGAGGTTCGTTGCATTGAAGTAAGGCTTATCATTGTCATATTGTTTCCTAATCTGTTTAATCTTTAAGCACAGGTGCTCATCCTAACCCCGAACTTTTCGACATACGGGTTTCAAATTAAAAGTCACGTCATCTGTTTTGAGCAACTGAATCACTCTTGTCATCAGTGGTGCTTATATAGTTTTCATGTGTTGCAGGAGGGCATTTAATAAGAGAGACTGTGTCTAGCGCGGTACTAAACACCGCTGTTTCACCCTATAAGGGGCGGGCTGCACGTCCGGCTGTCTTGTAATCATTGTCATATTGTTTGGTGTTATGAATTCTTTTGCAAAGGCTTATTCATCTTTAAGTTTAAGGTCAAAAGAATTTTGCAAATTTGTCACTTTGTGCAAAAAAATTTTTGGTTATATATATTGTTAAATAAACAGGTTGTGTGAAAAGAAAGTTATATTGGTGGGTCCTCCCTTCCACATTATCCTTAATTCCAGTAAATACCACGTATCAATTATGATTACTTACAAATCGACCATTATGAATACTTACGAATAACATGAGTTGACAATTTGCTGAAGTATAAGAGTTTGGTTTATGGCTTCTAAGTTTTCACTCTGATAATGACAGTGTCCTAAAAATGTTTTTACGTAATAAAAAATACCCTAAGCTACCTGAATTGTATTATTTGGAAAAAATCCTCCTTGTCAAATATATGCTATCTGGATGTCCAGGCTTCGTATGATGAACGATATTGAAATGCTATGATGAAAAGCACTGAAATTTCCGAACCTAAGCGGGGCGAGGAAATACAACGCATTAAGGCGACATTAGAATTTCAATCAAACATATTTTTTCACATTTATGTATTAATGACTTCAGTGTTTCTTTCAAAACTAAGCAATATTGAATACAATGTGAAAACATATAGTTCTTCCACTATATTGACAAACGTCTCCTTAAAGACATTTCTGTTTATTCCAAACACGTCAGGCAACCAACAGCTTTTAAAATCTCTTTCTGCCCCTGGCCTCTGTACCTAAGCTTGGTCGCTGATCGTCTGTAACAGCTAACAATATTTTTTCATAACCGATATATGGATAAGCTCTAGAATCCAGCAATCCGTCTATCGTGTTTATGTCAAAGGCGTAAGGGAGCGAGTTCAGAAGCTATTCGATGTTTAGAATTCACAATAACAACACTAATGTTGGATCTGGGTATATGTAACTCTCGCGAAATCTCTAAAATCGTGGCCCATGGTGACTCATTGCTGTCCACTGACACATTCTCATAGTCACGTGCATATTGAAATCTTGTGACCGTACGTGATAACGTAATGTAAGAGAGAATGTGTATCAGGAAACTTTTAACAATATGATGTGTGTGCTAGTTTGTTGTCTGTTGTACTCGTCTTTCAGAGTCGCTGTAGGTATGATTCTAATACAGACGGTTACTGTTGTCGCACATTCGTAAGCACTAGTGTAGAAAACAGAGCACACTAGCTGCAGACGTCTTTACTTCAACACCAGGCATCGGGAAACATTTTAAAATGACGTAAAACTACAATTATCAAACAAATCTTAAGAAATAAGTTGACCAGACATTTTCATTTTCAAATTATCAGGAGCTTTTAGTATATGGGTTTCAAAAGTATTTAGAGAGAGTCTGACCACATTTGCGCGACGACATTCGACGAATTGCCCATTAGATATTTTTAGATATTTTTGTAGTTTGAACGTAGTTATAAAAAGATAAGAAATATAATTTTATTGTCAAGTTCAATCGATGGACTCTTATGCAATGGAGATTTCAAAGGAGAGAGGGAGCTGAAAGGTAAGGTCTTGCATTCATTCAGAAAAGTGGCGTACAGTAACAGCTTTTTAATATTTCTTACCTTGAGTAAAGAAATTACATAAAACAATTACATCAGAAGATTAATAAATCAATTTATCTTCGAATGTGAGTTGCCAGCACTTGCGGAAAGATTTATGTGCGTATTGGTAGCTTTAAGCCTAAACTGATGGTTTTAAGGTGACTGACGGCGATGTCTACATCAGTAAAGTTTGTCTTGAATCTATGACAGACACAAAGGAGTAAACAGTGAACGGAAAGCACTGAATCTTTGTAAAAAGACAGAACTTCTCTTGGTTTCATTGTACAATCCGCGTCTGATAAGCCTTCCTTTACTACGAATCTGACACCTCTTGAACGAAGACAAATAATGTGTGCCAGTCCTTTCAGACCGATACAGGAGTGTTCGAACTAAGTAATGAAAGCAGTTTATGGCCCGAAAAATACATCCAGACAGAAAATATGGCCCAGTGATAACGCAATCTAATTCTTTACTAGTAATAAGAGATTGCAAGCTCACGCAAAGCGTCACGATAAAATGTTTGACATGTACTGAGAGCTTCGAAAACATTTACCGCTGTATCCAGATCGATTAAAGAGGTTTGAAGTGTTGCAACCCAGTTTCTTGTGATCAATTTTCATTTGAATGAATATCCAGACTTCCTAAAGGAAATAGAGTTTTCCGAATTACCCTTTTTGCACATTTTCTGTATGCAAAACAAACATAACGGTAGCGTGTAGGCAACTAGAAGCACGTATATTAAAGTAAGTGATACTCTTGAAGTGAATCTGTGCTGTTGTTTGGAGGTTGATCGCACTAATACGCCATTTTCGTTTTCGGGATAGAAACTATTAATACTAACAGTTATGTAGTAATGCCGCAACAACTATCTTACGTCTTCCAGAGAGATAATGTAAAGCTCTGTATAGGGAAAATGTGGACACTATTCTACTCTACACAGCCGTCTGTACTTTGCGATTGTATGAAGCCCCGATGTATGTCCCTTCCGGCTGTATTCAGACCTCCAGTTACTTCTGTGACATAGTCCATGTTACGTATTTTCGGAAGTCTCCACCTGAATAATACTGCAGTTTTGTGATTTTGAAGCAAGAAGAGTAGGAAATTTGAGAGAAAAGTGCCGCAAGAAAAAATAGTCTGGTTTAACAGCCGCTCCTTTCCTCGCTTTCGCTGTTTTTTTCCTTTAATCGAATATTTATGTTGTTCACAAATTGCAAGATCTTCTAAACTTTGCGCGCTAATTAAGGCCACAGAAGTATGATCTTTTCGAATTTATGTCACACAAAAACCGATTCTGGCAGATAGAGTTGGAGGTATTTGTTAATCTTGCCTTTTGAGTCTCGTGGTGATATTTCCATAGAAACTTTCATAACCTAACTCATATTTATTTAGAAGTCAAATGGAAATGTTCACAGATTTCACTTTAAGAATATAACGAAATATTTTCATAAAAATTTTCGTTCTCTATTTGGCTTTCCAAACCCAGTGAAACACGAATTTTTTTCTTAATCAAATGGCCATGTGCAAATATTTTTAGATTTAGCTAAAAAATTATTTCATGATGAAATACTAGCATAAAAATTCCCATTCCCTCGGGGTTGAATTTCCAAAACCACTGAAACATGTTTTTCTATTTCTATTCGAGATATCAAACAACAATGTTCATAGACGTGGCTTTAAAAATACTTTATTAGGACTTTAGCAATGATTTATTCTCAAAAATACTATCAGCCACTTTTTTCAAAGTTACCTTAACAGCGACTCTTTTTCAAAAAACCTTTCATGACATGCTTCGTTTCCCAGGGGTGCAATTTCGAACGATCCCTTACTAAGCGATACCTACAGTATAAGATCAACACCCACTCCAGATTTCACGTTTTTGTCGTTAGTGGTATGGGCTGGGCGATGATGCGTCAATCGACGGCTCTGTTTCAAACCCTTATGGGCTGATTTTCTAAAAACTCTGAAACACGTTGTATTTCATTTCAAACCGAGAAGCCAAACACAAATTTTCATAGATTTAGCTTCGAAAATGCTCCTGAAATGACTTCCGTAATGAAATATTTCCATAAAAAGTTTCATCTCCCACTTAACCCCCTCAGGGATTGGATTAAAAAAAAAATAAACAAATAAAACTGAAACTAATTTTCATAGATGTAGCCTTAAAAATGCTTTAGTATATCTTTAAGCACCATAGGTGTTAAATTTCCAAATATTCTGAAACAAGTATTTCTTTATGTCTTACTGAGAAACCAAATACCAATTTTTGCACCTCTAGTCTCAGCATTGCATTAATAGTGGTGTAAAGCAAGAATGCTGCAAAACCTTCATCCCCTATTTCACCTCCTTAGGTGTGGTATTATGAAAAATACCTTCTTAAATGACGCCCACAGTATAAGAGCAACATTCTCTGCAAATTTCAAGTTTCTACCCTTAGTGTTTTGCGCTACGCGATGATGAGTCATTGAGTGTCAGTTAGTCGGGGCATTATCTTTTATATATATAGAGAAGATTACGGTGAATCCTGCTGACGTTTAACATTTTCCAAGGAGTCTATCATGTGAAAAAGAGCCGCAGTGTTTCAGCTTGAACAAATTTATGACGAAAATTTTCTGCATACTGATATGAGTTTAATTCATGACGTATCGAGGCTTTATACTAATGTATGCAAATGGTTGAAATACTCCAGCAAAGATGACCCATAACTGATGCTACCAATGTTATTATTGCTTCAACTCATTTCATAGTTAAAGTTGAACTCTTGAAGACTGCTACATATTTGTTACTTTCAATTAGTGCATTGTTACGACCAACAAAGAAATAAGAAAGCTAACAAAACATGGTGGACCTGCAAATGTAATTGGAGCAGTACAGTCGATTTTCTTAATCCTCGTTATTTTACAGCTATTTCTGTCGTAGACTAAGCAGTTTTAAAAGCAAAACTATGTGCAGCATGTGTGTCAAACAATGTCTGTAGTATAGTTTTGCAGAAAGTTCAAACACTTCTTACAGCGGCCTATACGTACGTTACGCAACAATTACACCGTAGTCGATACATGTGTGTATGGTCTGTTTTCTATAACGCAAGAATGCTGTAAATACACTCCTGGAAATTGAAATAAGAACACCGTGAATTCATTGTCCCAGGAAGGGGAAACTTTATTGACACATTCCTGGGGTCAGATACATCACATGATCACACTGACAGAACCACAGGCACATAGACACAGGCAACAGAGCATGCACAATGTCGGCACTAGTACAGTGTATATCCACCTTTCGCAGCAATGCAGGCTGCTATTCTCCCATGGAGACGATCGTAGAGATGCTGGATGTAGTCCTGTGGAACGGCTTGCCATGCCATTTCCACCTGGCGCCTCAGTTGGACCAGCGTTCGTGCTGGACGTGCAGACCGCGTGAGACGACGCTTCATCCAGTCCCATACATGCTCAATGGGGGACAGATCCGGAGATCTTGCTGGCCAGGGTAGTTGACTTACACCTTCTAGAGCACGTTGGGTGGCACGGGATACATGCGGACGTGCATTGTCCTGTTGGAACAGCAAGTTCCCTTGCCGGTCTAGGAATGGTAGAACGATGGGTTCGATGACGGTTTGGATGTACCGTGCACTATTCAGTGTCCCCTCGACGATCACCAGTGGTGTACGGCCAGTGTAGGAGATCGCTCCCCACACCATGATGCCGGGTGTTGGCCCTGTGTGCCTCGGTCGTATGCAGTCCTGATTGTGGCGCTCACCTGCACGGCGCCAAACACGCATACGACCATCATTGGCACCAAGGCAGAAGCGACTCTCATCGCTGAAGACGACACGTCTCCATTCGTCCCTCCATTCACGCCTGTCGCGACACCACTGGAGGCGGGCTGCACGATGTTGGGGCGTGAGCGGAAGACGGCCTAACGGTGTGCGGGACCGTAGCCCAGCTTCATGGAGACGGTTGCGAATGGTCCTCGCCGACACCCCAGGAGCAACAGTGTCCCTCATTTGCTGGGAAGTGGCGGTGCGGTCCCCTACGGCACTGCGTGGGATCCTACGGTCTTGGCGTGCATCCGTGCGTCGCTGCGGTCCGGTCCCAGGTCGACGGGCACGTGCACCTTCCGCCGACCACTGGCGACAACATCGATGTACTGTGGAGACCTCACGCCCCACGTGTTGAGCAATTCGGCGGTACGTCCACCCGGCCTCCCGCATGCCCACTATACGCCCTCGCTCAAAGTCCGTCAACTGCACATGCGGTTCACGTCCACGCTGTCGCGGCATGCTACCAGTGTTAAAGACTGCGATGGAGCTCCGTATGCCACGGCAAACTGGCTGACACTGACGGCGGCGGTGCACAAATGCTGCGCAGCTAGCGCCATTCGACGGCCAACACCGCGGTTCCTGGTGTGTCCGCTGTGCCGTGCGTGTGATCATTGCTTGTACAGCCCTCTCGCAGTGTCCGGAGCAAGTATGGTGGGTCTGACACACCGGTGTCAATGTGTTCTTTTTTCCATTTCCAGGAGTGTATTTTATACTTGGGTGATACAGTTCTACAGAGGATCCTGTTCATTGCGTACCCATGATAGCAAACGCACTTAGTTTTTTTGTGATAGCTTGGCTTCAGAAAAATCCCTTGTCAAAAATACAAACTTATTACACACAGTATATAACAAACTATGATTCTGCGTTGGTAATAAATGAGAGCTTACGAAAGCATTGTAATAAGAACCCTTGAAACAGGAAAACATTTAACCTCGACCCTTCAATAACCTTGCTGACGAAGATCTACGCATCTGTGATAATAAGTAGTTTCTTTCACCTAGTTTCTTTTACATCAGATAAATTCGCAGTTGCGAATAAGGACTACCATCAGCTGTAGAATGGAATGATGACAATTCGCAACTGGAAATTTATCTGATGTGTTTAGTAACGGCTGTGGCCACAGGCACTTCAATATCGTATTTATCTGCCGATACCGGGAATGTGACTTTGAAGCACAACGTCTGATCTGTATGGGAATACACATAGTGAATGTGCGAGTACAGATCGTAGACGTATGGTTGACGACATATGGAAGTTTGGGTGTGGCGCTTAGTCGTGCATGGATATCCAAACGGTAAGGCGACCGCTCGAGATAAGCGTGAAATCCGGGTTCGAGTCTCGGCCCGGCAGAAATTTTCATTGCAGTCATTTCATTCTACGACAGATGGTAGTCATTATTCGCAACTGCTAATTTATGTTATGTGTTTAGTAACGGCTATGGTCGCCGCAGTGCGTCGTCATCAGAATAACACCGGCACTGCAACATCGTAGTTTCTTTTAAGTTTCCTTAAATAAACTGCTCCAGAATTCCGGTTTTTGTCCCGCAGCTTTGATTTCTATTTGCAAAAACGATTTCTTCCAACGTTATCATTTTCTGCTGCTGTTGCCTAGCCTTCAAGATGATCATTTCAAAGATATTTACGATTACACTAGGTATTTCAGTTCTCTTCCGTAACAGTAACTACGCCGTCTGTCGCTGTTGCTGCGAATAAATTATATCACCACGATAATTGAACTGGTGCTTATCCTCCTCACAAAATATTTTTACGACACGCTTTTCCTCCATACGCCGGCCGGTGTGGCCACGCGGTTAAAGGCGCTACAGTCTGGAACCGCGCGACCGCTACGGTCGCAGGTTCGAATCCTGCCTCGGGCATGGATGTGTGTGATGTCCTTAGGTTAGTTAGGTTTAAGTAGTTCTAAGTTCTAGGGGACTGATGACCACAGATGTTAAGTCCCATAGTGCTCAGAGCCATTTGAACCATTTTTTCCTCCATTCTTTGATGTTAAGAGTTATAGACGTTCAATTTGAAACTAGCGCTCTACCTTAGCAATACACACAGTAGTTACGATCGCTGCTTTGGCGAAAACGGCGAAATATACAGCAACGAACAGCAGCGTGCCTGGCCCAAAATGGCGGCCGCTCAAAGCTACCCTTAATTTCGCTAACACATGTGCATGACGGTTTCCTCTACCATCTCGCTAGGTAACCCAACATTACTTCCTTTTCTAAAGGGATTTATTAAAGGTCACATTTTCCAAACTACTGTGAAGACTGGTGCCATCAGCATAGCTGATATATATTTGTTGCGACGAGTAAGGATAAAACTGCCACACAGATTATAGGTTGGGCGTGCTTCTAAAATAGTACATTTTGAAACAGGCTAAAACACATTCTGAGCGTATGAGCAATATAAAATAATGTCCTCTTGTACGTGTTACCTGTTTCCGATGCCAGAATACATTCGACCAGTGAAGGAACTTTTGAGAGACTCAGAGATCCTCTACTGAGAATAACTGATAAATGTCTAACTAAAAACCAGAAAATATGTCTTGCATACATATTTTTTTGTGAGTGGGATAGTGGCTACGAATGAGCAGCAGTATTAGTTGCAATATAAACGCAACAGTTTTCTGAGTCAGTCACTTGTTTACGGGAGCATTACGCGTGTCGAAGGCTCGCACCATCATCCCCAGGTGGACAATTTCATGGATACTTACTTGGTGTTAATCGTAAAACACAGGCAAACTGTAACCTGTTTTGTACTTGGTCTGCTGCTGCGAAAAGAGTTTGTTGTTGCTCTGAGTCAAGGATAAGCATGTGATACCATTTACAGTTTTCTGTGTCTTCTTTACGTTGTATAATGTTTGTTTAAAAGGACGTATTCAATTGACAATGCCGCCTCGTGTGAGAGTAGACTTGTTCTAAATGCGAGGAACACTAAACTAGTCGACATTCTTTGATAGATTTGCGAGCTTTACGGACAAAATCGATGAGTGATTCAGTGTTAAGGAAATGGATCTGAGAGTTCAATCAAGGACGTAAAAAAGTCCATGTTAACGAACAAAGTGAGTGTCCCCATTTGATTAATGAAGCACTGCTTTGTGCAGTTCAAGCACTCGTAAAGTAAAACCTTTCTAGGAAATTTCCGCAAATTTAAACATGACTTCGTCATGAAATTTTTTCTGAAAAACTATTTTAGATAATTTTGTGCTCCCTGGGTGCCAAAATTCTTACATATCAACCCAAGAAACAGCGTCTGGGCAGAGCACTTACCTTTTTTTACGTTACAACAAAAGTGGTGATTTTCTGAGCAAGAGATGATGAAGAAGGATGGGATTTGAGTTGCTTATGAAACCCCTAATCGGAACGACAATGAATGGAATGGAGGCTTACTGCGTCACTGGTAAAGACTACAGCCAAGGAAATCTTAACACCTCAGAAAGTCATGTGCATTCTTCTAGTGGGTTTATTACTGCGAGGTGAAAGAATCAATAAAAAATTTTAATTCCAGACGCTAGTGAAAATACGTCACAAAATATAGAATAAGCGCTACGGAAAGCCCACAAACCGTATTATTTAGATTCATCTGAATGCCCGACAACTCCTCGGATGGAGCCAATGTGATTTCTTACAAGGGAACCTCCCCATCGCGCCCCCCTCAGAATTACACTCCTGGAAATTGAAATAAGAACACCGTGAATTCATTGTCCCAGGAAGGGGAAACTTTATTGACACATTCCTGGGGTCAGATACATCACATGATCACACTGACAGAACCACAGGCACATAGACACAGGCAACAGAGCATGCACAATGTCGGCACTAGTACAGTGTATATCCACCTTTCGCAGCAATGCAGGCTGCTATTCTCCCATGGAGACGATCGTAGAGATGCTGGATGTAGTCCTGTGGAACGGCTTGCCATGCCATTTCCACCTGGCGCCTCAGTTGGACCAGCGTTCGTGCTGGACGTGCAGACCGCGTGAGACGACGCTTCATCCAGTCCCAAACATGCTCAATGGGGGACAGATCCGGAGATCTTGCTGGCCAGGGTAGTTGACTTACACCTTCTAGAGCACGTTGGGTGGCACGGGATACATGCGGACGTGCATTGTCCTGTTGGAACAGCAAACTGGCTGACACTGACGACGGCGGTGCACAAATGCTGCGCAGCTAGCGCCATTCGACGGCCAACACCGCGGTTCCTGGTGTGTCCGCTGTGCCGTGCGTGTGATCATTGCTTGTACAGCCCTCTCGCAGTGTCCGGAGCAAGTATGGTGGGTCTGACACACCGGTGTCAATGTGTTCTTTTTTCCATTTCCAGGAGTGTAGTTATAACTTGGCACAGTGGATAGGCCTTGAAAAACTGAACACAGATCAATCAAGAAAACAGGAAGAAGTTGTATGGAACTATGAAAAAAATAAGCAAAATATACACACTGAGTAGTCTATCTGCAAGATAAGCAACATCATGGAGAGTGTGAGATCAGGAGCGCTGTGGTCCCGTGGTCAGCGTGGGAAGGTGTGGTACGAGAGGTCCTTGGTTCAAATGCTCCCTCGAGTAAAAAGTTTAATTTCTTTATTTTCGCAGTTATGATCTGTCCGTTCGTTCATTGACGTCTCTGTTCACTGTAATAAGTTTAGTGTCTGTTTTTTGCGACCGCACCGCAAAACCGTGCGATTAGTAGACGAAAGGACGTGCCTCTCCAATGAGAACCGAAAACATTTGATCGCAAGGCCATAGGTCAACCGATTCCTCCACAGGAAAACACGTCTGATATATGCTATACGACACTGGTGACGGCATATGCGTCACATGACAGGAATAAGTTGTCGACCCACCTAACTTGTACACTTGGCGAATGGGTAAAAAGATTCTTCTACCTTGCCCGATTTAGGTTTTCTTGAGGATGTGGTAATCACTCCCAAAAAAGTGATGAAAACATAAGAGTTTGTCACATAAACTGCAACAAATGAATGCAACAGTTTCACCGTCACACAGTTTTCCCTGTGCTCTGTCAAAACATATGTTTTTAACGATTTCAGATTTTTCCGTGTGTAGACCGTCAAATCCTGCATATGTCCAAGCAAATCTGAACATGTTCTGGAATTTTGGAGAGTGAACTTGATTGTGTGTGTGTGGGCCTGAACTTTGATAATTGTCTGAAAATTAAAAAAAAAAGTATTTTGACTCGAGAGAAGACTTGAACCAAGGACCTCCCGTTCCACAGCTGCCCACGCTAACCACAGGACCACAGCGCTACTGAGCTGGTACCCTGCTTAATATTGCCTATCTTGAGCATGGACTACTCAGTTTTTTATATTTTGCTTATTATTTTCATAGTTCCACACAACTTCTTCCTGTTTTCTCGATTGATCTGTGTTCAGTTTTTCAAGGCCTATCCACTGTGCCAACTTATAACTAAATCTGAGGGGGGTGCGATGGGGAGATTCCCTTGTTAGATCCCTGACCTCGCCCGTAGTGACCTCCATCTCTTTTTGCATCTCGGAGCTGCACCTGAAAATGTTCCTTGAGTGTCAAAAATTCAGCGACAATGGCGAGCCCGAAGAACATGTTACCTCATGGTTAACAAAAGAGGTGGCACTGTGCTATGAGAACGGCATGCAAAAACTCCTCCACGGAGCCAAGTGGCTACAAAATGGTGGGAGCTCCGTAGAAAGATAGTTTAAGATTTATTTTACACTAAATAATTTTTCGTTATATATACAGGGTGCTCGGAAATCCGCGTTACAAACATCGAGAACTTGTAGAGGGGAGTGAATAGGCACTCACGTCCAAAAACGCACCGTTCCGTTCTACGGCCGTTTCAGTTCAGATGTGTAAAGCGTCCACGTCTGCTGAGGGAAAAAGAAAAGCCTCAGAGTTATTAGTCCTGGTATTCAATAGGGTGGACTTTCGTATCTTCTATGTATGTAACAACGTTGATGGTCGCCACATCGAGCCACTGTTGCAGTGCATGAGTACTGTTCTGTACTTACAGTATGAGGAATTGAATTAGGCGTAATACAGTACAATTATTAGATAACAGTTCGAAAGGAAACATAATGAAACATCCGTTTACCACTTAATCACATTTGTTTGCATTAATTCGTAAACAGCACGTGTTTACATTTGTTCTGGAGAAATGCAAAAACGTACTGTTTATGTATTAATACAAAAAATGTGCTTACGTGATAAATGGATGTTTCGTTATGTTTCTTTTCGAACTGTTACCTAACAATTGTACTGCGTCACGCCTAATTCAATTCTTCAAGAGAAAGCGGATGAGTTGAACATCTGACCTGAAAACGTCGTAGGACGGAACTATAAGTATTCGGGCATGGGTTCCTATTCAAAATATTATGTACTCGCTGCCACTACGTGTCCTAAACGTTTATAAGAGAAATTTCAGAGCACCCTGTATAGTCTCTACTCACACATGCGTCACAGGACATTGTAGTTAAATGTATTTACTAAGCCGTCACTTCCAAGACAAAGCTTACTTCTAAGATCTCCAAACATATAACTAATCAGTCATACTTCCACGGCTTTGAAGATAGCGCCTGCCCCCTGAATAATCTTAATCTTTTTTTTTTTTCACGAAACATTGTATGAATGGATTCACAGCTAGAAATAGTACACACAAGAACCAATAATAAGATATCTCTGTGTTTAGGCAGCCTGAACTGTCGCAGCTCTTTCCACAGCGAAGCGACATGGGAAAAAAGGCTTCTTGTTGGCAATTCCCCTGTGCGCGAGACGCAAAATCCCGCTGACTGTAGCTCCTTTCCCTCCCCCTCACAGAAAGACACGCCACATTAGCCACCACCCAGCAGAAACCTCCGACAAGTCGCTCGCCCGTCAGACTGTCGCTGGAAAGACGTGCGCCTTCAGGTGGAAGATGTTGGTTGACTTTCTGTCACGCCTGGCTGCGTAGAAGCTCTCAAAGAACGCCATTCCGCATCCGTTCGCTGTTTTCAAATTAACGTTCGATGTCACAAGGTAAAAACCTTCCACGTTTCCCTCATCTGACGATGTCGTACTTGTGTGCATGTTGCTTTCACGCCACTAAAACCTAATAGTAGTACTAATGGACGTATACATGTGTCTGAAAATAGAGAACACCCTTCGAATTTCTCCAAATATCACTCAATCACCGTTCTATTCTAGGGGAAGAGGTGATGTGCTACGACAGAAAGTAACAGTACTGATACGTAAAATTTAGTTTTGTTTGTAACTTCAGAAATAAATTGTTAAATGTATCAATTATTCAGATACCTTGTTGTTCATAACACCAGATTTGCCCGGATATCCGCTCGCTGTCGGATTCGAAGATGTGCGCCAGTCTCAGATTTGATGCACCTGGCAGATTAACGAGAAACGTTTCGAAAACATTCTCACAATTTCGCATGGGACAACACTATACACAGACGGATGGGGTACACAAATTCGGCCACGAGGGCGCTGGAGAGAGGTGGGAGGCGGGGGAGTTTGCGACAGAATGCGCAACAGGACACCCTCTACCACTAACATTGGCAAATCCAGATTAACAACCCGATCTCGTGAAGATACGGACCAGGAGGAATGAGAATTTATTATTACTTGATGGTATCATACATAAACAATCAGACAAAAGGTGAACGGCCAGGAAATTAATCTAAAAATGTGGCTTTGTGCAATAAAACCTCACAGAAGTTGCAGCATCGTTTTGAAAATATACAGGGTGTTTCAGAAGTGATAGTCAATATTCAGGGATATGATAGGAATGATCATTCTAAACAAAATATCAAGTAATCATGGGCTCTAAAAAGCATACCTTGAACTTTGCCCTGTCAGACAACTCTCTCTTACTGCAAGCTCTTTGCTTTCCATATTTTTGGAAGTATCAGTACGGACCAAAACAAAGAAAATATTGCCAGTAAACATGTCATCTAGAAAGCGAACCTTAGAAGTTATGAGCACTTGAACATTAGAAGAACAGAGTTCCAAAGTATCGAAGATGAACAAGTGATCATAGCTCTTAAGGTATGCATTTTAGACCACGTGCTTGCTGGACAGTTCTTTCTTCTTTTGGTGTATACTACCACTTCCCAAAATATGAAATCAAAGAGCTTGCTGTAGAAGAGATTTGTTTGACAGTATCGAAGATTAGTTGCTCATAGCTCTTAAAGGTATGCGTTTTAGAGGCCGTGTTTATTTGACTTTTTTGTTTCGAAAGTTCATTCCTGTCATATCCATGAATATTGACCATAACTTCTGTAACACCTTGTGTACTATCTAGATATACACTCAAGCACCAAAGAAAGTGGTACAGGCATGCGTAATCAAATACAAAGAATCCTGTCGGACGAACATCCTCAACTGAGCATTATACTAGAGGTTCAAAATACCGATTCAGTTGTTAATTTCTTGTATTATCACGACCTTTTTCTGGCTCTCATAAGCCCATCCACATGTGTCGTAACAGTGCTGTGGCCCCCGAGCACCGCTGTGGACGTGTACCAGGCGCGGTTTGCTACCTGGGGATGGGCTTATGAGAGCCTGAAACGGGTCGTGACAATAAAATAAAAAAAATTTACAACTCAAGCGGTATTTTCAATCTCTAACAAATACAGAGACATTTAAACAAGCAGAATACGGCGCTGCGGTCGGAAACGCCTATACAAGACAGCATATATGTCGCGCAGTTGTTAGATCGGTTACTGCTGCTACAGTGGCAGGTTACCAAGATTTAAGTGAGTTTGAGCGTGGCCTTATAGTCGGCGAACAAGCGAGGGGACACATCTACGTGGTAGCGTTGGAGTGGGGATTTTCTTGTACGACCATTTCATGAGTGCACCATGAATATCAGGAATCCGGTGATATCGGACATCGCTGCGGCCTGAAAAAGATCTCGCAAGAACGGGCCCAACGACGACTGAAAAGAATGGTTCAAAGTGACAGAAGTCCAACCCTTCCGCAAACTGTTGCAGATTTCAATGTTGGGACATCAACAAGTGTCGGCGTGCGAACCATTCAACGAAACATCATCGTTATGGGCTTTCGGAGTCCAAGGTCCACTCGTGTAATCTTTATGACTGCACGACCCAGCTTTCTGCCTCGCCTGGGCCTGTAAACACCGACATTGAACTATTGATGAATGGAAACATGTTGCCTGCTCGGAAGAGTCTCGTTTCAAATTATATAGAGCGGATGGACTTGTAAGGGTATGGTGACAACCTCGTGAATCCATGGACCCTGAATGTCAGCACGTGGAGGCTCTGAAATGGTGTGGGGCGTGTGCAGTTGGAGTGGTAGGGGACCCCTGATATGTCTAGGTGCGACTCTGAAAGATGACACGTACGTAAGCATCCGCCTTGATCACCTGCATCCATTCATGTCCAAAGTGCATTGGGCAATTCCAGGAGGACAATGCGACACCCCTCACGCCCGGAATTGCTACAGAGTGGCTTCAGGGACACTCTTATGAGTTTAAACACTTCCGCTGTACACGAAGCTCCCCTGTCACAAACATTATTGAGCATATCTGGGATGCCTTGCTACTCAGAAGAGATTTCCACCCAGTGGTAATCTTACGGATTTATGGACAGCCCTGCAGGATTCATGGTGTCAATTCCCTCCAGTACTACTTCAGACATTAGTCGCCTCCTTGCTGAGCCGTGGAGCCGTGAGTTAGTAGACTGTTTTGTCTGGCGCCACTGGCTCACGTGTAGGTTCGATTATCCCACTTGCGGCCCAATTGCCAATCTCTATGAGGAAGAGTTGGTATCTGTGGGTTGTGTCCTTTGAAGGTCTCTGCTTGCCGATATATATGGGGTTCGGTGGCCCGAGAGGGAGACACGAAGTTTGCGGATTGGTGGTAGCGTCGCTACAAGAGGTGGTCACGTGGCCCGAGCTACCGAAGCCACGAGCTGCGCAAGGAGGTCCTGCGCAGAGCGAAGAGAACGGAGTACTTCACCGGGGTCAGCGTTCGACGACAAGCAGCAGACCGACATCCCGTCTGTTGGCAACATTCGTGTCAGACGACCGCTCGTGGCCTAACTGCCCTCTTCTACCTAGCTTTCATCGGCATCACTCAGTAGCCGCTGCGAAGCACCATGGATCTATGCAACTGCTTGCTAATAAAGGATAGTAACATTCTGTATTCCTCGTGGTGGTGTGTTTCATTGTCTACCTGCCAACCTTATTATTTTCTGGTTTGTACCCGACTCTCAGAGTTTTACTTGGTCGGCTCTTTGGTCTTAAAAATAGGCAGTAGTACTAAGACACTAGTTGTCGTTTGAAAATTTGTTCCGCTATTATATTACCTTTCCTTCCTGGTTTGTACCCGATCATTAATGTTCTAATTTATCAGCTCTTGGTCATAAATACAGCCGGTACAATTGTACTAATGCACAGGTTGCTGTTGAACAAAAGAGGGACCTCGGGGTTAGATTTAGCTGTTAACCGGTTCAATTCTTTGACTGTAATAGCATTTTTCTGTCATTAGTTATAATCTGAACAGCCTGCTGTACTAAGCTGTTTGTTTCTGTGTTGGAAACGCTGTGGACGAGCGGTTCTAGGCGGTTCAGTCCGGAACAGTGCTGCTGCTACGGTCGTAGGTTCGAATCTTGCCTCGGGCATGGACGTGTGTGATGCCCTTAGGTTAGCCGGCCAGGGTGGCCGAGCGGTTCTAGGCGCTATAGTCTGGAACCGCGCGACCGCTACGGTCGCATGTTCGAACCCTGCCTCGGGCATGGATGTGTGTGATGTCCTTAGATTAGTTAGGTTTAAGTAGTTCTAAGTTCTAGGGGACTGATGACCTCAGATGTTAAGTCCCATAGTAATTAGAGCCATTTGAACCATTTTTTTTGTGTTGGAAGGACCGGGGAAATATTGGAGTATTATATCTGGATCTTGTGGTTTCACCGAGTGAGTTCCTTTGTAATAAGTGCTCACAATAACGTTTTAAGACGTTCCTTCAGAGCGGTTTAATAACTGACAATAAGTTTAACTTTGAAAATATTAACAGCCAACTGTCTCCAAGGCTTTAGTCAAAAGTAGTAAGCGGGAGTCAGAAAGCCGCCATAAACTCTTGCATTAACAGCCACAAGCAGGTAGTCTCGATGTGGCGACAAGTGGATAAGAATAAACATACACGTAAGGGGATTGCAAGCCGAGGTTAGTCGCGCTCGGCGGGAATCTGCACCATACAGCTGTAAAGACCGTAGCAGGTGGGTCGACGTTACCACACCAGGACAAGTCTCTTGTTACGGGCTATGTGACTAATTGCGAAGTTAAGTTGGCGTGTTTCTATGGTCTCCTGCAATGCCGCCAACCCACAACGTGGCAACGCTATGCGGGTCATCGCTCTCGCTCTTCAGGCGCACCGGCTGACGTCACTCGAACTTCGCCTGACCTGCAGGACGCAGCCTAGTTCTGAGGGTGCACACAAGAACAGCAGAGGCCGCCACACCTACGGACCTTTTGCTGCATCCACCGCAATATTGTTCCCAGCCAATCATAGCCCACATCGCCAGACCAATATCTATACGGTTAATGTCTCTAAATTTGGTAGAAAATCCGAAGAAATTCTGGTCGTATGTTAAGTACACAAGCGGCAAGACGCAGTCAATACCTTCGCTGCGCAGTGCCGATGGTACTGTTACCGACGACTGTGCCGCTAAAGCGGAGTTATTGAACGCAGTTTTCCGAAATTCCTTCACCAGGGAAGACGAATGGAATATTCCAGAATTTGAAACACGAACAGCTGCTAGCATGAGTTTCTTAGAAGTAGATACCTTAGGGGTTGCGAAGCAACTCAAATCGCTTGATACGGGCAAGTATTCAGGTCCAGAATGTATACCGATTAGGTTCAGATTACGCTGATACAATAGCTCCCTACTTAGCAATCATATACAACCGCTCCCTCACCGATGGATCAGTACCTACAGATTGGAAAATTGCGCAGGTCACACCAGTGTTTAAGAACGGTAGTAGGAGTAATCCACCGAACTACAGACCTATATCATTGACGTCGGTTTGCAGTAGGGTTTTGGAGCATATACTGTACTCAAACATTATGAATCTCCTCGAAGGGAACGATCTATCGATACGTAATCAGCATGGTTTCAGAAAACATCGTTCTTGTGCAACGCAGCTAGCTCTTTATTCGCACGAAGTAACGGCCGCTATCGACAGGGGATCTCAAGTTGATTCCGTATTTCTGGATTTCCGGAAAGCTTTTGACACCGTTCCTCACAAGCGACTTCTAATCAAGCTGCGGGCCTACGGAGTATCGTCTCAGTTGTGCGACTGGATTCGTGATTTCCTGTCAGGAAGGTCGCAGTTCGTAGTAATAGACGGCAAATCATCGAGTAAAACTGAAGTGATATCAGGTGTTCCCCAGGGAAGCGTCCTGGGACCTCTGCTGTCCCTGATCTATATAAATGACCTGGGTGACAATCTGAGCAGTTCTCTTAGGTTGTTCGCAGATGATGCTGTAATTTACCGTCTAGTAAGGTCATCCGAAGACCAGTATCAGTTGCAAAGCGATTTAGAAAAGATTGCTGTATGGTGTGGCAGGTGGCAGTTGACGATAAATAACGAAAAGTGTGCGGTGATCCACACGAATTCCAAAAGAAATCCGTTGGAATTCGATTACTCGATAAATAGTACCATTCTCAAGGCTGTCAGTTCAACTAAGTACCTGGGTGTAAAAATTACGAACAACTTTAGTTGGAGAGACCACATAGATAATATTGTGGGGAAGGCGAGCCAAAGGTTGCGTTTCATTGGCAGGACACTTAGAAGATGCAACACTAAAGAGACAGCTTACACTACACTCGTTTGTCCTCTGTTAGAATATTGTTACGCGGTGTGGGATCCTTACCAGGTGGGATTGACGGAGGACATCGAAAGTGTGCAAAAAAGGGCAGCTCGTTTTGTATTATCACGTAATAGGGGAGAGAGTGTGGCAGATATGATACGCGGGATGGAAGTCATTAAAGCAAAGACGTTTTTCGTCGTGGCGAGTTCTATTTACGAAATTTCAGTCACCAACTTTCTCTTCCGAATGAGAAAATATTTTGTTGAGCCCAGCCTACATAGGTAGGAATGATCATCAAACTAAAATAAGAGAAATCAGAGCTCGAACAGAAAGGTTTAGGTGTTCGTTGTACCCGCGCGCTTTTCGGTAGTGGAATGGTAGAGAGATAGTATGATTGTGGTTCGATGAACCCTCTGCCAAGCACTTAAATGTGAATTGCAGAGTAATCATGTAGTTGTAGATGTAGTCATCCTACACGCGGGTGTAAATGCCCTCGTCCGGTGACCAGCAGGCAGTTCCGTCTCAGTCAGCCGAATTAGAAGATCGTCAGCACCACGTCGCGTCTGCTCGGCCCCTTGCCACCTGGAACTACCGCGCATCGCGACCCGCTGCTCTAGCAGTGGACTCCAATGCCAGAACTCCTTTTCTGCCTACTGTTGTTGTCTAAGAAGATAGTCTGTTTCGGTCTTTCAGAAGATAGTCTTCTGCAGAGATTTACTTGTGTTGTTTTCCGAGAAATTTAAGTTGTCAAACAAATAATTCCTTTATTTTCAAGGACTTTTCTTATTCGTTTTGAACTGTTGAAGGCTCACAGAATTCATATTTATCAACAAAACTCTGTCAATAAACTGATTTTTTAGTGTAATCAAATGACTTATTGCGAAAGTGCCACAAGCCGGGTCACTTCAGTATGAAAAAAAAAATCGCCTCGGAGCGATATATATATATATATATATATATATATATATATATATACGAGGGCTATTCCGAAAGTAAGGTCCGATCGGTCACGAAATGGAAACGACTATGAAAATCCGATAAAGCTTTGCACAGATGTGTTGGGTAGTGTCTCTAGTATAACCCCAGTTAGCATCACGTCGCTCTTCTCATTTCTGAGCTCGCAGTGAGTGCGTAAAGATGTCTAGAAAATAGTGTCTGCCGCCAAGTACGGGGGCCTGGTGAGAAATTTCCCCTGAAGCTATGCAGCTAACATTACATAACTGTCGTGCTGTTTCGTCTTCAAGACAATTCTCAGCCGCATTCTGCAGGGGCAATGAAGATGCTCCTGCATCGTTTTCAAATGGAAATGTGAGATTACCCACAATACAGCCCGTAATTGTCTCCCTCTGAGTTTCAGCTCAGGTCACATGAACCGCTGGTTATGAAGACAACATTTCGGCACAAGACAACGAGCCGTAGGCCAGCGTAGAGAATTGGCGGAGAGCACTGGCGGCTGCCTTCTATAGCGAGGGTATGGGAAAGTTGGTACAACGCTACGATACACGTCTAAGTCGGGTCGGCGACTATGGAGATAAGTAGCTGCAAGGTGTATCTAACTGTTGCAAATAAAACATTTTTGATTTTTACCGTGGTTTCCATTTCGCGACCTATCGGACCTTACTTTCGGAATAGCCCTCGTATATATATATATATATATATATATATATATATATATATATATATATATATATATTTTTTTTTTTTTTTTTTTTTTTTTGAGCCACAAGCATTCTCATTACTATAGACTGGCCGCACTACTAGGGCATGAGGGCCACGTCACACAGCGAAAAGACGGCATCGCCAGCGCCAGCCACGGGCTCCACACTGGACTGTGCATGTCGCCACCGGCATTAGGTTCCTCGAGGGACTTGGTGCCACAGCTGGCTCTGTCTACATCCACACTCGCTGCCGCCATCACTCCCTTCCCTGGCCGGGGCTTAGTACCATAGCGCCAGCCGCCGTCCAACTCCCGCCAGGGAGGAACCGATCGAGTCCCGTGGACAGCAGTCTCCACATCGGGGTAGCCGTGTGCGAAGACGATGGGCTGTGAGTCGTTGCCGCCGACGAAGTAGTAGTGTCCTGCTGACGTCACGACAATGGCCTACAGAGGGCACTGGGTGTCCATGGGTGTGTCGACAGCACTGCGAGGTGCCTACGCAGCATCCCCTCACCAGGACGGAGGCCGCCGCCTGTACATCAGTGTCGACCAGTGTCAGCCGAGTGAGGCGTCGTTTTCCTCGCCGAGCCACGACAAACCGTGCGCCGAGATTAAATAAAAGCCTTCTTTATTGTCAGTAGTTTTTTCCCTGGGCCAAGCCACCCATCGCCATCACCATTTACCCCACCGAGTGCAACTGCACTCTTTAGGCGCTATAAATGTCACCCTCAAGATATTCTATTAATCTAGACAAAACCGTCCAGAACATAAAGTATTAAATTGTTATTCTAAATTCTGAGAACAATACGAATAGAATACACAGGCCAATAGGTTTCAACATTGCGTAATCCTACATTAGTGAACGCAGAAAATAAAGAACAATATTTGCGTATTAAAGGTCTGTAAGGGATGCACATCTGAAGCTACTGTTTAATCTGTGTAATAAGGGGCAATGGAAGAAATGAAAAGAATTAGTAGAATGAAATAAAATACATAAGGGAGAGTGAAAAAGATACTAAAGTTGCAGACGTCACCGCCCTTCTGGCTGAAGAACAGAGAATTTAGGTTGAAAATTGACAAAACAAAGGCAAAAACGTTGAACATGATGTAAAATGCTGAACACCGACTCACTCAACACTCAAATTTAAGAAGACAGACTAGAAAAAGTAAGGGAGTAATGTTAATGAGGAGAAAGGATTACACAATGTGGCCCAAGGAAGATATGTGTCAGAAGAGAGTTGGAACTTGCAGAACGCTCTCCTCAGATTCAAAAATATTCTAATGTCAAACACTGATGAAGAACTGAGAAAAAAATTTCTGACCGAGTAAAAGTAGACCATAAATTATAGTGAAACACAGTCGAAGCAGAGACGTTATCTAAATGTTAACAGTACTGGATGGGCATTTAAAGGACGAATAAATGTTTACTAGAAAAGGTAGCTAGTGCTCGCGAAAAATGACGTGGCACCGGCGCGGAAGTGCGGTAATGCATTCTGGGATGTGAGCATTGGGTGATTCCATTCATAGTCCAAACATTCTGTGACGTGTTAAATTTGCAAAAAATATTACACGAAAACAAAAAAATATGAGCGTGCAGGAAATTAAATGAGTTTCTTTACTATGAAACTCGATCCAATATGGCGAACATGGCCAAAGAAATCTGCAAAGTTGCAAAAAACAGTTTTTCTTAAGTAAAAAACTATAGCTCCGATCGGAAAATGTTAAATGGAAAAGTTGTAGGGCTTAAAAAAAACGATCGGTTGCTTTTCTATGAGTGGTGAGTATTTTCTCATATGAAACTCGAGCAAAGAGGGCAATCATGGCCAAAAACTAGACAAAGTTACAGAAATTGGTTTTTCTTAAATAAGTAACTTCGATCTAAAAATGTTGACTTGTAGAGCTGAAAAGCTTTTCTTATAAGTATCTATTTCCTTCTTACGTTTAGAGCACGTCGAAGAAATTGTTAAAACCTGCTTCTCTCTATCTCATTAACACTCACATTTCCACGGTTGCTGTTTACTGCAAGTATAGCCCGCGGCAAGTCAAAAAAGTAGTTGTTTAAGAAATTGAAAAATATTAATTATTTTTCGAGATGTATAAATTTTTTAAAAAAATGTGCTCTCGTTACCTGGCAACATCTTCTCACCCGAAAAAAACAACGCTCAACCAAAATATAAGTCCTTCGGAGTAATTTTTTTATCGTTACAGATAATAAAATCGTCAAAATAAATTACTAGCATAGTAGCATAACTCTTAGCCAAGAAAATTAGCCTAAGCCGTTACTAGACGGCTATCCGCTGAGACGGTTTAACCAATTACCGAGAGCGGCCTTTTTCTAAAAAAAAGAGGTATCTCTGAAAATTATTAATATTTTTAAATTTTTCAAACAACTGCTTTTTTTTAACTTACCGCGGCCTATACTTGCAGTAAACAGCAAATAAGGAATCGTGAGTGCCATATTCGATTGAGTTTTATGTAAAACAAACTCTATTTTAAATTTAATTTTCTATATGCTCATATTTTTTGTTTTCCGGTACCTAATAATTTGTGCTAATCCTTCTCCGTAATGATTGGGCTACCTATTATTCCGAAGTCGTAGATGCCTCAGTTAATTGCAACTTGCCGACATGCGTACTTGAAGCTTTCTAATTGCTGTCTCTTTGTTGGATAGCACGGCAACGAGGCCTTCACGCACCGTACGTGCAAAGAAAGTTCTACATAACGAGGCATATCTGATTAAATGCAACGCTATTGGATTTTTTGTCAGAATAGACAAACGAAAAAGTTAAACGGCATTAAAAATTGTGCCTGAGAGGGTTGCAGGAACACGAAATACGGCTCATCACGAAGGAATTATCCAAATGGGACGGAAATCACTAGACGCGATGTACATGTACAGACAAACAAATGAACAAAATTAAAAAAAAAATTGGTGACTTATTCAAGAGAAAAAGTTTCGCAAATAGAGCAAGTCAATAACGTATTGATCCATCTGTGGTCCTTACGCAAGCAGTCATTTGGCTTGGCATTGATTGATGATGTTGTTCGATGACCTCATGCGGGATATCGTGCCAAATTCTGCTTTATATCGTCAAAATCCCATGATATTTGAAGGGCCCTGCCCATAATGCTCCAAACGATCTCAATTGGGAAAAGATACGGAGCCGTTGCTGGCCAAGGCAGGGTTTGGCAAGCACTTAGACATGCAGTAGACACTTTTGCCGTGTTCGCGCGGCCATTATCTGGCTGAAAAGTAAGCCCAAAATGGCTTGCCATGAAGAGCAACAAAACGGGACTTAGAACATCGTCGATATCGTTGACGTATCTCTGCGCTGTAAGGGTGCCGCGGTTGACAGCCAAAGGTATCCTGATATGAAAAGAAATTGCACTCCTGACCATCACTTCTGGTTGTTGGGCCGTATGGCGAGCGACAGTCAGGTTGGAATTCCACCGCTGTCCATAGCATTTTCAGACACGTCTTCGCTGGTATTTGGGGATCAGTTCGAAGTGGGGCTCATTACTGAAGACAATTCTACTCCAGTCAATAAGATTCCAGGGCGAAGACACGTCTGGGGACATCCCCGACAGCGGTGGGATACCAACCCGACTGTTGCTTGCTAGCCGGCTGGTGTGGCCGAGCGGTTCTAGGTGCTTCAGTCTGGAGCCGCGCGACTACTACGGTCGCAGGTTCGAATCCTGCCTCGGTCATGGATGTGTGTGATGTCCTTAGGTCAGTTTGGTTTAAGTAGTTCTAAGTTCTACTTGACTGATGACCTCAGATATTAAGTCCCATAGTGCTCAGAGCCATTTGTTGCCCGCTATACAGCCCGACAACCAAGAGTTATGGTCCGGGGTACTATTTCTTTTTATAGCAGAACACCTCTGGTTGTCATACGCGGTACCTTACAGCACAGCGGTACCTCGACGATATTCTACGCCCCATTTTTTTCCCTTCATGGAAAGCCGTCCTAGGCTTTCATTTAAGCAAGATAATGCCTGCCCGTACACGGAAACAGTTTATACTGCATGCCTGAGTGCTTGCCAAACCCTGCCTGAGCCAGCATGGGCTCCGGAGCTTTTCGCAATTCAGATCGTTTGGAGCGTTATGGGCAGGTCCCTCTAAATATTTCGAGATTTGGACGATTTAGCGCAGCAGTTAGAATTTGGCTCGGTATCCCACAGGAGGACATCCAACAACTCCATCAGTCAATGCCAAGCTCGTTTTCTTGCTCTTAATGGCAAGCCGTCCTAGGCTTTCACTTAAGCGAGGTAATGGCTGCCCGGACACGGCGAGAGTTTGTACTGTTTGTCTTCGGGCTTGCCAAACCCTTCCTTGGACAGCGTGGTCGCCGGGAATGTAGCACAATATCCCTCAGATGGACATTCAACAACTCTATCTATCAATGTCAAACCGAATTCTGTTTGCATCACTGCCAAAGGTGTACCAATTCACTACTGACTTGCTCAATTTGTGAAGCTATTTTTCTTGAATAAGTCATCCACTTTTTTTTTTAAATTGTAATCATTTGTTTGTACATGTACGAGTACATCACATCTACAGACTCCAGCCCCATTCGGATAATTCATTCGTGGTGCGTCGTCGGTTCTTTGAGTGCACTTTCGAAGGCTTCACTTCTTCGGAAAGATGTGGAAGAAGAAGAAGAAGAAGAAAATTAAATTTTTACCTAATACACCTGAACGGGTTGTCAGCTATAAAATTTCCATGTGAAACATGTTTTATGTATAAAGTTGCCAGTGTTGTAGTAAGCGATATTGTCCACTGTTCTAATTTTTTACCCCTTTTGTGTTTTATGAGGTTCTTTCTAACAGTGTGCGGTCGATCTTGACCTTTTGTTTATGCGAGTGTTTCCTTTGGGTACTGTAGTGCGAAACTATCGACTTTTGTTGGTTGTACTGACAAACTGTTGATACAATCGTTCGCAGACTCATTAGCTGTAGCTTACAAGTTGCACGAGATATAAGTTCGTGCATAAACTTCAGCTGTCCAGCTGCACCTCCCTTACCGTGCAGTGGTCGTTCACAGCGGAGCCCCCACCTCTAGCCTGGTCTCCTCCCCTACTGTGCCGTCTGCCCAGGTACAATCCAAGTCACTTTCTGTGCACTCTACCGCAACCAGTTTGTGAAAAACCAATTTCAGAAGAAGCACTAGACTAGTGAAACGTTAGCTGTAGACGTTGGCATGGATAATATGAAGAAATACAGGGTGATCAAAATGAAAGAACAGCAGATCAGCTGTATGGAGCAAGGTTCAAAGTCTTATGTTTGCGCAGACACTATAGCACACAGTCAACATGAGCACCATGCATTGCTCGAGAAACATCGAAACAGCAGTCCATTTCATTCCACACCCGAATCACAGATCCCTGTTTACTGAATCAACAGCTTCAAAAGTTCTGTTTCTCACACCTTGAAGAGTAACTGCTTTTATCTATCGCCACAGAAAAAAATATCGCAAGGTGTGAGGTCTTGTGACAAAGGGTGGTGAAAAACAGTAACGAGATTTTGTTGTCCACCTCTTTAATCGACGTTGTGGGATGGTGTTGTTGATATAACGCAGCTCCTCAAGGTGAATCTTCGTGGATACAGGGAACAGCCAATTTTTCAGCGTGTTCGGGGTGACACTCCTGACACAGTTTTCTCCATAAAAAATGAAGGTGCATAAGCTTTGTGAACGGAAATGGCACAAAACACATTCAGTTTAGGTGAGTCTCTTTCATGTTCGACGAACCAGAGGCTCCAGGAGGCAACAGTATAAAAGTCCTGATCGGGCTGCTGCATCGGCAACTGCACTGAATGGAGCCAAGGAGATGCCGCATTACAGGATGAGAAGAAGATGTGCTGCGTCTACCATCTACAAATGTGTGTTCAACATTAAGATTAATAAAAAAAATGGTTCAAATGGCTCTGAGCACTATGGGACTCAACTGATGAGGTCATAAGTCCCCTAGAACTTAGAACTACTTAAACATAACTAACCTAAGGACATCACACACATCCATGCCCGAGGCAGGATTCGAACCTGCGACCGTAGCGGTGGCGCGGTTCCAGACTGTATCGCCAGAACCGCTCGGCCACCACCGGCCGGCTAAGATTAATACCAAGCCAACTGTCGCACAAAATGTTCCGTCTGGGTCATCTGTCTTTGTCTCTACTGTTTTAAATTTTACTGTAAAGAATAATGATACCAGTGGTTGGTTTACTGTGGCTTTGATTCGTGCCGTAGAAATTAATTGCAGGTCTTGTGACACCCGAATTCTTACATTACGGTGGTTTCCTTTACTGGATATACGAAATTTCTACTCATCCGAAAAGATGAGTCGTTCGGAAAAAGCATCCGCTGCCATATCCAGGAGAACTGAGATCCAAAATTCGTACCTTATGTTACGGTCGCCGATAAGCAATTGCTGCAGTAACTGCAACTTATAAGGCTCCGTACGCAGGTGTCGTTTCAGAACACGCCACAACGTTGTTTGAGGAAGGTGAAGTGCCTGGGCTGCTCATCTTGTGGACTTTAGAGGGCTCTGTGTGAACGCATCTCGGATACTCTCGGAATTTTCATCAGACGTGCGTGGCCGACCAGTGCTCTTCCATGGCACATGCAGCCAACTTCCAAGATTTTTTTCTGCAGTGAAAGTTTTGCTTTTGCAGTGGCGGCTTCTTGCTGATTCGACGGTGGAGTGCACGTTGCACTTACAAATTACAACACACAAAATGACTCCTCTGGTGGTGTCGTTGCTATGTAGCTAACAAACAAATAACAGCGTAGCTGTGTCAGAACTTTGCACCTTTCTCTATCCAGTGATATGCCGAATATATTTCTTTAACCTTCACGTAATTGGGACTTTGAGATGACATTCCCTGATGCAACTAGCTATGTGCTATTGCTGCTGACACATCTCATTTTTGACTTTCTCTAGCCTTGCGACTGACTGTCGGAATTTATTGCCTGTTCTTTGGAAATGCTCAGGCGGTGCTGGTATCTCGGTTTAGCCCTGGCACTGGCAGCTTATCACGGGATGCTGTGCCGCGGTGGCCACAACTCTCGGATCGCGGCGCCTCTTTCAGGGAGTGCTGGCAGAGATTGTAGTCTGCTGTCCCAGGGGCCCAGCTGCTGGGGAGGTGGGCCGTCCATTAGGCAGATGCGGCCAGCCTGCGGGAACACGCTGCTTACCTTTTGTGTGGGCGCGGGCCTCGCTCCGTGCCTTCCCTCCTCGGCCCCCTGAGCTTAGAGCATTCACCGTCTACTCAACCGCCCATTACATCCGCCGCCCAGACCAATCCTACTTTCATTCCGTATTACGGCTTAGAGAATGACACCAGCTCCTCTCTACACGGCTCTGCAATTAGCATATTGGCCGTTCAGCAAAAGTTTCTCGAATTGGGCGACGTTCCTCCTCTTAACCAAATTTACTTTCTGGTGTCATAATCTCGAAAATTGATTACAATCGGCAATTATTTTGGCGTGAATACTAGGACGTGTCTTATACACTATCTGATCAAAAGTCTCCGGAAAGCTCTATGTAATTCGGCATTGGCCACTAGAGGTTACGAGAGACAGCCGTACCCTATAAGGGGGTGAGGGGTACTAGGTTGTCGACAGAGAAGCAATATCAGCAGAATGGGTCAGCCAGGAAAGCTCAGTGACTTCGAACGTGGACCAGTCATTGGGTTTCATCTAAGCAACAAATCCATCAGGGGCAATTGAACCCTTCTAAAGATGCCAAAATCGAGTGTTAGTGATTTGGTTGAGAAAGGAAAAAGCGAAGGTACAATCGCAGCTAAACCAAGACCAGGGAGATCTCATAACCTTTAGTTTATACTATAAGTCTCACAATTATAAAAGCTATCAGTTCGACTAACTACCAATGGACTACAGTTGTAAACAACTTAAATTGGAATGATCAGACAAATAATGTTGTGTGGAAGGTAAACCAGAGACTACGTTTTATTGGCATATTGCTTAGGAGATGCAACGGGTCTATTAAAACCCAACGCTTGTTCGTCCTCTGCTGTGCTGTGTGGGATCCCCATCAGATAGTATTGACGGAGGACACAGGAAAAGTTCAAAGAAGAGCATCTCGTTTTGTACTACCGCGAAATAGGGGAGATAGTGTCACAAACGCGATAAGCCAGTTGGGATGGGAGTCATTAAAACAAAAGCATTTTTCGTTGGGGCTAAATCTTTTCAAGTATATTAAGTCACAAGGTTCTTCCTCTAAACGTGAAAATATTTTATTTTTGCAAACCTACTCAGGATAAATCATCATCACAGCAAAATAAGAAGACTCAGAGCTGGTACAGAAAGATTTAAGTGTTCATTTTCTGAAACGCTGTTAGAGAGTGTGTAACCTCCTCCTCACTTATCGACCTAAATAACAGTGAAAAATTAAACCGCGTGTACCCAATGGAAATTTGGGAAAAGCAATCGTCACCGAAGTTAATCTTTCGGTAAAGAGGGAGGAAAGGGTTACATCTAAATGAAAGGCAAATGCAAATGAAACTGGTGGAAATTAATTTTGAAGAGGGGTAAAGTTAATAAAGAAAGTAAATGTGCGGTCGTTACTTTAACAATTAATTGGCCTTAATTAGATATTTGAGATTTGGGGAAAATTACGGTCGCCAGTCCTATGGAAACCTACTATAATAACTGAAAATTAAAGATTAATGCACGTATAATTAGCACTAAAAGCGTGGTAACTGAAGGTTGGCACGTGCTGTGTGAAAACTGAATGTTTGTCAGAAGTTATAAATTTCGCTACACTCTGACTTAATTTAGCAAAAGAATTAATAAAACCGGAAAACTGAAAGTTAATTTAGGGACTGATATTAATAGTGAACTTTGTTTCTGAAGCACTACGAAATTCAATACAATAAGGTTAGTCTTGGGCTACCTCAACAATCATTTCAAAAGTTAATCTTTCGGTAAAGAGGGAGGAAAGGGTTACATCTAAATGAAAGGCAAATGCAAATGAAACTGGTGGAAATTAATTTTGAAGAGGGGTAAAGTTAATAAAGAAAGTAAATGTGCGGTCGTTACTTTAACAATTAATTGGCCTTAATTAGATATTTGAGATTTGGGGAAAATTACGGTCGCCAGTCCTATGGAAACCTACTATAATAAAATATTTCAAAAGCAAATAGTAAAACGCAATTTAGAAATAAGAGATTTAACTTTGAACTTGAATTAAATGATTCTGAACAATTAACAATAGTAAAATTTAGTACGTACCAAGCTGAGCTGCAGTCACAGGTAAGCTAAAATATGGTAACAAAACTCGCACTCTTAATTTGTGCTTGTGTAATCTAAATATTGTGGTCAGCTATGAATACTTTAACTGAACTTTGAAATTAAAGCAGTGAAATGGAATAAAAATGGCTCTGAGCACTATGGGACTCAACTGCTGAGGTCATTAGTCCCCTAGAACTTAGAACTAGTTAAACCTAACTAACCTAAGGACATCACAAACATCCATGCCCGAGGCAGGATTCGAACCTGCGACCGTAGCGGTCTCGCGGTTCCAGACTGCAGCGCCTTTAACCGCACGGCCACTTCGGCCGGCGAAATGGAATAATAATACTTTAATGCTGGCGTATGAATTTCAACGACACTCGGGTTCATTCCAGAAAAAGGAAGGGAACCTGCTTGGTAATGCAATTGGGACAATGAGCAACAAAGGTTCATGCTAAGTTGCTGCATTTTTGTGATGCAACAGTTTGAAAAGCTGAGGTCTGCCATACAGTTCTAAAACTTTACGTGTTTTTAGTGTTCCTTATTGCTTGATTGAAGGTTTGAAGCCGTCGATCGATGAGGTGGCGACAGTCACTCATTGTCGGCCGTCGCTGTTGCAGAAGCTGGATGTTGGCGCGCCTTCTTCTCGACACGGTCACCAGGCGAAACGGGCTCATGATGTGCGCCAGCTAATGCTTCCCGTCCGCGACACCGTGTCAGAAACTATCATAGCAAGTCGAGCGCAATTACATGCTGCCAAACCCCGAAAGCGCGAAAACTCGCGGGAGCGTCTCACAACACACCTGCTCCACCGTCCTACCCCCGCCAGACACCGCTCTGCCCGCGCTCCAAAGATCCTAAACATTTTTGTTCTCCACACGACCTATCGATGTAATCGTTCGATAGCATAGTTTCCCCTAGGCCAGACCCAGCGTAAAAATACAAATAATATTTACAAAACAAACCAATTATACATCGACATAAATGCATAAATATATATATACAAATAGTAAAACAATTACAATACATAAAGACACAGAAACGTCACATCTTCAGGTAACAAAATAAGGAAAACAAAATTATAGTACAATCGATGTAAATAGGAGGATATGCATTTCCGGCGTTACAAGTGGAGTGGCAGAAAAATAGTCTGAAGTTTGACGAGCCCTCTGCAGGCACCTTTGCGGGACTTACAGAACAGTCATGTAGACGTAGATGTATATGTACTGACGGACAGGGACCGTCGAGCGTTGCGAAGAGTGGTTGTAAACACCGCATGAAATGAGCGGAAGGCAAATCGTGAGTTCCACAGTATTACCGGCAGTCCTGCTAGAACACTGACTGTGCGTAAGGAGTTGCATAACAGTATACAGCGTTCATGTTATCTTCATAAGACATACATTTCTGTAGTGTGTTCTAAGAGACGCTTGATATGGTGTCCCAAGCGAAGCCTGTGGACAGTGGAACTAATCGAATGTTTCTCCCTAATTATCTTCTTCTTTCGATCATTTTCAGTCTTACGACTTTTATGTTCATTCTACACGTCTTCGTTTGTCCTTTATTCATGTCAGCAACCAATGCGAGCACTTGTCACTTGATACATACTGGTTCAAATGGCTCTGAGCACTATGGGACTTAACTTCTGAGGTCATCAGTCCCCTAGAACCTAAGGACATCGCACACATCCATGCCCGAGGCAGGATTCGAACCTGCGACGTAGCGGTCGCGCGGTTCCAGACTGTAGCGCCTAGAACCGCTCGGCCACCACGGCCGGCGATACATACTGCCTTTACCAGAATTAGTAACATTAAGAAGTGTTTTAAGCAGGTAGAGAATTTTTTCTTTGCATGGAATTTTCAGTCAACATTATGTAGATTTGCGCAGCAGAGAAGTTTGAGGCATGTGTTGCAGTCCTGAATACATCAAGAATTGGCGCTTTTGTGATTCATGCCTCCTGCTACTAGCTGTTAGGCAATTCAAGGAGTAGTTTACATCTGCTATGCACAAGTTTACGCTATAAGAGAAGACGCGGTTACCCTTATTCGTTGAGTTACAATAGTTGAGCGTTTTGGTTATAACTGTGGGTTACTTTGTACTTCTTAAAGACCCTGTCATTTATTCCTTTGCGCTACGACCGTGTGCTCACTACCTAATATTTCATTAAAAGTAATCAGATCGTGCTGTTACTCATTCGTAGCTCACTGATTTATTCGTGAGAAGCAATATTTTGGTTCAAATGGCTCTGAGCACTATGGGACTCAACTGCTGTGGTCATAAGTCCCCTAGAACTTAGAACTACTTAAACCTAACTAACCTAAGGACAGCACACAACACCCAGCCATCACGAGGCAGAGAAAAGCCCTGACCCCGCCGGGAATCGAACCCGGGAACCCGGGCGTGGGAAGCGAGAACGCTACCGCACGACCACGAGATGCGGGCAGCAATATTTTCAGAGTATACGTAGTGAAGTCATGTATGCTATGCACTCAGATTAAGGTTCAACAGATAGAAGCTAGCTTTCAACTGGAGAGGGTAAAAACTGTAAAATACGTAGAGGTAATTTTCCAGAGCGATATAATAGATAAAAATAATTGTAGCAAAAACAGATGCTACACTGCGATTCATTGGAAAAACGTAAGAAAATGTACTCCACCTACGAATGAAGTAGCATACAAAACACTTGTAATATATCTTACTGGCATTGCTCATCGTTTTGATACCCTGACCAGCTTCTCTTAATGCGTGAGATAAAGAAGACCCTACAAAAAGCGACAGGTTTCATAATGGAATTGTTTAGTAACTGCGAGAACGTTACGTCGAGGTTCAACTAACTTCAGTATCGAACGCTAAAGTGTGGTACTGTGCATCACCGGGGAGTTTAATGTTGTAATTCGGAGACCGCACGTTTTAAGAAGAGACGGCATCATATTAGTTCCTCCCACAGATGCAGAGCCGGTTTGAGTCCCAATCGACTTAAGCACCCGTTTGGGGTGCCAACATGACAGGGGTGTCAGAGTCACCACATACGTTAGATTTCTATACGGGGACGTATGACAATAATTGGCAACGGCCGCTTGGGACGGCAAGCAGACAGGGGCGCCAGGGACGCCCAAGTGCAAGTCCACTGTGTCCGTGAATACCAACATGCCGCATACGTTCACCCACGCAGAATTCGCAGACATATTGTTTGTGTACCGGTAGGTAGTGAGGTAGTGGTGATGCCTGTGTGGCTCCGACAGAATACCAGAGACGTTTCCCTGATCGACGAACCTTTTGTCTGAGAGTATTTCCAAGGGTTTTTCAAATACTACGTGAATCCTGAACACCTCCTAGTGTAGATGTAACATCAGAACTGTTGGAATACTTTTAATAAGTAGAGTAATTTTTCCGATTTTTATTTCTTACATGCTTTTACGTTGATAGTCTGTTGATAAACTCATTAAATAGTTAGACGTAAGCAATAAATTAAAAAAGTAAATGGTGCTGATCTGAACATTCAAAAGTGACTTTCGAATGAGAAATCGACTGTGTAATCTTTCCTTATATAGCATATAAAACCAGCATTTCCCGGATAATCATTATGCCACCTTTCGATCACTAACTATACCTAATACACTGAAGAGCCAAAGAAACTGGTACACCTGCCTAATATAGTCTAGGGCCCTTGCGAGTTCACAGAAGTGCTGCAAGGCGACCTGGCATGGTCTCGACTGAAGCAGTGCTGGAGGGAACTGACATCATGAATCCTCCAGGGTCTGTAAGAGTATGTGGGAATGGAGATCTCTTCTGAACAGCACGTTGCAAGGCATCCCAGATATGCTCAATAATGTTAATGTCCAGGACCACTCAGAGGAGTGTTCCTGGAACCACTCTGTAGCAATTCTGGACGTTTGGGATATCGCATTGTCCTGCTGGAATTGCCTACGTCCTTCAGAATACACAATGGGCATGAATGGACGCAGGTGATTAGACAGGATGCTTACATACGTCACCTGTCAGAGTCGTATCTAGACGTATCAGGGGTCTCATATTACTCCAGCTGCACATGTCCCACACACTTACAGAGCCTCGACCAGCTTGAACAGTCTCCTGATGATGTGTAGGCGCCATGGATTCATGAGGTTGTCTCCGTACCCATACACGTCCATCCGCTGGATACAATTTCAAACGAGACTCGTCCAGCCAGACAACATGTTTCCAGTCATCAACAGTCCAATGTCGCTGTTGACAGGCCCAGGAGAGGTGTGCAGTCATCAAGGGTACACGAATGGGCCTTCAGTTCCGATAGCCCATATCGATGATGTTTCATTGAATGGTTCGGACGCTGACGCTTGTTGATGGCCCACTATTGAAATCTGCAGCAATTTGCGGAAGGGTTGCACTTCTTTCAGGTTCAACGATACTCTTCAGTCGTCGTTGGTCTCGTTCTTGCAGGATCTGTTTCCGGCTGCAGCGATGTCGGAGATTTGGATACCTGATATTCACGGTGCACTCGTGAAATGATCGTACGGTAAAATCCCCACTTCATCGCTACCTCGGAGATTCTGTGTCCCATCTCTCGTGCGCTGACTATAACACAACGTTCAAACCCACTTAAATCTTGATAACCTGCCATTGTAGCAGCAGTAACCGATCTAACAACTGCGCCAGACACTAGTTTTGTTATATAGGCGTTGCGGCCCACAGTGCCGTATTCTCCCAGTTCACATGTCTCTTTATTTGAATACGCACGCCTATACCAGTTCCCTTGGCGCTTCAATGTATGTACATCTGCAGTACAGTAGGTGTGAGATGATCCCGGATAGTTCAAATGGCTCTGAGCAGTATGGGACTTAACTTCTGAGGGCATTAGTCCCCTAGAACTTAGAACTACTTAAACCTAACCAACCTAAGGACATCACACACATCCAGGCCCGAGGCAGGATTCGAACCTGCGACGTAGCGGTCGCGCGGTTCAAGACTGTAGCGCCTAGAACCGCTCGGTCACCCCGGCCGGCCATCCCGGATAGTTTCTGTACGCTAGGCGCAGCTGCTTCGCCTCATCATTTCATCATCATTCCTGAAAGTGGCGATATTGGACTGACCGAGGGTTGGGAATTTGTACGGGCGCTGCTAACCGCGCAGTTGAGCGCCCCACGAACCAAACTTCATCATCATCATCATCATCATCATCATCATTCGCGTGTCTACAACGCGATTTTTTAAACGTCTCTATGGCAACATCCCTTCGTAGCCTTACACACGACTACTGTTTTCTCCTACAGCCGTATGTGCTTCGCAGTTGGAAGTTGATTCGACTGCAGGAGTGACTTAGTAGTAAAGAAAAAATGTATTAACACTTCACGCATGATGCTGCATTTTTTCACTCATCTCGGTGTTTATGATGTTATATGTCCTGAACTCTTACCGCCAGTCGAGTAGTGTAGGAGCAGACGTAGAACATACGTACACACATACATACATACACACATTTTTACAATATGTATGGATTTAGATGGTGTTTCTCTGACCTACATCGCACGTTTCCACTGAAATGCTGATCATTTTTATATGCAAATGTGTGAGTTTGATATCGTTGTATGTCGTCTTACTGGGTGGACCTTTGATGGCCAGCAGCGTAATTAAACAATTATCGCCCATAGCACCTAGTAGCGTCGGGTTTTCAAGGAAATAATAGAATTATATTTAATCATGAAAAAATAAAACAAAATATCCGTTACAGTGAAATCAATTACCTACTTTTGAGCCAGTAGGACAGCACGCTTCTAGTCCTTTACTGTGGAACGTCCACTAAGGGAAAATGGCACTCGGTTGCCCGTGGGGCTTTTAACACCAAAGACAAATACTTTTGATATGGGATCTGTTGCTACGCCTTGGAACACATGCTTTGTTTATTTGCAATTTATTAATTGAGGTTTCCGTCAATGTTAAAAATAATATTTTTATTAGTAACTAGTTTCTAAATTTCCGATAATTCTTGAACCATTAGCTGTATTAGAAGATACAATGTTATTGACAAAACATGAAATATAACATTTTCAAATATTTTGTCTGCTCAGATTACAGAAGTTTAATACAGTAAATCTTTTGTGACATACCTGCATATGTAATGTTTCACTATAGATAGAACGTTTAATTTTACACAAGATAAATACAAAAAAATGTTACTTTACTGTACACTGGTGCCTTCATACATTCAAAATTCGAGAGGCGTCGTTAGTTGTGTAGAGGTAACAATTCGACAGACGCCTTCAGTTGTCTATAGTTTGTAACATTAGGATCTGTGAGAGACAGAGCGCATGGGAAACTAAATACATAGATGCTATATTAGCAAAGGTCGCAGACATTATCTCACTGTTTTATAAGTTACTGGTATATCATAAGCTAACTGCTTTACTAGATCATGAATCATTTTGAAGAAGAGTAAAAGAAATTGTATTTAAATTCGGATTGTTCCTTCATCAATTTGTCCATCTTCTCAACCCTCCGTTTATATATTTCCCATTCTTTAAACATGTCTAACTTCATTCCTTTAGATTCCGCGTGTAAAATTTTCATAGTACTGTTAACAACACCCACTGTATGTTCTGTGCTTCGCAGATGATGGCCGAAAGCAGTCTCGTAGTTTGGGCTGATATGTTCCTTGTATCTAGTTACAAAATTACAAGTTTAGCCTATATAAAAGCGATCACATGTTCCACACTGTAATCTATACACACCAGATGCATAATTTTTTTTACATTTTTTACAATTTTAGGTCTTCTTTTTCGCCTTAACTGAGCTGAAGTTCGAAATGTTAATTTGTACTGTTTTTTGGTAATACAGCCATGATAATTCAATGTAGTAAACTTCTTTCCTTCCTTATCTGTAACGGCAGCAGTATTGGCCAAAATGCGTGAAACTGTTGAGGCCAATACTGCCGAAATTACAGCACTAAAAAAGTCTGTGTCTGAATACGAGAAAAAGGCGCGAGAGTTGGAAGTGAAACTATCTGCCGCAACTGACGAACTAGAACAGTACCAAAGGCGAAATAGTCTACGACTGTTTGGAGTAGTAGAAAATAAAGAAGAAGACACGGACAACCTGCTTATACAGGTTGCGCGTGAAAAATTAGGAGTTGAAGTGACCAAGGCAGACATTGACAGGAGCCATCGGGTGGGACGAAAACTACCAGGTGCCACCAAACCTCGTCCAATAATAATTAAATTTGTCTCGTACCGAAAAAGGGCAGAGATCTTTACCCAGAAGAAGAAGTTAGCAAGGACAGGGCTTACAATAAGGGAAGATCTGACACACGAACGGCTAAAGATTTTAAACAGTGCCATATCCCATTTCGGTCTTCAGAATGTGTGGACTCAGGATGGCAGAGTTATCATTAAGACAGCAGCTGGAAAGAAGACAGTCACAAACATGACAGAACTGAATAGTATTAAGTGAAGCTACTCGAGCCAAAAGTGCAAACTTAACACCATTTGCAAATTGTAACAGCCCTATACTCAGATATAGTCTTGTAATTTTATTAATTTTTTAATTATACCCATATTTGTACCTTCAACTAATTGTTTTTGTAACTGTATTAACTTTTCACTTTTTTTTGTGTCTGTAGCTCTAACCATTACTTAATTTTAGTTACTGCTAATACTTTTTTCATTTTCTCAGTTTATTCTCTTCCGTTCTGAAATAGTTCTATTGCAATTATTAGTCTCTCCTTTAGTTTATTAATCAGCCATCTCTTCGGTTTAAATTGTTCATAACAAAAATCACTATCAGTATCACTTTAGCAAATTTTAATCTAATTGTAGCTTCCTACGATAATCACTACCAGTATCACTTTAGTAAATTTCAATTTAACTCTAGCTTCCTACGATAATCTATTAATTATTAAGCTTACTTCTTTCTGCTGGCAGCATCGGCCTCTTAAATCACTCCCTTTTCCCTTATTTCCACCCTAAGCTGTTTCAAATACGCTAATTACATTTCTCCTCTTACGACAGAGGATACACAGTGACACACAGCCGTCACTATTTTGGTCATATTCTCCTTGCACCGAATACCACTAATCCATTTTCTATACTCCCGAAACCTCAGGAAATCTCTAGCAGTCGCCTTTCTTTCGGCACTCGCTGTGTCACAAACAGGGCGCGCAAAATCTCGGACACCCCTGTGTTATGTCACTTGGCGGAAGCAGCGGCCAGTGCCCCTCGCGGCAGGTAGTGCCTAACAAAGGGACAAACCAGTCTGCCACCCTACTACAGGCTGCTCAGCGGAACGGGTCAGAGCTTTTAGCAGCTCACTGCAACATCCAGTCTTTACCTGCACATTACGAAGAACTTAGCCTCCTCTTCAACCAACTAAACTACCACGTAATCCTCCTATTCGAAACGTGGTTGAAACCACACATATCCTCTGCATCTTTTCATCTCCCAGGGTACACATTTCTTAGGGCAGACAGATCAAAAAAGCGAGGTGGCGGGGTCGGCGCGTATATACGAACAGATCTCAAAGCGAAAGTCTTATGTACGTCAAATCCTGCTGAAGAAAAAGAGGCTGAATTCATGTTCATTGAAATAAATATACAAAGTCGGAAATTCTTGACTGGCGTCGTGTACAAGCCGCCAAAAATAAGCTCAGTGAGTTCCTTCCAGTCGGAATTACATTCACTTCAGTGTCAATACGAACATGTCATCGTAATGGGTGACTTGAACATAGACCTGCTAAGAGACACTCCCTCCGCAATAAACCTAAGAAGACTGTTTAGTTGCAATAGCATGAACATTCTTCCATTACAACCTACACACCATACGGCGCACAGTCATACTCTTATAGACGTAATCGCAACGAAACAGACTGACAAAGTAAGAGATGTTGGTCAAACATCGGCCCCTGGCCTCTCAGCACATGATGTAATATTCCTGGCCTACTCTGTGCAGCCCCCAAGGATCAAATCACGTTACATAACTTGTAGGAACATGAAACGTATTGACCTTGACGCTCTAACAGCCGATTGCTCAGAAATCTCATGGCATCAAATAATCAGAAACCCACAATCGACGGCAAAATTAATGAACTTGGAGATAAACTCACTGCCCTCTATGATAAACATGCACCTGTGCGCACAATCCGTGTAAGAAAGTCTCCTGCTCCATGGCTGACAGCTGAGTTGCGTCAAATGATGACTAATAGGGATGCTGCCCACAGGCGTTTCAAGGCAGATCCGAAACCCAAGCGTTTCGAAGAATATAGAAAGTTACGGAACAGAGTGAAACAATGCATTCGCAATGCTAAAATCAGGCACGCTCGCTCCCTTGTATGCAGCGATCTGACGCCCACGACTCTATGGAAGAATCTCCGTAGCTTGGGGGTCGGAAAGGCAAAATCAGAAACTACTTTTCATGTGTCAGCTAACGAATTAAATGAATTCTTCTCTGCACCTCTGAATACCAGCACAGCTGATAATTATCGTCCACAAGAATCCCCAAACAGGATAACTAACAACGATACCTTCCATCTAAAACATGTAACAACAAATACGGCAATAAAAGCAATAATGAGAATCTCTTCTGATGCAATAGGCAACGACAGTATCGGTATAACCATGATTAAGAATGTTGCAGATATCTTAGTACCTGTCTTAACTGACATATTTAATTTTTCCCTCGTGAACGGAATATATCCCACTGCATGGAAAAGAAGCATAATTCGACCCATCCCTAAGATCGAAAACCCGCAACTGCCTAGTGATTACCGACCAATTAGCATACTGCCTGCTGTTTCCAAAGCACTTGAATATATTGTTCATGACCAAATCACTGAACACTTGCATGAATTCAGCCTATATGACAAATTTCAATCCGGTTTCCGTAAACATCACAGCACAAACACTGCTCTAATTAAAGTAACTGATGACCTGAAATATGCCATCGACAATCGAAAGGCAACAATTTTGACGCTACTGGACTTCAGCAAAGCTTTTGACACTGTTAGCTTTGACATATTGCTCAGAAAAATGCAACAGCTTAATTTCTCTGATAGTGCAATGAGATGGTTTGAAAGCTACTTAAAAGACAGACAGCAATGTGTTGTCTGCGTAAATGAAAAATCTTCCTGGAAACATGTTTCCTCGGGAGTGCCACAAGGATCAGTCTTAGGACCACTTTTGTTTTCTTTATATGTCAACGATATTTCGTCGGTTCTGTCCTCCTGTAAATATCATTTCTATGCCGACGACCTCCAGCTCTACCTAAGCGTCAGACCTGAAGATGTAAACACTGCAATCGCTCAGATGAATGATGATCTGTCTTCAGTACTGACATGGGCGAAAAACCTGGGGCTTAAACTAAATGCAAAAAAGACGCAAGTAATCTTAATAGCCCATCAGAAATTAATAAGTTCAGATTTCCGCGAACGGCTACCTCCTATTCTGCTCGACGGTACTCCAATACCATATCAGAAAACAGTGAAGAACTTGGGTGTAACTTTGGATGAGCATCTCAACTGGGCGGAGAATACAGTCGCAGTGTGCCGAAAGACGTCTGCTTGTCTCTATGCTCTCAAAAAGTTTCGGAACGTATTTCCACAGGACTTGAAACGCCAGCTCGTGCAAGCACTCGTTCTACCGAACCTCCACTATTGTGATGTGATTCAACAAGGCATGAGTAGTGAAAACAAAAGACGGCTAGAGCTAACCATGAATGCCTGTGTGCGTTACACCTGCAACATCCGCCGATATGATCATGTTAGTGCTTCATACTCCGAGCTAGGGTGGCTGCGGCCGGACAAATTGCGTGACTACCACACTCTATGTCTACTCCACCGACTCCTCGTCGCGCAAGTACCCCAGTACCTTGCTTCAGAGATTAAAAACCTGTCATGCCATCATAATCGAAACACGAGGTCACTCTTATTTGGTATCCTAACTGTGCCCACTCACAAAACAAAAACTTTTGCAAACTCCTTCTCAGTTGCCGCTGTCCGCCTCTGGAACAAACTGCCCCTTACCTTCCGCAAAATTCAATCTCCTGCTGCTTTTAAGAAGAAGCTGAAGCATTTCCTACTATCATCCTGATAAAGTTCTCCACAAAACTGATGTACAAGGCCAATCCTCTCATCCGTCAAATAGCAAAGCTAGTGTCTCCTATCTTGCTCCTGAGATGCCTTCCTCTTCATCTATCTCTATTAGCCACGCAATCTTCTTTTCCTTTGTATTTCCTTAATTATGTTTCATCATGTCTCTCTATTCTTCTCCTCCCGTCACCATGAGTCTCCCTCATACTCCCTGCTGCCAGCACTCCTATCTAAAATCTGTCTCTTCAATAATGTCTAATTATAACAGTACTTGTGATCTAAGAATATAAACTCTATATGTATGTATTTTTCCAGGTGTACCTTTCAAATTGTTTATTTCACTTTTTATACTAGATGTAGTTTAACATGCCTACTAAAACATATGAATGTAAAATAAGTAGAATGCCTGGTTAGATGTAAGAGAGGGCCTGATGGCCCTAATCTTGCCAGGTTAAATAAATAAATAAATAAATAAATAAATATCTGGGTTCTTTTTGCTCTTGTATTTTTTGAGAATTTGTCTCCAACTAGTTAATATGTTCACCTTTCTCTTTTTTCTGTGCCTTAGATGACATTACTTTGATAATTTATTGTGCTTTCTTCGTTCAGTGGTGACATATAAGGAATAATTTAAATAGTAGAAGGGATGAAACTTATCAAATAAACATTTAAAATGTTTTCAGTTATTTAGCAGTCTATCGTTCAAAGTATTCCATAGCAGGAAAACAAACCTGAAATTAATTTAGTGAAAAGGAACCAAGTATTTGCTTCAACGCAAACCCACAAATTCCGCATTGTTTTTCTGCAGACCTAGATCAATCATAAGAAGAGCTTATGTGTACAATAATCAGTTAACTTCTATTGGTTTCAGAAGATAATCAGACAAATAAGGGAGGCAGCATACATGACTTTTTTATTTTTTAAATCAATTTAAATGTTTACAAATTAATAACTGCATGTAAACTGTTTTACAGAATATTTCTGTTAGTTCGTAAGAGTTTACGTGTTTTACTTTTTATATTTTTAATGTGCCCAAAACCAGCATAAGAAGCAAACACTATAAGATTCAAAAAAAGTCGACAGTGAATACAGCCAACGACAGCGAGACTCGCTGCCAGCTATAGAACTGGTTTGACGTAAGCCACAGGTAGGTAGAAGGTACTGAGAGAAAGTCATAAATAGTTGTAGTGTGTTCACTGTTAGAGCCATATTGGAAGACAATCAATGTAGTGCATAGTTCTGTTATTATTTGCACCCCGTTTTATTAAGCTTAGGAAAGGGATGGCCGATTTGGTGCTACTGTGGAAGTTCATTAGCTAATGATGCATTTATTATGTTACAACTTTCAGTACTTATAAGTAATTACAGTTGAGTTTTACATTTGCAATTAATCTTTCAAGTACCACTGGCGTATAGTGTCATCATCACAATTGTGCGTAACAACATCGTAATATTCATCTCGTAAGTCTTGACTAAATGCCGCTCGGATTTTCCGTTATGCGTAATAATTAATAATGTATACGAGTTAAAAGTTAATTAATCAAAGTTCCATCAGCTTTTTCTTTTTCAGGAGAACCAAAAAGCATTGTGGAGGAAAGAAATTAAATAATTTCTTTTTTAATTGTTGATGATGACTGAAATTTACAGGTACCCCAAAATTTTCGAGCAAGCCAGATCAAACGGAGCTTTTTCAATTTTTCAAGTCAGAAAAAAATCTGTGCATGTCGAGTTGTCCAACCCTTAGATTAGATGTTGAGTTCTTAGATTACTGTTGTAAAATTCCTAACTTTCTTCTCTAAAAAATTCAAGCATAGGACACATGTCTTTATTCTTGTATTTTCTCAATGGTACTACAGTAGGAAAACACGAGAACTGTGCTGATCTTGCTTTATGGTCAATAAATCCTCGTTTTAAAGTAAACTGCTTGTCACACTTAAGTAGATCACTATAGCTTCTCTTGTAATAAAAGACCTATAGATCTTCTTCTGTGGTCCGCAGATACGAAACTTGACTATCAGGAAGTCTCGAAATGTCTATGTACAGTGCTATTACAAATGATTGAAGCGATTTCATAAATTCACTGTAGCTCCATTCATTGACATATGGTCACGACACACTACAGATACGTAGAAAAACTCATAAAGTTTTGTTCGGCTGAAGCCGCACTTCAGGTTTCTGCCGCCAGAGCGCTCGGGAGGGCAGTGAGACAAAATGGCGACAGGAGCCGAGAAAGCGTATGTCGTGCTTGAAATGCACTCACATCAGTCAGCCATAACAGTGCAATGACACTTCAGGACGAAGTTCAACAAAGATCCACCAACTGCTAACTCCATTCGGCGATGGTATGCGCAGGGGAAACGGGTCGGCCTGCAGTGAGCGAAGAAACGGTTGAACGCATGCGGGCAAGTTCCACGCGTAGCCCGCGGAAGTCGACGAATAAAGCAAGCAGGGAGCTAAACGTACCACAGCTGACGGTTTGGAAAATCTTACGGGAAAGGCTAAAGCCGAAGCCTTACCGTTTACAATTGCTTCAAGCCCTGACACCCGATGACAAGGTCAAACGCTTTGAATTTTCGGCGCGGTTGCAACAGCTCATGGAAGAGGATGCGTTCAGTGCGAAACTTGTTTTCAGTGATGAAGCAATATTTTTTCTTAATGGTGAAGTGAACGGTAGAGAATCCTCATGCATTCGTGCAGCAAATTCGCTATTCGCCAAAAGTTAACGTGTTTTGTGCAATCTCACGGTTTAAAGTTTACGGCCCCTTTTTCTTCTGCGAAAAAAACGTTACAGGACACGTGTATCTGGACATGCTGGAAAATTGTCTCATGCCACAACTGGAGACCGACAGCGCCGACTTTCGAGGAAGTTTTGTCTTGCCATGTATAAAACCTTCTAGGGTCAAATGGCCTCGCAGTAGTAACGACATTCCTGTGGTTTTCTACCTTCTAAGAGTTTGAAGGTTTCTCCTGTTTCTCGATCAGGGCAAAATTCATCATCTGAGATAGAGAAGATCCCAGTTTAATGTTAATTATCTTTTCCACTCTACTTATTTTCGACGTGTTGTATAGCATATCCCTGCGTAAAGTAAGATACAATATTAAGGTTCGTGAAAACCGCAACTGGGTTATAACCCGCATTTGTTCAAGAAGAAGCTGCCTCAGAAATGTTTCAGTGCCAACATTTCCCAAGGTGCAAAAACTGTCTGGAGAAATGGGGAGAAAAACAACAAGGCTACATGGCTCAAATGGCTCTGAGCACTATGGGACTTAACTTCTGAGGTCATCAGTCCACTAGAACTTAGAAATACTTAAACGTAACTAACCTAAGGACATCACAAACGTCCATACCCGAGGCAGGAGTCGAACCTGCGATCGTAGCGGTCGCGCGGTTCCAGACTGGAGCGCCTAGGACCGCTCGGCCACCACAAGGCTGCATAACCTAACCTGTTTTGTCATGTTTTACTGTATGCGATTCCCACAGTGTCTTTGGTATTTCCAATATAATTATTTCATACGAAAATATTGTTTAACATCTATAATCGTAAGATATTCGGTTCGCCTCATGTTCCCGAAATCAGATGAAATACAGCGTACTCACCCGACGCGAACCGTCTGACAGGTCAATGATCAGAACGTAAAACTCGTTTTATTACGATTTTTCGTACAGTTCGATGCGATACGCTGCGAGCAACAAAATTTTCCTGTTAGTGCTGCCGGGGGACCTCGCAGCGGCAGATATACCTACTGCTTCATTGCAATTTTCTCTTTTAATGAATGAACTGAACGGCCAAAGCTCTCGATTTTTTGACACGTAGCAGAGTTTCTGGTGATCTGCGAATATTCTGGTGTATATACACTTCCGTTTATTGCATGACAAGCAAGAATCAATTTTATTGTGAGTGCATTCCGGTTATCCGTCACAATAATAATCAAACGTATACAAGAATAACTCAGTGTCAAGTATACGTTGTCTTATTTTGTGTAATTGTACTTGTATCAGTTTTTTGAGGCACCATGTACATGTATATTACCAAGCACATATTATAAATTTCTATGTCTTCTTGTCTGTCAATGCGGTCTCCAATTTTCGAGCAGGTAAGGGGGTAATGAACACAGTACTTCATTAGGCTGCAGACTGTTGCTGATTTCATTACGGCCAATTCTCCAAATGTAAACAATACAAAGGAACAGAGAACACGGCTCTTTTCTTCCACTGCAGGCAAATTCACTGTTGGGTAACTTCCTGATTCTCTCCGCTAGAATCAGCGCCTAAAAACTAACTTGCTTGCAAGCTGTGACTTCTCCTTCACGGGAGAAGTAGAAACGGAAATTAAAGGACAACGGGTCCCCTCGTCCAACAGGAGTGAAATGAGCAATACGTATTCAGAACCTTGCTGTAAAACGTGCCTACTACTGACAACTGTACAATTTTCTCTCGGTAATTAGTTACGAGATCATCTGCCATCTTAATTCATAAGATGTGATGTCTTCATAGCTTACTTTTCTGTTACTATTCTTCATACTTTTATTGTTTGCAATTACTTCCCTTACAAAATCCTCGCATCCTCTTGAAGGCATTAAATAATTATCTTAGTGCAGCATATTCTAACGTGCAGCCAGTACCGTTTACTTCAGACTTTCGCCCCCTCTGTAACACACGATCCAGTAACATTGCTGTGACCACCGCCTATGTTAGACGTCAAAGTGAAATAATCATTTACAAATGGCAGGTGGCAGCACCAGCATTGGAGGGTATATATATAAATCGTGTTGGAAAGATCCTGAAAACAGTGCAGTCGTTGTCGTAATGCAGAAACGGAGCGGTTTATCTGACGTCCAAAAGGGGCGTGACAATTTGATTTTGGGTGAAGGGTAGAAGAATTTCCGAAGCGGCTAAATTTGTAAACCGTTCCCTTTTCGCCGCCGTTAAAGTGTACCGTCCATGGCAAAATGGCGCTCTCAAAATCCAGCAGTAAGAGAACTGTGTTGCACAACGGGCCATAGAATTACAGTTGCGGAGATGTGTACGCGCGAACGGACGTGCAACTGTTGAGCAACTAATCGCCCAGTTGAACCAAAGGGCTACCAATAGCGTCTCCACAACGAGCGTTCATCGAACATTGTTGCGTGTGGTCCTCCGCAACTGGCGCCTCGTTCATGCACCCCTGCTGACTGCTGTTCATCTGCGACGAAGGCTGGAGTGGTCACGCCAATACCAGAACTGGACGTCCAATGAGTGGCGACAGGCGACTTTCTCAGATGACAGATTAAGTACGACGTTGATCCTCTGATAGCAAATACCCTGCAGCACACGTCGGAAGGCTCCAGGCCTGAGGAGGAGCTTTGCGGTCTGTGGAATGTTTTCAAGGCATTCTTGTCATTCTGGAAGGCGCAGTTAATCAATACTAGCATATACCTCTCCTTGGGGACATGTCCATCGATACTTGTAGTTTGTTTTCTTCTCAGCACGATGCCATTTACCAGCAGGACAATTCAACGAGTCACACAGTTCGCTGTGTACGTGCGTGGTTGGTAGAGTACAGGAACGAGTTTACTGCACTCCCCTGAACACCAGCTACCGTGTATTTAAGCCATATCGAGAATCTGGTTGACAACACGTTCTGGCTGTTCGCTCAATGGATCCCCAACCGAGAAACCTAACGCAGCTGGCCACTCCCCTGTAATCAGCATGGCTGCACATCCCTGTTGGTACCTTCCAGAGCCTCAATGACTCTCTTTCTGCATGTCTCTCAGCCGTATACGCTGAAAAAGTTATACGCTGAAAGGTGTAGTTGAATCTTCCGATTCCAGATTTTCTTTTCTTAATTTTAATTGCATCTGCGACGTATTTTGCTATTTTCCTAAGCACCTATGTGAAACAATTTCCTGTCGGCCGTTGTGGCCGAGCGGTTCTGGGCGCTTCAGTCCGGAACTGCGCTGCTGCTACTGTCGCAGGTTCGAATCCTGCCTCGCGCATGGATGTGTGTGATGGTTAGTTAGGTTTAAGTAGTTCTAAGTCTAGGGGACTGATGACCTGAGATGTTAAGTCACATAGTGCTTAGAGCCATTTGAACCATTTGAACCAAATAATTTCCTCTTTCGTATACATCAGAATCCTTTTCGTTTTCTGAAATGTTAAACTTGTTGCGTAATTTTAGCTATTCTCATAACTTCCATTTATAATTTTCTGCGCGATGAATTTGTTGTTTGTGGCTATCAGCTAGCTTTTTAATATGACAGGTAATATTTTGTGGTAGCTAGAGATCATGAAGTGATTTTAAAACGTCTTATGCTGCACAGTTTCCTTATTGTTTTGTGAAATGCAGTTAATTTCTTTTGTACTTTCACTTTGTCCTTTGTAAGTCCATCAAATCCTACTAAAATATGATCTCTGTCATTCCTGACATTATATTCAAAGATTTTTTTCTGAAGAAACGTTCTTTAGTTTTCATCCTGCTTTCGCAATAAAATCCAGTAGTTTTATTTTACAGTGGGCTCATTTGACATTTATGAACATCAAACTATTCATGAGGATCTTCTGTTTCGTATCCAAAAAGGTGAGCATCTTGATTAATAGACTATACTAGTTTTCTTTGAATGCCATTTCTTTCACGTTTCAAAGAATTTCTGATAGTTCGTATGACATTCTTTGAATATCCGTATTTCTGACGAACACAAAAGATGGAAGTAACACAATCCCCTCCTTCACCACTGGTTCCAGGTGCACTGCTTCATAAGGAAAGAAAAATCCATCTTTAAGCTGAATAGTGCATATCACAGTCACAATACTAGAAGGAAACATGATATCCACTATGAACAGCCAAATCTATGGTGCAGAAAGCAGTCCATTTCAGTGTCTGTAAGCTTTTTAATGCCCTCCCTTCAAGAATTAAGTGTTTGGTAGATGATGATCTCCTGTTTAAAAAAAACCTTAAGGCAGTTCCTATTGCAAGGATCATTTTATACATTAGAAGAGTTCCTGAACTACAGTGTTTAACATCTCTTGTATTGTAAATTGCAAATGTATGCCCAAATTTGTATTTGTAATACCGAATATTTTTATTGTAAAAATATATTTTGCAATATTTATTTCTCTGTAACACTTATTATTTTGTAATCTTTATCTGTCTCTAAAATGTATTTTTGTAGTGGGACCTAAGTTACTGTTCACTGTTTTTTGTTTTGTAATCTCTATCTATATACCGAGCGAGGTGGCGCAGTGGTTAGCACACTGGACTCGCATTCGGGAGGACGACGGTTCAATCCCGTCTCCGGCCATCCTGATTTAGGTTTTCCGTGATTTCCCTAAATCGCTTCAGGCAAATGCCGGGATGGTTCCTTTGAAAGGGCACGGCCGATTTCCTTCCCCATCCTTCCCTCAACCGAGCTTGCGCTCCGTCTCTAATGACCTCGTTGTCGACGGGACGTTAAACACTAATCTCCTCCTCCTCCTCTATCTATATCTAAAATGTATTTTTTTTGTAGTGGGACCTAAGTTACTGTTTACTGTTTTTGTTTTGTTTTTTGTATTACCATAAATTCTGGCCAAAAGCTTGTAAAATTGACACGTTCCATATCCTGTGGCACTGTCACAACATGGATCACCGGAACAAGAGATAAATAAATTAAAAAATAAATAAAATAAATGCCTTTTCAGTACTCATATATGCACCATCAGCGATGTCACAATAGTTACACATTCTTGTGTTGTCTGCAACGAATCTGACTTAATTTCCAACTACAGGTTTCTACACGTATTTATAGTGACACAAGTTTAAATATTTGTAGGTTTCTGCTCTGGGGACTAAAACTGTTGCTGTAGTTAGAGATACAATTAGAAAGGAAAGATTATCCTAATATATTTAAAACTTGCATAGGAATAGAATTTTTGGTACAACAATTTCAAAGAGTTAATGCTAGAACTCAAAATTATTTATTATTTTCTTTTCTTTTCAGTTAAGAAAACTTCTACTGTTGAATCCTTCAACAGAAGTCTAAAGGGCAAGATATTCGATAGGTTCGCAACTCAAGGCTCCATCAAATTGATCCATATGGTACAAGGTCGGCTGGGTCACCAAAACACAGTTACATTTTGAATTGAAGTGAAATTTGCTGATGGAAAAGATGATAACCGTTTATCCTCCGTAATTAAAAAAGAAAAAAAAATTCACATCCATCTAAATTCAGAGCTGGCAATTTTACTAGGGTTAACAAACAAAAGACGTACTTAGAAATGGGTAAAATATCTCTGCAGCAGAGACATCCATCCATATAACTCATTAGAAAACTTGTATGACATAAGTAAACACAGTTTTTTAAATGATTAGGATTCGTTTATACTCTTAACGTCAGGAGTACTTCGAAACAAATATCTAATTACATAATGAATTCGAGCAACTTTCAGTTGTAGAAACATAATGGTACAATTTTTAGGGTTTGATGGTGGTGATGATGACAATTGTCTCTCTCTCTCTCTCTCTCTCTCTCTCTCTTTCTCTCTCTATCTCTCTTTCTCTCTCTCTCTCTCTGAGTGAGTGAGTGAGTGAGAGTGTGAGAATGAGTGTGAGTGAGTGAGTAGTCAGTTCTTTATGGTGCTTAATATTGACAATGGGCTTATTACGATGACAGAGGCTGCTCAGTGCCTACTTCCCTTTTCCCTCCCATTTCACCGCCAGTCCGAGGTACAGAGATACGCTAAAAGCCTCTTAGTCTCCTAGTAGTGGAGAACAGAAATAAATAGAAAAAACGGTACTCATTCCATTGCAATTAAAGGATGCTAAAGGTGCTAAACGTCGTAAACGCTACTAAGACTTGAAATTTACAGCGTGTTTGGAACTTCCCATTACAAACTTCTAGGAGGTACAGAGAGGAGTGAGTACATGATGTTTTGAATAGGAAACCAACCGTTTAAAAACACGTTCTATAGGTAGGTATTCAACAGTGTAATCGTGGTGGGGGATGGTTACGTTGGATCGGCTGATGTTATTTAATGTCTATCCTACCTCTCTGACCAGTTCGAGCCTCATTCACGTGCACGTGAGTGTTAGAACAACATGGTTGACTCTATGTGTAATGTGCTGCGAATACATAGAAAGAAATATCCTTTATCGTTTAGCTACAACACAGCAGGTCAGCAACTGGAAGCAGCTAATTTCAAAAATTATCTGGGAGTAGACATTAGGAGTGATCTAAAATGGAATGACGATATAAAATTAATCGTCGGTAAAGCAGATGTCAGACAGAGATTCATTGGAAGAATCCTAAGCAAATGCAGTCCGAAAACAAAGGAAGTAGATTACAGTACACTAGTTCGCCCACTGCTTGAATACTGCTCACCAGTGTGGGATCCGTACCAGATAGGGATGATAGAAGAGACGGAGAAGATCCAACGGAGAGCAGCGAGCTTCGTTACAGGATCATTTAGTAATCGCGAAAGCGTTACGGAGATGATATATAAACTCCAGTGGAAGACTCTGCAAGAGAGATGCTCAGTAGCTCGGTACGGGCTTTTGTTGAAATTTCGAGAACATTCCTTCGCCGAGGAGGCAAACAATATATTGCTCCCTCCTACGTATATCTCGCGAAGAGACCATGAGGATAAAATCAGAGAGATTAGAGCCCACACAGAAGCATACCGACAATCCTTTCCACGAACAATACGAGACTGCAATAGAAGGGAGAACCGATAGAGGTACTCAAGGTACCCTCCGCCACACACCGTCAGGTGGATTGCGGAGTATGGATGTAGATTTACATGCAGATTTTTGCACAATACACCGACATGTCCCTTCTGAATGGCGAAGCTCACGGTAATGGATGAGCTTCTCGTCGCCTTTATCAAGATCGTTCTCCGCATCGTCCGACTCCATCGCATACCCTTCTCGCCATAATTACGCAACGGCTTCGAGGAAAGGGTACTTCCATGGTTAGCAATCATGTTTGTGGTGCTCCGAGGCGACGCCGCACACCCGAATTCGAAGGCGCCGTACTTCATCGCGCTGAAGAGAACCCGTCAACGAGTACACGAGCAATTTCTTTGGCTATTAATGAGTGTAATTGTAAAACAAGTGATGTACTGGGTCGTACCTAATAAATCAGTTGTAACTACCATCGCATAACCAAAATGTTTACGAATGGCTGTAGCACGGAAACGGTACGTTTCCGTACATGTGTTCCATTTCAAATATTATCTCCTCACTCCCGTCTATAACTGCTAGAAGAATGCAACAGGAATTTCCAAATGTTGAACTAATTACACTACTAGCCATTACAATTGCTACACCACGAAGATGACGTGCTACAGACGCGAAATTTAACCGACAGGAAGCAGATTCTGTGATATGCAAATGATTAGCTTTTTAGGGCATTCACACAAGGTTGGCGCCGGTGGCGACACCTACAACGTGCTGACACGAAGAAAGTTTCCGTCCGATTTCTCACACACACACAGCAGTTGGCCGGCGTTCCCTGGTGAAACGTTGTTGTGATGCTTCATGTAAGGAGGAGAAATGCGTACCATCACGCTTCCGTCTTTGATAAAGGTCGGATTGTAGCCTGTCGCGAGTGCGGTACATAGTATCGCGAAATTGCTGCTCGCGTTGGTCGAGATCCAATGACTGTTAGCAGAATATGGAATCGGTGGGCTCAGGAGGGTAATACGGAACGCCGTGCTTGATCCCAACGGCCTCGTATCACTAGCAGTCGAGATGACAGGCATCTTATCCGCATGGCTGTAACGGATCGTGCAGCCACGTCTAGATCCCTGAGGCAACATATGGGGACGTTTGCAAGACAACAACCATCTGGACGAACAGTTCGACGACGGTTGCAGCAGCATGGACTATCAGCTCAGAGACCATGGCTGCAGTTACCCTTGACGCTGCATCACAGACAGGGGCGCCTGCGCTGGTGTACTCAACGAAGAATCTGGGTGCACGAATGGCAAAAGTCATTTTTTAGGATGAATCCAGGTTCTGTGTACAGCATCATGAGGGTCGCATTCGTGTTTGGCGACATCGCTGTGAACGCACATTGGAAGTGTGTATTCGTCATTGGTATACGGGCGTATCACCCGGCGTGATGGTATGGGATGCCATTGGTTACACGTCTCGGTAACCCCTTGTTCGCATTGACGGCGCTTTGAACAGTGGACGTTACATTTCAGATGTGTTACGACCCATGGTTCTACCCTTCATTTGATCCCTGCGAAACCCTACATTTCAGCAGGATATTGCACGACCGCATGTTGCAGGTCCTGTACGGGCCTTTCTGGATACTGAAAATGTTCGACTGCTGCCCTGGCCAGCACATTCTCTAGATCTCTCACCAATTGAAAACGTCTGGTCAATGGTGGCCGAGCAACTGGCTCGTCACAAAACGCCAGTCATTACTCTTGATGAACTGTGGTATCGCGTTGAAGCTGTATGGGCAGCTATACCTGTACACGCCATCCAAGCTCTGTTTGACTCAATGCCCAGGCGTATCAAGAGGTGGTTGTTCTGGGTAGTGATTTCTGAGGATATATGCATCCAAATTGCGTGAAAATGTAATCACAGGTCAGTTCTAGCATAACATATTTGTCGAATGAATACCCGTTTATCATCTGCATTTCTTCTTGGTGTAGCAATTTTAATGGCCATAAGAAATGGCCATAAGAAATCGGTTTTCTACAAACAAGTTTATGTTGCAATCTGGAATGCAGTAACCAATACGTACAGGTGGAAGAGGCATTCTCATAGCTGCAGAGTAGCGTTTGGAACTTCCACCTGACAGGACAGCGAGGTGGCTACAGTAAGACTGATGCCTTACATGTAAACTCTTTATTATTCCAACAAGCTGCAATAGCGCCCCGTCGTTGCCTGGCGGGGTCAGGCGTCCGTCCACAGTGTCCGTCTTTCGGATGCTTCTTCAGGCGTCGATGTCATGAAGTCGCCAGTTGCTGCAACGCACAGCGTGACCTGAGCAGAGAACGCCCCTGTGTTTGGAGCATTCCTCAATGGCGCCGTGTCAGACGCTGTTGTGGCCGACTGTTGTTACGCTGCTAGCGTGGTGGCCGAGTTGGCCGAGTAAAGGGCGTGCCGGTCAGCGAGGGCAGGTGCTGGCGGGCCCCCAGAGGCTCGGAGGCCGCGCTCGGTCGCAGGCGAGTCCTGAAGGCAGTCGGCGGCGCTTTGTGAGGCGATTGAGGCATCAGGATATGAACTCCGGACCTATGTCTAGCTGGCTGCGGCCCGGCGTGAGGCGACAGAGCGGCATCAAGGGGCAAGCTGACACGACGGCGGCTAACGACTCAATGACTTCCTGGTCCGGCCGATGAACCAGTGACCTCCCTGGATGGACGATCAGTATCTATACGTGCCAGAGCGGGTAATCGTACGACGCATGGCGAGGTGCCCGTGGCTACGGTAAGAGGCGTGGCACTTACCGGCAGGCAGAGGGCGACGTCCGGTGAACGAAGCGACGCAATGCTGACACGAGGACCTTACGTACTTACCCTCATCGATTCGATTCGTATTGACAGGGTGTGTAGTTCATGGCTAGGACTTCACCATATGTAAAAAGGAAGGCGGAGCTCTTAACCGTTTTCGATAAAATCACGTTGATAGTTTTAGGCATGCATATGAATTTACATGTGTCCGCTAGTAGGCAACAAGTCCGCAGCCGACAGAGTAAGCGCTTGGTTTCGTAAGATGCAGGACTCTGAAATGAATTTCGATGCGCCGGCCGGAGTGGCCGAGCGGTTCTAGGTGCTTCAGTCTGGAACCGCGCGACCGCTACGGTCGCAGGTTCGAATCCTGCCTCGGGCATGGATGTGTGTGTCGTCCTTAGGTTAGTTAGGTTTAAGTAGTTCTAAGTTCTAGGGGACTGATGACCTAAGATGTTAAGTCCCATAGTGCTCAGAGCCATTTGAACCATTTTGAATTTCGATGCCCACGTAATTCTTCCGAGTGTGCAAATTATCAGTATAAAAGGAATCATTAATTGTTAACATAATCTTCACCTTGAAAATTCGGATGTTTCTCTAACGTTTTCGAAGTAGTTTACCATTATAGCCGTATTCCTGCAGGTACGTTTCAACTCTCCGTGATCCAATTTCCCCCGTATAGGTACAGCTATGGTACGATTCACTGTATGAACCACTTTCCTGTTAATCCTGCAGTTTCCAGAATGAGATTTTCACTCTGCAGCGGAGTGTGCGCTGATATAAAACTTCCTGGCAGATTAAAACTGTGTGCCGGACCGAGACTCGAGCTCGGGACCTTTGTCTTTCGCGGGCAAGTGCTCTACCAACTGAGCTACCCAAGCACGACTCACGCCCCGTCCTTACAGCTTTACTTCTGCCAGTACCTCTTCTCCCACCTTCCAAACCTTACAGAAGCTCTCCTGCAGTTATTTTTGATCTACAGCTGCGTACGGACAAACAACTTTTGGTTGATGTAGGGGGAAAGTGAACAGCTTTCAGAAAGACAAAGAACACTTCAAATGGGTACAAATGTCTCTAAGCACTATGGCACTTAACATCTGAGGTCATCAGTGCCCTAGACGTAGAACTACTTAAACACAACTAACCTAAGGACATCACACAAATCAACGCCCGAGGCAGGATTCGAACCTGCGATAGTAGCAGCCGAATGATTCCGGACTGAAGCGCCTAGAACCGCTCGGCTACAGCGGTCAGCATAGAACACTTCATTCGCATGTTATCCCCCGAGGTTATCATATGTCAACGCTCCAAGATGTCTGATGTTACGAGTTATCGTATTGATGTGCCTGGTACTTCGACAGCAAGAGAACGCAAACCTGAATGTGATGCCGAATCGCTTTACCACGAAGTTTCAAAAGTACGATTAAAAACGGCACTTGTGCTCATTGAACAGCTCGTTCTCCAAGCACTCTCATCGCTTCGAAACCTTCTGCAGTAATATCCCAAGAATACGTGAATTTTCGATATGTTAGCGGAAAACAAGTCGTGGAACAAGACGAACTAATTGCCCACCAAGACATCGATGAAGAGGGTGTGTTTGAAGAAACTGAAGAAATCGCTTCATCTTCACCAGATTATTTTCATTCCAAGATATTACAGTTGCCTAACTACCTTGAAGTGTTAAGAATTTTTAGTTTCTCAGAAATATCAGTTAAGTAAGCCTTTTTAAATAAAAAGTCTCCGATGAAACAGTTTGCCAAAGAGTGACTTCTCGCCTTTAAAAAACAGAATACCTCATTCCTCCGTTCGAACATTGTTTTCAGTACTTTACCCCTTGAAAGTCATCGAGCATTACTAAAAAAGAGCAACTGAGTTGTCATCATACCTCTTCGTTTACGCCTTTGGAGTATCTCTCTCCACTCCGCCAGTTGACGGACCACCCCTGCCTGGAAGTTTGTCACTAATCAGGAACTGCTTCATACTGCAGTCAAGTCTTCCTCGAAAAATCTGTAATCTTAAGACTATAATTATAGTCGTCACTGTAAGGATGCTTTGAAATACACGAGCCAAACCTTGCACTGCGCGGGATAGTTACGGAAACAGTAAAGGCGCTGGCGACAAAGGGTATTCCGCCGCCCATCGGAGGAAGTAACGCCACCTACGAACAAAGCCTACTCAGTTCGCGTGTGTAGGCTTTGTTCTTGGGTGGCTCTAAAGGAAGTCGCGCAGCTCGACCGATCGTTTCAAACAAGGCTGAAAGTATGACAGCGGTTTCAGTGACGTCGACAACGTCTGACGTCAACACCGAGGTCGGGCGAAATTCAAACCAGATCAGCGGCATGTCGATGTTCGATAAAAGATAAACCTAATTGTTTGTTGTTAAGAGCATTTTTTTCCATAACATAACGCGCCCCCCTTGCACGCCATTCGCGCTCCCTCTCAGGGTCGCGCCACACAGTTTGAGAACCAGTGGCTTAAAGCATAACTATTGCATTAATATCAGAATAACACAGCACTGACTACAATCACAGCAGGCACAAAGGTCGAGAAAAGGTATTTTCATGCTTGTTTCTCATTTTCATTTGTAGTTCACCACTTCCAGTGGAAGCGGAAATATTAGAAGAGATTTGTTTTTGGTTGTCGAAGGAAGCAGCATCAAACTAGGGCCTACAGCAACATTTGGGAACATTTTGTATAAACATATAACATTTCTTTAATTTTGTGGGTGAGTCTGTTTACTTATATTTTCCTCGAATTCTGCTGTAGAAAGTAAAGTCAGGTAAAGTCCCTAACGAGAAGCAACCCATGTTGATAAAAAGCCTTCATAATATGGTTATAATGACTACTGTCTTCTAGATATTGTTTCGTAAAACAATCATGTCAAAGATGATCTGTGTATCAAGTGTGTTATTCGATGACAAATAAATACTTTATTTCAATTTCGTTAAAATGCCATGGTATGATAATATGTTAAATGAAATCTTCTATATAGTCTTGATCAGCATATACTGTTATATAACTTTTTAACAATAGTTCTATTTCAAATATATATTCATTCGCTCGTTATGCAGTTTCTGATGGAGGTATCTATGTATATAGCTTGTCATAGCTTTCATTTTCTGCTAGGCATAATTGATTTAAATTGTAGTTGAAAATAAATCCAGCTGCACTGTACCTTCTCTCTTGTGTGGCATACATCCCAATAAATAAAAATCGAATTCACGCTTCTAGACATGAAAAATCTGTAGCATTTTAAATATTATGTTGTAGTACATTGCAGTCTTATTTACCACGGTAAAGCTTTAAAAACATATTTCTAGCTACGAGGTGCGGCTAGAAAAAAACCGGACTGATGCTGGAAAAAAACATTTATTTACAATTATTTACAATTTCATGTTATCTCCTTCAATGTACTCTCCTCCTCGGTCTCTACACCGCTCCATACGAATTTTCCACTGTTCATAGCAATGCTGCAGATCATTTTCGGTAAGTCCATACATTACTTCCGTCGCTTTTTCTTTTACTGCTTCAGCAGTCTCAAGTCTAGTTCCTTTCAAAGCTGACTTGACTTTAGGGAAAAGAAAAAAGTCACAGGGGGCCAAATCAGGTGAGTAGGGTGGATGATCTAAGATGGGAATGTTGTGTTTTGCCAAAAACGTCTTCACTGACAACGCACTGTGAGCTGGGGCATTGTCTTGGTGAAGGATCCATGACTTTTTTCTCCACAAATCGTTCCGTTTTCTCCGTACTCGCTCACGTAGGGTAGCCAGGACGCTAATGTAGTAATGCTGATTCACTGTTTGTCCCTCTGGTACCCAATCAATGTGCACAATCCCTTTGATGTCAAAAAAAAAAAAACAATCATCATTGCCTTGAATTTCGATTTTGACATTCGTGCTTTTTTTTGTCGTGGAGAACCAGGAGTTTTCCAATGCATCGATTGGCGTTTAGTTTCGGGATCGTAAGTAAAAAACCACGATTCATCGCAAGTAATAACATTTTGTAAGAAGGTGGGATCACTTTCAATGTTTTCCAGGATGTCAGAACAAATCATTCTTTGGCGTTCCTTCTGTTCAATTGTGAGACACTTTGGAACCATTTTTGAACACACTTTGTTCATGTTGAAACTTTCATGAAGAATCTGCCTAACACTTTCCTTGTCAACTCCTGTTAACTCAGACACTGCTCTGATTGTTAAACGGCGATCTTGTCGAACAAGTTTACCGATTTTTTCAATGTTTGCATCAGTTTTTGCTGACAATGGTCTGCCAGTGCGAGTGTCATCACTGGTGTCTTCGCGGCCATCTTTAAATCGTTTAAACCACTCAAACACTTGTGTTCGCGATAAACAATCATCGCCGTACACTTGTTGTAACATTACAAACGTTTCACTTGCAGATTTTCCTAGTTTGAAACAAAATTTGATGTTAACACGCTGTTCTTTCTGTACACTCAACATTTTCCGACGCACAGACAAAACGTCAACTACTTAAAACAGACGCCACGGGCAGACTGAGTGCAGGAGGCAGATGAAACTCGAGCAGTAGGCGGAGCGAGAGTCACGTGACAGGCCACGCGACTTTCAGCCTTATTGCATTCGTTTTATTGTTTCACCAGTACTAGTCCGGTTTTTTTCTAGCCACACCTCGTATAATTGTGACTGTTAATGCAATAAACTTCACAATCCAAAATACGCTTTTCTGTACTTTTTTCCTTCACGACAAGCTCAGGGAGCAGATGGGATACAGTCCACTTTACTTGCTCTGTTGATGTTTACTGCTGGATATATAACGAACGAAGTTAGAAGAAACGCAACCATGCTGGTTATTATCCCCTTGGTATCTAAATAATATTTGCTTGACTTTTTTACTTTGCTTCTGGGGACTACGTTATTTGCCGTACTCAAGGTAAATGGGACACCCTGTGTATACACAGCTGTTTTTCACTATTAAGAGTGCAGGTCATGTACTCACTGTGTATAAATATTATCACAAGATACAGATATACCTACATTAAATAATTCTGTTATGTTAATTTAATGACTTATGTTACTATTACCATGATTTAAAAGAAATGCGTACCCCTGCGTAGTAACATTAGTACTTTTTTTCTTGAATTATAGTTGGTCGAATGTTGTTCTGATCACACTCATGCTAGACGTTATGTAAACTATTTGCTTATATCCAACTGAGGGGTATTAATATGATTGATACAAAATTTTTAAGTGTTCGCATATATTTTTTTCTTGTGTCACTCAATTCCGTCCATAGCCCTTTTAAGAAACATATGGGATATGTCGTCCCCCATTACTGAAGTACCTAGTATTTACGTTTTAGTTGTACATAGACTCTTACTAGCTTAAGATCAATGCATATATCTGCTACAAAATATTGTCACCTAATATCTAAACTGTACTCATAGTCTCATGTATGGATATGGAATGTTCTTTTTCTTTCTTTTTAGCTTTCGGGCAATGAACAGGAAAAGAAGACTGTAGTTTTAAGGTTATTGGTCCACTGAAGATTATGTGCTCTTAAATCCCTGTTGCAGGCGTTTCCTTTAACGACTATCTCACGTGAAATTTACCATTAATTCCTTCTAATGTTTATGTCTACGTCAGCTAGCTTTAGTTTCTTACACAGCTAAGAACCTTGTGTATTGGCACTTTACCAGAATATAGAAAATTTATTTTCACAATCACATCACAGTGTAATTGACAGATGTGAAGCAACATATATGAGATCTTACTTTACCTCAGTCCTTGAGACATTCTTCTGACAGTTCATTTCATTATGTTTCCGTTGTGCAGTGGCAGGAATTTTTGTCATTATGTTCTTCATAAACTATTTTTGGCTTACATCACTTTATAGATCACTATGAAAAGCGCATGCTCCGTGTTTTGAGGACTGCCACCCATAAAAAGCAGTGTATCTCTCTTTGGGATTTAATATGTGTCACTAACAAGTAGCCATAATGTACCTTTTTCACATAAATTGACTTAAATAATAAATAAAAATTGTTCATTATTCATTGTACAGAGTATCCTACATCCACTCTCCCATCGAGTGAAATCTACGTCACACGTCATGTACCAAGAGCTGCCGACGAAGTTGTAAGAGATACGGCTGTGGTTTCCAACTTTCTGCGGCGGATAAGGACGCCGTTTGATGTTTGCCCCACCCTAATTAATACATTGTCTTCTCCAGCTGCAAGGTTTCGTGCTGGCTGCCGTAATCTGCTTATCCTTCAACAAAGCGTACCTTTGATTAATAGACCTTATAAAAGCAGACGGGACAAGCATTCTGCAACCACGAACAACAATAGGTTGTAGAACTTCATGACAATCAATAAAACTTCCGAATTCAAGAAGAGCAATAAATTCTATGACTTTACAGTTACTAAAGGATACCACAAATCATTTAAAGAAAACATGGTAAAAACGACACTGACGGAGATGGGGGGTCAGTTGCCACCGGTTCTCTCTTCTGTTGTTTCAAAATCATATAGAGCTATGTGACTACAATGATCAAGAATAAATATGTTCTTTGTCCATGTCTTGTGCACTTTTCATCAGACACCTGCAATCAGGTCTCTTAGGAAAATATGTTTTTCGTTGCCAATAATTTCATTTCTTTTCTTTCTGAGTAAAACGAAAAATCTCTGCCGAGCACTATTAACTAGGCTGTGTTGACTACTGGAATTTTGTGAAAAATTCTCTTATTTAAACGACTTCTTGATTTCAAAATCAAATATTTTAACATAAGCCCACACAATTTTAATTTTACTTAAAGGTTTTGGTTATATACATGAGGAATGAATAAATATCTCTATCTCTCTCTCTCTCTCTCTCTCTCTCTCTCTCTCTCTCTCTCTCTCACACACACACACACACACACACACACACACACACACACACGCACGCACGCACACGCCGAAAACCTGCGTATCAACAAGCCATCTGCACACAAAAACATATTTTGTAATACGTCGTGTAACAAACGGCTTCTAAGTCCTTACATAATTTATGTAGGAGCAAGACTTGTACTTTACCCGGGTTCCCGGGTTTGATTCCCAGCGGGGTCAGGGATTTTCTCTGCCTCGTGATGACTGGGTGTTGTGTGATGTCCTTAGGTTAGTTAGGGGTAAGTAGTTCTAAGTTCTATCGGACTGATGACCATAGATGTTAAGTCCCATAGTGCTCAGAGCCATTTGTACCAACTTGTACTTTAGCCTCCACAGACGTAAGCACAGCCGTTAAGCAGCGTGTGATACGCAAGACTACGCATGCAGACTGTCGACGTGTTTTTGTGGGAATAAGCATCTGTTCCCACGTAGCAGTAATTAGTGACAAACGCATCACAGACGCAGCTGTCAGTAATGTAATGGTAATTATAATACGTAAAGCGTAATATTATTGAACAAATGGTTTATGTTCTTACTTTGCTGGTATTACATGCATTTGAAAGTGGTCACAGGCCTAAACTGGCCAGGATTGTAATACAATACATGATGAATTACAGATCATTTTGTGTAAAGCATTTGAAGTGTTTCATTATTCAGAAATAACGTCGAGGTTGTATCCCCACACATAAAGGAACTAATATTGCAGAACGTAAAAGATATTTTTGTCTGTGTTCTTGAAGTTGTAGAGGGAACTGCGCAATATTATTTTGAATTAGAACCATGTCCGGTAACGACTGGCCGGCCGTTGTGGCCGAGCGGTTCTAGGCGCTTCAGTCTCGAACCGCGTGACCGCTATGGTCGCTGGTTCGAATCCTGCCTCGGGCATGGATGTGTGTGATGTCCTTAGGTTAGTAAAGTAGTCCTAAGTTCTAGGGGACTGATGACGTCGGATGTTAAGAGCCATTTGAACCAATTTTTATTAGATGTGGCCCAGTACTTCACTTGTTTCGCAATTCGAATCGTTAACGACAAAAAAACTCATTGATGGGTTATCTTAACGTGATGCAGTACGGTCTTTTTTAGTTCGGATGTGCTGCGCCTCCTTGGAACTCGCACAGTCACGCCTGAAAATGGTGGACGTGAAGACTTTCTGGAAGTCATTGCGTAATTGCGGCGAAAAGCGTATGCAATGGCCTCGGATGTTGTGGATAACGATCTTGATAAAGGCACGAGCAGTTTTTCCACAACATTGAGCTTCACCTTTTAGAAAGATCTTGTCGGTGTATTTGCGCAAACAAGTAGTCAACCACGCTACTCTAATTCTCACAGCACCTGAATGAGGCTCGAACGAGATCAGAGAGATAGGATAGACGTCAAATAACCACAGCCGATCCGACGTAAGAATCCCCACATTGTTGCATATCTCCCTAACAAACATGGTTTCAAACGGCTGTAACACAGGTGCGGTACTTTTCTGGACAAGGGTTCCAGTTCAAAATATTGTCTACTGAGTCCTCTCTACAAGTCGTAGAATTTTATAAGAGGAATTTTAGACCATTCTGTATGTCTTACAAAGACATTGTACTGGGGTTTTTATACTTATAATGTAAAACCTGGTGATACTTTACAAGTAGTTGTCAATAAATTATCACATTTACGCTTCGGATTAAACTTTTTGGGTAGGCGAAAGGGAAAGAGGGAGTTGTAAAACCTATATTTAATAGTATTTAAGTACAGTTGTGAAAATACTCTGTGAGGTTAAATGACTTTTACGACATACAAAGGATACTTGTATAATTTTTGTTAGGTTATTAGATCAGACAGGTAAAGAGTCGTTCCGCATTGGAAAAGGTGCGAAGAAGAGCAGAACGGTGGACATTGGTGGTACTTACGATGGGAAATAACAGTCGAATATCAATAATTCCAATGCGGGAAACCCCCTTTCCTGCCACCAAAAAATTGTTTGCGAATTAGAGCAGTTCGAGAAGCGGACAGAAACAGCGACAAGACTGGCAGCGAGAAGTCGGAAGTCGCGCTCTCCGCGGACTCGATTACGGAGCCGGAGTCTTTTTGCGCCGCCGGCTGCAAAGCTGATTACCGGCAAGACGCGACGTTCCGGTCTGGCCCTTCCTGGGGCCACGGCCGCGCCTCGCGCCGTAATTAGACTCCGGCAGGTGCAAATGAGGCGCCATTGTGCGCCATAACTCGATGCCGCAGACCGCCTGCCTCCTGGTGGCCGCGGTTCGCAGCAGAGTTACGCCCGTCTCTGCAGCAGCCAGCAGCTCCTTAATGCGATACTCCCGGCGTCTTGTCCTCCCTGACTCCGGTGGCGCCTCATCGGCCACGGCCCCATCACGCACACGGGACTGTTCATCAGTACTTCTAGAGTTTCGGAAGACGACTGCGCGAAAACTAGAAGCTACACTACTGGCCATTAAAATTGCTACACCACGAAGATGACGTGCTACAGACGTGAATTTAACCGACAGGAAGAAGATGCTGCGATATGCAAATGATTAGCTTTTCAGAGCATTCACACAAGGCTGGCGCCGGTGGCGACACCTACAACGTGCTGACATGACGAAAGTTTCCAACCGATTTCTCATACACAAACAGCAGTTGACCGGCGTTGCCTGGTGAAACGTTGTTGTGATGCCACGTGTAAGGAGGAGAAATGCCTAGCATCGCGTTTCCGACTTTGATAAAGGTCGGATTGTAGCTTATCGCAATTGCGGTTTATCGTATCGTGACATTGCTGCTCGCGTTGGTCGAGATCCAATGACTGTTAGCAGAATATGGAATCGGTGGGCTCAGGAGGGTAATACGGAACGCCGTGCTTGATTCCAACGGCCTCGTATCACTAGCAGTCGAGATGAGAGGCATCTTATCCGCATGGCTGTAACGGATAGTGCAGCCACGTCTCGATCCCTGAGGCAACAGATGGGGACGTTTGCAAGACAACAACCATCTGCAAGAACAGTTCGACGACATTTCCAGCAGCATGGACTATCAGCTCGGAGACCGTGGCTGCGGTTACCCTTGACGCTGTATCACAGACAGGAGTGCATGCGATGGTGTACTCAACGACGAACCTGGGTGCACGAATGCCAAAACGTCATTATTTCGGATGAATCCAGGTTCTGTTTGCAGCATCGTGATCGCCGCATCCGTGTTCGTCGACATCGCGGTGATTGGAAGCGTGTATTCGTCATCGTCATACTGGCGTATCACCCGACGTGATGGTATGCGGTGCCATTGGTTAGACGTCTCGATCACCTCTTTCTCGCATTGACGGCACATTGAACAGTGGACGTTACATTTCACATTTGTTACGACCCGTAACTCTACCTCTCATTCGATCCCTGCGAAACCCTACATTTCAGCAGGATAATGCACGACCGCATGTTGCAGGCCCTGTACGGGCCTTTCTGGATACAGAAAATGTTCGACTGCCGCTCTGGCTAGCACATTCTCTATATCTCTCACCAATTGAAAACGTCTGGTCAATGGTGACAGAGCAACTGGCACGTCACAATACGCCAGTCAATACTCGTGATGAACTGTGGTATCGTGTTGAAGCTCCATGGGCAGCTGTACCTGTAAACGCCATCCAAGCTCAGTTTGACTCAATGCCCAGGCGTATCAAGGCCGTTATTACGGCCAGAGGTGGTTGTTCTGGATACTTATTTCTCAGGATCTATACACCCAAATTGCGTGAAAATGTAATCACATGTCAGTTCTAGTATATTTGTCCAATGAATACCCGTTTATTATCTGCATTTCTTCTTGGTGTACCAATTTTAATGGCCAGTAGTGTATATAAAAATACACATGTAAGTGCATAGAGTGCATGTCCAATATTTTAACTCGTATTACAGATCCTCGACTTTGGTAACTTTTATGAAGCGGCGTGCGTACAGTTTGTCGAAATCACTCGACACGAATTGCACAGAGCGGCGCGACGGCAGTCCACCTTGGAAATATGTTAATTGTGTTGCCTACCTGCAGGTGTGAGATAATTCGATGTGCACTATGGAGCGAATGAGTTTTAGGGTTCCGTGCCTCAGTCTGTAAAAAAGGATCGCATAGAGGATCGCTTTGTTGTCCACTTCTTTGTCTGTCTGTCTATCCTATTATTTGTCTCTGAAAAAAGTTAGCATATCAAGTTGAAATTTATGTGACATACTAAGGTATATGATCCCTTGCTGCTGTACAACATTTAAGATTATAAGTCAGTTCAGTCAAAATATTAGACCATTTATGTCACATATTTTTAAACTCGTAAACTCATTCATCAAAACTCATAGGGTACTTTCTGTTGATCTTGAGAAAGGACGAGTCACCCTCTAACTATTTTCCACATTCAAGGCTACTCTTTAATGTTGGCATTACACCCAAGGCATCATTTTTGTGAGACGACAGGGATCTGTCAGCATGAGCAGGCACTGAAGGAGCATGTACGTTGATAATGCGTGTGGGATCTTTATGATAGCTCTTCTTCGAATAATATATTTCTGTAGTTGGGAACAAGCGGGCAGTTTGGTCACTTTACAGTTAATCTTCTCTATTGAAGAAATTCTAATCTCTATGACCTCGTTTATCACGCTATCCCAGAAGCCATTAGTCCGTTTAGTAATGTCTCGTCGAATTCAATACGGTGTCCGTTTTCCAGATCATGTTCTGCTACAGCTGAATTATCGGGACCGCGCAGACGGTAACACCTTTCATGTTCTATGCGGCGCTGTTCAATTGTGTGAACAGTCTGGCTGACATAGAACTGCCCACATCCACACGATATGTTGTATATTCCTGGCGGTCTGAAGCCTAGATCGTCTTTCACAGATTTCATTAGATGCCGGATCTTTACCGGAGTCCTGAAGACTGTTTCTATTTTATGCCCCTTCAAGAGCCGACTAATCCTCCCTGTTGTCGAACCACAAAACGGTAAGAATGGTGTCTTCGTCAGAGGTCTTCATCCTTTGAGGCTTGGATGACACTGCTTGTGAGATCTGTTTATTGTTGTAGCCGTTTTCCTTAAAAACTTTGCGTAAGTGGGTCAATTCTCTCGGCAAGTTTTCAGCATCTGAGACCGTTTCAGCTCGATTTACTAAGGTCCTCAGAACTGACTGTTTCTGTGCTCGGTGATGGAAGCTGGTGGCATGCAGATACCGATCCGTGTGGGTGGGCTTGCGGTAAACGCTATGACCCATTGGGTTTACGGCTGACAAGCAAGTCCATGTGGCCGAATGACGAAGGTATCGTCGACGTAGCGATAAAAACAGCTCAGATTTGCAGGAGCCGTGTCCAAGGCGATGTCTTCGAAATGCTCCATAAAGATATTGGCTACTACTGGAGCTAATGGACTTGGTTAAAATATTTTCCATCATGTAAGAAATATGATGACGTCAGAGTGTGCTTAAATAAATCCATGATGGTGTCGTCAAAGAGCTGGGACAGCAAGTCAATAGAGTCTGTGATAGGGACACACGTGAATAAAGAATCCACAGCGAAGCTAACCATAATATCCCTTTCAGCAAGTCGCAGACCTTTAATCCTATTGATGAAGTCCGCTGTATTCTCTATATGGTGTCCACAGTGTTCAACGTGCGTAGAGGGGAGGCTGGACAGATGTTTAGGAAGTTTATAGGCGGCGATCCGATGGTACTATCGGCCTCAACGGTGTGTCCTTCTTATGCACCTTCGGCAGACCTAGAACGTGGGCGATCTTGGTGCCTTGGGGAGGAGGTTCTTGATAGTACAGGGTGATTCAAAAAGAATACCACAACTTTAGGAATTTAAAACTCTGCAACGACAAAAGGCAGAGCTAAGCACTATCTGTCGGCGAATTAAGGGAGCAATAAAGTTTCATTTAGTTGTACATTTGTTCGCTTGAGGCGCTGTTGACTAGGCGCCAGCGTCAGTTGATGCTAAGATGGCGACCGCTCAACAGAAAACTTTTTGTGTTATTGAGTACGGCAGAAGTGAATCGACGACAGTTGTTCAGCGTGCATTTCGAACGAAGTATGGTGTTAAACCTCCTGATAGGTGGTGTATTAAACGTTGGTATAAACAGTTTACAGAGAATGGGTGTTTGTGCAAAGGGAAAAGTTCTGGACGGCCGAGAACGAGTGATGAAAATGTAGCACGCATCCAGCAAGCATTTGTTCGCAGCCCAGGAAAATCGACTCGCAGAGCTAGCAGAGAGCTGCAAATCCCACAATCAACTTTATGGAGAGTCCTACGAAAAAGGTTAGCTATGAAACCTTATCGTCTGAAATTGGTTCAAGCACTGTCTGCAGCTGATAAGATTAAAAGAATCGATTTCTGTGATTTTATCCTTGCTCAAATGGAAACAGATGAATCTTTCGTTTCAAAGATTGTGTTTAGTGATGAAGCAACTTTCCACACTAACGGGAAAGTCAAAATAACAGCAGCTATCCAAACTGTTACGCCTGATATGCTACAGAGAGTGTGGAACGAGTTGGAGTATGGGGTTGATATTGCTCGAGTGTCTGGAGGGGGCCATATTGAACATCTCTGAACTTGTTTCTGAGTGAAAAAAAACCTTTTTAAATACTCTTTGTAATGATGTATAACAGAAGGTTATATTATGTTTCTTTCATTAAATACACATTTTTAAAGTTGTGGTATTCTTTTTGAATCACCCTGTATTCTCTTCCACCGACGACCTTTTGAGAAACTCTGAAGACTTCCTCACTATTCTGGATGTTGGGTCCCGAGGTAATTTTTGGTTTCTGTCTTCCTCCAACATCCGTCTGATTTTTGCGTCATAGTCGGCTCGTTCCATTAAGACGGCAACATTGCCCTTGTCAGCTGGTAGGGCGACGGTGAGAGGATCATTCCGGAGAGCACGGAGGCCACTGCGTTCAGCTCTAGTCGTGTTTGAAGCTGGTGGTTTGGATTTTAAAAGAATATGGCTCGTTTCTCTACGAATTTCCTTAGCCACATCACTTGGAAACATCGACGCAGTTGCCATGTCAGCACTTAAGAAGGGACTTAACTTTGCTCCTTCGCCACGAAGGATCCCCTTCGCTGACGTATTGAATGGTGTTGAACAAGCGGTTCGTAAGTTTCCAAGTGATGTGGCTACCTTCTAGGTAGAATAAATCCATCAAAATCTATCCTGTGTTAGATAATTTCAAATCGCGGTATCCATGTTTTGAGCCAGAATAAATAATTCAATCAGACAACCTTAGTCTTTGCCAACCAGTAACCATCCAGTCGAGTGTCAACTGTTTTTTTGCGTCTATTTGTTCAGGATTTATTTCTAATCACGCTTAACACTTGTTGTTTGTCCTATTTTTCAACAATAAACTTGTGCCATAACTTTTATGAAAGATCAACCCCATGTTGATATATTAATCACCCATCAGCGCCTGACTACAATAATGACAGAGCCACCATTTCATTAAAATTATTTCAGCATTCAAGTCTATGTAGATGCTGATAAACGTGATAACCACTAATACAGGCTAACAACAACAATCACAGCGATAGGGCAAAATCAATTTAGCAGATTCATGTGCCAGCTAGTCAAGCGGAAGGCTTACTAGTCAAAGTGACTGTCGTCGCGTGTAGCCTTTCAAATCATATGGCAAGTCCAGTGTGGTCTTGCAACCTAAATCATGAAATTTGGTAAGAAGGGAGATTTCGTAGTAAAAGTGAAGTAAAAAAATTTGAAAATTATTAGATTGCAATTATATCGCATAAAAATATCTTTTTGCCGTTAGAACATACATTGAGTTCGTCACCAGTCAAAAGAACAACAGGTGAATATTACTGCATACAAACACAAAATGCAAGTTGTAGCCGTGGTTTAGTAAGAAAATAAATAACATTCTATTAAATCTTTTATATCTACATGTGTAAACCGAAGTCCCATGCTCGCTTCTTTTTGTTGTCTGAGCTAGTCTGAGGAACTACTGTAGAGATTTTGATACAGTCTTGAATTTTGCAGGACAGATATCTAGCAAAGTATCTGTATCGGAAACACAAAAATCGTTGAGATTCTCGATTACCAGGGCGGATGAACTACACGTGCATACATTATTACGTTTGCACGGGACCCTGAGGGCTTGAGTCCTACTACTCACACGTTGCCAATTTTTCTACATATTCTGACATGTTTGCCCCCTAGTGCATCTACACCGTGTCACTTATTTCGAATAGAAACTTGTACCGATGCTCTATCAATTGACATGTCTCACTTTTCCGTATGTCTTGAAGTTTTACGCAGTTGTCTTGTAAAAACCCATAAGTACACTGTGCAGCGCAAAGCTTCACTCTGTAGAAACCCCGTAATCGTCTCCCATTGCGACACAGAAGTTTAAAGTTTGGCACAAAGGTGCCTAAAACCTTCCTCTGTATTGGTGCAAATGGGTGGCATCGTGCGACGGCGACTCAGTGGAAAGCAGACAAGAGATTTCGAAACGTGATCCTTTAATTCTACTGTGCAGTGTGCTTATGAATAAAGCTCTACTGGCGTTAAATTCCTTCTTTCAGTGTAGTCGTGTTTTGTTTTCAAGACTGCCCAGGTTATGAATTAAAATTTATCTGAGTGATAAATAGTCTTTATCATCCGTATTCATAGTTACATACTTTATAGTACAGAGTTTGAGGAATATATTCCGCTATGAGGTCCTATTATTAATGTTTCTTCACATGAGGCAGTGCTGTAGGTAAGAGATGAATGACATGTTTTCTCTTCTTCCTTAGTCTGTAAAGTTTCATTCGAAGAGACAGTGACATTTTATTGAAGTGGAAATAATGTTATCACGAACAAAAGACTCGCATGCTATTTGGACTTTAAATCACAATAACGCTGATTTATTATCTCCATGAGTAAGGGGGGAGTATCTCCGTCGTCTTTGTATCACTTGTTTTTGCGTCCCTCTTGTGATCGGTTCTTGTCTTTACTTATGGCTTGTAATTAAAGAAACTCGTGGGTCATGTAAGTTATGTTAAATAATAAGTTGTGATGAAGATAATGTACTGTGTTATGTAAATAATTTTTATCCTGTTTTTACGTTTTTATAGCTCATCAGAAGCAACAGCAAACCGACACTGACAACAATAGTTCAGGTATTGACGTCGCAAGCCAAAAATGAAAAAGAGAAAATATATGAGAGTATTGAACAGGTAATTCAGTATGTTAAGGGAGGTGAAAATCTAATAGTCATGGGAGATTGGAATGTGTTTGTAGCCGAAGGAGTAGATGAAAGAGTTGCGGGAGAATATGGGCTTGGTATTACGAACGAGAGAGGAGGAAAACTAATTGAGTTCTGCAATAAATTTCAGCTAGTAATAGTGAATACTCTGTTCAAGAAACACAAGAGGAGGAGGAGGTATACTTGGGAAAGGTCGGTAGATACGGTACGATTTCAGTTACATTACATCGTGGTCAGGCAGAGATTCCGAAATGAGATAACGGATTGCAAAGCGTGCCCAGCTGCAGATATAGACTCAGATTACAATTTAATAGTGATCAAGATTAGGCTGAAGTTTAAGAAAATACACACATCAAAAAAAGTTTTGCAACACCTCGGTTCCGTGAGTTCCGGAATCTGTATAGGAAATTGGATTAGAGATCAATATAAACACCATTTCCGCCCATTTTATTGCTCATGAAAATCACACATTGCATGTTGTACCACCATACAGCGAGACCTTCAGAGGTGGTGGTCCAGATTTCTGTACACACCGGTACCTCTAATACCCAGTAGCACGCCATAATGCATTGATGCATGCCTGTATTCGTCGTGGCATACTACCCACAAGTTCATCAAGGCACTGTTGGTCCAGACTGTCCCACTCCTCAACGGCAATTCGGTGTAGATCCCTCAGATTGGTTGGTGGGTCATGTTGTCCATAAATAGTCCTTTTCAATCTATCTAGACATGTTCGAGTCTGGAGAACATGCTGGCCACTCTCGTCGAGCGGTGTCGTTATCCTGAAGGAAGTCATTCACAAGATGATCACGATGGGGGTGCGAATTTTTATCCAAGGAGACGAAAGCCTCGCCATTATGCTGCCGATATGGTTGCACTGTAGGTCGGAGAAGGCATTCACGTATCGTACAGCCGTAACGGCACCTTCCACGGCCACGAACAGCGTACGCCGGCCCCACATAATGCCACCTCAAAACAGCAGGGAACCTCCACCTCGCTGCACTCCCTGGACAGTGTGTCTAAGACGTTCAGCCTGACCGGGTTGCCTCCCAACACGTCTCCGACGGATATCTGGTTGAAGGTGTAAGCGACACTCATCGGTGAAGAGAACGTGATGTCAATCCTGAGCGGTCCATTCGGCATGTTGATGGGTCCATCTGTACCGCGCTGCATGGTGTCATGATTGCAAAGATGGATCTCGCCATGGACGTCGGGAGTGAAGTTGCGCATCATGCAGCCTATTACGCACAGTTTCAGTCGTAACACGACGTCCTGTGGCTACTCGAAAAGCATTATTCAATATGGTGGATTTGCTGTCAGGGTTCCTCAGAGCCATAATCCGTAGGTAGCGGTCATCTACTGCATTAGTAGCCCTCGGGCGGTCTGAGCGAGGCATGTCATCAACAGTACCTGTCTCTCTGTATCTCCTTCATATCCAAACAACAACGCTTTGGTTCACTCCGAGACGCCTGAACATCTCCCCCGTTGAGAGCCCTTCCTGGCGCGATCAAACCGCGGTATTGGGGTTGAACTACAGACAACACAAGCCGTGTACTCCCTTCCTGGTGGAATGACTGAAACTAATCGGCTGTTGGACCCCCTCCGTCTAATAGGCGCTGATCATGCATGGTTATATGTGACATCTGGTTCAAATGGCTCTGAGCACTATGGGACTTAACTGCTGTGGTCATCAGTCCCCTAGAACTTAGAACTACTTAAACCTAACTAACCTAAGGACATTACACACATCCATGCCCGAGGCAGGATTCGAACCTGCGACCGTAGCGGTCACGCGGTTCCGGACTGTAGCGCCTTTAACCGCACGGCCACTCCGGCCGGCTATGTGACATCTCTGAACAGTCAAAGGGACTGTGTCTGTGACACAATATCCACAGTCAACGTCTATCTTCAGGACTTCTGGGAACTGGGGTGATGCAAAACTTTTTTGATGTGTGTAGTTAGGAAAAATAGGTGCGCAAAGAGGTGGGATACGGAAGTACTAAGGAATGAGAAGATACGCTTGAAGCTCTCAGAGGCAGTAGATATTGCGATAAGGAATAGCTCAGTAGGCATTTCAGCTGAAGAGCAATGGACAGTTCTAAAAAGGACACTCGTAGCAGTTGGAGAGAAAACATATGTGCAAAGAAGATACCTGCCAAAAAATCGGGCAACACAAAAGAAATACTTCGGTCGACCGATGAAAAAAGGAAGTACAAAAATGTCAGGGATATTCAGGAATAAAAAAATAAAAGTCACTTAAGAATGAAATAAATAGGAACCGCAGGGAAGCTAAGACAGAATGGCTGCGTGAAAAATGTGAAGACATCGGAAAAGAAATGATTGTCGGAAGGACTGATTCAGCATATAGGAAAGTCAAAACAACATTCGGCGAAATTAATAGCAAGGGCGGTAACTGAAAGTACAACGGGGATTCCACTGTTAAATGTAGAGGAGACAGCGGATAGATGGAAAGAGTATTTTGAAGGCCCATGTGAGGGAGAAGACTTGACTGATGACGTGATGGGAGAAGACGTGATAGAAGAGATAGGAGATCCAGTATTAGAATTAGAATTTGAAAGAGCTTTGAAAAACTTAAAATCGAATGAGGCAGAAGGGAAAAATAAAATTCCTTCAGATTTTCTAACATCACTGGGGAAAGTGGTAACAAACCGAGTATTCACGTTGATGTGTAGAGTGTTTGGGTCTGGCGAGAGACCATCCACTTTCACAGAAAATCCTCCACACAATTCCGAATGTAGCAAAAGTCGATAACTGCGAGAATTACCACACTAACAGCTTAACCGCTCATGCAACGAAGTTACTGACAAGAATAATATGATAAGAATGGAAAAGAAAATTGAGAATGTGTTAGATGAGGTGCAGGCACCAGAGTGGCAATTGTGACGTTACGGTTGGTAATGCAAGCAAGACTCAAGAAAAATCAATACACATTTATAGAATTTGTGGACCAGGAAAAAGTGTTCGACAATGAAAAATAGTGCAAGATGTTCGAACTTCTGAGAAATGCAGGTGTAAGGTATAGCGAAAGATGGTTATATTCAATACGTAAAAGAACCAAGAGGGAGCCGCCAAGAATGGAAGACCAAGAACGAAGTGCTCGGATTAAAAATGGTGTAAGACAGGGACGTAGTCTTTCGCCCCTACTGTCGAGTCTATACATCGAAAAAGCAATTACAGAAATAAAATTCCAAGAGTGGACTTAAGATCCACGGTGAAAGGATATCAATGATAAAATTCGTTGATGACATCGCTATCCTCAGTGAAAGAGAAGAAGAATTACAGGATCTGTTGAATGCAATGACCAGTCTAATGAATGCAGAATATGGACTGACAGTAAATCGTAGAAAGACGTAATGAGAAGCAGCATAAGTGAGAACAGCGAGAAACTTAACATGAGGGCTGATGGTCACGAAGTAGATGAAGTTAAGCAATTTTGCTACCTAGGCAGCAAAATAACCCATGATGGTCGGAGCAAGTATATCAAAAGTAAACTAGTAGTGTTAAAAGGGGCATTCCTGACTAAGAGAAGTCTACAAGTATCATATGTAGGCCTTAATTTGTAGAAAAAATTTCTGATAGTGTACGTTTGGAGCACAGCATTGTGTTATAGTGGAACATGGACTGTACGAAAACAAGAAAAGAGGAGAAGCATTTGAGATGTGGTGCTACAGAAGAATGTTGACAATTAGGTGCACTGATAAAGTAAAGAATGAGGAGGTTCTGCGCAGCGAGGAAAGGAATATATAGAACACACTGTCAAGAAGGAGGGAAAGTATAGTAGGACATTGTTAAAACATCATAGAATAACTTCCATGGTACTAGAGGGAGCTGTAGAGGGTAAAAACTGCAGAGGGAAACAGAGACTAGAATACAATCCGCAAATAATTGAGGACGTAGGTTGCAAGTGCTACTCTGAGATGATGAGGTTGGCAATGGAGAGGAATTCGTGGCCGATCGCATCAAACCAGTTAGAAGACAGACGACAAAAAGAATATTTTTTAAAACGGCAAGTTTTTGGTGAACATAATAGCTGGCTTGGCAGAGATGTGTTTAACCGCCATTGTGGTCATCTTACTGAGATAATATTTATTTATATTTGTTGCACATAGCACCCGCACATTAATTTTTCGATGAAGTCTAATTTACCAGTAGGAACGGAAATTGGCGGGCTTGTAATATGAATTTCACTGTCATATCATTCTTTTAACCTAGCCTATCAATTAAAAAGAAAATATTTCATGTTCAATCTACTAATTAACAGCGTGAGAGAAAGTTATTTTACTATTAGCGCTTTCAAGACAATCGTCTCTCTCGCCGATATGACGCACGACGCCTGCGAACTTAAACCGTGATTCGATTAATCAGCGTGACTTCGGACATTGTTTGATCAGAGAAATTTTTAGCAAATTTTCCTTTGCTCAGATCGCATATAACGGATGTTACATGTAGTAGGCAGAAATGCGTTTAAAATTAATGTATTTTGTATCACTGTTTCTTCTGATAAATTATCTGAGCATTGCACATATATATGATTAGTAATAAACACTTTTTAACATTTAGATGCACAACATTTCGTGAAAATTGCAGCAGTCAATAAGAATGATCCGAATGTATGCGAGTCATAAGCAATAAGTATAAGCCGGCCGCGGTGGCCGTGCGGTTCTAGGCGCTGCAGTCCGGAACCGCGGGACTGCTACGGTCGCAGGTTCGAATCCTGCCTCGGGCATGGATGTATGTGATGTCCTTAGGTTAGTTAGGTTTAAGTAGTTCTAAGTTCTAGGGGACTGATGACCTAAGATGTTAAGTCCCATAGTGCTCAGAGCCATTTGAACCATTTGAACCAATAAGTATAATTAAGATTCCTGAGAGATGACGCACAGTTAGGAGTAGCGCTGCATTCTCATGTGTGGCCTGAAACGCAGTGTTTCGTCAAGCTGATGCAGTCAAGAGACGTCTGAGGCAGACGGCGACGGTACAGATCAGAATGTCACCTCAGCAAATATTGCGTGTTCACACTAGACTTCGCCAACTCATTTCCAAAGTAACCCCTTCGAACCTATGTCTCGCCTTGAACCACGTGACACATCAGACTGGCATTGGAATTTAAAAAACTATAACAATAACATCTGCAGTATGAAAATAAATAATGTCAGTGTTTTGTTAAACATGAAATCAAGTGCGAATATGCCTAATCGACTTTAAAAAGACGTAAAATCGATTTGTGAGGGATTAATAACGAATTAGCATATCGTCTGTTCCTAGGATACAGGTTCTTCATACCTCCACGTTTCGGCTCAAGAACGCACGTGATGTATAAGTGACAGCAGTAAACACACGCATACAGAACCCAGAGACGAGGAGACACTGAACCGTACAACGTGATCTCAACATGGGATCATCACCATCCTGTGCGAATAGCCGCAACAACCGGTGTATCGTGTTGCCTCGGCTTCGGGCACTGCAGCGGGTTCAGAGCCATACCGATGAGCCGGCCTCCATCACCCACAAGTTACACATGTCATAGATTGCAATTAGAAGCCATCGCTGGCGCATTTCTTAGAAAAATGCAGAATTTTAGAACGAATCTGGCTTCAACCGCTCTTATAGTCATAGCTGCGTACGTGTGGAACGCTACGGTGGTAATTGGAATTTTCCTTCCGCATTGCGGATTAACGCCAAGTGTTATGGTTCCAGGTACCGGTGGGAAAAATGCAGTCTGGATTCTTATGTACTGACGACGCTCAGAGCAGCAGTCTCTATAAGACGGGACGCCTAGGTAATGTTTAGCTTTTTGGTAAAACAATAGATATCAAGTGTCGCAAGTAATGTGCAAGCCCTTACTTGTTCAATGAACCATCTACAGTGCCTACAGATTTGTGGTGTTATCAGCGGTCCGTAATTTCCAGGGTACGCACTCCAGCAACCACTGTAGGATTTTTGTGGATTTGTATATTGTCTGTGAGGATGGAGATTCGTCTGGAACATTCTTTGATTCCAGCCATCGATGTTAAAAGACTTCCAACGCAGCACCTGGTGGCTTTACAATTATATGAATTCTCGACGTCAAGTGATATGCAGTTTTGAAAACCTAATTATATGTACTATCACGCACCTAATCGATGGTACGAAGTTCACTTCTGACACAATCGGCTGTACAATCTTCACAAACGTCCATATTTGAAGAAGAACTTCTGCATGTAAAGTTGACAAATTGTTGTTACTGACTCACAGGTGACTACAAAGTGCTTATTCTTTTGCATCCGCCTAACCAAAAAGACTAATCCGAAGCGAAATTCTGATAACACCTTACACGTACCCGTGAATTCGATTACCGGAAGGGGTCTTTATGCCCCGCCAGTTGCAAACCTGATTACCGGGAAGGCACGCCGAGTCGCTGTAATTAACACAGAAACTTCAATTTTATTTTTTTATATAATTTACGACACAGTCATAGAAGTATTTCACAATACCAGAACCGGTTTCGACTACCCGGCAATCGTCTTCAGATTATAGGCATGTGTAAGTGGTGCCGCAATGTTCAACTTACGTTCTTAAGGAAGGAATATTGGTTTAACGTCTTATCGACACCGAGGTCGTTAGAGACGGATCACAAGCTAGGATTATGTCATGGATGGGGAAGGAAATCGACCGTGCCCTTTAGAAGGAACCATCCAGGATTTTCCTGGAGCGTCTTAGGAAAATCACGGAGAAACTAATTCTTGAAGGCCGGATGCGGGTTTGAACCATCATCCTCGCGAATTCGATCCAGTGTGCTAACCACTACGCCACCTCGCTCGGTGACTTTCGTTCTGAATGCACATGTCTTTGACAACGCACGGCAAACATCTCACATCCATTTCAGCATGTGCATTTTGTTTGAATATGACCAGTAGGCGAAACAGGTAACAGCATTGAAAAATGTTCATCTGATTGTATTGTACAAAAAAAGAAGAAGAACATAATCACTTAGTCTCTTGGCCACATAACGAGTTGTTAACTGTAGACACCTCATCAAGCAGTAGTCCTTACAAAACAGTTCACCACAGTTTACTACAGGGGTGGACTAAAATATGGAAACACCGCGGGAAACGCATGCTTGAACATAAATGCAGACACTAGGCAAGCCTACAGGCTGCGCTGTTGCATTTGAACACGAACTGCGCCTGTGCAATGTCCTAAATACGTTGCAAGTGTTATTAGTGGTACAAAAGTGTTCTGTGTACATGACAGTGCTTTATGTGCATTCGAACTCGGGAAAATGGTTGGTGCTCGTATGGTGATTGTTTCTGTAACCAAGGTAACCGAAGTGATCCGTGTTTCAATAGGCACCATAACGAAGATTTATACCGCATACAGGATAAGCGAAGAAACACCGTCCACTAATCCACAACGAGGAGATAAGTGTGTGTTGAGTGATTGTGACAGATGGTCACTGAAGAGAATTGTGAAGAAAAATAAAAGGACGACACTTGCAAAAGTCACTGCGGAGGAGAATGTCTCACTTGCGAACCCGGAACTGCGCGACTGCTACGGTCGCAGGTTCGATTCCTGTCTCGGGCATGGATGTGTGTGATGTCCTTAGGTTAGTTAGGTTTAAGTAGTTGTAAGTTCTAGGGGACTGATGACATCATATGTTAAGTCCCACAGTGCTCAGAGCCATTTGAACCATTTTAACTTGCGAACCCTGTCAGCAACAAAACGTCACGAAGGTAGTTCCACAAGCAGGAAATTACAGGACGAACTGGGTTGCCAAAGCCACTCAGCAGTGATGCTAAAGCCCTCAAGAGGAAAACGTGTTACCGAAACCATAAAAACTGGATGCAATGAAAGAATTTCATTTGATCGGATAAGTCTTGTTACACACTGTTGGACGAGTTTACGTCCCAAACGTGTTTCGGTGAAAATTTTGGCAGTCATATCGTGGTGTTCCATGGGCCCTTTGCTCACTCTTTAAGGTTGCATTACTGCCAACGGTTACGTGACTATTTTTGACTTTTCAGGTCCATTTCGTAGTATGATGTATGTTCCCCAGTGATACTGCTGCGTTCCAATACAACAGCACCCCTGTTCACACAGCTCGCATCGTCCAGCACTGGTTCTGTGAGCACGAGGATCAAGCGTCGCATCTCCTCTGGACCTTTGTGATCTACTTAGGGGACAAGGTTGCTTGATCGCTATCAACCTCCTTCATCGTTACTTGATGTTGCCACTATTTTGCAGGAACAATGGTATAATATTGCCTTGAAGAGCATATGGACCTGTATTTATCCATATTCGAGACAACTGGAAGCTGTGTGAAAGCCAACGGTTTTTCCTACACCATATTAGACTCGGAATTTGTTGGGTTTTTGGTATTTCCATATTTTTGTCCACACGCTGTACTTTCTTAATGATGCTACATGTCTTGTTACAATTTTTCCTTGGGACAACTTCCTCCCATCTCTCAGTTGTACATCGGGCAAAAAAACTGCTCATCACGCTAATAGCGTGTAACACCACCTCTAGCCTCGATAAAGGCCTCAATCCGTTGAGGAAGTATGTTATATCGAGCTGCAGACAGTCATTGAAGATCAGATCCTGTAGAGCTGCCATATTGCTAAGATGCTTGCTGCTGCGTTTGGCCCAGTATTACAAACAGCTACTGACATTTTCTATGGAGTTATAATTGGGTGATTTATATTGCCAGATAAGGTGCGGTAGGGTGTTTGGAATGTGGACGTGCACCCCTGCGAAAACTGCTGTCGCAATCTTGGAGTACGGGCTGACCACAACACACACATCATGAAGACGTAGATAAACGCTGAAAGATTGGTCATCGATAATGTTCAAGTAAATATCCTACTTTATCTTCACGATAAATGTTTGAGTCACCCCAAGTCATGGCACGAGAAAACTACCGAAGATTTACATAACCACCTCCGATCCGAACTACATCCTCAACACATTATGGTTAAACGCCTCAATATGTTAGAAGAGGACTCGATAATTTGTTTAATTTGAAACGGAGCAATTCGCAGATGCAACTTTATTGGGGCTGAAGCCTACGGCCTTTTGCGACTACTGCTGTTCATTCTATGCAGTTCCCTGATTGATAGAAAACTAGTTAAGATGGGCCTACGTCAATCATCATCGTCAGTTATCTGCTATATTAGCAGGTCCTTTGCCTCTCCATTTTCTGCGATCCATTGCTTCCTTCTTAAGGCTGCTGTATGTTGTACTGTCCATCATGTCATCCAGTATCTGGAATCTCTTCCTTCCTCGCTTCCTTTTCCCTTCTACATAACCTTCAAAAACTGTTTTTATCAGTCCGTCATTCTTTCTTAATATATCCCCAATCGAATTTCTTTTTCTTCTCTTTATTACATCTACTAACTGTCTTTTCTCTTCCACTCTTCTCAGTACCTCTTCATTTTTTACTCTGTCCATCCAACTTATTCTTTCCATCTTCCGCCATGTCCAGATCTCAAAAGCCTCCAGACTTTCTCTGTCTTTTTTCCTCATAGTCCATGTTTCAGCGCCATATAGAAGAACACTCCATACAAGACATTTTATGAGTCTCTTTCTGAGTTCTCTGTCCAGACCGCTGCAGAAGATTCTCCTTTTCTTATAAAACGCCTCTTTTGCCATTGCTATCCTTGTTTTAATTTCTGTGGTGCACTTCCAGTCGGTGTCTATCCTGCTTTAAAGATACTTAAAATTTTGCACCTGTTCTAGTTTCTCTCCATTCAGCATAATTTTTATTTCCTCCTAGTGCCAATACTTTTGTTTTATTTGTGTTGATTTTCATTCCATATTTTTTCCGTTAGTTGCAATGGTGTCCACTAAATCCTGTAATTCTTTTTCCCCTGTGACTAGAAGGACCATGCCAACAACAAATCTCAAACACCCTACTCTTCTTCCTCCAATTTCTACTCCTTTGTCATCTAATGAGCATTGGTCAATCATATTTTCCAAGTAGAGGTTGAATAGAGTAGGTGATTAACAGCATCCTTGTCTTACTCCTTTTCCTAGACAGCACCAATTCTATCTGGTTTGAAGCCGATAGGCCTTAGCAAGACGTGACATTCGTCTCCGGTCCCCGTTAATTTCGATCTTTTTAAGCCCCATGTTCTTATGCTGTGGCTGCGAGTAATACACCATTCCTTGCCCCTGTTGATACACCAACAAAGTGGACAATTTTATTTCTCTGTCTGGTCATGGGCATCGTCCAAACACACAGCTCCTTTGCCCTTGCGTCACAATTGGCTTCGATGCATCTTACTGTGCCGATTCCATTCAGCCGACTGGTAGATGATCACCACCTCACTTCTCTGACATACACTTGTGGTGGAGAATCATAAGACCGTCTGGGACAACTTCTATACCATTGACTGCCTTCAGCTGGTGACGGAAGATTAGGGTTTAACGTGCTGTTGACAACTAGGCCATTAGAGAAGGAGTAGGGAAGAATGGAAAAGCAAATTGTTTGTATTCTTTCAAAGGAATTCTTTCGGAATTTGCCTTAGGTGACTTAGGGAAATAACTAAAAACCTAAATCTGGATTGCCAGACGTGGACCTGAATTATTGTCCTCCCGAATGTGAGCCCAGAACACTAATAACTTCTCCGACTCATTCGGTACTCAAAACGCTCCGAAGAGACTTGTGTGCTGTCTAAAGTGACCAACACTTAGTTTGGTGAGCTTTTGTGCTTCCTTAGACGTACTACACAGCACAATATACCGAGGTGACAAAAGTGATGGGGTAGCTCCTAATATCGTGTCGGACCTCCTCTTGTCTCTTGCGCTGCAGGCGATGTCGTGCAAAGGCAGTCGTTCGTATGATGCCATAGCCCAGTAACGCCCAGTTTCGCCGCACTGCCCTAACAGATACGTGAATCGTACATCCCATACTAATTTCTGGGGTTATTTCACGCAGTGTTGCTCGTCTGTTAGCACTGACAACTCAATGCAAACGGCATTGCTCTAGGTCGTTAAGTCAAGGCCGTCGGCCTTTGCGTGATAGCTCCGCGAATGCACTGCTTTTTTATACCTTGTGTAGGCGATATTATCGCCATCTTTATATTTGCATATCGCTATCCCACAACTTTTTACCTCAGTGTACTGTATGATACGTCGCATTTCACAATTCCGACACCACAGTCGTTGTTATTCTCAGCTCTTGGAAAATGTCAACAAAAAACGATCTATCCGTGAAACAGTTTAGTGCAGAACTTTACTACATCAGAAAATCGACCTCAGAATAGCTGCCGAGGGCATCATTAAGTAGAGGGTATTACGCGGGTGGTAATCAATGGTTCCACTACGGGTAGCGCTGCAGTTAAGGGCGGCTAAGCCTGATCTAGCCGAGGAGGATACATTATGCGTAGCCGGACGGTGGATAGCACCACGCGACATTACGACGCTGTTGAGAGCGGAGCATCTCGACGTCCGAGGCAGATCTGTTTTCCACACGCCGAATATCTCACCGACAATATGACTTTTTTATTCATTTACATTGAGAAATCATGTCTTTTCTTTTTCTACTAAAATTATTTTACTCTCACACTTGGTTGTAAATAGTTTGAAGAAGTCTAAAGAATTATCGGATAAAGGTTTTGCCTATTATACTACAATACTAATTTTTCTAGTTATCCAAACGCGTTTCGGTACCTCTATGCCATCATCAGTGGGTTCTGTTTATTGAAAATGTGTTTTTACATTGTGTAGTTTTACAGGACCATCTGTATGGTGTCCTGACTGAAAGCTTGTCGTGTTTTGTTGTGACTGCTGCCGTATTTGTGACCGATACTTCTACTTTTGTATTCTCAGGGTACTGTACAGACATATTAATGTGCTTCGTGTAATTTCGTTTTTACAAACTACAAGCACTACGTTGTCTAAAGAAATACGCTTCAGTTTTTCATTGTATACTTAATAACGACATTCGCATTGAGACAGAAATCCCGCAACTTTGGCTGTCCTAATTTCACTAAATATTAAATCATTACCCATGAAACAGATTAATATCGCTTGATTTTTATATCAAAGGTTCCTGGTAACAAAACTCTGACCTCTAAATGTGTCATTTATTACAAAAACAGAAGGAAATTTATGAATTTAGTGCAATTTGTTGAATTTTTGTACACTTCTGTTTGTTATAGGAATTTTACATACTGATTTTCATTTACCAAACTGTTATATCCATAACACTCAATATCGATGAAGATGGAAATTTACTTTCGTGGCGACACCTTGAAGCAAGTATACGCAATCATCCTAACACTGATATCAAATGAAAAAATCTGAGCAATTACGAGAAACAGAGAGAGAGAAAGAGAGAGGGAGCGAGAGAGAGAGAGAAGTGAACAAAAGAGGGAGTGGAGCGAGGTGGCAGTTGAAGGACGAGAGAGAGAGAGAGAGAGAGAGAGAGAGAGAGAGAAGAAGAGCACCAAGAAATAGGCTCAAGAGTTCAGTGAGTGCTAGCTTCGAAGATTATTGTAGCAACCCACATATTGACTTCTATCTTTCACTCTGTTAGTGGCGTCACGTGATCTACATACAGTTTGTTCGCAAGTACCCATAGTAACATAACAGCATGTATGGCCGCCCGTGTGCTTCTTCTTTTGGGAGGGAGGGGTAATTAGTGATTAAGCTGCTGCTGTTTTTTATAATGTGCAACTTAAACAAGATTAAAATTTTTCTTATATTCGACACAATTATTCATATGAAATTCAATTAAGAACAAAAAGCTCTTACTCCAGTAATAACTACCATTAAAATTTAGCATTAATTGTTAAATGGGACATAACAACCGTATCAGGAATTCTTTTCTGAGGTGATCCAGAAGCTACAGCTAAGCTATAAAATTATGTACGTAATCGAGTTCAGTAATCATTTCTAGCACTTTTCACTAAAACTAAATTGAATATCCCACTTACTTTTAGAAACCTCATTTATGGCTAAGTATTCCAAATTTATCTCTGTTATTCAGGATGTGTGGCAACTTAATAAACACGGTTTCAAACTGATATGCCAGCAGTGGACGTTGCTCATGGAACTGTATAATTCAAGAGATTCTTCGTAACCAAAAAATGAAAAATATACACTGCCTGACATAAACCGTGAAGCATCCAGAAGACGTGATCGGATTTCAGTGTAATTTCCTTTAGGTACAAACCATCGGCGGATATGTAAATGGCGACAGAGCAATTCTCTGTGACAGGTGGAGCGGCCATCAGAGTGCGTTAGTCGTATTTAGAGTCGTTACGAGGACTCTGGGGCATGAACAGCATCAGATGTTCTGAGGTGTGGGGTTGATCTGTTATTCTGTTATTCTGCGCAACGGATTAATCTGAGATGTACTCTTTACCCTGTGGCTCCTGCAAGATGCAATTTCCACCCCCACACTACTACAGAAGTCAGACAGACACTCCAAACGTTCTAAAGAGAAATGCCTGAAAAACTTTCAGCAATAAATATCTTCTGGAGTCGTCCGCTGTAAGAAAATGACACAAAAATTCACAAAATTTCTTACGTAACTAGTGGGATACCTGGGCATTGGAGTAGTGCTAGTTAGTGTAAGAAAAACATGAAACTAACGAAAGTTATTATTTATTTTGCAAAAATTCTGAAAATCACAATGACACTATTAGTTATGAATTGAACAAGTTATATCCTGGTTCTTTTCGGAATGTGAAGTTACCTTTCAAGGATAGGATTCGCTAATGAAATTTCTACACAAAGTTTAAGATGGTAGTTAACTTGGCAGAATGGCTGAGAGGCACGCCTACTCAACTTGAATAATTATCCTTTAGAACAGGGGCGGGCAAACGTTGCACGCGGCTCATGAGCGCACAGCGCTGCACGTGTGCTGCTCGCGTGTAGGCGTCGACCGGGGCTGTGGCGACAGCCGGCAGGTTGCGGCAGTGTAGTGCCAGGCTAAGCTGCGGACGTTGATGCGAAGCGAGCACTATGTAGTGAACGTTGTATTTCAAGAAGCGGAGATTTGCTATCTTTTAAAAATAATGGGAGAATCATTTTTTCTTTGTGCAAAAACGTGAAAATTCGAAATGTTTAATATGTGGCAGTATTCTCGCTGGTCCACGGAAGTTTATTATTGAAGGCCATTATAATAAATTTCACAAGGACGAGTACAATATATTGTCGGATTCTGAGCGGATGGGGAATTGACTGAGCTTAAGAAGACCGATCTGACGATACCAGGTGAATCTGTCGTAGTTGGCCGGCCGGAGTGGCCGAGCGGTTCTAGGCACTACAGTCTGGAACAGCGCGACCGCTATGGTCGCAGGTTCGAATCCTGCCTCGGGCATGGATGTGTGTGATGTCCTTAGGTTAGTTAGGTTTAAGTAGTTCTAAGTTCTAGGGGACTGATGACCACAGCAGTTGTCCCATAGTGCTCAGAGCCATGTGAATTTGTCGTAGTTGCTGTTGTCACGAGAGATCTGCGACTTTCTCTCGTCATGTCTTTCATCTAACTGATCTAACATTTTATGGAGCACTGTTTTCAAGTTTTCAGGACGACAACAATAATAGCCCAGCGGTATGTGCAAGTTATAAGACTGCGTTTAGTATAGCGAGAGCTGGAAAACCATTTGCTGAATTAATAAGTCTCGGTTAAGAGCAAACATCAGTGATGAAAATTTACGTAACTGTGTTTGTCTGTATGTAGAAATTTTGTTCCAGATATTAAACGTATTGTAAACTCCACCTGTGATAATTAAATAAAACGTTTCGTAGGTAATAGGTACTCTTTCAAACCATGATTTCTTTCAAGCACTCCTACTAACCTTATTGATTCACTCAATAAAGCAAGCTAGGAAACAAAACGCATTACAGAGAAAGGAGCGGACAGAAGGTATGGTGGGGATGGGAGATAAGCGGGTGGCCAGCTTGCCCCTGTGTGCACGCGGAACACCTGTTAACTGCACGCGTGCAAGTGCACCGCACATGTGCAGGATTCCTGCCCGCCCCTGCTTTAGAATGTTGCTAGGTACGGTCGAGGCTGTCGCGTGTGAAATGCAGTGAAGTGTACTGTTGTGGAGGAAATATGGGGCTCGCAATAGCTGTAGCGCACAATACCGTAAGCTGCGATCACTGCTGTCTGCGCCGCTCGCTGCTGACAAATAAGGTAACTCTCGTTCTATCTGGATTGACCTTCGCCAATCAAACTCTCCCTATGCCTTGATGAAGTCAAGGATTCCTATTCGCCCTTAGTCTAACTATTGGCGTGGTACACCGGTCAGATAACCAGTCCACCGCATTGCCACTCAAAATTCGCTCGCAGGCGTTTAACTATAACTCTGTCCGTTCACACCGCACAATAAGTGTGTCGGCCAACACAGTGAACAACGCTTAATCGCAAGGACTCAATATAGAATCGCCCTTTGATTCGCTCTCGACAGAGGTGCTCTCCCAGTGAAGAGGAGAGACTTGTTCCTCGCTCTTTCGAGTCCACATACGAGCGCACACGCCCTCGTTACGTGTTCTCGCTCCAAGAGCGACAACGGAACCGCGCCTCTCCACGCCAGAGGTGAAGGGGTATATCTCTCGGTCTCTTCCATTATTCCTTCAGCTCAAGGCGTCAGAAATATCGTCTGACAATCAGCATTGCTCTTCTAAAATGGGAGAATGACGTTTCGTTAACGCGACCAATCCGGAAGCTTGTAGCTTTGGCGTTTGGCGTTTGCTGTCTCCCTGTGAAAATCTCTGAAACTGCGTGCTATGTGTAAAGAATGCGTAGGCTGGCCGCTCCCACACAATGTAGCGGAATTTTCTTTTAAGCCGAACACAGGATCGTTCCCCCGTTTCACTCAGGCCCACGCTGTCCGCTACGGGCGGTCACCGGCCGACATGGGCTGGGTCGTCCCCTGAAGGGCCTGCTGTTCCGATGTGCGGCCTCTTTCCCGAACTAAAAGCCTCTGTGACCGTCATGTCTGAAATGTATGTGTGCACGCCAGCCTCGAGTATTTCAACCACGGTGCACTCACTTGTCAATTGCATATCGTTTACACGAATTCATACAACATTGACTTTATCTTATCGAGTTTGGGTTCGAATGAAGCGTCTTGATGTGCAGAATATGATTGTGAGGGCGGAATATTTAAGCAATGAAGGTTATATGATAACTATAAAAAGGAGGGGTGAAACCTGGCGTCACTGCATAGTCTACTCCTGTCGAATAGCAGCAAGCAGCAATGAGACCATTGGTTTATAAACGTCCCCATCCAACAGACTCATCACGGGCGCGCTTACGCCGTGTGACACTGCGGAGAGGTTTGGAGTTCAACATAGGGCACAAACGCACCGCGTCAAGAACTTTATGCTATCACCTCATCAACATCCACATCTACGACATTACTCTGCTATTCACAATAAAGTGCCTGGCAGAAATTTCAATGAATCACCTTCAAGCTGTCTCTCTACCGTTCCACTCTCGAACAGCGCTTGGGAAAACGAGCACTTAAATTTTTCTGTGCGAGCCCTGATTTCTCTTATTTATAGTGATGATCACTTCTCCCTATGTAGGTTGGTAACGATAGAATGTTTTCGCAATCGGAGGAGAAAACTGGTGATTGAAATTTCATGAAAAGATCCCACTGCAACGAAAAACGACTTTGTTTTAATGATAGCCACTCCAGTTCACGTATCATGTCTCTGCATGTCTCTGGCACTATCTCCCCCATTTTCGTGATAATACAAAACAAGCTGTCCTCCTTTGAACTTTTTCGATGTCATCCGTCAGTCCAATCTGATGCGGATCCCACACTGCACAGCAATACTCCAGAATAGGGCGGACAAGCGTGGTGTAAGCAGTTTCTTTACTAGACCTGTTGCACCTTGTAAGTGTTCTGCCAGTGAATCGCAGTCTTTGGTTTGCTCTACCCACAATAATATCTACGTGACCATTCCAGTTTAGGTTATTTGTAATTGCATTCCCTGAGTATTTAGTTGAATTTACAGCCTTCAGATTTGTGTGACTTATCGCGTAATCGAAATTTAGCCGATTTCTTTTAGTACTTATATGAATAACTTGACTATTTTATTCAGGGTCAATTTCCACTTTTCGCACCATACACATATCATATCTAAATTATTTTGCAATTCGTTTTGGTCATCTAATGACTTTACAAGACGGTAAATGACAGAATCATCTGCAAACAATCTAAGACGGGTATTCAGATTGTCTCCTTTGTCGTTTATAGAGATCAGGAACAATAGAGGGCCTATAACACTTTCTTGGGGAACGCCAGATATTACTGTTTCACTCAATGACTTTCCGTCTGTTACTACGAACTGTGATCTTTCTCACAAGAAATCACGAATCCAGTCGCACAACTGAGGCGATATTCCATAAGTACGCAGTTTGGTTACAAGACGCTTGTGAGGAACAGTGTCGAAAGCCTTCTGGAAATCTAAAAATATGGAATCAATTTGACATCCTCTGTCGATAGCACTCATTACTTCATGAGTATAAATAGCTAGATGTGTTTGACAAGAACGATATTTTCTGAATCCGTGCTATGTGTCAATAAAACGATTTCTTCGAGGTACTTCATAATGTTCGAAGACAGTCTATGTTCCAGAACCCTACTGCATATCGACGTTAGTGATATGGGCCTGTAATTCAACGACCGATCGCTGTGGCCGAGCGGTTCTAGGCACTTCAGTCCGGAACCACGCTGCTGCTACGGTCGCAGGTTCGAATCCTGCCTCGTGCATGGATGTGTGTAGTTAGGTTTAAGTAGTTCTAAGTCTAGGGGACTGATGGCCTCAGATGTTAAGTTCCATAGTGCTTAGAGCCATTTGAACCGTTTTTTTTATCTTTTACTCTGTTTCTCTATCACTTTTCATATGCAATAGCACTTCAAACTATTCTTTAGTACTCTTGTCAAGTACTAATTTTATTTAATTATTTCTCAGCACCTAATAGAGATTGAAAGAGGCATCATTGTTCGTCTCCATTTGGCCGCCTGGACGAAACGAGGAATTATCAGGCTTGTATACATTCGGATGTGACAGTGGCCGATGCTGGAATGCTTGGGAGTGTGAGGGCAGGCAAACTCGTCAAGGTCCCAGTCGACCACCACAAGAGATTTTCGATGTATTGTGCACACAGCACACCATAACCCCTCTGACGACAAGCGAGGGAATCCCTGCAGCAATCTGTGTCATCACACACCATTGGTCGGAAACTACCAGCTGCTGCACCGGGGAATTACCGTTCCGCGCTTGAGTTGCAGTTAACACCGCAACACAAACGGCGGCATTTCAGTGATGCTGTGATCTGGAAGCTTGTACCGGTGATGAACCGCATTGTATTACCGCTCATCCCCCATACGACAGTATCGTGGAGGCACTTTCCAACAGGTAAAAGGTCGTCCACACATGGTACGTATCTTTATGAACTACATGAACTGCTGGTGCATGTAGAGGTAGGTACTCCAGCGGTCGGAAATGTCACCAGATCTGCCGATGAGTGAATACATGTGAGAGCTGTTCGGCGGCGAATCCAACCCTATGCCAATATCCAGAATATCAAGGACCAATTACAACAGTTGTGGGTTAGCTTGACTCAGCAGGGGATGCAGTGTCCTTATGACATACTTCCCTATCGAATCAGTGCATGCATTCACACAAGAGGGGGTACAACGCCATACTGATACGTGGCCTCATACAGCTAAACTTTTCCTCGCCTTATGGGTGTCTAACTTCATTCGTCAGGCATTGTAGAACCACATATAGTATGGAACAGTCATTGTTCTCTTTTTAAGTGTAGCAACCTTTCTTTCCGCTTCAAGACTAGAAGTGCCGTAAAATGCAAACAGTTCATTCACAGCTTTGACGGAAATAGCTTCACTTATTTTTCACGTTGGGATGAACGAGAACTGCTTTGAAATGCATATCATTATTTTCTGTAAGCCCTGCCCCCTCCGTAACAGAAGCGGCTAACGCACGCCTGTCTGGTAGCGCTCGCGTTGGAGGTAGCCGGTTCTATCAGAATGCTGGCGTCGGGAGATACTTTCACAGCACTGTTTGTCCAGCAAGGAGATTCCAAATTTAAAAGAACGCAACGTCCCCAAGACTGGCAAAGTTTTTGCAGAGGTTCGAAATATAGGGCGTACTTCAATGCGAGATGCTTTTAATAATTTCCACAACGAAACTATGTCTCGGAATCTGGGAGAAAATCCAAAGAGATTCCGGTCATACATAAAGCCCACAAGTGGCAGGACGCAGTCAGTACCTTCACTGCGCTATAACAACTTCAGTCAGTGATGACAGTGGCACTAAAGCAGAGTTATTAAACACGGTTTTCCGAAACTCCATCACCAAAGAAGACGAAGTAAATATTCCTGAATTCCAATCAAGAACGACTGCCAAGATGAGAAACATAGAAGAAGATATCCTCGGTGTAGCAAAGCAGCTTAAATCACTTAAAAAAGGCAAGGCCTCGGGTTCAGATTTTATACCAGTCACGTTCCTTTGAGTGTATGCTGATACAATAGCTCTACATTTAGCATTTATATACAACCGTCCGCTCACACAAAGATGCGTACCTAAAGACTGGAAAATTGGTCAAGTCACACCGATACCAAAAAAGGGAAGTAGGTGTGATACTCTAAATTGCAAATGGCTCTAAGCACTATGGGACTTAACATCTGAAGTCATCAGTCCCCTAGACGTAGAACTATTTAAACCTAACTACACACATTCATGCACGAGGCAGGATTCGAACCTGCGACCGTAGAAGCAGCGCGGTTCCGGATTGAAGCGCCTAGAATCGCTCGGCCACAACGGCCGGCAGTAAAAGATAGAAGTGACTCTTGTCCAGTACTAATTCTATATCGGCAATGTTCTTTTCGAATTTAACGATAACGTTTTTCCTGCTTTGCTGCCTTTATATTAATTTACCGTTCAGTCTTTCAGCTTTTCAGTCGCATACCACTGCACTGTGCAATGTTACCGCTGGAGAGCACTTAACCAGGGTACCAGTTCTATAATGTGATCTGCCAAACGTATGTTCGTAACTACCTTTAATTTTAGATCTTCTCTTTCCGTAGTCGTATTGCTCCTTCAAGCTCTGGTCCTGCTGGTCAGTACCACTCGTAGCTGTATCTAATTTCTTCACCGTCTGCGGGAAAGTGCTGTGATAATGGAAGACTAGCTGTGAAATCACGTAACTACTTCTTTTTGAAATCCTTGTCTAGTTAACAGTCTCCATAACACTTTCAACATATGAATTAAAAATTCACATTGAAGCTTTTGATAATGAAACTCGTCGAAAGACAGATCGTTAGTGTCCCAAAGTCTAGAAGTAAGTACGTAATTATTTAAGTAATTCCATACAGTCTTCTTTCGTTTTTCTTTTCGGAACAGTAGCCATCGTCGTCTCGACTTCTTCTTCTTTGGTGACCAAGGCACCCCCAAGTCACGACGTCAAAATTTAAACGGCTCCTTCCCAGCAATAAAACACTTGACCTCAATCGCGCTTTGTAAGTGTTTAGTGCTTACATTTACGTTTCATATCTGCGCATAGATAAATAAATGTGTGCACAGTATTCGGTCTTTCCCCTACCACTATAATAAATTAAGATTTCTTCACGACCATTTTTCATCGGCCCAGTAGAAAGGAAGTGGGTCATTTTGCTACCTTGAATAGGAACGTCTACCGCCACAACTGTCAGAGATGACATTTACTGTAAGTTCATGCCTGTGTCTGGATGAGTAATATCCTTTCCAATGTCGTTTGCAAATATTATAACTTCTTTGACGGCGAGACTCAATTAAAATCTGTTGATGAACTTGTAAGTAGAAAACCATTTAACTAAATAAATTAGAGTTGTATAATAGACACAATATTGTGATTTTCATTGTTGTTCTAGCAAGAATCCTTGGAAGAATCCGTCAACTTTACGTCAATCTACTCTTAAAAGAAGTAATTCTGAGAAATGGTCGCACATTGGGATATTTCTTGCCTACTATACGGAATTTCTCAGTGTGCTTTAACACTTCATAAGGCTCTCGTTACATGCCTTAATCTGAATGTGCATACATGTTCAGTTGCGTCACATTTCAAATTTTCTCTAGTTTTCTTTCTGCCCTTCAGAGAATACTTGTAGAATTAAGGAAGCTGGAATTATGTGTTTAAAGTGTGCAGTCATTCATTTGTTCTGCTTGTAGTAAGCTATAACATTCAACAAAAACGACACAATATTCTGCTAACTTTTGGAGTTACGAGCGTCCATGATGTTTACCGTCTGTCGAGGGGAGGTATCAAAACGCTGTCTTCAATTCTCTGAAAACAAAAAACAAAGAAAGAGAGAAGTCTTGGAAAATAAAGCACTGCGATTCCTGAATGCGGTGAAACATCAACTTTCTTAGCGCTGGAGTTGTTAAAAGTCTCGAGATTTCCATAACGGGGAGTCTCTTTTAAACTTAATTGAAATGCTGATTCTTCGCGGTCTGGAAGCAGGCGGGGTGTGGGGGCCGACCGTCGCGGGTAGGCGACCACTGGTAGTAGCGCGGTCGTTAGGCGTCGGAGGTGCGCCCCTATTGGCCAAATATCGCGACGGCAGGTCGCCGCCCCGAGCGCGCCAATAAGGCACGGAAGAAGAAATCCCTGCTCCGGCTGGCTGCTCCGGTCGGTCGCTGACGGCGCGCTCCAGCGGCGCGACCATTAACTAGAGGAAGAGTAACTCATCGTCCAGCCTGGCAAGAGGCCACTAGATCAGCGGCCTGACCGTTTGGGGAAATCTGCATAGTCACCTGTTTGGATGCCATCTGAGGAGAGGTTGCGATTTTATGCTGAATCCTGGAGATCACCTAACTTACCATCAATTTCTTTCTGTCAATTACCAAGCTATACATGTGCTTCACGCAGCAATTACACAAACATATCGTTCTGGATTGACGGCCATCATGGGGCATAGAATGAACAGGTGATATGATTAAGAAGTTGCGAATATTTAGCTATAGGTTTACCTACATTTAGTTTTTGGCGTACACTAAGTGATCGAACGTATCCGGACACTGCTATGTAATGCAGGACTGACAAGTGAGTGTCATGAGAGGCGAACGCGCCAGCTGTAAAGCAGACAGGGAGTAGTTTACTATCAGTAGGGAAGCAGTAACAGCAGAATGGGTCAGTCAGGCGAGCTCAGTGACTTTGGATGTGGATTAGTTTTTGGAAGTCATATGAATAATAATTCCATCAGATAGATTTCAACACTTTTAAAACTGACCAAGTCTCTTGGTGATACAACTGAGGAGTGGTAACACGGAGGGACAACCACAGCCAATCTGGGAGAAGCCAGATCTAATGTACTGACGACCAAAGACTGTCGAGCATTGGGAATGTAGTTGTGAAATTTCGCACGAAATCGCCCGAAGGAATCACTCGTGAGTTGCAACATGCTTCCAGCAGTCCGGCTAGCACAAGGAATGTGTATAGGAAGCTAAAATGATTGAGTTACAATGCTCGAGCAGCTTCTCATAAGTGACATTTTTCCGTACTCAGTGCTAGGTGGTGTAAAGAAAGATGCCACTGGAGAGTGGACGGCTGCAGCCAACTGACATGCAGTGATGAATCACGTCGGCCCTATGGTAACGCAGTGAAAGCATTTGGGTTTGACGAATGTCTGGAAAATGTTACTGACATCATGTTTAATAGTAACATTGAAGTATGGAGGAGATGGTGTTACAGCATAGAGGTGATTTTCGTCGTTACGGTGCGGTCCCTCATAGTACTTAAGAAAATACTAATTGTGGAAGGATATGAACACTTGTTGCAGCACTAGAGTGACTATTCGGAGACTATAGTTGCTTATATCAGAATGAAATGCATTCCGTTATAAAGCAACATATGTGAGGCAATGGTTGGTGGCCATAAGATACCTGAAATGAAAACGTGTACCGAGGGCCAAGACCTGAATCCGATGGAAAACCTTTGCGACGAGTTAGAACGTCGACTTCGCTCCAGGAGGCCAGCGTTCAACATTACGACCTAACATGGTTTCGAAATTTGAGCAAGAATGGGCTCCCATTTCTCCACAATCATTTAGACACGTCATTAGAAGTGACTCTAGTCAAATTCAAGCTTTCATGTTAGTGTCCACTAACTGGTGACCAGGTAATTTTGATGGCAGAGTGTATAAATCCAGATCCTCTTCAGTAGTTTTTAAAATTCACTTCTCCTGTGGATGTGTTTAACTTTCTGAGCCGTTTTGTCCGGAGTTTTAGGTCCTCTACTTCATATGATGGCTGGGGTCACTTGAATGGTTTCAATAACACACAAAAAGTCTGCGTACAGTTTCTTAATTAATATTATCCTTCGGCACAAAAATAAAAACATCTCTGGTACACTTCAATATGGCGGTGATTAGTGACCAAGCTAGATCTCAGGAACAAATCTATACGTTGTGTCACCTGAAACTTTCAAAACAAATCAGCAGCTGGTTCTCCCATCACACAGCTAGTAACTGCTGCCATTCAGTGACAACCTGTCCCCGTTCAGCTGCGGCAGCTTCTTTTATTATGGCGAATTGTGACGTCATTGTTACGGCGGCAACCAAGCCCTTCGTCAGCAGTGCAAAGTGTCTCTTGCAGAATTTCAAATGAATGAGTGGAGGGTTATTCTAAATGATATCAAGTGAAATGTTATTTATCTACACCTACATGCTGACAATTTACAGATTACTTCATCTGTCTCTCTCTCTCTCTTTCCAAGCATTTATCTCGACTTGCGGGGTCTGCTGTTTAATAGGATGTGGCATGTTGATTTTAAGGGGTGGCCGGATGCCCTTTCTGTCGCCATTCAGATTACTTCATATGTTGCAGAAAAATATTTACTTTAATAACTGAAAGCATACTTCGCCGCAGAGTTCGAGTTTGACGACCTTCGGACTTGTCAACTGGAGAGAGATGAGTATTGTAAGGTCTCTATCACCAGAATCATGGCTTAAACGAGCACGTTGTGACCATGTGGTGGGGTGTTGTACGTCACAGTGAACGGAAAACTCAGGTTAACTGCCCGTATCGCGATGGTGGTAAAAACATCTTTCAAAAGATGTGTGCAGTGTGCTAATGCGTTTGTTGTTGGTTGAGGCGAAAGAATCGTTAGTGGACGACCTAAGGAATCAGTTACATAAATTTTGATCAGAAAAGCGGGGCTCGATCTAAGTCGCGATATTTCCATGGAACACAACGGTCAACATTTACAATGCCCAGCGGTTTAGGTGGACACGCAGTCAATTAACAGAGTTCAAGAGTTACCGATTAAACCACAAACAAAATAAAAGCAAGAAATACCAATGGCGTATCTTTTGTCACAGTTTATTGCTGTTAAGGGAGAAGAAGAAAGCTTTGAGAATACCCCCGTGCTATATACTCAAAACACAAAGCCCTGATACGGCTGCATAATTACACCGTTCTGAAAGAAAGTTCCACTGCACAACAAACAGCAACACACACTTCTTTTGTTGTGACATACTCGGAGATCATGGACATCGACAAGAAAGAATTGCAGCAAGGGTGGTCACAAATAAAAGTAACTGAAGTGAAAATATAATGAAGGAAGTAAACGGTATGCTAGATAAAACGACAGCGTTCATTTTAATTTTCAGTACACGTGCAGTAGCACAGTACACGAAGGCTGGGTATATACGCCTTAACATATGACCATTCGTAGCAAATTCAGTGAGAAACTTCATATGTAAAACGAGTGGAAACACCATATCTAAATGTAATGGATATCCTACCAGTTGCCCAGAAGAAACACTGTACCTTATGTTCAACTTGAGCTTTGCTTTTGGTCGGGGATTTTGTACCCTGTGAATGATGATAAATCTTTGTAACAGTATTAATCTTTTGTTGAACTACAGTTAATTTTAATGAAGTTGAATTCAGGTAAGATTTTCTTCTTACATTGTAACTATGAATATAATTATTACAACTGAAATGTAATATCGTAATTTATTTACAACGATTTTAATAACATATTGTATGAGTTGTGAAAGTGTAGCTGAAATATTTAACTCCTTAAACAGTTGCCTACAAGTTGATCATGATGGAGTTTCAGAAGCTATTCTTATCAAACATTTATGTGCTAGAAATATTTTTGTTCATATAGAGCAGAATACCATTGTATGTTTGTGAATGAAAGCAATCACAGTAACGTTATTCACAGCTTTGCTTCTGTCCAACACCGAAAGTAACTCGAAGTTGAAAGGAGACTGGTCTGAGCTTCAAAAGTTCAAATATGTGTACCCGTATTTTTTTTAATTTAAATTATCCGAGAGTCAAAGCATTAAATTTGTCTTTTGTGTGGTATCCTTATAGGTACAGAATTTAATATGCTGCCTTTTTAATTAAGAAAGATATTTTTTATTTAAAAAATCAATAATTATTTTAAATACGTTAATCCCAGTTTCCTTTGATATTGTAAGTACATTGGAATTATTTATAATATTCCTGTCATCTAAGATTAGAATTAATTAAGCTTAAAGACTATTAAACAATCATTTCTAAGTATAAGAAACCGCAGTTATTATTAAAGAGGAACTCCATTAGTGATTTTTCTAGTCATAAAAATGTCATCCGTCTATACTTGAGTTACGTAGCACCACGTATACACTCTAAATATGATCTTAGAAATATAGTTTTGATTTGAGCAAATACAATTTTTCTTTAATATAGTTTTGATTTGAGCAAATACAATTTTTCTTTGCGAACTTGTAGCATGCCGCAGGTGAAAAATAAGTCTGCAACTTGATTTACAATTGAAGTAAATTATAATAGCTCCGTCATAAGATGCATTAAGAACCATCTTTTTTATTTCTTGATGGTGACTAGTTTCAGACATATATGTCCATTCTCAGTCAAATGATTCAAATGGCTCTGAGCACTATGGGACTCAACTGCTGTGGTCATCAGTCCCCTAGAACTTAGAACTACTCAAACCTAACTATCCTAAGAACATCACACACATCCACGCCCGAGGCAGGATTCGAACCTGCGACCGTAGCAGTCGCACGGCTCCGGACTGCGCGCCCAGAACCGCGAGACCACCGCGGCAGGCCATTCTCAGTCCATCCGTATCGTAAGTCTGACAATGTAGGTGTAAGCCTGTGTATAAAAATTGCCCCTGCAGTGACTATGAAAGCGGCACAATGGCCGACTCGACCACATAGCAAAGACACTGGAGAGTTCTCCAGTGTCTGTCCTATGTGGCCTATTTACTGTTGCCGAGACGGCTAAAGTGTCCCTTTGATAGTCACTGCAGGGGAAATTTTGATACATAAGCTTTCGCCTGCATTGTCAGACTTACGATACGGATGGTTAGGGAACTAATCACCATCAAGAAATAAAAAAAGATACTTCGTAACGCAACTTGTGACGCATCTAAAACCATTTATTACATTTACTCTTGCTTAGCGCCCAAATATGTATAGCTGTAGTTTCGCCATTGTCGGTGATTTTATTTATTTTCTATCAAACAACACTTAAAGAATTCTTTTTCGTAATTATGTAAACAGGTTTGAGATATAGTACTTACATTTACAACGCTAATAAGACAAAAATACACATCTTAATATCACATACTGATGTTTATATGGCTGCCTGACATTTGCAATACAGCTTATGTTCTGCACCATTTTTTTTTTCATTTACAATGAATCAGGATTTTCCAGTATTATCTTATGTATATTTACCAAAATGATACGCCTGAAATGAAACTACTGTTTTTTTTCGCTTTGCTAATGTTAGATTACAGTACTGTCATTATCTTACATTCTAGTGTCACACTGATCTGTTATTTTATGCTTTAACTGTCGTTTATTATTTTAAAATAATAATTTTCGAAAATGTTGTGTGGGTATGTTGATTGCTTATTATGAACAGGCTTTCTAAATTGGTGAGTGCGGGAAGGGGGCAGCGGGAGACTGTATATGTAATTTGTATTTAGCTGATTCCGATTTTTCATGCCTGTACAGGATATAACAATCGTGCCTTCTAACACGCATTGTGCCACTGTCATATCAGATATGCATCTGTTCCGCCACCTTGTTTTATGTATTTTGTGTGGAAATTTCGAATTTCATGTGACAGCAGGCTTTGGGGGGGGGGGGGGGGGGCAGGGAGTGACAGCTCTTTAAGAGCTGAGAACAATTCACCAGTTTGCTTTGGAAACTAGGCAGTTTCGTAACTTCTGTGAGGTTACAGGGCAATTTATTTCCTTGTGTATTGCCACAAACGCTACACTTGTCGGTAATCCTCTGCAGGAAGGGCTAGTGTGATCATGCGGTGCCGTTTATCCCAGAAAAGTATTTTGGTTGGTTGGTTTTGGGGGAGGGAACCAAACTGCGAGGCCATCGGTCCCATCGGATCAGGGATGGATAGGAAGTAAATCGGCCGCCGTGCCATTTCAAAGGAACTATCCCGACATTTGCCTGAAGTGATTTAGGGAAATCATGGAAAACCTAAATTAGGAAGGCCGGACGCGGGTTTGAACAGCTGTCCTCACGAATGCGCCACCTCGCTCGGTAAAGGTATTTTAGACAATCTCATGGCTCCATTGTTATCGCTATTTAGACCCCGATGCAAGACGTCAAAGTAACCAAGATGTCCAAATCGGGTCGCTGGACCCTCTGATGCCGCTGGGAAACAGGCTGTAAACTTGAAGTTGTGAAACAAAAATACTGTACCTACAGTCCAGTTCAACAATTCGTTCACTATCTGTAGTATTTAAAGGCATTTCTCTATTATTAATAATGAAGGGAGGAAGACATTCACATAGAATTAAACTGATAGATCGTTTATGCGCTATGAAGATACCTTGCGGTATAGTACACAGGGTGTACGAGGAGAAATGGCCAGTATTTTAGGATATAACAGAAACTATCATTCGAAGCAAAGATTCTAGTAAACGTGGGCCCTAAAATGCATACCTTAAAGGCTAATAAAAACTCCGTCGTCGATACTCTGAAACAAATCTCTTCTACTGCAAGCTTTTCGCTATCCATATTTCGAGAGGAAGTAGTATGTACCAAAACAATTAAAAATTGTTCAGTACACATGCACTCTACATTCAGAGCCATGAATACTTATTCTATAGAAAATAATATGTGTTTCGCACTAGCGAAGATGAATAAGTGCTCATAGCTCTTAAGGTAACTTTTTTAGAACCCAGAATTAATAGATTTTTTTGTTTCGAATGATCGCTTACGTCACATCGCTGAATATTGGCCATTACTCCTGGGACATCCAGCAGTTCGGCTTGAGTCCCGTGTCGTCGGATCAGTCATAACAGTTTGGAGTCGCTAATCGAGTTTATAACTTGTGTAAAATTCTGCGGTGTATTGCTTACATAGAATTGAAGGAAGGTGGTGAAGATATGATATTCATGTATGAGGAGCGTAACAATGGTACTAAGACCGATCACCGAGTGACTGATTACGCTCTGTTTATTTGGCAACTTTGAGATAAGAGTTAATGTTTATAATCAGAACGGAAATCTGTGGTACTTTTCAATGGAATAGGTTTTATTGGGGTAAGCTTAAATTAAGAAATGATAGCATACAATGTAAAATAAAAATTGAAATTATCGGTCGTAATGGGCAATAATGCATCGATTTTAATCGTGCAAATGGTAATACCATTATTCCGTGGTGGAAGATATTTAATCAAAATTGGTGATCTTTTGACTAGATGGGCAATAGTTCGCCCAAGAAGGAACTTCTCACTTGTAGTGATAGTATATATCTTATCATTCTGCACGCCTTATGATGTGCGTGAGTAGTGATTAAGTTTACGTGTTTTCTCTAGAAAACAACCGGTCTAAGGACGCTATAAGGAACGTACACGAGTCTGGCATTTCGCACTGCCTGACTAAAGCGATTGCGTAAACTTCAGTACGCGTTTTGGTTTCCGGGAGCAGTCATTCAGCTGGCAGTTTTATGTGCAGCGCCCCCATTATTAAATAGAAAGTATATATTGCCAAGCTGATGTGGGGCAGAATTCATTTGGACTCCACGCTGTGCAGCTTTCCTGTGAAGTAGAAACGTATCTGCTTTAGATTGCTATGGTCAGTTGAATTTCTTGTTGAAGGCTTACGTATTGTCCCTTTCTGCGAAAGTAGTTGTCAAGGGGTGTAGTAGCTTCTTTGAAGGCCCTATGCACATACTGGATCGCTGCTAACTACGGTGAACCTTCGGAAACTCTGTAACTACCTCTGAAGATGTCGTCTGCAGAGGGGGACGTAACGTTGGCTTTCAACAAGAAATCCATCTACCACGGCATAAGAGTCTCGAATATTTTAATAACTTTGGTATTTCCGGCCTTGGAAGTTTACTTTTTATGAAATAAACACAACCTGGCCAAATTCAGGGGACGATTTTAACTATTATATTTTTAAAAAGTCGTTTTAATCGCAATATACGAGTACATTAAGTACAATCATCGTTGTTTCTCGTTTGCTAATTTTTCTACTAAGTTGCACAATTCTTCCTTTTTGTACTTCGATGATATTTCTTAAGTAATTTTGTTTTTCTTCATTGCATGTGATTTCTAATTCTCCTTCAAATCACCAGGCCATGTCTTACACCATAAATATTTTAAGGCCTGCTTCACTGGCTTTTAACGGATTAGCTCCTGTGCTATTACACTATGTGATCAAAAGCATCCGGACACTCCCAAAACACACACGTTTTTCATATTAGGTGCATTGTGCAGCCACCTACTGCCAGGTACTCAATATCAGCGACCTCAGTAGTCATTAGACATCGTCAGAGATCAGAATAGTGCGCTCCGCGGAACTCACGATCTTTGAAAGTGGTCAGGTGATTGGGTGTCACTTGTGTCACACTCTGTTCGCGAGATTTCCACACTGCTAAACATCCCTAGGTCTACTGTTTCCGATGTGATAGTGAAGCGGAAACATGAAGGGACACAAGAGCATATAGGCCGACCTCGTCTGTTGACGGACAGAGACCGCCGACAGTTGAAGAGCGTCGTAGTGTTTAATAGGCAGACGGAAGGTGAGATAACTTGAATATCATGGTCTAGCGGCTGCTCATAAGCCACACGTCACGCTGGTAAATGCCAAACGACGCCTCGCTCGGTGTAATGAGCGTAAACATTGTACGATTGAACAGTGGAAAAACGTTGTGTACAGTGAAGAATCACAGTACACAATGTGGCGATCGGATGGCAGGGTGTGGGTATGGCGAATGCCTGGTGAACGTCATCTGGCAGCGTGTGTAGTGCCAACAGTAAAATTCGGAGGCAGTGGTGTTATGGTATGGTCGTGTGTTTCATGAAGGGGGCTTGCACCCCTTTCACAGCACAGGCCTACATTGATGTTTTAAGCACCTTCTTGTTTCCAACTGTTGAAGAGCAATTCGGGGATGGCGATTGTATCTTTCAACACGATCTAACACCTGTTGATAATGAGCTGCCTGTGGTGGAGTGGTTAAACGACAATAACAACCCTTTAATGGACTGTCCTGCATAGAGTCCTGACCTGAATCCTATAGAACACCTTTGCGATGTTTTGGAACGCAGACTTCGTGCCAGGCCTCACCGACATCGATACCTCTCCTCAGTTCAGTAAAGAATGGGCTGCCAATCCTCAAAAAACCTTCCATCACCTGACCGAACATACGCCTGCGAGAGTGGAAGCTGTCATCAAGGACAACACCATATTGAATTCCAGCATAACCGACGGAGGGCGCCACGAACTTGTAAGTCATTTTCAGCCAGGTATCCGGATACTTTTGAACACATAGTGTGGAATACAGACGTTCTATTTTTCCTTTTTGTTCTTCAGATTCACTTAACAAATTTCTTTCCTTCTTTTGTACATCGAGAGCCCTTTTCATACAAAAATTTACGATGTGTCATGGTATAATGGTTTAGCATCCTACTCTAGAGCATCAAATTGGTTTTGTGTGATAGCGATTTCAACCCGGAAATCTGTTGGGATTGTCTGAATACTGTCCGCATCTCTTGTTGATCGGTTGATGTGTTATTAATTCTTCCAGCCATTATATCAAAAAATCGTTCAAATGGCTCTGAGCACTATGGGACTTAACAGCTGAGGTCATAAGTCCCCTAGAACTTAGAACTACTTAAATCTAACTAATCTAAGGACATCACACACATCCATTCCCGAGGCAGGATTCGAACCTGCGACCGTAGGAGTCACGTGTCTCCAGACTGAAGCGCCTAGAACCGCTCGGCCTCCCCGGCCGGCAGCCATTATTTGATCTACACGTTTGAAACATATAGATGTTTAGCTAAAAGTACATTTAGTTTTCATTGTGCATACAATTCTTTGACCTCAACGGCAGAACGCTAAAGGAGAGAAAATGTTACATTGTTACTAAACCATCGTACATTTCACTATTCCGTATTTTATTGTAAGTAAATCATAATTTATAGTTTAGGCATTAGTTAATTACGGTTATAAGTTTTCCAATAGTATGTCACGTATAAAATAAGTACAAAGTGTCCTGTTTTACACACTATATTAGCAATAGCTGATTGGTGGGGTTTAGTAACCTGGGGTTAATAATAATCTTTAACATCTAGCACATGTATCACATCGTGTTAGTCTTGTTTGGACCTCCGTAATGCGTATGGCACGTTAATGGTCTGAGAATACTTATAATTGTTCATCGTAACGGGATAAAAGCCGAAATCTAGATACTACAGAAGATAAATACAGTAACACACAGTCAAATGAGGGTTTATTCTTTCAAAAAGTTTTGCATGACTGTGGCTCAACACCATCGAAAACATTTTAATAATCTCTTCTCGAAGGCCTACCCCAGCATCACTGTCTGTCTAATTGTAGTTCTTAGATTCTCTGTGAAGGAATAAAGATTTATCTCCATTGAAACCGAAATTTCAATCTCTCTTCCAAGTTCATCTTTTTGACCAAAGCCGATTTCAGACGTTTCTCATTTATATTCGCTCGTAGGGGAGAAGAAGTGGACTATGACCATTGAAATAGTCAGCTTTTAATGTTAAATGATCAACCCAAAATTTTTAGTTTCTTGTTTACTGTTCGCTACTATTATTTTCCTTCTCAGTCTTTGCTTAGTTCGATTTCACCGTTATAACATTGAATCTAGAATGATTCGTTGGATTTTTCGGATCGTGTAATGAAAGATTTTGATTTTTTTTTTTTTTTGGCTTAAAAGCAGCTTCTGTGGGAGAAACGGCCGGCGTGATAACCTCATCGTGCGACATAACGCGGCGAGCTTCATTGGCGCCGCTAGCCGGGACTGGGCGATCAGCTAAGCCTCGAGCAATGCGCGGCTCGCGGTGCCGTTAGAGGCGAGGCGCGTCCAGGGGGCGGCATTATTTGCGGCGGAAGCGGCGTGTGGATTCGTCGAGTTAATTAAGCCGCTGTTTCACTGCCGAGAGCCGCGTCATTATCTACGGGGGCGCACGGGCGATAGTGGCGCTTCCAACGGTGCCACGCGAAATGGTCGCGCGTGGCGGTTAGAGTTTCACCGCTGCAGAAAGCAAAAAACAGCTCACCATTCCGGCTGCTGCGTGCTTAGCACCACATATACAGCTTTGGGACGACCGCCAAAGGAAGAAAGTACTACTTGCTATAATCAGCTAGGGGCTCCATCCTTTTCAGGTATCCCCAACAACACTATTAGTATGAGGACGATATGCTGGTTGAAAGTAATACATTTTTACTTCTATATCTACATCTAATATACTACAACGCAATTCACAATAAAGTACTTGGCAGAGGGTTCATCGACCCACTCTTGACCAGCGCGCGTGAAAAGCGAACACTTAAATCTTCTCGTGTGAGCTCTGACTTCTCTTATTTTAATAGGACGATAATTTCTCCCTGTAAAAGTGAGAGCTAACAAAATATTTTCGCATTCGGAGGAGAAAGTTCTACATCTACATCCATCTACATCTACATCAATACTCCGCAAGCCACCTGACGGTGTGTGGTGGAGGGTACTTCGAGAACATCTATCGGTTCTCCCTTCTATTCCAGTCTCGTATTGTTCGTGGATAGAAAGATTTTCAGTATGCCTCTGGGATCTAATCTCTCTGATTTTATCCTCATGGTCTCTTCACAAGGTATACGTAGGAGGGAGCAACGTACTGTTTGCCTCCTCGATGAAGGTATGCTCTCGAAACTTCAACAAACGCCCGTACCGAGCTACTGAGCGTCTCGCCTGCAGAGTCTTCCACTGGAGTTTATCTGTCATCTCCGTAACGCTTTCGCGATTACTAAATGATCCTGTAACGAAGCGCGCTGTTCTCCGTTGGATCTTCTCTATCTCTTCTATCAATCCTATCTGGTACGGATCCCACACTGGTGAGCAATATTCAAGCAGTGGGCGAACAGGTGTACTGTAACCTACTTCCTTTGTTTTCGGATTGCATTTCCTTAGGATTCTTCCAATGAATCTCAGTCTGGCATCTGCTTTACCGGCGATCAACTTTATATGATCATTCCATTTTAAATCACTCCTAACGCGTACTCCCAGATAATTTATGGAATTAACTGCTTCCAGTTGCTGACCTGCTATACTGTAGCTAAATTATAAAGGATCTTTCTTTCTATGTATTCCAAGCACATTACACTTGCCTACATTGAGATTCAATTGCCATTCCCTGCACCATGCGTCAACTCGTTGCAGATCCTCCTGAATTTCAGTACAATTTTCCATTGTTACAACCTCTCGATATACTACAGCATCATCCCCAATAAGCCTCAGTGAACTTCCGATGTTATCCACAAGGTCATTTACGTATATTGTGAATAGCAACGCTCCTACGACACTCCCCTGTGGCACACCTGAAATCACTCTTACTTCGGAAGACTTCTCTCCATTGAGAATGACATGCTGCGTTCTGTTATCTAGGAACTCCTCAATCCAATCACACAATTGGTCTGATAGTCCATATGCTCTTACTATTTTCATTAAACGACTGTGGGGAACTGTATCGAACGCCTTGAGGAAGTCAAGAAACACGGCAACTACCTGAGAAACTGTGTCTATGGCTCTCTGAGTCTCGTGGGCGAATAGCACGAGCTGGGTTTCACACGACCGTCTTTTTCGAAACCCATGCTGATTCCTACAGAGTAGATTTCTAGTCTCCATAAAAGTCATTATACTCGAACATAATACGTGTTCCAAAATTCTGCAACTGATCGACGTTAGAGATATAGGTCTATAGTTCTGCACATCGGTTCGACGTCCCTTCTTGAAAACGGGGATGACCCGTGCCCTTTTCCAATCCTTTGGAACGCTACGCTCTTCTAGAGAATTACGGTACACCGCTGCAAGAAGGGGGGCAAGTTCCTTCGCGTACTCTGTGTAAAATCGAACTGGTATCCCATCCAGCGGCCTTTCCTCTTTTGAGCGATTTTAATTGTTTTTCTATCCCTCTGTCGTCTATTTCGATATCTACCATTTTGTCATCTGTGCGACAATCTACAGAAGGAACTACAGTGCAGTCTTCCTCTGTGAAACAGCTTTGGAAAAAGACATTTAGTAGTTCGGCCTTTAGTCTGTCATCCTCTGTTTCAGTACCATTTTGGTCACAGAGTGTTTTGTTTTGATCCACCTTTCGCTTTGACATAAGACCAAAATTTCTTATGATTTTCTGCCAAGTCAGTACTTTCGAATTCACTGAACGCCTCTCGCATAGCCCTCCTCACACTACATTTCGCTTCGCGTAGTTTTTGTTTATCTGCTTTGGCTATGTTTATGTTTTCTGTGAAGTTCCCTATGCTCCCGCAGCAGTTTTCTAACTCGGTTGTCGTACCACGGTGGCACTTTTCCATCTCTTACGATCTTGCTTGGCACATACTCATCTAATGCATATTGTACGATGGTTTTAAACTTTGTCCACTGATCCTCAACACTACCTGTACTTGAGACAAAACTTTTGTGTTGAGCCGTCAAGTACTCTGAAATCTGCTTTTTGGTCACTTTTGCTAAACAGAAAAATCTTCCTACCTTTTTTTAATATTTCTATTTACGGCTGAAATCATCGATGCAGTAACCGCTTTATGATCGCTGACTCCCTGTTCTGCGTTAACTGTTTCAAATAGTTCGGGTCTGTTTGTCACCAGAAGGTGTAGTATGTTACCGCCACGAGTCGGTTCTCTGTTTAACTGCTCAAGGTAGTTTTCAGATAATGCACTTAAAAAAATTCACTGGATTCTTTGTCCCTGCCAACCGTCATAAACGTTGGAGTTTCCCAGTCTATATCTGGCAAATTAAAATCTCCACACAGAACTAGAACATGGTCGGGAAATCTACTCGAAATATTTTCCAAATTTTCCTTCAGGTGGTCTGCCACAACAGCTGCTGAGCCAGGGGGGCCTATATAGACATCCAATTATCATGTTTGAGCCTGCTTTAACAGTGACCTTCACCCAAATTATTTCACATTTCGGATCTCCGTCAATTTCCTTCGATAATATTGCTCTTTTTATCGCTATAAACACGCCTCCCCCTTCACTGTCCAGCCTGTCTCTGTGATTTAGAATTTCATTACTGTTTACATCTGGTTTTAGCCAACTTTCTGTCCCTAGTACTATGTGGGAATTGTGATAGAAATTTCGGGACAAGATCTCTCCGTAAGGAAACAGGCCTTTCTTTTGATGATTGGCACTCGAACTCGCGCATCATATTCGTGACGCTCTCTCCTCTATTTCACAATAATACAAACTAGCTGCCGTTCTTTGGACTTTTTTGGTGTCCTTTGTCAATCCTATCTGATAAGGATCCCATACCGCGCTGCCATACTCTAGCACAGGACGGACAGGCGCGGCTTAGGCAATGTCTTTAGGAGACCTAGTGCATCTTCTAAGTGTTCTGTGAATAAAATGCAGACTTTGGTTTTCCTTCCCCACAAGATTATCTACGTGATCGTACTATTTTAAGTTATTCGTAACTGTAATCACTATGTACTTAGTTGAATTTGCAAACTTATGATTTGTGTGATTTATCGTGTAATCAAAATGTAGCGGATTCTGTTTAGTACTCAGGTGGATGACATCAGTTTTCGTTATTTAGGGTCGAATGGCTCTTTTCACGCCATGAAACTATCTTGTCAAAATCATTTTGCAGTTGGTTTTGATTATGTGATGACTTTACAAAACAATAAATTGCAGTATCATTTGCTAACAACCTAAGAGGGCTGCTCACATCGACTTATAACACTTCCTTCAGAAACACCAGATAATACTTCTGTGTTACTCAATGACTTTCAGTTACTGTAAACTGCGCCCTTTGTGACAGAAAATAAAAGAATCGAACCCCACAAATGAGACGATACTAGATAGGTATGCAGTTTGTTTAAAAGTCCCTTGTGAAGAACGGTGTCGGAATCCTTCTAGAAATCTATATGTATGGGATTACTTTGACGCCCTCTGCCGATAGCGTACATTTCTTCCAGTGAATAAAAAGTTAGTTGCGTTTCACAAAAAGTAGATTTTCTGAGTACGTGATGACCATTTGTCAACAGATCGTTTTCATCGAGGTAATTCATAACTTTGGTGTATTGTTTGTATTCGTTTGGTAGTCGTTTGGACACTTGACTGAAGATAAAATCTGGGGCTAAATTTTAACTTTTTCATAGGACAAGGGAGGTTTTATTTTCAAAATAACCATCCGATTTTAGAAGAGTGGATAAAATGCCTCACAAGGACAGTGAAGCACCCAGAAAGGGAAGAGGAGTCGAAATGAAACTTCTCAAACTGAGAGGGTGTGTGACGTTATTTCAGTGAATACAAAATCGAGGCAAATTTACGAAGAACTAGGCAGCATGATCCCACTTATTGCTATGACGTTGCACATTGTATGGCCTAAAGACGTGCACTGGGAACGGTGTCATAAAACCGTTGTATCCTCTCGTGAGGCAAACTGCCCTACAGTTGTAACTGGTCCTTAATATTGCGGACACTGACGCTGGCACAGAGTCGACGTCTGACCTGATCCAAAACATGTTCCATCAAGAACAGATCAGGGGATCTTGCTGGCAATGGAAGTACCCCAATATTACGCAGACAGTTCAAAGACACATGAGCCGTTTGTAGCCGTGCAGTGTCCTGATGAAAAATGGCTCCAAGAGACTGTCGCATGAGAGATGACGCATGAAGATTCAAGCTGTCTGTGCTATACCGTTGTGTAGTCAGATGTCTCTCAGCCACTATCAACCATGACCTGAAATCACACCCAAACGCTCCACACGTCATGACGCCAGGAATAACAGCGCTGTGCCTCTTCAGAATGTTGGAGAAATGCGACCTCTCCTCAGGACAGCGTCATACTGGCTGACAGTGGTCATCAGCAGCAGTGCAGAAGCACGATTGATTGTTGAACAAAACGCCACGCTGTTCATCAGCAGCCCATGCTTCCTTGTTATGGCACCACTCAGAACGGAACCGTTTTTGTTGTGTTGACAGCAGCCTACGAATGGAGCAGTAATACTCTGATAGTTTCCGGCCAATAGTGAGGGATGGCACAGAATCTTGCAGAGAGTCCATTACTTGTTCTTTGAGGGTAGATGTGAAGGGGGTACGATGTACTTGGCCACAATACGGCGATCCTCCCTTGTAGTGGTCAGAAGTGGTCTACCAGAACATTGACGATAAGGACACCTACCATCATGCTCCCATATAGTCCAACATCAGGCCCTGTCAGATCCGAATGTCGCATAAATCAGGATATTGAGTGATTCAACCAGCCGACCGAACGGAGACCCAAAATGAGGCCTCTCCACTGAGTGTAGATAACGCTGTCTCACAAGAGAATGCGGCATCCCCGCTTCCTTCGCAGTGATTACTCAACATCTGATGCTGATCACACCCCTGATATACGCTACTATGCTTCGCAACAACACTAAACACGAAAAACACTAATGCACTCAGGTGGCAGTTCTACCTGTCACAGAGATTTGGAACCACTGATGGTGTGTACGTATACATAGTTACATTGACATCTAACAATGTCTTCTGGGTGCTACACTTTTTTTCTCAGGCAAAATGGCGAACAAGACCATTAAATTTATTATGTATCATTCATCGCTACTGGCAGGGGAGCTACATAGACGGAATCTTTGACACAAGCCCAGCAAAAAATGTCGCAGAGCGTGAGGAGATCTTGGAGGATAATGGTGCGTGTTATATCCATTACCCACCTTACGGTGATTCCATCGTCGTGGCCGTAATCTCGAAATTCGCGTCCGCACTGTTGAAACTGAATTGCTCCTGCTCGAACGGTGTACCAAGATGCCTTATTGTTGCCGTGCTATCGCCACCTCTCTCGACGCACACTGGTTAAAACACAAGCGAGAGAGCCAGTGAGCGAGATAGCTGCAACAGGGGACTCTCACAGGCAACCACATAAACAGCCAATACCCGTATACAACTGGCGCGACGGTAAACCTTCTGTTTTTATGCACAAGCTAAAATTAATCTCAAGCATACACATTAATTCAAGTAAAAACTCAGTTTTGTAAAATCGGATGAATTTTTTGCAAACATCTTGTCGTGTGTGACACATTTCAGCATCGTTCTCTGTCCTCAGCTCGTGGTGTAGCCCGTCCCTAGATTGGGTGTCCCGGTTTCGATTTCCGTCCGGGTCGGAGGTTTCATTCGCTGGGTGTTTGTGTTGTCCTAATCATTTCATCTCAGCTTCATCGTAAGGACCCGCAGGTCGCTGAAGTGCAGTCAAATAGAAAGACCTGCACCATGTGGGCGAAGAAACCGAGATGGAATGTCCCGGCCAGTAAGGTCGTACGAACATTTCTCATCGGTCTCTTGCCCCGAAAACAGGTTGTTATGAAATTGCTTACAGTATAAACACTCAGTAGTACTACAGAGGGATTTTAGCTGCCATAGCTCTGCGAGGTATGTGAACTAGTTTCATGTTTTATAATAGAAACTTTGGTTAAGTACTGGAAAAACCGAAGACTGCTAAGTTCGATGGTAGTGTCTTCTAGCTTACGAGTCATGATGGATCAGTCTCGATGCAAAATCTATGTGCCGGCAAGCCACTGCGAGGATAAAAGCCTGTCATTTGCACCGAAGGAAATAGGTGTCTGATTGCTAATCAGCTGCAGTGAATCGTACCAACGGTAGCAGGTGAATTTAAATAACACGAAATGTTGTAGATATTCTATACGCACGTAAACAGTACCTCAGTACCTGACGACATTGACACCACGAACATTATGGATGCGCCACACAGACTGGAGCAGTAGGATGTCAAATACTTTTCCTCGCTAGCGAGTGACGCATTAACAATGCAGTAAAGAAATTGTCTCACATATGCTATACCCAGTTACATTCTCTCGAAAGATTATCATTTATCGTTCGAACGTTTTTCCTTTATTCTCCATCGCTATATTTGGTTCTCTTATGTTATATCATCTTTACAAATACAGATACAGGCGTATACTTCAACTTTCCTTCAGTCTTCTATCAAGGACGACATGCCAATTATCATATGTGGCACAGAGGTGCCAGTTGCCAGATAGAGGAGACGTGAGCAAGTTGATGAAGTTAGTTAAAGTTGATACTTTCAGGCAGCACCACCATACATGCATCCGAACGCTTCGCACGGTGAAAAACTCTCGTAGTGAACTCTCTACCGCCACTTCTGTGTAAATTAGATGTATATCCTGTACTAGGTGGTTATAATTAAAGACATGATAATGCGTTAACGCGGAACCGATTTACACTTGAAAACAAATTAGTTCCAGTTTTTAACACCAAGTGCAAATCTGGCGATGTACACTTTGTCGTCATCATCGCTGCCATTTGAGAACCCTTAACGTAACTGAACAGTATGGCTACCGAGAAGAGAGACCGTGCGCTGTTAGTGGCACTGTTTTATGTTCACGTCAGCAGTGGTAGTGCTGCGTTGAGAGAGTGTCACCGACTGAAAGGTCTGAAGAGAGGCCCAGTGTCATTGAATAGTTTAAAGAAGATGATAATCAAATTCGGAAATACGAGTGAACTTGGTGTGGCACCTGGAAGGGGAAGGCGCCCTATCCCGGTGGAAATTAATGACGAGGTTACTGCTGCTGTAACTGACCATGCAGCAAGTGCTCTGGCTAGTGCTACTTCTGGTGCAGTGTCCTGAGAAATGTCCATTCCATGGGCAATAGTACTGAAAGTTTTGCTGTCTATTTTACCTTGGTGCCCGTACAAGATCCAGACGGTGCAGCAACTGAAACCTCATGATTCGCAAGAACAGTCTGAATTTGCTCTTCGGTTTCTGTCACGGATCAAGGTTGATGACGTGGGTGGGCAGTATTCTACGGAATGATGAGGCACCTTTTACACTACAGGGTTCAGTGAATAGATAGAAGTGCCGTGCACTGTCAAACCGCATGACGTGCACGAAGAGCAAATGCTCTCGCTGTATGTGACTCTGTGGAGTGGATTCACAAACACCTTTATTCTCTATCCGTCTTTCTATGAAAAGAATACATACAGAGGGCCTGTCGTTTGTTCTGTGGCGTCTGCATGTTATGAAAGAGCACAAATGTGTGGGAACGAATGTTTGGAGCAACACCTCATGTCGCTCGCCCAGTGAAAGATCTGCTTAACGTAACCTTCCACGAACGTGTTATCTCCAGAGGTTTACAAACGCATGGCTTCTTATATCACCCGGTTTGAAATCATGTGACTAAAGGAACGCGTTTACAAGGGACACGTTGTGCCTCTACCTATCTGAAGGCTCAGATTCTACCGGCACTGCTGCAAACAACTGTTGATCACATCGTTTTACGTATGCAGTATCTCATCGACATCTGCGGTGCTCATACTGAACAAACTGCGTAAGCGGTGGCGGTTAATACGAAAACTAACAATATGCCATTCTCACTTGCTTGGCCTTTTCAGCTCAAGTCTCGTTCCTAATCTATTGCATATAAAAACTTTTTTTTACTTCTTACGTTCACAGCGCAAGATTTACACCTGCTGGTCAATCCTTTTTAGCATAAATGCTAAACGCAACAGAATATCTACCAAGTTTCGCTGCCATGATAATTACAGTCCACAGAGGACCTCTGTGTATAGCTGCACTTTAATTATAGCGACCCATTACACAAGTTTTAAGACATTCATTAAAAGTTCTTGTGAAATAAAATATAAGGTATTTAGTTACTCTTTGCTACACATGGCTGTTTTAGATATATACGTTTCAAAGTCGCTATATATTCTGTCCGTCCTGGAAGTTCCGGGACTGATTTCATCCCTGGCGTAGAAACGACGACAAAGCAGTAACTACGGTGGAAGCTAGAATTAACGATTGTAAACAACACATGTCGATCAGACGACTCAGTTGCGAGCAGCCAATGTTAAGCGGAGGACGTCCGGCCGTGGTGCATCAATTTTGTTGTGTCGCATGCCTCAGTGTAGGAACGAACCGAACATCTTTAAATCAAGTGTTAAAGACATTATCCAGAGTGTTTTTAAGAAGAGTAAAGTTTATCCCCCTCACCTTAACTCCAGAAGAAAAGCAACAATACATTGACCCCTGCCGTGACTTGAATGAAACGGAAAACTTTAAATGCGAACATTTTAGGTTAGGCTTTAGCGTGACTGTTATTGACATTAAATGAAACAACAAGTTTACTGTTACCAATCACTGTTTATTTATCTCCACGACGCGTTTCAAAGGTTTAAACCACCATCATCAGGTGGATTTACATTTGTTGGTATGACATTTGACGTTTGTGTGTGTGTTCACAGCATTAGACAGTGCCACAAGTTCCTCCAAAAAATCGTAACACAACACACATACAAATGTCATACTAACAAATGTAAATCTACCTGATGATGGAGCTTTAAACCATTGAAACGCGTCCTGGAGATAAATAAACAGTGATTGGTAACAGTAAACTTGTTGTTTCATTTAATGAAATGGAAAACACGGAAAAGTATTTTCTGGAAAAAATCATCAGGGGGAGAGGAAGCACTGGTGTCATCGATACGAAACCTACTACAACACGACAAAATGTAGAAGGGCATCTGAACTGAACAACGTGTCAAAGGAGTTTTCCGGCTGCTTCAAGCGGTTTTATAATTGTTCTTTCCGCTGTACGCAAGTGGGTTAACGGAGAAGACTATGCAGAACACCTGAAGCGCTAAAACAACCTTCCTTACCTTTCTCTATTTCTAATTAATCCAGTCCGGGAACTTTTTGCACTGACGGGGTACTTCCTGTTATTCTTGTTAGTCTTATTCCTAAAATCAAAGACTTTTGGTACATCCGACCTTGGCAAGTTCACGACCTCTACTGGGGATCTATTGAGCTCTGCTTCTTCCGAGGCATTTACAGTCGGTAATGCAGTTAATGGGTTGAAAGGTTCTGCATTCTAACCTTTTGATCCCGCGAGTTTCAATTGTACAGTTTTACTGAGGCGAAAACCACAGATCGTATTCTTCTTACAGACCGTCCCGAAACTGGAAAAGCTGCTGCTCAGGCTGCAGCATCTAAAGGTCTGTTCACAGAATCTCCTGATAAGCGTCAGGTAGAGCGAAACAAAGGACGAATGTCTCCAACAAATGATGCTCTCGTTAAACCAAAACTGCACCGAAGTATTTTTTTAACCATTGCGTACAGAAAAAAAGCAAGTGATAAAATGAGCAGCACAGCCACATGGCGGAAATTACAAGTGTTTTAACAATCCCACCAATGAAAAAGCTGTTTGATATAATAAAGCACACAACACAGAACGAGAACATTTAAAAAAACAGAAACACTACGAGGAAACTGTAGTGCAGTGTAGTGTCCTGCATGTGATAATATTTACGTTGACCCTCCATTGTAAGACTAGGTAGTGTGTTCCATATGCCACAGAACGTGATCCATCCGGAGATATGTTTATGTGTAATTTTTTTTTAAATGAAAAACTCTTACATTATTATATATTAATTTTCAGCACAATAATCTTTTCATTGTACTCGTCTCAATAAGAAATACACGGCGATGTTTACTTAATTAACATACTGTCTTTTTTTTAACAAAAATGCATTCAACGTAAGTCATTATTGTTATCCTGCCCCATGATCAAAGTGCAAGTGTTTTAAATATCTCAGCTATGAAAAACACGTTACTTACCGACTTACTTTTTGGCGCTGCAGCCAGTGTAGGACCTTGGCCTCCTGGACAATCTCTGCCCACTCTTCTCTGCTGGCTCTTCATCTTCTAACTCGCATTCTTCTCAAGTCCTCCTACACCTTGTCTAACCATCTGGTCCTTTGTCCCTTACAAGGCGTCCACCTGATTTTTCCTTGAAAACTTTCTTGATTGTGCTGCTCTCCACCATTCTTTCCACATGTCCCAACCAACGTAGTCTATTACTATTTATTTCTGTCACGCCTTCATTTCTGTCACGATATCTGGTTTGTTGTACAACTCCCTCATCCCATTATTTGTAATTCGCCAAATACCCCTATCATTCACTGGCCCAAAGATTTTCCTAAGTACCCTCCTTTTTCATCTCTGCAGCAACTCCTCATCGTTTTGCGTCATTTTCCAAGTCTCCGAACCATACACCACCACAGGTCTCACTACTGTACGATACGCTGCCAGCTTCAGATTCCTACTATAGTTTCTTGCTTTAAATACTTTAATCAGTGCAAAGTAGCTCCTGTTACCAGCACTAATGCTTCCATGTGTTTATTGTCTCATATACATTACTGGCCATTGAAATTGCTAGACCAAGAAGAAATGCAGATGATAAACGGGTATTCATTGGACAAATATATTATACTAAAACTGACATGTGATTACATATTCACGCAATTCGGGTGCATAGATCCTGAAAAATTAGTACGCAGAACAACCACCTTTGGCCGTAATAACGGCCTTGATACGCCTGGGCATTGAGTCAAACAGAGCGTGGATGGCGTGTACAGGTACAGCTGCCCATGCAGCTTCAACACGATACCACAGTTCATCAAGAGTAGTGACTGGCGTATTGTGACGACACAGTTGCTCGGCCACCATTGACCAGACGTTTTCAATTGGTGAGAGATATGGAGAATATGCTGGCCAGGGCAGCAGTCGAACATTTTCTGTATCCAGAAAGGCCCGTACAGGACCTGCAACATGCAGTCGTGCATTATCCTGCGGAAATGTAGGGTTTCGCAGGGCTCGAATGAAGGGTAGAGCCACGCGTCGTAACACATCTGAAATGTAACGTCCACTGTTCAAAGTGCCGTCAGTGCGAACAAGAGGTGACCGAGACGTGTAACCAATGGCACCCCATACCATCACGCCAGGTGATACGCCAGTATGGCGATGACGAATACACGCTTCCAATGTGTGTTCACCGCGATGTCGCCAAACACGGATGCGACTATCATCATGCTGTAAACAGAACCTGAATTCATCCGAAAAAATGACGTTCTGCCATTCGTGCACCCAGGTTCGTCGTTGACTACACCATCGCAGGCGCTCCTGTCTGTGATGCAGCGTCCAGGGTAACCGCAGCCATGGTCTCCGAGCTGATAATCCATGCTGCTGCAAACGTCGTCGAACTGTTCGTGCATATGGTTGTTGTCTTGCAAACGTCCCCGTCTGTGGACACAGGGATCGAGACTTGGCTGCACGATCCGTTACAGCCATGTGGATAAGACGCCTGTGATCTCGGCTGCTGATGATACGAGACCGTTGGGATCCATCACGGCGTTCCGTATTACCCTCCTGAACCCACCGATTCCATATTCTGCTAACAGTCACTGGATCTCGACCAACGCGACCAACAATGTCGCGATACAATAAACCGAAATCGCGATAGGCTACAATCCGACCTTTATCAAAGTCGGAAACATGATGGTACGCCTTTCTACTCCTTACACGAGGTATCACAACTACGTTTCACCAGGCAACGCCGGTCAACTGCTGTTTGTGTATGAGAAATCTTTATGAAACTTTCCTCATGTCAGCACATTGTAGGTGTCCCCACCGGCGCCAACTTTGTGTGAATGCACTGAAAGCTAATCATTTGCATATCACAGCACCTTTTTCCTGTCGGTTGAATTTCGCGTCTGTAACACGTCATCTTCGTTGTGTAGCAATTTTAATGGCTAGTAGTGTAATTATTCCCACTTAGCAAATGACCCAAGATATTTCAATTCCTCACAGCGTTGATATTGTTTCCTGTTCAATGTCACGCTTTTTTCTCCTTCACTATACCTTTTCCTTGATGTTAACATATACTTGGTCTTTGATTAATTTCTGGCCCAATCTACGCTCCATATCTATCTAATCTTTCAAGCTTTTCTTCCAGGTCCTGTTTCCTCCTGGATAACATATCAATATCATCTACGTATGTAAGATCCTGCATCACTCCATTGAACAGTGCTCTCTCAGGGTTGCCGCTTTGTGTCTTTCGCATTACCCTCTCCAAGGCGACATTGCACACAATGGTGTAAAAATCTGATCTGCAATGGATCTCTGAGTTCTGAAACCACACTGATAGGCTCCTAGATACTCTTCTACATATTTTCTGAGTCACTCCTCCATGATTTATCCTAATAGTTTGTGTACTATACAGAGCAGTGCAATTCCTCTATAATTCGCACAGTCGGCTTTGTCATGTTTCTTATGTATAGGGTACAACATTTCTGTATTTCACTGTTCCCGCATATTTTCTTTCCACCATATTTCCACTATGATCTCATGCAAGTACCTTATTAGTTATTATCAACCATATTTTATCACTTCTGCTGTAGTATTGTCTTCTCCCGGAGGTTTATTGTTTTTAAGAGTCTTTTTACTAGCTTTACGTTCTTCCGGTACAGGTCCCTCGACAGATACCTGGTACTCTTCTTCTCTGTTATTTAGTGCTCCACCTCTTCATTGAGATAACATGAGAAAGACGTTGCTTGACTACGAAGCCTACATCGGGAACAAAAAAGTTTACAGTAAGAAAGAGGTCCAAAGAACGTAACGACGCGCAGTTGAATTAGTTTTTAAAATTAGCAGTATGATTGTGATAATGTTAAAATAAAAATTAATACAACTAGCTACCATACAGTAAGGAATTTACGAAAAATAGCTGAGCGTTAACATCATCAGCATAACCCCGTCTCGACTACTCATATTTTAAGACAACATTTACCCATATCTCCCAGTGTGTTATTGCACCTTAGATACCAGACACAACCTTTATTATGTTTCGACAGATAAATTAATTCGTTAAACATTTCAGCAGGCCATTGGTATTAATTTTATTTTATTTTATGTTTAATTACCGGAAGAATGTCGAGGAAATCTATATGATAAATTACGGACACTCCCAAAGATGAAACTTCCACTAGAAATTTTCAATACTGCCCAGAATCCTATCTGCCGAAAGAGTATCCCTTATAAACGGAACATCAACTTAAGCACATTCTGCAAATAAAAAATTACATCACCTGAAAGTAATCAATCATTTTCTCGGTACTTTATTATGAATTCTCACTCACAACGATATTTTGTGCTTGTAAAGCCTCGGCAATGAAAACCCGCAGTGAGACCCAAACCAAAGATTCACACGTTCAGATTCAGTAGCAATGAATTAGGAGGCAAACGTAAGGCTTTCGACGACGAAAACAAACGAGCGAGAGGAAGTGGAGAGCAGCTGCGTCCATCTTCGGACGTCGGCCGAGTCAGCGCCGGTGCCGGCGGCTGCCGCGTCAGCAGCGGTGGCTGACGGGTTGGTTCCCCAGCATCCCGCTGACTGTCCACGAGCTAACGGCGGCCGCCACGCCACCTGCCGCGGCAGCACGAGCAGCAGGTCGCTTCACGGGAGCACTTCTCTGTGGTCCATCACGTAGGGCTTACGCGGCGAAATGCTTTCCAGTCGGAAATGTGTTCTTAACAGCGTGCACCACATTCCTTCCTGTGGATGACAACGGCGGCTCATTGTAACCTGCATTCGACAGGAAGCAAAAGACTGGTCGGATGAACGTCTAGGTCAGTGATCGTCGAAGCTTTTTGCTCGAGAGCCAGTATTAATATTGAGGGACGAGAGCTCGGGCCGCATATGTACCAATCTCATTATTAACTGGTAAGCTGTACAAATCATTAAGTTGCAAGCGTGGACTAGTTGTGGTAAGGGAGCTATAAGTTGGCAGCTGGCCCCGATGTAGTGATCGTTAAAAATCAGTACCATTCAGACCACTTCGTGTCAGCTGTTCTCTATTTCAGATTGTTGCACCCTCAGCGACCCCAAAGTCGTAGCACAGCTTTGCCTAACTAAGTCTTGTGTTGTCTGTGTGAACGGATGGTTAATTGGTTAACAAAAGTAAATGTATTTATGTTCCAAAGCATTAATCAATGTGAGACACTATGACATATGATTTGAATGTCAGTTTTCTTCTACTCATTGCATTGTATTTTAAGATCTTTAATGTAATGTTCCTCGCTGCAAGTAAGTACGACATTTCGAGATGACCATCTCTGTAACACGCATTCACAAATCCATGTTACTTCCGACTCAAAATTCATACCGTAGCAGTTGACTGCTACGAGACTTTCGCGCAAGTGAGTTATCGGTACTGGAAGACAAAACAATAAAATTTTTCCGCTGTAACACAGCACTGGCCGCGCTACGTGACCCCTATACCCCAAAGGTAACTTTACTTAGCTCATGGGCGAATTCATCAACATCGATTAAAATTAAGCACATCTTAAAATCTTAACTGGCTGTGTAAGTAATTTTTTTGTTAATTATCAGGAAAACTACAGTTTTTAACGTTAGTTGACGTTTTGGATTCGGCTGTTAGTTGTCAGATACATATTGTTACAAAATATGGATGAGAATCGCGGGCCACACGAATACCTGATTCGGGCCGCATGCGGCCCGCGGGCCGCAGTTTGACGACCACTGGTCTAGGTGCTGAAACCCCCTTTGAAAGCATTCTAGGTACCAGTAATTAGACGTTAACTGCTCTGAAACCGGAACTAATACACAGAAGGAAGGAAGACAGTTCTGAGTTTACCGTACATTCGACAACGAGGTCATTAGATACGGAGCAGAAGCTAGAATTCTGGAAGGATGGGAAAAAAAATCATCCAAGCCCTTTCAAAGAAACCATATCAGCATTCCCTTGGGACGATGTAGGAAAATCACTGAAAATCCAGATCTGTATGTCCGGATGGGGTTTTGAACGGTCGTTTTCCCGAATACGAGTCCACTGTCCTAAACCCTGCAACACCTCAGTCACGTGGATCGATCAGAGTTAACCAAACTAAAACTATGCGTAAAGTTTACCTGAAATAACTTGTTAAGGTAGCAGAGGTGGCGTGCTTGTAGGACACAAACACCCTTCCTTATGTAGCGGGAAAGAAATGTTAGGACAATGTTAGTCACTAAGGAGCCGTGCGAAAAAGTGGAAAAGTGCATACAAGATCTCAAAAGACAAAACATCAACATGTGATGGAGTTCGAATGTGGCAGAAAGATTGGCCTCTGGCAAATTTGTTTATCGCAGCGTGACACTGGCATGCTACTTCCACAGCGAAGAGTTTGTGAGATCAGTAAGAAGAGTATCGTCGTGCGTAGCACGATCGTTTGGGAAAAAATGATTGAATATTCGAGCTTAATGTTCAGCTGCTAGGATAGAGGACGGGAAGCATATCGACAATGTTCATTCGAAAAGAACCATTCGAACTTTGCCTTAAGCGCTTTAGGGCACCACAGAATATCTAAATCTGTGAGATTGGCTGGAAATAGGAACCACATTTCTTCGGAGTCCAGCTTGTTCCGTTCCAGAGCGTATGTGCCCATGTCATATGACTACAGCTCAAGCTGACATCCATTTTGTTCACATGGATGCAACCTTACATAATAGATATGCTGAAACCATGTATGCCCCAAGGATTGCTGTTCTGAGCTTTGACACCAACATCAGACTCACGTGACGGTTGCCTGTCGTCATGCGGTTTGTGAAGTGCAGAAATCGGAAATTAATTTTAACAACTGAACCCGTGTTGCATTAGTAATACGTGAGTATCAACGCAGTTATACTGCAAAATTCCCAATATGAATGTGACTTTTAGACAAAAGCGTAACTCAGTTTGAAACATATTTACAATTACTTTGTATGAAATTTTACAAGCACCGTAATTAACATTTCTTCATTCTTACACTGTGTATCATCTGCCTTCCAGAAGCGTGGAATATAGTTACTTTGGTAAGGAAGTACTGCCTTTTTACACAACTCCTCAAAAATATGTGTAAAATACTTTTTATACTGTATCCGAAATGATATCCGACGCTACCCATCACATTCAATTTTTGCGGAGAACAAGTGACTACCTTTCCCTAAATCTAGTACACATATTGAGACAACAGTAACACAAGAAGCAGAATATATTGGAAAACGTTGATAACTAATATCAGTCTTCAAGTCAACGGAGCGAATCAGGTAATGTTAAAATTTGAAAATACTATTCACTCGTAAAGTTCGGTTATGAGGACCATCGTAAATATTAATGATCGTATAACGCACCGAAAGGTTTGTGCTACGATTTTGCAACAGGATCCCTTTCGTAATAGAGCGTTTTGTCTGAATTTATACAGACTGCATACAACTTCACCTAAATTCAGTTTCAAATGTAATTAACGACACGTCTAAGTGTTTAAAACTTGTATATAATAATGTTTTTCCAGTCATATCGATAAACGCGCAAATAAGACATTGCTTGCATATTTCTCTACAATGGTGGATTTCTCTCTTCCCAAGTTTCTTTAAGTGCTAAGTGCGAAAATAAAATTAAAAATTAGTTTCACATTATTCAGGCTTTACTTTTCTTCTGACACCAAAGACCTCAATGTTACTCAGGTAATAAATAATGGCTGCATAGCTGCTTATGACCAACGAAATAAAATTTTTCCAGTCAAGGAGGGAGTCCGAACATTCCTTTGTACTTCAGTAGTGAGCAAAACCTTTACCAGTACTACTGATTACGTAAAATGAATGTAAAAATTTCCTGTTAAGGTTAGAAAGAAGAAAAGGCCACGTAATTAATATTTCATAAAATCCACGTACTTTTAAAAGACAGACTGTAACATTGTTAATTTTCTCTATGATTGTCTACTAACATATTTCAGAGGATGATATGCAAGCTCCGTCGATCTAGTAGCCGCTCAGTTATACTACTCTATAATTGTGGATATGGATTATCACGCCAGGAGCTGTTTCCATTTCAGTGTTGGTTTCTTTACGTTTCCTTTGTAGCATGATGGAGGTTTCCAAGAGTTGAAAACTTACAAGCTGGCTGCACGGGATAAAAATCCTTTTAAGAGAAACTGGCAATTACAGAAATATAGAGCCCTAGTTCGGGTCCCTGACTGCCATTCGCGGTAATTCTCATCCGCCCCTGCCGCCCCCCCCCCTCCCCCCCCCCCCCCTCACGGAAGGTGCGACACGAGACGCAACTTTTTCTGTCCAAACGAACATCGAATTCTTCGCAGAAGGCATTTATCAAGATAAGATGTTTCTAGCCAGCTGTGGCTTCTCAGAGGCCATGTGAATTTTCGTTACAACTCCTCGGAATAACGTTAAGTTTAAACTTTGAAAATCCAGCTTTCTGATTAGATCATATTTTCATTTTGTCGAGAGCGTGCACTTTTTCGCCGTGTATATGTGCAGACCAGTGGATAGGCCCTTTGAAAAACTGTGCCATGTAGTGTGAGAGATTTTCTGCCTTCTTCCACATCTAAGAGCACTATTGGTTCGACATAGCAAAAATCCACAATAGGATATTGTTGAAATCTTCACTTAGTTTTAGTGCTCGGCGCTTGCATTTTGTCACCATTGGCCGGCGAGTTCCTACTCTGGCGGAAAACACCAGGGTTACAGAGCAACCAGAAGGAGGAGACTTTTGTCCAAGTTTTTGCGGGGTAAAGACTTCAGGTTAGGAGAGATGACTGGTGAGATAAGCCTTGCTGCCACTGGAAGGATGTCTATACTTGAACGTTACGTACAACGAGACAATTGCATCTGAAACTGCTATCGCTACAGCCACCGTCCAATTTATTCGTATTCTGCGCGCCTGGTGAGTTGCACTTGCGGACGCCATTTAGAAGCGAAGTTAACTCGCTTCCTTCAGGAGCCGAGTACACGATTTTAAAGTCACGAATCCAGCTCATTGCCCTCTGCACGTTTTGGCAATCTTATGGTGTTTTCTCCTATCTTTCCGAGGTCTTTCTTGATATAACTAACACTTAAGCAGTCCCTCTGTGTGTCCACGAATTATTAACGTAACTATGTTTCATCTTTCACATCCAGCCATACCAAGGTTACAATTTAGAGTTACAATCCCTTGTCCGTTTGTCAGTACATCACTGAGTTATTTTAATGTTTAAAGACAGTAAATCTAATTGTTACAGTGATTACTTGTTCCCATTAAAAGCTAGAAGATCCCTCCTCCTATTAACATAGCTACGTGGGTTGTGTGGTACCCATTTGTTTCATGCCTAATTGGGCCATTCCTATTAATATTTATTTAAATAAGACGTTTCAGGTGTGTGACAGTATCCTTATTTAAATTAATCTGCATGATCATTTGGAGTGGTCTCCCATTCTGTTGGCCACCAGAATTTCATCGTGTGCATCATAAGGTATACAGTATGCATCCAACCACAACCGACACCCCATATAATATATATCAGAAAATTTGTAACGTTTCTGCACAAATAAATACTTCTCAATAGCTGATGATTCGCATCTACTCCGTAACTATATCACTCTTAGTTTTAGCCTATAATACAGCGATTTGATATTGAGGAAAGTGTTAGAAAAATTTTGCAATGTTTTAAGCAGCCTGAGTAATCGAGCAAAATGTTATTCCTATCCAGATAGTTTTGCGTGTAACCAAACGCTGCACAAAAACTCAGAAAGACACGTTAAAAATGTTTAGTGAAAGCAATACAATAAAGGAAAATGAACTTTTATCCATCTGTCTGCTCATAGAGATACTGATTTAGATATAATGACGTAATGCACTATCCATCTCTTCAGTGGCCTAAGGCTGTAAGACACCATACATATTCGTCAGTGGAGCACACATACAGATTATGACCTCTTCGCGACTATGCTCAGACGCCTTCTGGTGTGACGCATTCTACTGCGACGTCTTCAGTTGTCGAAACTCTAGAAATATCAATGGTGGGAAAGAGGTTGTTAAATCAGTCGCTGAAGTACTTACTACTGTAATGCAATGTCTTCAGGCTTGTTCCACTTATCATTTAAAATAGCAGATCAGCAACTGGAAGCAGTTAATTCCATAAATTATCTGGGAGTACGCATTAGGAGTGATTTAAAATGGAATGATCATATAAAGTTGATCGTCGGTAAAGCGGATGCCAGACTGAGACTCATTGGAAGAATCCTAAAGAAATGCAATCCGAAAACAAAGGAAGTAGGTTACAGTACGCTTGTTCGCCCACTGCTTGAATACTGCTCAACAGTGAAGGATCCGTACCAGATAGGATTGATAGAAGAGATAGAGAAAATCCAACGGAGAGCAGCGTGCTTCGTTACAGCATCATTTAATAATCGCGAAAGAGTTACGGAGATGATAGATAAACTCCAGTGGAAGACTCTGCAGGAGAGACGCTCAGTAGCTCGGCACGGGCTTTTGTTAAAGTTTCGAGAACATACCTTCACCGAAGAGTCAAGCAGTGTATTGCTCCCTCCTACGTATATCTCTCGAAGAGACCATGAGGATAAAATCAGAGAGATTAGAGCCCACACAGAAGCCTACCGACAGTCCTTCTTTCCACGAACAATACGAGACTGGAATAGAAGGGAGAACCGATAGAGGTACTCAGGGTACCCTCCGCCACACACCGTCAGGTGGCTTGCGGAGTATGGATGTAGATGTAGATGTAGAATCTGCTTTACAGTGTATGTCGCACACGTCACCGTAGCTGCCAGCCAACCTTAATTGTTGAATGACGTCACTACCCCGGAGCGGCACTAGATACAACATGTGATCACCACTCGTACATAATGACGAGAATACATGGAGTAGCCTAAAACAGAAAGGGTTAAAACCAGGAGTATTGTCTCTCCATGTTAAAAGAGAATGCTCGGCCACTAGAGGCAAGGAATGTAACAGTCACCTTTGACGATGGATGAAAACTAGAGCATCCCGGCTCTGCGTGAACGTTCAGCACATCGGGCATCGAATACGTATTGCATATAATGTACAGGATACAAGTATACACGTCGCTGAAGAATGAAATACGTAGGAAGTGCAGGGAAGCTAAGACGAAATGGTTACATGAAAAAGTTCAAGAAATTGAAAAAGAAATGAATGTCGGAAGGACTGACTCAGCATACAGGGAAGTCAAAACAACCTTCGGTGACATTAAAAGCAATGGTGGTAACATTAAGAGTACAACGAGAATACTACTTTTAAATACAGAGGAGAGAGCAGATTGGTGGAAAGAGTACGCTTAACGCCTCTATGAGGGGGAAGATTTGTCTGATGTGATAGAAGAAGAAACAAAAAATGACTCTGAGCACTATGGGACTTAACATCTGAGGTCATCAGTCCCCTAGAACTTAGAACTAATTAAACCTGACTAACCTAATGACATCAAACACATCCATGCCCGAGGCAGGAATCGAACCTGCGACCGTAGCGGTCGCGCGGTTCCAGACTGTAGCGCCTAGAACCGCTCGGCCAATCCGGCCGGCGAAGAAGAAACAGGAGTCGATGTAGAAGAGATAGGGGATTCAGTATTAGAACCTGAATGTAAGAGAACTTTAGAGGAGTTAAGATGAAATAATTTAGAAGGGATGGATAACATTCCATCAGAATTTGTCAAATCACTGTGGGAAGTGGCAACAAAACGACTATTCACGTTGGTGTGTAGAATGTATGAGTCTGGCGACATACATCTGACTTTCGGAAAAATATCATCCACACAATTCTGAAGACTGCAAGAGCTGACAAGTGCGAGAATTATCGCATAATCAAGTTCACGGCCGTTGCATCCAAGTTGCTGACAAGAATAATATACAGAATAACGGAAAAGAAAATTGAGTATGTGTTAGATGACGATTAGTTTGCGTTAGGAAAGGTAAAGGCATCAGAGGAAATTCTGATGTTGCGGTTGATAATGGAAGCAAGACGAAAGAAAAATCAAGACACATTCATAGGATTTGTCGACCTGGAAAAAGCTTTCGACAGTGTAAAACAGTGCAAGGCATAGGGAAAGATAGGTAACATACAATATGTTCAAGAGCCTAGAGGGAATAATTAGAGTGAACGATCAAGAACGAAGTGCTCGGATTAAAAAGGATGTAAGACAGGGATGTAGTATTTGGCCTCTACGTTCAATCTGTATATCGAAGAAGTGAAGGATATCAATGATACGATTTGCTGATGACATTGCTATCTTCAGTGAAAGTGAAGAAGAACTAAATGATATGCTGAACGGAATGAACAATCTAATGAGTACAGAGTATGGATTGAGAGTAAATCGAAGAAAGACGAAAGTAATGAGAAGTATCAGAAATGAGAACAGCGAGAAACTTAACATCGGGATTGATAGTCACGAAGTAGATGAAGGAATTCTACTATCTAGGTAGCAAAATAACCAATGACGCACGAAGCAAGGAGGACATCAAAAGCAGACTAGTACTGGCAAAAAGGGCATTCCTGGCCAACAGAGGTCTACTAGTATCAAATATGGGCCTTAATTTGAGGAAGAAATATCTGAGAATGTACGTTTTCAGCACACCATTGTATGGTAGTGAAACATGGACTGTGGGAGTATTGAAGCATTTCAGATGAGTTGCTACAGACAAAGGTTGTAAATTAGGTGGACTGATAAGGTAAGGATTGAGGAGGTTCTGTGCAGAATTGAGGAGGAAAGGAATACGTGGGAAACACTGACAAGGAGAAGGGACAGGATGATACGACATCTCTTAAGACATCAGGAGGGAATGTGTTCCATGGTACTGGAGGAGGTGGAGAGGGCAAAAACTGTAGAGGACGACAGAGATTAGAATACTTACAGGAGATAATTGAGGATGTAGATTGCAAGTGATACTCTAAGATGAAGAGGCTGGCACAGGAGAGGAATTCGTGGTGGGCCACATCAAACCAGTCAAAACGCTGATAACTTAAACAAAAAAAAAAAAACAAAAACAAAAAGAAATTATTCGTCGCCGCGTTGTTCTTCAGTATCAAGCAGTAGCATCTGCTGACATTTTGTGTAAACTCTTGGGCTGTGATCGTATTTCTTTAATTACAAAATCGAGTCTGATTACAAAATCGTGTCAAATTGAAAAAGAACTTGGCAATATGAGCTCACATATCAGTACGACGGTATGATGCATTCACTGATTCGGTTGGGAAGGTCGTAGTAAAGCCGCTGTATCCTCTCAAGCTGGCCCACAGCTGTTGTAACTGCTCCGTGAAATCCGAGTACTGGCACTGAGACAGAGTTGACGTATGCGCTGGTACCATACGTCGTTTGTAAGGGATAGATTCGGTGGCTTCACGGCCAGGGGAGTTTCTCAACATCATGAAGACAGTTCGTAGAGACACGTGCCACCTGTGGACGAGTATTCTCTTCTCGAGAAATGGCGCTACGATGCTGTCGCATGAGAGGTAGCACATGAGAATGTGTGTGTGTGAAATCTTACGGGACATAATCGCTAAGGTCATCAGTCCCTAAGCTTACATACTACTTAACCTAAATTATCCTAAGGGCAAACTGCCTCCCGGGCGGAGTGGCCAAGCGGTCCTAGGCGCTTCAGTCTGGAACTGCGCGACCGCTACGGTCTCAGGTTCGAATCCTGCCTCAGGCATGGATGTTTGTGATGTCCTTAGGTTAGTTAGGTTTAAGTAGTTCTAAGTTCTAGGGGACTGATGAGCTGAGATGTTAAGTCCCATAGTGCTCAGAGCCATTTGAACAAACTGCCCGAGAGAAGACTTGAACCTCCGCCGGGAACAGCCGCACTGTCCATGACTACAGCGCCCCAGACCGCTCGGCTAATCCCGCGCGGCGTAACACATGAGAACGCAGGACGTCCGTGACGTATCGTTTCCCCTTCGTAATTCTCTCAATTACTACCAGCCGTGAAATTAAGTTACACCTGTCCCTACATCTGGACGCCAGGAGTAACATCGCTGTACCTCTCCAAACATTGAAAGAAAGGGAGCTCTCCCCAGGCCGCCGCCATACACGCCGACGATTTTCATCTAGGATACTGCCGAACTGCGATTAATCGTTGAACACAATGCAACGTCATTCATCAGCAATCCATGGTTGTCGCTCACGACATCGCTACAGAGGGGCCGATATTTTGGCTTCAACGACAGCCTACGTTAGGGACGGTAATTCTCTAGTCTGGCTGCTGTTGTTTCCGACCAGCCGTGAGGGATTACACAGAATGATGGAGAGAGCTCATCACTTGTAAACAATACGGAGATCTCCGCTTGTAGTACTCAGATGTTACGAACCTCAACGAAGAGTCTGTCCGCCCTCACGTCACGCAGGCCAACCTCGGACCACAGTCATATCTGAATTCTCCACAAATCTGCATGTTGCACGATTCGAGCAACCGACGAAATGGAGACCCACAATGAGGATTGGTGCTGGTGCTGATAACGCTGTCTCATACGGGTATGTGGCACGCTCACTCAGAACCTGGTACTGTTGACACCCTGACAGTCCTGGTAGCAGTACTAAACACGAAGAACACTGATGCACAGTGGTAGACGTTCCATCTATAACAATGTCACGTGGATATGGCCGTTGATCCGCTGTAGGGTATCTTCGCTGTTGTGAAACACATCTCTTTTACTGAACAAGTGCTCATAGCTCTTATGGTATAAATTTTAGATCCCATGTTAACAATATTTTTTTGGATCCATACTATCCCCTCCTAAAATATGGAAAGCAAAGATCTTACAGTAAAAGATTTGTTTCACAGTAAGATGAAGAAATCGTCGTGGCTCTTAATTTATGCATTTTAGAGCCCATGTTTACTACACTTCTTTTGCTTCGAATGATAGTTCGTACCATGTCTCTGAATACTGATGATCCCTCCTGGGACACTCTGTATAGACGCAGTAGGAGACTAAAACAACATTCCTTAGTGAATTTAATTTCCGATGATTTGCCCTTAGCATAATGAACCAAGACTTTTCCTTTTTAATTTTAAGCTCAGCATTCCCTAGCCACCGAGAACTTCGTACTATCTCATTTGATCAATACAGAGGTACCAAACGTTTTTGTGAGCAATTAGGAGCCGGCCGTTGTGGCCGAGCGGTTCTAGGCACTACAGTCTGGAACCGCGCGACCGCTACGGTAGCAGGTGCGAACCCAGCCTCGGGCATTGTGATGTCCTTAGGTTAGTTAGGGTTCAGTAATTGTAAGTTATAGGGGACTGATGACCTCAGATGTTAAGTGCCATAGTGCTCATAGACATTTGAACCATTTTTGAGCAACTCGGAACTTTATCCCTCTAACTCGTTTTCCGCGAAAAGTTTCTTACGGTTCATGTAATAGGCATCATGATCTTCAGCTTTCTGTCAACATATTTTCGCTTTACGAGAGATAGTGTATAACATAAAACTTGCTAATGACCTTATATAAGTAGAAACTTTTCGACCATGGTCCATCCGAACCCACGCACCCTTCGCACTTAAATCATCTTTTAAGATCCGCAACTCTTAGTAATAATTATAGTTTCGGAACTGATCTTTCCCACTCACACAACTGAAGTCTATGATTCTTTGTTTCGTTGCCACTAATAACGGAAAAATGTCATGTATTCTGTGTTATATTATCTAATCTATATGGAGCAAAACATTAACTAGCTGTACATTTTGAGTATGCACAGCAATTGTCTATCCAACTAACCAACGTCACCTTAAAACAAATTTGGAAATACAAATTTGGGGTAAGACTTTCCGCCCTAAATAAATGTCTTAAGTGCACCGTTTATGCATATCCTCTAAAGCCATTGTGTAGTCCTAATGTCTTTCATACGCCATCAAACACACTTTCTTCTACTAATTAAGTGGTGAAAATGATGTTTGTCTCACTGTAATTTCGTTTTTTTTTCTTTTTTTCACTTGATACATCTGTTCAGTTTGAAGGATCCTACCCTCTCATCGCCAATTTTATTTTAACATTCGTATATCATTGCATTTTCTTTTCTTGTGACGCGTTATCCATTTTTAAAACATTCTGTATGTTTAAATTCTTTGACTCCTCGTCTGTTTGCTTCTTTTCGGCTTTCTTTGGTATTTGGGGGTCCCTGTGTCGCTGGTAGCAGATTTCCACTTGCTCTTGTGAATCGGGATTTACGTTCTGAGAAATAGCACTTCCTAGCTTTTATGCTATGAGTAAATGTCTTTTCCTCGATAATTCTGTTTATACTTCTCTTTTTACTTCAGTAGTTATGTTAACTTACCACGAATTTCCTGTTGGACTTTTCCCTGGTGGCGTTGTTTAGCACTTTTCTTCACAGATAGAGCTTTTTTACTATATTCGCGTTTAGTTTCACTGTCTTGCATTATTTCTTCATTTCTTAATTCCTTAATGATAAACTGATTAATCGCGTTAGGTTCCTCATGACGTGCGTCTTCTGAATTTCGTGGCTTATCCGCTCTCCCAAGTGATTCTGTCTGAGACTGTCCAGGTCGCTACAGAAACAGATAGGACGCAGATGACGTGTTAGCGCTGTGTCTATCCTGATCCTTTCACATAATCGCCATGTGACGTTCTGAAAGTGGGGCTTTCTAAAAGATACTGCCATTGTGTCACCTTCGCCTCGGATGTGGTAGTAAGATATCGATCGACATTTCTGGGAAGAAAAAGGTAAAGTGTAGAAATTTGCATACAACAAAAGGGGTCATGCTGAGCATTTAAAAAATATTCCACAACAGATTTGTGAGTTAACTGTGCTTCAGCACAATAAAACTGTGATGTATTATTTTGTTTCTTTCCTCATAAATTTTCAAATTCTATCTCGGGCTTCGAATATCGCTTCACACTTGTAACTTCCAGCAAGATAGCGTACAGCCATACTGCATTAAACAACTTCTGGCTCTCCTGACGAACAGATTTCTGTGTCAGTGGATACATCAAAATGGGCATAATCACTTCGTTGGCGTGTCTTTACATCTCTTGAGGTTTAGTTATGGAGATTAATTAGAATTTTTACACTACCATTACTGGCTGAAAGCGCTGATCTAAGAAAATAAATTGAATGCATTACGTAACAGCTGAACGTCGTATGGATGATATAGTAATAAGCATCGCTGGCGTAGGAAATAATTGAAAGAGTTGAGAATAAACAAGCCGCCTGGTCCGGATGGAATCCCACTTAGATTTTTTAAAAAGTACTGTGAGATATTGGTCCTTTACGTAGCTTACGTTAATAGCGAATCTCTCGCCCACCGCAAAGTCCCAAGAGACTGGGAAAAAACGCAGGTGACTCCTGTGTATAAGAAGAGCAAAAGACCGGTCTCATCGGATATAATAAATTACCGAGAACCTTATGTCCACGAAGCAGCTTGCCCTTTTCTCACACGATATATTACGGAGTATGGATGAAGGGAAACAGACAAATGGCATCTTTCTAGATTTCCGAAAAGCATTTGACACGTGCCCCACTGCTGACTGTTAACGAATGTACGAGCATAAGGAATAGGTTTCCAAATATGTGAGTGGATCGAAGATTTATTAAATAAAAGAACTCAGTATGTGGTCCTCTATGATGAGCGTTCATCAGAGACAAGAGCAGCGTCAGGAGTGCCCATGGGAAATGTAATAGGACCGTTGCTATTTTCTGTATCTATAATTGATCTGGTCGACAGGATGAGCAGCAATCTTCCGTTTACTGATGATGCTGTGGTGTACGGGAAGGTGTCAAAGTTGAGTGACTGTAGGAGGTTACAAGATGACTTAGACAAAATTTCTAGTTAGTGTGATGAATGGCAGCTCTAAATGAAGAAAAATGTCAGTTAATGCCTATGATTGTGAAAAACAAACCTGTAATGTTCGGATTCAGGATTAGTAGAGTGTTCCTTGACACAGTCGAGTCGTTCAAATATCTGACCGTAACATTGCAAATGATATGAAATTGAACATGCGTGTGAGGGTTGAGATAGTGAAGCTGAATGGTCGATTTCAGTTTATTGGAAGAATTTTGTGAAAGTGTGTTTCATCTATAAAGAAACCGCATGTAGAGCACTAATACGACCCATTGTTGAGACTGTTCGAGTGTCTGTGGTCCCTACCAGATCGGATTGAACGAAGACACCGAAGGGATTCATGGGCGGGCTGCTAGGTTTGTTACTGTTTGGTTCGGACGACTCGCAAGTATTACGGAGGTGCTCCGAGAACCCAAATGGGAATCCATGGTGGGAAGGCGACGTTCTCTTCGAGGAACACTATTGAGAAATTTAGAGAACCGGCATTTGAAACTAAATGCAGATCGACTGAACTGCCGCTAAGATACATTGCCGGTAGGGACCACGAACATAAGATACGACTCATAGAGGCATACAGATAGTCGTTTTTCCCTTGCTCTATTTGCGAGTGGAACGGGAATGGAAATGACTAGTAGATGTACAGAGTACCCTCCGCCACGCACTCTACCGTAGCCTGCAGAGTATGCACGTATGAGTATATGAATGTGCCACGCAGAGATGCTGTGAAAGACTAATCGAATGTATCGAATTCAGGTAAGGAAGTACTATTGGAACGAGAAAAACTATATGGCATACATTAGCGTATGACCATGCCACAAGCGATGTATCACTAATAAAAATAAGAAATTTATATATGATTCCAAAAATCTTACATCCTTAGTTTAGCACTCCGCGTTATGTACTTTCTTACTGTATTAATTGTAAGGAACACAACCGACCTTTGAGAGCGGGACAGATGCGCTTCCAGATGGTGAGACAGCCGCATCGATGGAACTGCCCCAAAGCCAGCTCCATGTAGAAGAGCGGCAGGCCGCCGAAGACCAACATGATGCAGTAAGGGATCAGGAAAGCGCCTGAAACACAAGAGAACACAAGGGCGTCACACAGCTGTAGCGGTGACAGTTGGGGCACCGTAGCAGGTGAGCGCCTGCGACTTATGCAGTTGTGCGAAACAACAAGGCAACCTACGCTGCCCCAAATGCACGCTGCCGCGCGCGACATCCTATCGGCGTTAGGCGTCTGGAACACATGCAGCACTGCACAATTACGTGGCGTGGATAATCGCCCGATATAAATACAGTCAAAGTCAGTGTAATTGTCCAACTATTTGGCTACTGCGTCTCTTAGCTTAGAAAAATGCTCATCCCACTTACAATCTTCTTTTTTATTTCAATACCTTGCAGAAGTAAATCGTCAACAACAAATCAGTAGATAACATCGTCAGCATTTTTGCGTTGTGTAAGATGTTCTCCATACGTTCTATAGTCATATAGTGGTAGGGTATCATATGTTATAGAACATCTACATGTACATATACATTTATACTCCGCAAGCCACCCAACGGTGTGTGGCGGAGGGCACTTTACGTGCCACTGTCATTACCTCCCTTTCCTGTTCCAGTCACGTATGGTTCGCGGGACGAACGACTACCGGAAAGCCTCCGTGCGCACTCGAATCTCTCTAATTTTACATACGTGATCTCCTCGGGAGGTATAAGTAGGGGGAAGCAATATATTCGATACCTCATCCAGAAACGCACCCTCTCGAAACCTGGACAGCAAGCTACACCGCGATGCAGAGCGCCTCTCTTGCAGAGTTTGCCACTTCAGTTTGCTAAACATCTCCGTAACGCTACCACGCTTACCAAACAACCCTGTGACGGAACGCGCCGCTCTTCTTTGGATCTTCTTTATCTCCTCTCTCAACCCAACCTGGTACGAAACCCACACTGATGAGCAATACTCAAGTATATGTCGAACCAGTGTTTAGTAAGCCACCTCTTTTGTTGATGGACTACATTTTCTAAGGACTCTCCCAATGAATCTCAACCTGGCACCCGCCTTACCAACAATTAATTTTATATGATCATTCGATTTCAAATCGTTCCGTACGCATACACCCAGATATTTTACAGAAGTAGCTGCTACCAGCGTTTGTTCCGCTATCATATAATCATACAATAAAGGATCCTTCTTTCTATGTATTCGCAATACATTACATTTGTGTATGTTAAGGGTCAGTTGCCACTCGCTGCACCAAGTGCCTATCCACTGCAGATCTTCCTGCATTTCGCTGCAATTTTCTAATGCTGCAACTTCTCTGCATGCTACAGAATCATCCGCGAAAAGCTTCATGGAACTTCCGACACTATCTACTAGGTCATTTATATATATATTGTGAAAAGAAATGGTCCCATAACACTCCCTTGTGGCACGCCAAAGGTTACTTTAACGTCTGTAGCCGTCTCTCCTTTGAGAACAACATGCTGTGCTCTGTTTGCTAAAAACTCTTCAATCCAGCCACACAGCTGGATATTCCGTAGGCTCTTACTTTGTTTATCAGGCGACAGTGCGGAACTGTATAGAACGCCTTCCGGAAGTCCTGGAAAATGACATCTACCTGGGAGCCTGTATCTAATATTTTCTAGGTCTCATGAAAAAATAAAGCTAATTGGGTCTCACTCGATCGCTGTTTCCGGAATCCATGTTTATTCCTACAGAGTAGATTCTGTTTTTCCAGAAATGACATGAAACGGGAGCAAAATAGATGTTTTAAAATCCTACAACAGATCGATGTCAGAGATATAGGCCTATAGTTTTGCTCATCTGCTCGACGACCCTTCTCGAAAACTGGGAAAACCTGTGCCCTTTTCCAATCGTTTGGAACCTTCCGTTCCTCTAGAGACTGGCGGTACACGGCTGTTAGAAGTGGGGCAATTTCTTTCGCGTACTCTGTGTAGAATCGAATTGGTATCCCGTCAGGTCCAGTGGACTTTCCTCTGTTGAGTGATTTCAGTTGCTTTTCTATTCCTTGGACACTTATTTCGATGTCAGCCATTTTATCGTTCGTGAGAGGATTTATAGGAGGAACTGCAGTGCGGTCTTCCTCTGTGAAACAGCTTTGGAAAAAGGTGTTAAGTATTTCAGGTTTACGCGTGTTATCCTCTATTTCAATGCCATCATCATCCCAGAGTGTCTGTATATGCTGTTTCGATCCACTTACTGATTTAACGTAAGACCAGAACTTCCTAGGATTTTCTGTCAAGTCGGTACATAGAATTTTACTTTCGAATTCGCTGAACGCTTCACGCATAGCCCTCCTTACGCTAACTTTGACATCGTTTAGCTTCTGTTTGTCTGAGAGGTTTTAGCTGCGTTTAAACTTGCAGTGAAGCTCTTTTTGCTTTCGCAGTAGTTTCCTAACTTTGTTGTTGAACCACGGTGAGTTTTTCCCGTCCCTCACAGTTTTACTCGGCACGTACCTGTCTAAAACGCGTTTTACGATTGTCTCGAACTTTTTCCATAAACACTCAGCATTGTCAATGTCGGAACGGAGATTTTCGTTTTGAACTGTTAGGAAGTCTGAAATCTGCCTCCTATTACTCTTGCTAAACAGATAAACCTTCCTCCCTTTTTTTATATTCCTATTTACTTCCATATTCAGGGATGCTGCTACGGCCTTATGTTCACTGATTCCCTGTTCTGCGCTTACAGAGTCGAAAAGTTCGGGTCTGTTTGTTATAAGTAGGTCCAACATGTTATCTCCACGAGTCGGTTCTCTGTTTAATTGCTCGAGGTAATTTTCGGATAGTGCACTCAGTATAATGTCACTCGATGCTCTGTCCCTACCACCCGTCCTAAACATCTGAGTGTCCCAGTTTATATCTGCTAAATTGAAATCTCCACCTAAGACTATAACATGCTGAGGAAATTTATGTGAAATGTATTCCAGATTTTCTCTCAGTTGTTCTGCCACTAATGCTGCTGAGTCGGGAGGTCTGTAATAGGAGCCAATTATTAACCTAGCTCGGTTGTTGAGTATAACCTCCACCCATAATAATTCACAGGAACTATCCACTTCTATTTCACTACTCTACCAACAGCGACAAGCACGCCACCACCGGTGGCATGCAATCTATCCTTTCTAAACACCGTCTGTGCCTTTGTAAAAATTTCGGCAGAATTTATCTCTGGCTTCAGCCAGCTTTCCGTACCTATAACGATTTCAGCTTCGGTGCTTTCTATCAGCGCTTGAAGGTCCGGTACTTTACCAATGCAGCTTCGACAGTTTACAATTGCAATACCGATTGCTGCTTGGTCCCCGCATGTCCTGACTTTGCCCCGCAACCTTTGAGGCTGTAACCCTACTTTCCCGAGGACATCTAATCTAAAAAACCGCCCAGTCCACGCCACACAACCCCTGCTACCTGTGTAGCCGCCTGCTGCGTGTAGTGGACTCCTGACATATCCAGCGGAACCCGAAAGCCAGAGAGGATTTCCTCCGATACATAGCGACACACATCATTGGTGCCGACATGAGCGACCACCTGCAGATGGGTGCACCCTGTACCCTTCATGGCATCCGGAAGGACGCTTTCCACATCTGGAATGACTCCCCCCAGTGCACATTGGTTTCCTTCCCCTCCCTTGCAGTCGTATCCCTAAGGGACCCCATTACGCGCCTGACGGAGCTCCCAACTACCAGTAAGCCCACCCTCTGTGACCACCCGAATCTTGCATACTGAGGGGCAACCTCTGGAACAGGACAAGCAGCCATGTCCGGCCGAAGATCAGTATCAGCCGGAGACAGAGCCTGAAACCGGTTCGTCAGACAAACTGGAGAGCCCTTCTGGTCAGCCCTCCGGAATGTCTTTCGCCCCCTGTCACACCTCGAGACGACCTCTCACTCTACCACAGGTGAGGGGTCAGCCTCAATGTGGGCAATATCCCGGGCAGCCACAGCTGCAGTCCGATCGGGGGATGCGTGGGACGAGCTGGCCGTCCCCAACAAACTCCCTTCCGGACCCCCACAGTGATGCCCACAGCCTCAAGCTGTGTGACCGAAGCCAACACTGCCTGAAGCTGGGAGTGAAGGGATGCCGACTCAGCCCGCATCCGAACACAGCAGTCGCAGTCCCTGTCCATGCTAAATACTGTTATGCAAAGAACGTCTGAACTAATCTGCAGAGAGCACAAACAATTCGACACAAAATTTAAACGGTTATTAAAATACGAGATTGTCTAGTAAATGCAGTAATACTGCTACTTGCGCACTGCTGGCACACTGCTCGGCGTCATAAGGCTAACCGTACTGTCAGTAACGTACAAAGACTATTTGAAAGAAATAAAGATATGACAGACGACTATGTGACTTGACACGTCTCAGATATCGAAATGCAAATCTGCCCTTGCTAATTACGAAACTACACAATGATTTGACGGATTTAACTAAACAAGTGTGCTAAGAACGCGCAAACAAATTTTCAACTTGACTACTACAGTTATATGAACGCTAAATAAGCCACTTGCTGCTACTTGCACACTGCTGACACACTGCTCGGCGGCAGAAGGAGACTACACGATTTTACACTATTGAGGTGCTAAAAACGCGATGCTACAACTCTCAAATACTATAATACGCCCGAAATTTATGAATTAAACGATGCAAGTACCCAAAAACACGCAAAGAAATTAAGAATTAAACTATGTAAAAAATAGGTGGCTTGACATTTCTTTTTTACCGAAATAATAATTATTTCATTAACAAAATTTCTTATTTGATAACTTTATCATTTCTTATCGCGAACAATACACTTTATAACAACTGCTGTTTCATCGCTTCCGTCAGGCTTCTTATTTGGTTCAAATGGCTCTGAGCACTATGGGACTCAACTGCTGTGGTCATCAGTCCCCTTCTTATTTGGCCTCAGCACACAAAACCTCTAATCAAATTTTAGATAATCTTTCTTCTTCATTTCAAAATTTAAAAATTATGAGACGTTTTAAAATCTGAATTTGATTAAAACTGGGTTCTGATACCTTGTTCGGGTATATGAGCAAAGATAACAAAGACAGTAAAAATAATACTGAACCACATAATGAAATACATGACAGTGGTAGCAAACTTTTACATTACAAACGGTGGTGGACTAATTAGATTTTACGCTGCATTGCTCCTTTTCAGATATTGTTTGGAACTATCGAGAAGCTTATGTGTATCTTGAGTATGCAATGAACGATTATGGTATAAGACGTGTGACGTAGTTTAGAAAATTTTTGTCATTTCCTTAAGTGTTTTCACTGCTGTGTTTACTTATTTTCTTCCTTATTGTTCATTGCATTATCGCTTAGTTGTGTTTTTCGAGTGCATGTTTGAATTGAGTAACATTATTCCTAGAGCAAGAGCGAGAGTGTAATATTTCCGTGGGATTACTGTTCTGTGGCACACGTATTTCCATTCAGGCTACTACTAACATGTTTTTACATACAATGTAGAACCTGATAGTGACAGCTGTGACAGGCACTAGCATGAAATATACATGGTCAAGATAGTGGTGGGAATGCGTCGCTGCAAATCACAACTGAAATGCGAATTATGTCTTTAGAAGTGTTACTAATGTCAAGTATTTACATAACCATCAACATCAACATCAATTTTTTGCAGATGATAAGTATTATAATAAATTTCAAAAGACGTGCAGCAACACAGACAGAGGAAATTGTAATTGACATGTTTAGAAGCATTATTCATTGGTTTTCCCCAATGGTCTCTCTCTTAATTTTTTAAGAAAGTAACTTACTCACCTCTGCATATCGAAGGGTGATATTTAAATTATGGGCATGGCTTGGTAACAAAGGCAGATTTTTGAAACTTTTTTAATATGACTAAATTTTAAGTGGGGGACAATACATTTCAGAGTTTCTTATACACTTCAGTTCAGCCACTTTTGCAATGCATGTTACCGAAATCATGGAAACAGGGTAATCGGTAACACATTATGCTTAATTTCATTCCACTGATGTCATACGGAATTTATTCTAGGCTAATGTGTATTTAAGGGAAAAATCCTTCATTCCACAAAAGCATGCCACAAAAATATGTGGTGCAGATCATAAAGGAGAAAACTGTTTAAAAACTTAAGTACTGTAACTACATCGCCGCAGTTCGCTCTCATGACATTTGTTGTAAACAGTAGGTTTGAATTCAGAAGGAATTATGGCATCTATAATTGTTATGAGGGATATTCAAAAGAAAAGGTACGAAACAAAACTGTGGAGATAATTTAAGTATTTATTCAAAAGTAATAATCAGAGGCGTGAGCACAACTACCCCAATTTCACGAGCCGAAGGGTTAACTGTTCCCAGAATTCCCGTTTCTGTATCAGGATACATGCCTTCACCGTGTCCTTCAGTTCGTCGTCCGAGTTGATGTGCTTTACTCCGTTAAAGCGCTTTTCTTTGAGGTGTTGTTACAGCAGACCAAATAAATAGGAGACACAGGACGACATGTCCGGAATACAGGGCGGGTGCTCAACCTGGTCGCACTTGCATTTGGCCATTACACTTTTTGTGACCTTGGGGACGTTTGGACGCGCGTTATCGTGGAACGGAATCAAATGGTTCAAATGGCTCTGAGCACTATGGGACTTAACATCTATGGTCATCAGTCCCCTAGAACTTAGAACTACTTAAACCTAACTAACCTAAGGACATCACACAACACCCAGTCATCACGAGGCAGAGAAAATCTCTGACCCCGCCGGGAATCGAACCCGGGAACCCGGGCGTGGGAAGCGAGAACGCTACCGCACGACCACGAGCTGCGGACTGGAACGGAATCACTCCCTCGGTGAGCAGCCCAAACCTTTTGCACTTTATGGACTTTCATAGGCTATGTAGTGTCACACAGTACACGTCACTGTTAATGGTATTCCCCGTACTCGAGGAATTCGGAACCTCGGACGTGAGCATCACCTTGCCTGCAGAGAGCAAAGCTTTGAATCTTTTGTGAGGAGGTGACGACGCTTCAGTCGCGTCCGTAGATGTCTCACTACGTCATCCCAAAGCGGCATGTGCAAATTTCAACCGATTTGGTTGTGACGACATTTCTTACTTTTTCATTTGAACACTCCTTATAAACAAGAAAAATTGTCTTCATTACTATTGATTAAAATTGGCTTTAGCTCATAAAGAGGTGAGTAACTTAGGTAAAAAAATCTTTTATCATCCATTCAATGACGTTAAATTTCTGACAGACGACAAAACTAAACTTGAATGTAACATGAATAAGTTCCTTCTCAGTATAACTTCTTCTGTTTCATCGTAGAAACATTATTCAGAAACTTATAGCTTATTTAGGGCAAGAATGTTACATACTTACTCGAGTTATTAAAGTGAACTTGTCTTCTGTTTTGTGAGCATAAAGTCATAGTTTAACAGTAATTAATACTCTTTAAACTGATTGGTTCCATGCCAGTACGATATATCGTACAAAGTGACGGATTATGTATGTAGCTAAATAACTAGTTCGGTAACTAACTAACTAAATTATTAACTAAGAAGTCATTCTTTGCTGTTCCTCTGTGGAACGTATTCTGCGAGGTACGGCCGATAAATGAATACAACTACAGGGTTTATCAAAAAGGTTCATCCAGTTTTAAAAAATCATAATAATTATGTCATATGAGATATGTGCATGAACAACGTACTGTTGAAAAGAGCAAACTCTCGAGTCTTACACGGTTCCCGCTAGGTAGCAGCAGTATGCGTCCACTTCAGTTCTAGTGAAAATGGTGTCGGGACAACAGAAATCATTTTGTGTTCTACGTTTTGCGCAGTGCGGGTCAGTAATAACTTTCCAGCGTGACTTTCGTACTAGGTATTGTGTGGAACCTCCTGCAGCACAGAGCATTAGACGATGGCATGAACAATTACGAGAAACAGGTTGTTTGTGTAAAGGTAAATCGCCGGGCCGTCCCCAAGTGTGTGACACAGACGTCGAACACATCCGATATAGTTTCACAAGTAGTCCGCAGAAATCCGTTCGCCGTGCAGCCCGACAGCTCAACGTGCCCCCGATATCCTTCTGGCGTGTGTTGCGTCGACGTTTACGTATGAAACCATACGAAATTCAGCTACTGCAAGCTGTTCGTGAAGGTGACAAACAACAACGTGTGCAGTTCTGTAATTTCGTTGCTGGGAAGATGGAGGATGACAGTTATCTTCCACGGTTAGTCTTTAGTGACGAGGCTACATTCAATTTAAAAGGAAAGGTGAGCCATCATAATGTGAGACTATGGAGAATGGAACAATCACATGAAGTTGTACAGCATGAGAGGGACTCTCCAAACTTTAATGTGTTTTGTACACAGGGGAAAAGGTGTATGGACCATTTTTCTTTGCCGAGAACACTGTTACAGGAAGCACATATATCAATATGCTTGACAACTTTCTTTTCCCACAGTTGGAGACTGATTCGAGCGACTTCATTTACCAGTAGGATGGGGCACCGCCACATTGACATCTGGAAGTGCGGAAACTTTTAAATCAATGGATTACTGAACGATGGATAGGTCGCACTGGACCAAATGCTTCAGCCTTACATTACTGACATCCAAGGTCACCGGCCCTGACTGTATGTGATTATTCTTGTGGGCGTTTATAAAAGACTCTGTTTATGTACCTCCGTTACCAGCAACAATGAATGAACTGAGACATCGCATAGCAGCAGCTGTCGAAACTGTAGCTCAAGACATGTTCGCTACAGTGTGGATAATTTGAATAATGCACGGACATATGCCGTGCATCTCAAGAGGGGGCACAATGTACACCTATGGAAAGGCATGAAAAAAATCTTTTTGAGTTTCCCGTTCATCAAAAAACAGAATTCATTGTATATGTTTATTAGTTTCAGAAATATTGACATGTCAAATTCGGATTATTCTTTTTAATACACCCTGTATTTCGGATCATGTCTGTTCTGTATAAATGCAGGGGAGATCTAATCAGCGCATGTGGGCATTTGAAGGAATTTATAAATTAAATACATGGTTAAGAAGTAACAGAATCAGGTTATATTCAATAGAAGAATGGGCGCGACCAGGTCGGTCAGTGCGGCCGTTTGCCAGTCTTGGTGGGCTCTGAGATAGCGAGACAAAGCCTTTTGGGCTACCCAAAGCAAGTGCATAGAGGGCATGTTGTCAGTAGATCGCATTCCAGGGGAGCAAGTAATTGCAGTTGAAGTGACGGCCCTATTTACTGGGCATTAGGCTGGAATTAGTTATGCTTGAAATTACAAAAAATATTAAAATGAAAAATCAGAAATAAATATCAGACAGCCTAGTCGAACTGCACACTCCGAAGTTGACCTCTTTCTGTCTGTGGTTTCATAATCCCAATGAAATCGGAAACATTCTCTCAGTTTTAGTTACTCGATTTCGTGAGCACAGAGGTGACGATTTTTGGAAACTAAACTGCTTTTACGATCTGATTGAGTAAGGAAATCCCTGTTGTAAGGGTCATAATGATATTGATTAGTGCCTGGAATCTTCCTATGACTTTTCTTATTAATAATTGATTTCCACGATCGTTAGACGTCTGCGCATTTTCTGACGTTAACTGTAGTGACCTTAATTGCCTTTAACTCTGAAGGACACAGACAAATCCGCTAAATATTTCAGCCTTAAGGATGCCGTATTGTCATACTTGACATTACACTATTGAGATGGTTGCATGGGTACGTCCGAAAAATAAACTGTAACCTATTCTAGTGGTCTTCAATTCAAAGACTGGTTTTACGCAGCTGTGCTCTTCTCCACACTACTATGTCCTGCGCAAGCCTCTTCACCTCCGAATAACTACTGCAAACTACTACATAGTTTTCATTCTGCTTACTGTATTCATGTCTTCATCTCCCTCTATGATTTTTATCTCACACACTTCCAACCAGTGTTACATGATGATGTCTCAGAATTAGTCCTGTCAATCCCATTTTTTGTTAAGTTATGCAGAAATTTTTTTTCTCCCGAATTCACTTCAGTACCACCTCATTGTTTACATGACCCACCCAACTAATCTCCAGGATTATCCTGGAACTCCACATTTCAAAGGCTTCCATTACCTTCTTCCCTGAACTGTTTATCGACCACGTTTCACTTCCATACGAGACTACTCTTTCTACTTTGGTGGTCATTAGTTATTTTACAGCCCAAGTAGCAAAACTCATCTACTACTTTCACTGTTTCATTTCTTACTCTAATTCCATCAATATCCTTGATTTAATTCTAGTACATCCCATTACTCTTGTTTTTCTTTTATTGGCGTTAATCTTATATCGTGCTTTCAAGACACTGTCCATTCCGTTCAGTTGCATTTTCAAATCCTTTGCTGTCTCTGACAGAATTATAATGTCACTGACAAACCGTAAAGTTTTTATTTCTTCTCCCTGAAATTTAATTCAGTTTCCAAATTTCTCCTTCCTTTCGTTCATAGTTTCCTTAATGTATTGAGTAAAACTGGGGATAACCTACTACCATGTCTCATTTTCTTCTCAGCCTTTGCTTTCCTTTCATACACTATGGCTCTTATAACTCGCTTTTGTTTTTGTTCAAGTTACAAAAATAATCTATTTTTCGGTGTATTTTACCCCTATACGTTCATAATTTCAAAGAGGGTATTCCGTCGACATTGAGAAAAGTTTTCTCTAAATCGGCAAATGCTATAAATGTACGTTTGCCTTTTCTTAACTTATTCTCTGTAGTAAAACGTTTGGTCAGTATTGCCTCGCGTGTTTCTAAATATCTCCGTGACCCAAACTAATCTTCCCCGAGGTCGGCTTCTACTAATTTTCCCATTGTTCAAATTGTTCAAATGGCTCTGAGCACTATGGGTCTTAACATCTGACGTCATCAGTCCCCTAGACTTAGAACTACTTAAACCTAACTAACCTAAGGACATCACACACATCCATGCCCGAGGCAGGATTCGAACCTGCGACCGTGGCAGCAGCGCGGTTCCGGACTGAAGGGCCTAGAACAGCTCGGCCACGCCGGCCGGCTCCCATTCTTCGTAGTATGTTGCAACCGTGACTTGTTAAACTGATAGTAATTTAATGGCTGGCTCTCCCAAGGACATCAGTAGTTCTGAGGGAGAGTCGTCTACTCCAGGAGCATTGTTTCGACTTAGGACTGCTCTGTCAAGTTCTTCTCTCAGTATCACATCTCGTACCTCATCTTCATCTACGCGTTCTTTTCTTTCTATATCACCATAGTGTAGTTATTTCAGTCGTCGATTTTATTCGTCAAGATCCTCTGCGTGTTCGAACAGTGTCCGGCAGACAGGAAGTTACGGCCTTGCCCCTGAAGAAGACAGCGAAAGAAACAGTGGCGCCTGGTGACAAAGCAGTGTTCGCTGAAGGGAGGCCGGACTCGGTGATGGCGTTTGGACAGCCGGGTGGCGCTATCAGGAGGACAAACAGGAAAGCAATCACCGCTGCCGCAAAGTGTTTGGCGGAGGCGGTGGCGGCGGTGGCAGCTGGCGACGCGAGACACGCACTGTGTGCTGTCGGCCCCCCATACCACGCTACTCACTCACACTTTCCGCAAGACGTCGGCATCTTCCTTCCGTCTTCTCAAGTCCACCTGCGGTGTTTAGGGTCTACCATAACACTGGCACGGGTAACGTACATGACAATAGAAGCACAAGATTTCCAGTGGTTTCGCAAACGAGCCGTTAGCGAGATAAATGCGAGTGTGTAGTTACGATCTACAACGAATTTCACTTCGAAATACGAGGTGTGGCTAGAAAAAAACCGGACTAGTACTGGTGAAACAATAAAACGAATGCAATAAGGCTGAAAGTCGCGTGGCCTGTCACGTGACTCTCGCTCCGCCTACTGCTCGAGTTTCATCTGCCTCCTGCACTCAGTCTGCCCGTGGCGTCTGTTTTAAGTAGTCTGTGCGTCGGAAAATGTTGAGTGTACAGAAAGAACAGCGTGTTAACATCAAATTTTGTTTCAAACTAGGAAAATCTGCAAGTGAAACGTTTGTAATGTTACAACAAGTGTACGGCGATGATTGTTTATCGCGAACACAAGTGTTTGAGTGGTTTAAACGATTTAAAGATGGCCGCGAAGACACCAGTGATGACACTCGCACTGGCAGACCATTGTCAGCAAAAACTGATGCAAACATTGAAAAAATCGGTAAACTTGTTCGACAAGATCGCCGTTTAACAATCAGAGCAGTGTCTGAGTTAACAGGAGTTGACAAGGAAAGTGTTAGGCAGATTCTTCATGAAAGTTTCAACATGAACAAAGTGTGTTCAAAAATGGTTCCAAAGTGTCTCACAATTGAACAGAATGAACGCCGAAGAATGATTTGTTCTGACATCCTGGAAAACATTGAAAGTGATCCCACCTTCTTACAAAATGTTATTACTTGCGATGAATCGTGGTTTTTTACTTACGATCCCGAAACTAAACGCCAATCGATGCACTGGAAAACTCCTGGTTCTCCACGACAAAAAAAAGCACGAATGTCAAAATCGAAATTGAAGGCAATGATGATTGTTTTTTTTTTTTTTGACATCAAAGGGATTGTGCACATTGATTGGGTACCAGAGGGACAAACAGTGAATCAGCATTACTACATTAGCGTCCTGGCTACCCTACGTGAGCGAGTACGGAGAAAACGGAACGATTTCTGGAGAAAAAAGTCATGGATCCTTCACCAAGACAATGCCCCAGCTCACAGTGCGTTGTCAGTGAAGACGTTTTTGGCAAAACACAACATTCCCATCTTAGATCATCCACCCTACTCACCTGATTTGGCCCCCTGTGACTTTTTGCTTTTCCCTAAAGTCAAGTCAGCTTTGAAAGGAACTAGATTTGAGACTGTTGAAGCAGTAAAAGAAAAAGCGACGGAAGTAATGTATGGACTTACCGAAAATGATCTGCAGCATTGCTATGAACAGTGGAAAATTCGTATGGACCGGTGTAGAGACTGAGGAGGAGAGTACATTGAAGGAGATAACATGAAATTGTAAATAATTGTAAATAAATGTTTTTTCCAGCATCAGTCCGGTTTTTTTCCAGCCGCACCTCGTATTGTCCTTGTTTGTACAAAAATATTTGAAATGTAATCTTTTCGATAACATCCCCATCTAACTGGGCACGATTTTCACCCAAGGCCCGTGGGCGGAGAATGTGGCACCGGGATATTTTAGTGATGGTGTAAGACGACATCTAACATGTCAGTTTGGCCCAAGTCGAATAGGCCGAGCAGGGCCTCTAGTTGGCATAACATACCATCTGACATCGGTCTTCTAGTTTTTCTGCCCTGGACCTTCCAAAAAGTGAGGTGTACGGCACTTCCGTAGGTAAGGTTAAATTAGTGGACAAAGCACAATCTTGTCATGATTTGCAAGATTCATTCCTCACTCCAGAGAAGAGTGTAAATGCGAGGATGACACGTGGAACTCCTTCTTTAACAGATTTGAGTATACAATGAACTGTAACGTGTAGTGTTCTGGAGTAGTGGCTTCTCTGTCTCTTGTTTGTGTAGGTCATAAATTTGAAAACACTTGGTTGCGGAATAAAGTGAAAAGTTTGCATGTCAGATACATTTGTACTAAGTAGGACAATATTTCGTTGCGAAGGGAGTGACGGCGCCAAATCACACATTCGCAATGTCTAGCAAACGACTCGATTGCGGTGACGTTTACCCGACCGTTTTTGATTTTGCTACCACATACTTTATTCTGTATCAGTTTTCGCTGCTTCTTATGATACGCTTAGAACACATCTTAAATATAGCTACGACTGTCATCACGAATCACTGTTGATGTGTTCAGGATGTAGCGCTGGTCAGTCTCTCTCTTTCTCCCTCTCTCTCTCTCTCTCTCTTTCTTTCTTATGCGCAACACGTAATCATGACATAGCATCAAAACATTTTTAGAATAAGTTTTAATTGTGGATTTACTTCGAATGTTTTTGATAATAGTACAGTTCACATCAAAATTGCGATTTTTAACAGATAATTGTTCGTTCCGCTCTTCTTCAGGATGTTTCAAAAGTACTTTTACAAACTTTGATACCAGATTCCTTACAGAAAAACAGAGGCAAAACTGCATGCAAAAATCTTACGTTTTCGTGTTGTTAATGAAAGTTTTCAATTTAGGTGACAGGATCTCAACAACAAACAAAGACATAATAATCGCCCGAAATATACTTCAAGCGTCTAAATACACATGCACACGTCCAACTAAGGGTTATCGCACCCTTTCACATACTCCCTGACGGTTTCAAATGCTTTCGGAGGCCTCCGAGAGACGTTAATGGAGAATTTTTGCATTCAGGAGACCCACTGCGTAAACCAATACCCCCAGAGACAATAATCTAAAGGACAGAGGTCGGGGAAACGTGTAGGCCATGGAACTGATCCTCTTCTACCTATACGTTTGTCATGGGAGATAATAGTCAGTGCATCTCGAACACTAAGATTTTAATGTACTGGAGCTCCATCATTCCTAAATCAATAAACCACATACTCGTATTTCTTCTTATTTGCAAGGATGCTTCTCCTAGTAGGTCATGAAGGATATTCTGACTAAAGACCCTGTAGGTGGCACCTGTAAGACGTTTTGGGAGAGCTTATGAGTCACCTTCAATTACAGCCCACGTATGATGCTGATGCCTAGCCTGTACTATGTATTGTGATCGTCCCATTTGTGAAACTTCCTGGCAGATTAAAACGGTGTGCCCGACCGAGACTCGAACTCGGGACCTTTGACTTTCGCGGGCAAGTGCTCTACCAACTGAGCTACCGAAGCACGACTCACGCCCGGTACTCACAGCTTTACTTCTGCCAGTACCTCGTCTCCTACCTTCCAAACTTTACAGAAGCTCTCCTGCGAAACTTGCAGAACTAGCACTCCTGAAGGAAAGGATATTGCGGAGACATGGCTTAGCCACAGCCTGGGGGATGTTTCCTTTCTTTCAGGAGTGCTAGTTCTGCAAGTTTCGCAGGAGAGCTTCTGCAAAGTATGGAAGGTAGGAGACGAGGTACTGGCAGAAGTAAAGCTGTGAGTACGGGGCGTGAGTCGTGCTTCGGTAGCTCAGATGGTAGAGCACTTGCCCGCGAAAGGCAAAGGTCCCGAGTTCGAGTCTCGGTCGGGCACACAGTTTTAATCTGCCAGGAAGTTTCATATCAGCGCACACTCCGCTGCAGAGTGAAAATCTCATTCCGTCCCATATGTGTTGGTTGTGGAAATTTGTTATTCCATCTCTTGCAAACGTTGTCTCACCTGTAAGAACAACTGAACAGACAAATAAAGAACTGAACTGGAAGTTTGTGGGAAAAAAAAAAGAAAAAAAAACATCGCCAGAAGCTCTCCCGTAGTGAATGACTGGCAGGCGTAAGGCCCTTCAGTGTTGAAGATAATAGGGATACGTGAGTTGCTCATGAAGTATCCTCCATGCTGAACTTGTACCACAGTCACTCGTCTCGTGCTAGTACAGCTTCTTCGACAGTACTTACAAGGGAACATCCCCATCGCACCCCCCTCAGATTTACTTATAAGTTGGCACAGTGGATAGGCCTTGAAAAACTGAACACAGATCAATCGAGAAAACAGGAAGAAGTTGTGTGGAACTATGAAAAAATAAACGAAATATACAAACTGAGTAGTCCATGCGCAAGATAGCCAATATTAAGGACATTGTGAGCTCAGGGGCGCCGTGGTCCCGTGGTTAGCTTGAGCAGCTGCGGAACGAGAGGTCTATAGTTCAAATCTTCCCTCGACTGAAAATTTTACTTTCTTTATTTTCGAAAAGTTATGATCTGTCCGTTCGTTCATTGACGTCTCTGTTCACTGTAATAAGTTTAGTGTCTGTGTTTTGCGACCGCACCGCAAAACCGTGCGATTAGTTGACGAAAGGACGTGCCACTCCAATGGCAACCGAAAACATTTTATCGCAAGGTCATAGGTCAACCGATTCCTCCACAGGAAAACACGTCTGATATATTCTATACGACACTGGTGACAGCATGTGCGTCACATGACAGGAATATGTTGTCGACCCACCTAACTAGTACACTTGGCGAATGGGTAAAACGATTCTTCTACCATGCCCGATTTAGGTTTTCTTGTGGATGTGATAATCACTCCCAAAAAAGTGATGAAAACATAAAGAGTATGTCACATAAACTGAAAATAAAAAGTTAAACTTTTCACTCAAGGTTGGACTTGGACCGAAGACCTCTCGTTCTGCGGCTGGTCACGCTAACCACGGGACCACGGCGCTCATGAGCTCACATTTTCCTTAATATTGCCTATCTTGCGCATGGACTACCCAGTTTGTACATTTTGCTTATTTTTTCATAGTTCCACACAACTTCTTCCTATTTTCTCGATCGATCTGTGTTCAGTTTTTAAGGCCTATCCACTGTGCCAACTTATAACTAAATCTGAGGGGGGTGCGATGGGAGGTTCCCTTGTTAGAAAACGTGGTCAAGCACGCGAGCAATACGTGGTCTTCCTCAATCAATAGTCTGTGATGCTGCGGAACCTCTCTCGGCAACGCGACTATATATAGCATCAAAGTTTGGATGACTCAGCTCACTCTGGTCTGGAAACGGCGCCTGATACAGCCATGCAGCCTCGTGTCCATTACAATTAGCACGGGGGTACATAAAAGTCATGTCTGCCTGCCATGTTTGAAAGGAGCACTTCCGATTGTCTCACTACCTATAGTACAGTTACACAGTTGACACGTTGAAGACAGACGAATGACGAATGTAAATAAGTTTAACTGGCAACACAGCGCCATCGGGGTACAGTGCGTCGAAAGGATGTATAGAAAAGTGCACATGGTGGGTTGTACCTGGGAAACAGTTGAGCGTCAGCTGTCATTAATATCATCAAAACGAAGGATTTTCGGATGTATATTAATCTGAAATTTTTTATTGTTTTGATGTGAGGAACATGTCCCTCAGGTTTATAAATGTATTTTTAAAACAATCTGTTCATGGATCCATCGCCCTGAAACGTCAGAGGGTACGGTAGTAATAATATGAGCTTCAAGAACCTTTAAATAGTGATTCAAGAAAAATTTTGTCTCACACCACCTTGTCGCAACACGTACTTTCACTGAGTCTGAGCAGCTTATGAACTGCATATCCACAAGTTATGTGATTGTACACGTATATTACGGGTTCCTTAAAGCATAATACGAAACGGAATATTTATCGCTCCTATCATATGCTTATAATTAACACGTCTATAGCCTAAAAGCCGTTTTGCCTGTCTCAGTCTGCTTGAAACTGTAATTTAGTTTTACAAAAGCAACACTACCTAAGATGTTCATACCTGCCACGCTCATACCTACCTAACAATATTGACTTCGTAATTTTATGACGTGAAGTTACTTCCAGAGTTTTATTGTGCCATTTACTTTGACCTTTTTCGTAAATTTTAACCCAGTTAGCCTCTCCAACGATTTTCGGCTGCTATAACTCGTTTCGTGTCTTCCCCGTTGACAAATAAATTTTACTGCCAACAGAAATAGAGTGTCTTGTCCAAGTCGTGGCTTTGACGTCATGGGCCAGTAACTGGGCTTAAATTCCGCATCTCTGGCAGTGTTGTGGAATAAAATCACGTAAATAGGGTCAACAATAATATTTTGATACATGGAGGACAACCACAGTGGTAAATGTATAGGTGGTTACATTTAAACTTTCGCTACTTGAGAAGGCCCCATGGCAAACACATTATCGTAGAATTTTATCAAAACAGTCGTATGGACGCTTGGGAGAGAAATAACGAGTAAACCATTGAAAGAAACACATTTAGTTTCCACACGAAAGGGTGACATGTGTTAATTGCGTGCCATATTTACGTTCCAGGTTAGATACGTTGCTCAATGTGACGGCTATCTCCATCCACGACACGTTGGAACTGCACCAGAGATTGCTCTACTGCTGCACGAAACATCGCAGGCGTGATGTTGGCTTTTCTTAGCTTCAGCCTCCAACGTATGCTAGTGTTCCTTCAAGAAACCCCATAGTCAAAAAGAGCACGCTTTCAGATCTCGTGATCTACGTGGCCAAGCAGTTCGGGAAGATCGGCCAATGATACGGCTTTCTCCAAATGTGTTACGGAGTAACTGAGTGACCTCACGAGCAGTGTGAGGTGGATTTTAAAAGTGCACCAAAATAGATGATCCACGTGTGACCGCTACGGTCGCAGGTTCGAATCCTGCCTCGGGAATGGATGTGTGTGATGTCCTTAGGTTAGTTAGGTTTAATTAGTTCTAAGTTCTAGGCGACTGATGACCTCAGAAGTTAAGTCGCATAGTGCTCAGAGCCATTTGAACCATTTTTAGATGATCCAAATCACCTCTCGCCTGCAGAGCAGTGTTCACAGTAACGTGTGCCGATAACGCTGCATGTCCTTGGCCCTTGGTGTTAAGAGTTCCTTACAATGTCGTCGTACCAGTAACACTACCTAACGGGAAGTCATGACACTAACACCACCAGCAGCGCAGTTACTGCAGCACCGCAGTGTGAACATCATTTCTATAAAGTTGTGTACCCATATGGTAAATAGTTTTCCGATACAATATTGCAGTGCCTGGGTTGTTTGGAAGGCATGTCCGAAGGAACACTGCATCATGCTTCTTAACAACACAGGCACTGCAAAATCGTATTTATCCGCCGATACCAAGCCGCAACATTCAATTAAAATATCCCCCTCCCCGTCTACGGGAATTAAATAATGTGTACGAGTGTAGGTTGTGGCGCATGAACAACGACACATGGAAGTTTGGGTCTGCCCGTGAGTCGTGCATGGACAATCAAAGCGGTTAAGGCGACAGGTCGCGTAAAGCGGGATATCTGGGTTCAAGTCCTCGTTCGGCACAAATTTACATTGTCATCGTTCCATTATACAGCTGACGGTTGTCCCTGTTCGTAACTGCGAATACATTTCATGTATAAATAGTTTTTCGTCTACACTAACGAAAGGTAAATAACAACTGCCCCATATATAAGAGATCCCAAACAACCCTTTTGAGTAAATGTCGCTAAGTACTGCAATCTTAACATGACCTTCTCGGTACCAAGGAGATGCAAAGATTTTCGAGTAAGTCTGATACTGTTTCCAGTACTGAAGCTCGTTGCCACCAAAGAGACTGGCTTAAAATTACAGTACTTGGTGACAATTATTTGGAAAAACTGGAAATTTGTAGTAAGGTCTTATGGGACCAAACTGCTGATATCATCAGTCCCTAAATGTACGCACTGCTTAATCTAACTTAAACTACCTTATACTAAGGACAACACACACATCCATGTCCGAGAGAGGAATCGAACCTCCGACGGGGAAGGAGGGGGGGGGGGGGGGAGAAAGCCGCCCGGACCGTGACGAGACGCCTCAGAAGGGCATCTTGAATAATTGTTACCATGTACTGTAATCTTAAAACAGCCTTCTTGACACCAGGAAAATGCAACAATTTTCGAGTAAGTCTAATACCGTTCCCAGGGCTTACAACATTCTAGGTGTACTTTAAATAGGCTCTAGTGGCAAACTGCGATAACCGGACGCAAGTGAATTAAGATGCTACTGTGAGACTTTTCTTAGCACAGAAACATACAGATTCTCGCAGACAGATCGGAAGTTATATGACTGAGAACGCAAATAAATGGATAAAACATTATCATTCCTTACGTTTCCTTACGAAGTACAGTTAACATGGTCCTTAAATATCCGAGCCTCGATTCTGTGATGACACTGATGAGGTCAAGTGCCCTGGTAGCAGTCAATCTGTTATTCTTTAAAGCTGTTATTCAGTTAAAAAAACTGTTATTCAATTGAAATCTCAACCTAACACTTAATTTAACTGGGACCTCTGTCGCGACAAAACGCGGAGCTGTCATCAATCCAAAAGTTGGTTGGAACACCGAATCTCTTTCACTTTTACAGTCTTAACTGAAGGTGGTACGCAGTTGCCTTCCTCTGACCTATGAGCAGGCTTTTGTATGTTATACGGGGACTTAAATTTAACGACAGTGAAGCTCGGGATTTTTCATATTAACAATGAGAGATATCTGTCAGATCCCTCTCATATCTTTTTGCCTTTCTAAACTGTTCACTTCCAAAATGTTTGCGAAAGTAACCAATTTCTCAGAAGGAAGTGTGCCATTGTATTCTTTACGTTTGCATGTTTAATAAATGGGTCCGCACTCCTAACTCCTTTCCTAATCCATCTAACATGAAAAGCAGATCGGACAACGAATGATGAAGTAAACTGATTAATTCTCTCTCTCTCTCTTTCTCTCTCTCTATCTCTCTCTACTTGCACCTTAAGCGGGACATCGGCCTGCTGTGATTAAAAGTCGTTTAAGATGAGTTTCCACAAGTATTTTTAGTGTGAGCATAAGTGGAGCAGAAGTAATTACAATCATCTTGGTAATAGTATCTAAATAGATAATTCGACACCCCTCTTAACTGGGTAAGGAGTAAGCAAGTCACAGTTTACTGAATTACAGTGTTTTTCATCTGATGTTATGGTTCCGCCTGAACAAATTCTTACTTCAGTCGTATGTCTCTAAGGGCAGAACGGCCTTCTGGGTCCCTCAGACAATGGAGACCCTCACGTAATGTAGACCCTAGACACGACACTCTTCCTTGGGCGGTCACTTACTCGTTCTTTTCAAACACGCCCTGAGTCTGTCGCGGCTTGAGCTGGCGGAACGCACATTGGTAGACAGCCTTCCACTTGACGGTGGAGTTACACCTTCTGTAGACGCCCTGGCGAGAAGGCAGTTTAGAATTTGACAATGGGATACGCCCACGTTCGACTTGCTGGAGCCAGCCGAGAGTAGACAGTATGTTAATTAAAAGAATCGTGAGAACTTTTGTCATTTAGTGAAGATGCTTTCCAACATACTCTGAGCGGTGCCGGAAGACACGAACATTTGATCACGATGCACAGGCTAACGCCGAGACAATAGCTCTCATTGACCGCTGGCGTACATCTTCGTGAGCCTCATAGGTCAGCTAATAATAACGAACTTTGGTTGGCCGATGTGGGATTCTAGAGGAACTATTTTTGATGAAACACAAGAGTTAGGAAAACTAGAAGTACGGAAGGCATTCGGTTTCGTGTGGAGAGGGAAGGCTCTTTCAAAGAGCGGTGGAGGAAAGCGGCTTTCTGTTTTTCAGATAGATGGGAAACAGTTGACGGTTGTTCGAGATCCGAGACTTCACAGGATCATAATTGTTCTCACTACGGCGTTACGATTTAACTGAGATTTCGAATGAAATTTAAGATTCTCGGAATGAAATTACTGTCGATTTACAGTCGCAGTCATCATTCTTAATTTTCACATTTTATTCTTACGCTATGCAGGACTCAACGTTCATTACAATGAATCTTAAGTTACCATGACTTGCTCGTTAACTTGCCCAGTAGAATTATTAATTCCACTGCATATCCAAACTCTGCCGAATACGATAGGTAAAGAATATATTTCCGCTTTATCGATTAAAGTCGATTCAGTCGCGATCTCTGGAAGTAACACCTCTTTTATGTCGCGTTCCTCAGTACTTTGCGGACCCACCACATGCGTTTTGCTTGTAACTGAGATAGTTTAATATTTGATATGTTTCTTGCTATTTTGAACAAAGACGTTCGTCATGTTAAGCTTTACCGAGGTGTGTAGACCTTTGCGAAATAAATGTGAACTAATAGAATTCCTCTTGGCATCATTTTAGTAGTTACTTAACCAAGTGTCGCTTGAATACAGATTAATCAATGGCATCATCCGTACTAATGTGTGACGGGAATTGTTTCTTATAACAAATCCATTGTGAAAACATTTTTTTAATTAACAGGCAGCTTCCGATCAGCCTACAGGCCATCGGATATATTTCTTAATTTTTGTAAACAGTTTTTGATGTTGCTGAGAAACAGTCACACAATAATTTTTAAATTAACATACTGCCATTTGGCTGACTGTTGTTTACTTAATTACGATAAAAGTTTCGGCCTTTTATGCCATTTTCAAGTGACTGAATTTATGTCATTAGCATATATTGCAGGATCAAGCACAATATTGGAAATAAATTAGAGCAAATATTGGCGCCCTACGAAATGCCAGATGTAAAATCATTATCTTGTAAAATGATCAGTAAATAATTATGGGGCACGTCATATTTAATAAAGACAGGTTTACTTTGGTATATAAAAGATGAACACATGTCCTTGAGCCATAGTTTACGACTCAGGGATATGTGTTCACTGTTATTTACAGATCTTTTCACAAGATGATGATTTTACATCTGGCATTTCGTAGGGAGCCGATATTTTTCTTAATTTTATGGCCAGTTTTGAGCTTGATCATACAATATCTGTTAATGACATAAATTCAGTTACTTGAAAATGGCATAAAAGGCCAAAACCTGGGTCGTAATTAAATAAGCAACAATACAGCCAAATAGCGGTGTGTTTATTTAAAAGCTTTATTTTTGTATTAATCACTGATGCTTGGGCATCTGGCGACCCTTGTACAGAATCACCAGTAGACTCAACCAACAGCTTACGTACTAGTCCCCTCCCGAGGAATACACATTTTTCAATAAAAGTTGCCAACGGTGAAAGAATTTATAAATACCGCAAGAAAAACATAGAACCCGATCGACGTGAAAAATACATAACTTTGGGACGGCAAGCACATTTACGAGATTTACATGGCTAAAAGAGCGTTCAGTTTTCCATATTAAGAGAAGAATTTGGAAAAGTAGCATTTTTCTGGAAATAATGATATTATGCTGAACGTCTTACAAAACTACATTATTCCTAACATTACGTCTTGCATTACGACAGTGAAGTACCTCAGTAACAAATTTAACTTTCGGATCCGTGATGTGCTTTCGCGTCTGATTAACGGGAGCTCTGTATGAATTAGAACTGTGGGTTGCGTCATCTGTGTCACTACTAACTAATGTGTGTTTCAGCTGCAAGTGTTTCTTAATTTAACAGTGAAGGTAGCGCTAAGGTATATATCATTAATTTTTTCCCTTTAATTTCTGTATAGTGATATAAATCAGTAATCCCACAACTCACGGATCAGCTGACAGAACGAAACGTAAGTGCCATATGATGTAATTTCATTTAGTGTACTGCTTGTTGTTTTTACAGTTTAGTCCACTTCTAGTAAAAGTTACATGATCATTTCTGCACTCATTATGTGTTCTAGCCTCATTGCTAGCATTCCGTTTCACTCCTTTTCACTCTCCTCCACAGTAATGTTTACGCTAGAGCCATGTTTAAAGCCCAGCGACAAAAACTGGATCAAATAGACTAGCAAACAACTTGCATCGTGAACTTAGCCGGTAGGCACACGTGTAAGTCCCACACATATCTTCCACACTGCCCAGTTCTATACGGAGGAACGCTAGTATATCAACCATAACCGCCAATCGCATTTTCTCAAACCGCAGAACATAGACTCAGAGCTTACAGAAGAACTATTTCATCCTTACTGTACTATGAAGACAAACTTTCTATGATTTTACGTTTCGACATTGGAAGGTAAACCGCGAGAACTGTACCAGACTTCAGAAATCAACTGGCTGTGACTTTACGAAATATTCATCGTAATAAAAATCTGTAACAGTAAAAGAATTGAACCGATTATTTGAAGGGCAGTTGATGCCACTTAACCAAAAAATTAAGTTATGTTAGTTAATGAACTACATATATTTGTATAAAAAGAACAGAAACTACGTACTTTTGGCCCATTTTATCACTGAGTGCAATATTATATATATTTGGAAAAAGACATAAGTCACTTATTAGTTATCTTTTCAAAATAAAGGCGGATATTTCCCCTCTGTTCTGAGATACACGAGCTGTCAATCAGGTAGTCACCGAGACCAGGTAAATGTTTGTTGTTTCGAGGGTGTTAATTCCAGTGTTTCGATTCAAGTATGTGCATACATTGCCGTAATATGATGATGTTACAGTTTTAGGGCACTAAATTGTAAGGTCAAAGGTGTCGTTGCATGAAAGGCTCTGCAGTGCATTGTGCTAGATACGCTGACGTCGATCGCGACAAAGAGTAACTGATCTTCGGAAAACAACACAGTACAGCTGCTGAAATAAACAAACTGACTGTTGACAACTTGAGGCCCAGTGGTTAGCGTCGGTGTTGAATGTTGCGGGATCCCGGGTTCGAATCTCAACCGGGTCGTAATCTCCATCGTTCGGGGACTGTGTGTGTGTGTGTGTCTGTGTGTGTGTGTGTGTGTGTTTTGTGTGTGCTGTGCTAGTCATTTCATATCATTTTCATCGACGCGCAAGCCGCCGCTGAAGCGGCGTCCAATAGAAATGCCCGCCCTCCATTGCAATCTTCCGGTCAATCGTCCCATACCATCACCTCATTTCATCCAACTGACTGATAGTTTCAAACAAGCCACACACAGCCGCAAAAGATCATTTTAAACGACTTGTTCAAAATATTGCAACGTAAAAGTCAGGTATAAGGTAGGTTAACTGCGAACAAATTGTGTGTAACGGATTAAGTAGGTTAGTTGATTCATTTACTAACAGATGAAAAAGGCTAAAAGGCAGTGGCTGCAGGAAAAATTTGAAAATAACGAATGAGACGTTCGTGCGAAGGACATCTGAAGCATACTGAAAAGTAAAATTAACTTCCGGAGAACTTAAATGTGAATATGGCAGCATTAAGATGACAAATAGAAATACAGTATTAAACACAGAAGAGAGACGAGACAGAAGGAAAGAGCACTTTGTGAGGCTCGACAAGCGAGAGCAGCCGTCTGGTAACGTGGTAGAAGAATAAATAGATGTAAATTTTGAATACACGGAGTTAAAGTTTCTCACTTTTTTGGAAGACTTGAAAGCAAACAAGACAGAAGGGATGAATAATACTTCTACGAAACCTCTAAAATAACAGGAGGAAAACGTCATTATGCTATAACTGGCATCGGCTATTTCGCCACAATGTGGCAAGTTTTAATGCTTAAAACGCTAATAACTACATGTCCAGTAAATGCAGAATATGTTATATACAGAGTGACACTTATAGATATATAAGCGAAAAAACGTAATTATTTACAAACCACGGCGTGCACATACTTTATTCAACATGTAAACATCACTACAGACAATTGGATTTAGGTTATAACATGTTCGACATGCCTGCCAACATTGACGGTGATGTGACACAGACGAATAGCGAAACTCTGTACTATGCTCTGAAGTGTCGCAACATCAGTGTTGTCGATGACCTTCTGAACAGCCGTTTTCAGCTCAGCAATGGTTTGTGGTTGTTGCTGTACACATTGTCTTTTTTTTTTTTTTTCATCAGTCTTCTGACTTGTTTTGATGCGGCCCGCCACGAATTCCTCTCCTGAGCTAACCTCTTCATCTCAGAGTATCACCTGATGTTAAGTTTCTCGCTCTTCTCACTCCTACTACTTTTCATTACCTTCGTCTTCCTTCGATTTACTCTCAGTCCATACTCTGTACTCATTAGATTGTTCATTCCGTTCAGCACATCATGTAATTCTTCTTCACTTTCACTCAAGATAACAACGTCATCAGCGAATCGTATCATTGATATCCTTTCATCTTGAATTTTAATTCCACTCCTGAACCATCCTTTTATTTCCATCATTGCTTCCTTGATGTACAGATTGAACAGTAGGGGTGAAAGGTTACATCCTTGTCTTACACCCTTTTTAATAGGAGCACTTCGTTCTTGGTCCTCCACTCTTATTATTCCCTCTTCGCTCTTGTACATATTGTATACGACCATCTTTCCCTATATATTACCCCTACTTTTTCACAATTTCGAACATCTTGCACCGTTTTACACTGTCGAACGCTTTTTTCAGGTCGACAAATCCTATGAACGTGTGTTGATTTTTCTTTAGTCTTCCTTCCATTATTAACCGCAACGTGAGAAGGGCTCGCTGGTGCCTTTATCTTTCTCAAAGCGAAACTGATCGTCATCTAGCGCATCCACAATTTTCTTTTCCATTCTTCTGTACATTATTCTTGTAAGTAGCTTGGATGCATGAGCTGTTAAGCTGATTGTGCGATAATTCTCACACTTGTCAGCTCTTGCCGTCTTCGGAATTGTGTGGATGATATTTTTCCGAAAGTCAGATGGTTATGTCGCCAGACTCATACATTCTACACACCAATGTGAATAGCCGTTTTGTTGCCAGTTCCCCCAACAATATTAGAAATTTCGATAATATGTTATCTATTCTTTTTGCCTTATTTGACCTTAAGTCCTCCAAAGCTCTTTTAAATTCTAATTCTAATACTGGAGATCCTATCTTTTCTAAATCGACTCCTGTTTCTTCTTCCATCACATCAGCCAAATCTTCCCCCTCATAGAGGCTTTCAATGTATTCTTTCCATCTATCCGCTCTCTCCTCTCCATTTAACAGAGGTATTCCCGTGCATTCTTAATGTTATCACCTTTGCTTTTAATGTCATCGAAGGCTGTTTTGACTTTCCTTGATGCTGAGTCTATCCTTCCGATAATCACTTCTTTTTCGATGGCTTCACATTTTTCCTTCAGCCATTTCGTCTTAGCTTCCCTCCACTTCGCATTTATTTCATTGCACAGCGACTTGTATTTCTGTGTTCCTGAGTTTCCAGGAACATTTTTGTGCTTCTTCCTTTCATGGATCAATTGAAGTATTTCTTCTGTTACCCATGGTTTCTTCGCAGTTACCTTCTTTGTAACTACGTTTTCCTCCAAACTTCTGTGATGGTCCTTTTTAGAGATGTTCATTCCTCTTCAACTGTACTGCCTACTCAGCTATTCCTTATTGCTGTACCTATAGCATTAGAGAACTTCAACCGTATCTCGTCATTCCTTAGTACTTCCGTATCCCACTTATTTACGTGTTGATTCTCCCCAAGTAATGTATTAGACTTAAGCCTACTCTTCATCACTGCTATATTGTGATCTGAGTCTATATCTGCTCCTGGGTACACCTTACAATCCAGTATCTGATTTCGGAATCTCTGTCTGACCATGATATAATCTAACTGAAATCTTCCCGTATCACCCAGCCTTTTCCAAGTGTATCTCCTCCTCTTGTGATTCTTGAACAGAGTATTCGCTATTACAAGCTGAAACTTGTTACAGAACTCAATTAGTCTTCCTCCTCTCTCATTCCTTGTCCCAAACGCATATTCTGCCGTAACTTTTTGTTCTACTCCTTCCCCTACAATTGCATTCCAGTCTTCCATGACTTAGATTTTCGTCTCCCTCTACGTACTCTATTACCCTTTCAATATCCTAATATACTTTCTCTATCTCTTCGTGTTCAGCTGGTGACATCGGCATGTATACCTGAATTATCGCTATCGGTGACGGTTTGCTGTTAGTTCTGATAAGAACTACCATATCACTGAACAGTTCTCAGTAATATACGCTCTGCCCTAGCTTCCTATTCATAACCAATCCTACTCCCGTTTTATCATTTTCTGCTGCTATTGATACTACCCTATACTCATCTGACCAGAAATCCTTGTCTTCTTTCTATTTCACTTCACCGACCCTAACTATATCAACATTGAGCATCTGCATTTCTATTTTCAGATTTTCTAGGGCCCCTACAACATTCAATTTTTCGACATTCCACGCCCCGACTCGTATAATGTTATCCTTCCCTTGGTTATTCAATCTTTCCCTTATGGACACGTCCCTTTTGGCAATGCCTTTCCAGAGATCGGGATGGGTGACTATTCCGGGATCTTTTACCAATGGAGAGATTATCATGACACTTTTCAATTAAAGGCCGGATGCCCTGTGGATACACGCTACGTGTGTTTAATGCAGTGGGTTCGATTGCCTTCTGCATCTTCAAGCCGTTGGTCGTTGCTGATTCTTCCGCATTTAGGGGCCGTTTTCCACACCAAGGACAAGAGAAAAAATGGCTCTGAGCACTATGCGACTTAACTCCTGAGGTCATCAGTCGCCTAGAACTTAGAACTAATTAAACCTAACTCATCTAAGGACATCACACACATCCATGCCCGAGGCAGGATTCGAACCTGCGACCGTACAGCCGGCCGCGGTAGTCTAGCGGTTCTAGGCGCTCAGTCCGGAACCGCGCGACTGCTACGGTCGCAGGTTCGAATCCTGCCTCGGGCATGGATGTGTGTGATGTCCTTAGGTTAGTTAGGTTTAAGTAGTTCTAAGTTCTAGGGGACATGACCACAGATGTTAAGTCCCATAGTGCTCAGAGCCATTGAACCATTTTTTTGCGACCGTAGAGGTCGCTCGGTTCCAGACTGTAGCGCCTAGAACCTCACGGCCACTTCGGCCGGCCGGACAAGAGAAAGGCCTGATCCTGTATCCACTCTTCCGCCCTCTTTGACAAGGTCATTGGCAGAATGAGGGTGGCTTCTTATGCCGGAATTTCTCGGCCGTCAATGCTGATCATTAGTCAAACTTTAAGCGGTGTCGGGTTTCGAACCCGGGAACGAGCACGTTTTGATTACTTATCAAATACGCCAACCCTAGCCAACTGGTGGCGCAAATAAAGCGTTATAATGAGCTCTATTTACATTCTCAGAGCTCGAGCACCTGATCTCTTTATTATTAATGCTGAAATGTAGTAGGCTACTCAAATGCAAGTATCTTATTATTAATAAATGTAATAAGCTTGAAGTGTTTTACCAACATGGAGCAATTACTAAAGCAAATTCCAATAACTACAAAATCTTGGTATCTATTAGTACCCATTGTCATTCCGCAACTGAAAAACACAATCCGTAATTTTCAGCGTCCTGCCTGTAACTATTATGTCTAAATTTATCTGCTTCTCTTCCGTTTTAGCCAGTCATAAGTGAAACAAATTAGCCAACAATTTGTGTCTCTCCGAAAATGACGTTGCAATTTAAAGGAGATGGAAGCTTCCGATATACAATTTAAGTAGCTTCTCTCTGAGCGTGTTCTCCATCTGTCAAAGAGCGAACCAACATCACAGTTCCTTGCCAGCACACTCCAAGCTTCCATTGTTGCAATGATTTTTTTTTTCTTTCGCCTCCATTGCTTTTCATTTCATTATCTCTTGTGCTATCCTTGATATATCTAGCTTTTGCCAGTGTTGCAAAGGATTGCTGTAGGAATATCATTACACTTATTTCACAGGAGCAACGTATCACAAAGTTAGAATGTCAGAAATGATCTAGTTAATGGTTGCCACGCTAGAATTATTTTAATTGTTTTCTATTCTACATCTATATCTGCATATATACTCCGCTAACCACCAAGCGGTGTGTGGCGGAGGGCACAATTCGCGCCAAAGTCATATTTCCCCCCCCCCCCCCCCCCCCCTCTGTTCCACTCGCGGATTCTGTTTAGCGCGTCGCTTATCTGCAAGTGTGTCCCACTTCAATCTTTCTATGAGATTTGTAACGCTCTCGCGATGGCTAAATGTACCAGTCACGAATCTTGTCGCTCTTCTTTGGACGTTCTCAATCTCTTGAATCAAACCCAACTGGTGAGGGTCCCATACAGACGAACAATACTCTAAGACTGGATGAACTAACGTATTGTAAGCTATTTCCTTTGTTGAAGGACTGCATCGCTTGAGGATTCTACCAATAAACCGCAATCTAGAGTTCGCGTTACCCGTTACTTGTGTAATCTGATCATTCGATTTGAGATCATTTCGAATAGTCACACATAGATACTTGACTGATGTTACCGCTTCCAAAGACTGATCATTTCTTTTGTACTCATACATTAATGGGGATTTTCGCCTTATTATACGCAGTAGGTTACACTTACTAATATTGAGAGATAACTACCAGTCATTACACCACACATTTATTTTCTGCAAATACTCATTGATTTGTTTACAACTTTCGTGTGATACTACTTCCCCGTAGACTACAGCATCATCGGCCCCTGTCAATGCCATCAACCAGATCATTGATGTAAATCGTAAAAAACAGAGGACATATTACGCTGCCCAGGGGCACACCGGAATTGACTCTTGTTTCTGTTGAAGTTACCCCGTTCAGGACGCCATAATGCTCCCTGTCTGTTAGAAAACTTTCTATCCGCATATGTCTTTGGATAGACCGTAAGCGCGCACCTTTTGTAGCAAGCGACAGTGCGGAACTGAGTCGAACGCCTTTCGAAAGTCGAGAAATATGGCATCAACCTGGGAGCCGGTATCTAGAGCCTGTTGTATATCATGCACAAAGAGGGCCAGCTGTGTCTCGCATGACCGCTGTTTCCTAAAACCGAGCTGGTTTCTGCAGATGAGCTTCTCAGAGTCTAGGAAGGTCATTATGTCTGAACACATAATATGTTCCATGATTCTACAACAAATCGATGTCAGTGAAATTGGCCGGTAATTATGTGCATCCGATTTTCTACCCTTTTTATAGATTGCGATGACCTGGGCCTTCTTCCAGTTCCGTGGAACTTTCCGCCGTTCCAATGATCTCTGATAGATGACGAATAAGAATGGTGCTATATTTGTAGCATAGTCAACATAAAATCTTACGGAGATACCGTCTGGGCCAGATGCCTTTCTGGCGTCTAAGGATCTTAACTGTTGTACAATCCCAGATACACTAAGCACTATGTGAGCCATCCTTTCGTTTGTTCATAATTGAAAGGGGGATTGGTGTTGCAGTCCTCTATTGTAAACGAGTTTTTGAAAGCTAGGTTTAGAATTTCGGCCTTCTGTTTATCATCATCAGTTACATTACCCGTACTGTCAGCAAGAGAAGGTATTGAATTATTTGAAGCGTTCATAGATTTCGCGTACGACCAAAATTTTTTGGTGTTATTTTTAGAATCGGCAGATAAAATATTGCTATCATATTCGTTAAAAGAGTCTCTCATTGTCCTTCTGACAGCTGCTTTCATTTCGCATAATTTCTATTTGTCAGTGGGGCAGTGACTACGTTTAAAACGATTGTACAAAATTCTCTGCTTTCTCAGCAACTTCCTAATATGTTTGTTGTACCAAGGTGGATCCTTTCTCTTCCCTATAATTTATATCATCATATTTCCTAAGCACAGTGTAATATTTACTGGAAAGAAAATCTTTTAAAATGTGTGATGTGAGGTGAGAGAGGGGCTGTGGGAACTAACAGTGTTCAATAAAATACATGCATAAATAAATAAAAATACTTCTGGCACACCTTTTTTTAAATGGGACTGAGCTTCGCAAATGGCACTACGTACATTGTTTGGAAGTTAGTAGTCAGTTATACACCCAATGGTCACCAAATATGCTCATCTTTCGCTTAACTGTAGTATGCGCTTAGAAGCAACAAACGCAGCTACAGAGCGACGCGACTGTCAAACATTTCCAAGAAATAGAGGTCCATTGTTTAACAATACCACAAGAGAGCATCAGCCGTCGAACAGCGGCGTTAGAGCAACTGCCTGATTCTCTTCCACCAAAATGTCGTATGACGATTCTTTAACCGCCGTTGAATACCCTTGTAAGGGTTCCATTTCGAAAGCACAGTAAGCATATCTACGCTATCTGTAGTAACATATTTATGCTGTCTGTAGTAACCAACGTGCGTCTTGGGGAATTATAAACTGTTGGCTAACAACTCGATCAGTTCTGGTATCGAAAAGAAGAGGTCTGCAACGCACCAGGTTTGAAAGAAAGAAACCCTCGGCCCATTCCACAAATCTGGGACATAGCTACTTTCTATTAATGCTCCAAATGTGATACAAATGCATTGTACATTATTCAAAGCAAATATGATGTTACTGCGATATTTACATATATCTCTCGTATATAAATGTTCATTTATTTATGATTCCTTATTGAACTTCGATCACACATTGCCTCAAATGTACCACTGTGATTATCGTTATCATTAGTGCCGATTATTCCCGAAGGAACCTGATACGCTGTATCGATAAAAGTGCTTGGGGATAGATTATAAAAACGAATCAGGGGCGAAACTCGATCGAATTTTGAAGCAACTGCCTGTCTGGTGACCTAATGTCTATCTACACGTTCCTTGAAGTACGCAGCAAAGCGCACTTTGAACTGAGCGGGAGAGTCGTGTGTGGTCAGATGCGGCACAAAGCGAACATCAGTTCAGCATGCACAGAAAGGAAACTACCATGGCGTCGCTTGCTAACAGGAAATCAGTACTTATTGCTTTCTCTGCATTATATTCTGTGGCAGTGAATAACACGAAAAGATAACGGTGATTATAGGGGTAAAAATGTGTGAGCAGACGGGTCAAGAGGGGACGCTTCAAAATTCTCCGAAATTACTTCTTTTAGAGGAGGAATACCTGTCCAGAGTTAGTTGAGGATTAGTGAGGATAATCATCGATTCTTAAAGAACTTTTTGTGGCATAAACTAACGAAGCAAGACACTGTGATGAGAAAAGTAATTACTTCTTTTGAGAAGTTATCGGCTACTCTAAGATTCCAAGCAACTGATGAATCTAAATTTCTCAATAAATTGTACTTTCAGAAAGTGAACATTCTCATAGACAATACTTCTTTTAGAGGTTTCAACGTCATGCCTTTCGTAGCAATACTGTGAACACAAAGCTTTTATTTTCTTTTTAATATACTCCCCTACATTCTTCCAACCCTCTGCCCATAACATGAACTGGAAGGACGTTGACAACAATGTCGGGTGGAGTGCCACGGCGGTAGTACGTACCACAGAGCAGGCGACGCCTCCAGTACGGTGAGTGTGACGGGCTAGAGGGATACACAAGTTGGGGACAAGGCCTGAGCTACATCGCGCCTGTGCACTAAGCCAAATAGGGCGGGCGGGTGATTCTCCACCCTACCGTCTGCGCAGACCTTTAACATACACCATATTTCGTTTAATGCTGTATAATGATAGTTTCTGTTGTGATAATCCATACATCTTATGTCAAACGGCTTCATACTGTTCGGTTAACTCATGTGCTGTTTTCACGAAGTTGGCTTATTCTGCCTTCTTTCATCTCGGTAGCACTCAGTCGGCACGCAGCGAGAGCTATGAAATGCACAGCTGCAGTTGTCTTCACCGCTTGGAAGCACAAGTGTGAGTAAATCCTTCTGCTAGAAATCAGCAGCATTCGTGTAACATCCTCTGAGCTTTCACACACGGATATAGACTTGTCTATAATTCCGTGTAACATGCAGCAGCAAGGTGGGAGAAGCGAGTTTACACAACCTGCGTAACTGCGTGTGTGTGTGTGTGTGTGTGTGTGAGAGAGAGAGACTAGTTCCTGATTTGACTGTTTTGTATTATAGGAAAGAAGAGAAATAACAGAAACATAAAATTAATAATCGCCGACCCCAGAGAAACACAATCTGTTTAGGAGAAGATGATAGCAGGTTAAGAAGTTCAAGGAGAGCACTCTTCCAGACCCAAGTGATGACAAGAAAGTTTCTTCTTATTTAAAATCCAGAACAGAATCCAATAATAAGAAAACAGATGCTTGGGGCGGGGGGGGGGGGGGGGACGACGACAAAGCTTGCAGAAAACAGAAGTAGCAATCTTAATGAAAATTTCAATATAAATCTGATTCACAATCTCATCCAAGAAAGATTTCACGTAGACTGGTCTTTGATGCCTTTCAGCCAGTGGGGCATTCCTTATCACATAATGTAGAATTCAACCGACACTCATCAGTCAGCAGACAGCGGACAGAAAAGAAGTCTAATTCGTCTTACGTTAATGGAAACCATAGAAGCCAAGTACTTACACAGCCACTTTCTTCAAGTCAGGCAGCATCAAAGAGTAGAATAAGTGCACGTACAAGAAGGTAATTCCCCCACAAGCATGAACAACTCTAATATGATATTTAACCAGTAAGGCACTTAGTAAATGTTTGAAAGTTTTTGTGTGAAACAGTCTCTTTAATTTTTCAAAAGTTATTGTGGGCCGTGGCTGAGGCTCTGAGGAGAAAGGGCATCACAATGACTCACCATCTTTTCCATCCTTGCGCGTCACCACTGACAAGGCTTCTTTTAAAGGTTGTAGGCAACACAATACTTGTACTCCAGAGACGATACTTGTAAGACAACTAGTGAGCAGTGATTAGAAACTGCATTGTAGCATGAACATACTGTTGTTCACAAAACAGAAACTGGCTGCAGTTAATAATTGTAAAATCTGTTAAATTATATTAATTTTTATCGGTATTTGAACTGACTTTCCTGCAAAGTGAGATGCCTTATTCACTGTATTTGATGCAGAATCTGACAGTTTTAATGGAGTGTGATATTATATTTGCAGCTGCATCTCATTTTGACACCTCATGTGTTGAAATATGTGTACAGCTCTCTCCAGAATGTGTGTGTGTGTGTTTGTACATAGTTATGCTTGTTGAAATGCATGCAGCTTCCAAATTTGCATGTTTGTGCGTTTGTCAGACTATTTAAAGATCATGAAATTGTCTTCAGGGAAGTACTGCAATGATTGTGTTCATAGTCCCTCCAGTGTAAAATACAAATATTTTTACTATATATTGTTTATTTATTGAAATGTATTTAGAATTCATATGTTTACCTGAAAATTAAAGGGAACTTCTGATTACCACGTTATACATTGTGTTGTGTGTGGCCCGCATCTCGTGGTCGTGCGGTAGCGTTCTCGCTTCCCACGTCCGGGTTCCCGGGTTCGATTCCCGGCGGGGTCAGGGATTTTCTCTGCCTCGTGATGGCTGGGTGTTGTGTGCTGTCCTTAGGTTAGTTAGGTTTAAGTAGTTCTAAGTTCTAGGGGACTTATGACCAAAGCAGTTGAGTCCCATAGTGCTCAGAGCCATTTGAACCATTTTTTTTTTTTTTTGTGTGTGATGTCAGTAGGTGTTCAGTTGTTTTGTTATGATCAATGTGTGCATTTTGTAGTGTGTTGAGAGGTTATAGCAACCAAAGACTCAGTTTAAAATTGTGTTCATTAGTCAATTACTGTTCCCTCGTGAGCTAAAAGAACAGGTAAACTGGCTCTTAGCCCGATTTATAGAAACCCCTTAAGAAGCTCATCATACTATAACAACTTTTTTTTTCATCTAAGAACGTGCTATTATAGTACGAAAGGTGGTTAAAATCGGTGACCCGATGGTCGTATGCTTTCTTCGCTGCATGTACGTTTTCCAAATGAAAAGGCGTAGACGATCGTTTAGCATCCGTCGTAGAACAGCGGCGTTCCTCATGCAGAGTTGCACGTGCCACACGTGATGTAGGCCAGAGCGCACGTGACCGCTAGCAACAGGTGGTCAGTGCCCCAGTGTGCGGGGAGTTGCTTTGTGGGTGGTGGAGGGGGAGCAGGGAGCGGGGCAGCTGCGACGTCAGCAGCCAGGGGTAGGCTATTAAGCACACCCGTCCGACCGTGCATTCAATCACTCGTACTGGCGCAGGACCAGGCGCGCACAAATGTCACGTGCTCCATTCACACCGATCCTCTCTCTCTCTCTCTCTCTCTCTCTCACACACACACACACAAACACACACACGCGCGCGCGCACACACACAGTCATAATGCAATAAGAGAAGTTCATGAACTGGGCGACTAAAAATGGAAGTTTATTTTCACTTCGAGTGAAATGTCACGTGCTGTACCATGACAGCAAAATTAAAGAAAGGAATTGAAATATTAACAAACAGATGTGTGCACGTAACCAGTAGGCTAAGAATGAACTAATGATTCCACCAGAAGTAAATGCTTCGAGCATCGTCTCTTTTCGAAAGTGCCTTTTGATTCGACTGTAGCTTACGTAGCACAAATTTGTGAAAGGAGTTTGAACGGAATATGTGTTGTTCTTTCGGTTTTCAGTCCGAAGAATGATTAAATGCAACTCTCCAAGCTACCCTATCCTGCAAAAGCTTCTTCATCTCCATGTGACTACTGCAACTTCCATCCTTTTGAATCTGCTTACTGTATAAATCTCTTGGTCTCCCTCTACAATTTTTACCTCCAGTAATAACTAGTGATCCTTTGATGTCTCAGTATATGTCCTACCAACCGATCCCTTCTTCTAGTCAGGTTGTGCCACAATTTTTTTTTCCCAATTCTCTTCAGCACTTCCTCGTTAGTTAGGTGATCTGCCCGCCTAATCTTTGGCATTCTTCTGCAGCACTACCTTTAAAAACCTCCTATTCTCTTCTTGTCTGAACTGTTCATCGTCCATGTTTCGCTTCCATAGCAGTCATGGACTGTGCGGCTGGTCCCGGCGGAGGTTCGAGGCCTCCCTCGGGCATGGGTGTGTGTGTTTGTCCTTAGGATAATTTAGGTTAAGTAGTGTGTAAGCTTAGGGACTGATGACCTTAGCAGTTAAGTTCCATAAGATTTCACACTCATATGAACATTTTTCGCTTCCATATATGGCTACACTCCATACAAATACTTTCAGAAAAGACATCCTGACACCTAAACCCAGACGTGATGTTAACAAATTTCTTTTCTTCAGAAATGATATTCTTGCCATTGCCAGTGTACAGTTTGTATCCTCTGTCCATTCCGTTCAACTGCTCTTCCAAGTCCTCCTCTGTCACTGATAGAACTACAGTGTCATCGGCAAACCTCGAAGAGTTTATTTCTTCTACCTGGACTTTAATTTCTACTCCAAACTTTTCTCATGTTTCCTTTCCTGCTTGCTCAACGTATGGACTGAATAATATAGGCGATACGCTACACCCTGTCTCACTCCCTTCTCAACAACTGCTTCCCTTTCATGCCCCTCGATTTTTATAACTGCTGTCTGGTTTCTGTGCAAGTTGGAAACAGCCCTTCGCTCCCTGTGTTTTACCCGCGATACCCTCAGAGTTTTAAAGAGGCTATTTCGGTCAACAGAATCAAAAGCTTTCTGTAAGTATGCAAAAGCTATAAACGTAGGTTTGCCTTTCCTTAACCTATCTTCTACGTTAAATCGTGCGATACTATCACAATGCTAGTCTCAGATTCCCCATTTCTCTCTTTGTGCCTACTCGTTTCAAGCCGCTCTCTCTGCCTACACTTATGAACTAACAATAATTTCCCCAGACTACTCTCTGTTATACGATTTTCAAACAATTCAGTTATCTGTTTTTATCTGCATCCGTTTCCAGTGGATTTTCGTATCGTGTTTCATAAACCGTTCGTCCATAATTTCCGACACTAATTTTATTGCAGAATATTTTGAAGAAGAGAAGAAAAAAAGCTGCGAAGTTACACCCGCACACCTTGACTCCAGAACAGAAACAATGCCGAGAGGACCCCTGCCGCGATTAGATCGATATTCCAAACGTGAACACTCCTTTCCTGGAAATATATCATTACGGGTGACAAGACTTGGTGTTGTTATCGAACCTATCATAGGACGACAAGCTGCAGAAATTCACATGAAGATTCAACGGTTTGGCGACATAGTGACATTCAAGCCAATGTAACGAACAATTTGAACAACATCCCAAAGAATTTGCTTACAGTTTCACATGGGTGAATGACCGTTCAGTGCGTTGTATTCAAGCGGGAGGAAACTATGTACAACATTTGAAGCATTAAAACCACCATCTTAGTGTTTCTCTATACTTCATTCATCCAGTATTGGAACTTTTTGGACTGATGTGGTAGACTAAAATGGAACGCTGATGTATAAAATAGTTGGCATGCTCAACATTTTCGGCTGTATAGCACAACATCAAATGGCACCTCTTACATTCCTGTACAGAGCCATGTGTTTTGACATCTATTGTTGTTTTAGTCTGTCGCCACTTCACAAATACACTGTGGTGCAAACCAGAGTGAACATAAGTTATCTTTATGTAGCCCCAACGTTAACATACTGCTTATTTGCTATTCTGTTGTCCCCAGTTGAATGTTTTACTGTCCTAATATTTTCTTGACACTACCGTGATCCAGTTATACAATACAAATGCTTTGGCAACAGTTGCGAAAGTATACAGGATCCAGCAGATAAACAGTACTGTTAGACAGAGTCAAGAAACAGACGTAGAGTTGTTTCGGACTAGAAGATCACGCACAAGCAACGCATTTTACCTGTAGCAGATGATTAGAAAGTACATCGAAAGAAGTAGAGACATCCACCCTCCTTTTGTAAACCATGTAAAGGCTCCTTTTGGCTACGGTGAGGAATGCTAACTTATAACTAGATGAACAATGTACGAAAACATCTCAGCTAGTAATGAAGTTCAGGGAAAACTGTGTGAACCCATACAAAATAATCGATTCAAGTAGGACTGCTGCTGTTGTTGTTGTCTTCACTCTGAAAACTGGGTTAATACAGCTCTCCACATTAGCTTAGCCTAAGCATATGTCCACATAACCATTGTGACCCACATCAATCTGAACCTGTTTACTATAGCCAAGCCTTGGTCTCTGCTGCGTAGCTCTGCTGTGGAAATTTAGCTGTTGAACGTAAAGTTGTTAAGTATGGTGGTTAGCTTTAAAAATAGTGAAACTCTGATCAGAAGGAGGTAGAGCAACACATAATTTAGATAGTGGTAATTTGGCCATAGTACCTGTAACAGTTTCCAGAAAAATAAAACTAATTTATTTAATCTGGAGATTATAGGGTTGAACAACAAGGCAGATGAGCTATAGTACGCCTATAATACGTAAAAAGCATGTGAAGAGGTAAATGTTCTGTGCCTCTCTGAACATAATGTGATCACAGGGGTAGAGAAGTTAAGTATCAGGGATTAGAGACATGCATCACTTTTTTGTTGAGTTAACATGTAAAAAGCAGGAGCTGCAACATTTTTGTCCTATATTTCAGAGTTTAAGGGTGTTATCATTGCTATGCATACATTGATGGCTTGAGCATAAACACTTTCAGACTAGATAGTCCCAATCGAGTGCCAAGGAACCAGCGTACCCAGCAGGAAAAGAAGAGGAAAACTGATGATCTGAAGAAATTGGCCGAATATGTACTTGATGAGTATCAGGAGTGCTTTATGGAGCTGATTTCTTGGCCTACTGTGACAGGAGGAGATGAGAATGAAGATGATTATTAGAGTGGGACTTTGAACACTTCGTCTCATTTCATTATCTGTTCTTCATCCCGAAACTAGGAAGTTTGTTATAATACTCTAACAAATAATGGCTGTTTAGAAACTTGGTGGGGTTAGATCACTACGGGTACGCAGTTGAACACTCATTCCTAAAGAAAGATCAACAGTCGACAAGATTTAAATAACCTGTACAATTCAACTATTCATGAAACATGTTCAGAGGAATCCTAACGTACATTATCTATTTCATGGTAACCATTTTTAAATTTCTATTATGATAGCAAAATGTCTAAATAGTTTCTATTTCCCAACAGGAAGCTAAAACGGACTGAAGCCCTTTCTTTATGGATCAATTCAAATGCTACAACAATTGGATGTTAAAATGATTTTTGTCTTTCTTCCAGATCATTCTACCTCTAGTCTCCTCTGAAACTGAAATCTTCGAACAAAACTGAAGCCGCCAGCTTTTGAAATATAGTGTGTCAGGGAAGTGAATGCACTTCACAATGAAATTATTGAGATTATTTGAGCTATAACTCTCAGCATTATATCTCTCGTTGTTTAAAAACTGTCTTCGGTCTCTTAATGATACGGAAACCTCGATCACATGGTATGAAGCTGTGCCTTCTCACTGGGAAAAAGTGTTCAATTTTTTTTTTACGCTTTCTATATCCATCAGTGCAAAAAGCTATTTGTAGAGGGCATAATTCTTATCTTGGCCCCACAATAATCGGAATAAATATGCAATTCTTCAGCATTTGCGGGGACTTCATTGTTCACATAACCCATGAGAAATAAACATCTCATCGGGACACTTTTTTCATGTCCTTCATGATACTGATATATTTTGGCAGTATTCTCTTTGAAGTTATGATTGGCAAAAACATTGACATTCATTTGGTGTAAGTAATATATTTACTGGCAGGAATTGCTGGCACAATTAAATTTTGCATATATCTTGGCAAATGGCATGACTTGTTTATTTTCATTTTTTTGAGATACCTGCTTTACCCTGTTATAAAATTTCTTTGCTCTCCGCTGGTGTACTACCATCTCACCAGTAGCAGTTCTTTTCACTGCATTGCTCAAATGCGAGCTCTTTATTTACATTTTCAGAGTTTCACATGTACTGCAGTAACTAACTTGAGGCTGACCAAATTTCAGGTTGGATTGTGTTTTGAAGTACTGATAATATGGTGTGAAGCCTATTTTAACATCTGGGTGTTTCAATTTAAACATATTATATAGTTCTTTAACGTTAAGCCTTTCATCAAAATATTTAATTTCAGACCAATAATAATGACTTACATATGATGAGAAACTTTCAATATGCTCTTTGACAAGAAGTAATGTCCCTGGTGGTAAATCAAACCGTTTGGTGTTCTTTCCTCATAAGTCCTTTCGAATCCGACCAAGTAGTAGAAATGTCTGAAGTCTTCTCACTCGTTTCAGATCTACACTGTACAATGGACAGAACGCTTTCAAGCATACCTTTACTCGTTTTTCACCCACCATTACATGGTACATAAATGTGGATGTACCATCTTCCACTCGTTTATTACACCAGGCAACAGGATGACTATCAACGAGACTATTTAAGAATGCGTCTTGTTGATCCTTGCTGTCCAAGTTAGAAACCTGCCTATAAATTAATAATATTTCACCAGCAGGTAGTTTCTGCACATATTTCTTCTTGCACGTGGGATGTAACAGAAACAAAATAGGCACATATAGCTAGTAAACTAATTCCGTTCCATAACCTCACTAGCAAGTTCGGATAGATATACAGTATACTAGACTGGGCAAATTAACGTTTTAGTACTGTCTACCTGAAGTCACGCCCAACTGTTTTTGTTGATACAGTTGCCCCCTTTGCAATGATGTACTCAAAGCCTTTGGTCCAACGTTGTTTTCTGACATTCTGTTTCGAGAGTGATGGCTCATACTTCCGTCTTCCTTTTGATTCATCGTATTCAATACAATCGTCGTTGGTTACTGTCACATGGTGAATGTCAAGACATGCTAAAACATGAAGTATTCAAGATTCTGTATAACGAAAAATAATAAAATACTTCAGTATACAATAACGATTCAGTTAATCACTCAAATCACCTCAAGACAATATACAAGAAACAAGAGCACATAGCATCTCTATGGATATTTCATAAAAGTAAGGATTCAATTCGGACTGATATCCTTCCTATAGAAAACGCTAACGTTCCAATCACAATACCACAGTGAAGGAGCGGGTGGACTGTTCTCCTTTCTTTATAAAACGATGTGATTAACATTCAAGACATGAAATTCAATGTCAACTCAAATTCGAAGAAAATGTGAGTGATGCCCTTTCTTTATGAACCAATGCATATGTAGAAGTTAAACATAAAGTAAAAAATATTGGAACAAATAGTTTTTGTATTGATCAGAATCTAGAAGCATATGCTTGTGAGTTGTTACTGCAAAATACTTCTTTGTTAATTATAACAGTTTACAATCACCTCTATGGACCTTTCTGTTATTTATGAGAAATCTAGATGCATTGTTGAACTATTTGTCAAACAAGAAGGAATAATTACTAGTTTGTGGGGATTTCAGTGGAGATTTCTTTATAGACATGGCCAGAAAAGTTAACTAGAATTTTTATTTCAATGTAATTTCAGTAGACAATTTTCCAACTCATGGGCAGCAAAATAGTAGGACAATGATTGATAACATTTTTATAGACAGTGAAAAGGCTGAAACAATTAAAGTGTAACCAATTGCTAATGGACCATCTGATCATGACACATAGTTAATGGAAATAAGCACTATGGCACCTTACACTCATGAGGCAGGTTCACACAAAGCAGTGAGGCTTATTAAAGAGAACAGGATACAATGTTTTAAGAGTTAGCTAAAAGGGATGCTATGGGATGAGGTATATGTAGAAAGGGATGCTAATGTCAAATTACATTTATTCCATAGTAAATTGTGTTGATACTTGAAAGTGGCTTCTCTAAAATCTTATCTGAAAGATCCATTTCAAAACAAGCAAGTAAGCTTTGGATAAAGAAGGAAATTAAAATATCATGTCAGAGCAAGAAGGAAACGTATGCAAAAGCCACAGTAAACCAAAATCCAACATTACTTGCATACTACAAAAAATACTATTCTGTTTAAAGAAATGTCATTAAAATGTCCAGGAGTACACATGTCCTGATAGAAATAAACAATCCAGATAATAAAATTAAAACTATAGGAGGCAGGACAGCCAGTCAGTGTACAAATTCCATAGAAATTAAATCAAATGGCAATGTTGGAACACACAATTCACAAGTTGCAGGTATTTTTAATAGTCAATTTCCACTCATAGCAGCAAATGTAGGATCAAATGGTTCTGTTGGAGAAGCAAGAGAATATATTAAAAATGCCTTTCCACAAAACTTTAAGTAGCTAGAAGTAGCATCAATATACTTCACTGAAATTAATACATTTATAAAATTTCTAAATAACAAAAGCTCTTATGAGGTTGATCGTATTTCAAACACAAATCTGGAAGGTTGCTCCAACTTAACAAGTAATGTCCTTAGTGATATGGAATGCACAGGGAATTTGCCAAGAGAAGTTAGTATACTGAATTATTAAACCACTTTATTAGAATGATGACAAGACAGACTTAAACAATTACCACCAATTTTCTATACTAACATCTTTTTCCAAAATATTCGAAAAAGTAATGTAGTAAAGAGTAGTCGCACACTTGAGTGAAAACAATTTGCTTTACATATCGCAGTTTTGATTCCAAGATTGCCCGACTGAGTATGGCATTTATACATTCACTCATCACATCAATAGCTTTACGTACAACTGGCTTGAATTATGTTGTGTTGAATAATTCAGACAATGTCAAAAAGGTAGAAGATTTTAATGACTGGCGTACAAATCACAAAGGAAGTCCCACAGAGTTGATTTTTGTTCCTTATATAAGGGAATGACCTCCAACTTCACATTCAACAATCGAAATTGGTACTTTTTGCATATGATAATAGTGTTATAATAAGTCCCATTAGAGAGAAGGCAACAGAACAGTTAGTAAATCATTTTCCCAAAGAATTATTAAGTGTCTATCTGAAAATAGACTCTCTCTATATTTTGAAAAAACACACTACATTCTGTTCTGTACGACAACTAGAATCATACCAACTATTGATCAACAATCGATGTAGCACATGAGCAGCAGTCAGTAAGTAGGGTGGAATGCTCAAAATTTTTAGGTGTACGTATTGACATACGTTACTGACCTTCTCAAACAATTGGGTTCAGCTACTTTTGCTATTGGTATAGATGCTCATCTTGGAAAGAAATGTATCAGCCTCCTGACATATTTTGCATATTACCATTCAATAATGTCGTTTGGAGTAATATTATGGGGTAATTTATCACTTAGAAAGAAAGTACTGATTGCACAAAAACGAGCATTAAGAATAATATATGGTGTCCACCCACAGGTCATGTATTCACCTCGTCAGTCAGCTAGGCATTTTAACTGCACTGTCGTAATACACATATTTGCTAAGGAAATTCGTAATAAATAATCCATAACAATTTGAGAACAGTGATGCACATATCCAAAACACTAGAGGGAAAGATGACCTTAATTATCCGTAGTTGAAGCTGTCAGCTGTTCAGCAGCAATAAAAATTTTTGATCATTTGCCCAGTAACATTAAATGTCTGACAAGGAGCGGATCGAGTCTTAAATCTAATTTAAGATCATTTCTCCTACACAATGCCTTCTATTCGATCAACATATTTCTACTTAAAAACTGGTAGTCAGCAAAAAACAAAGAGTTAAGTGTAGTTCCACGAGTATAAATAAGATGATACTGCGTTCATTAATGTGAACACTGACCATGTACACATATCCTGTAAACTGACTCGTTCCACATCACTTCGATAAAAGGATGGTTCAAATGATCTTTGGAACATATAACTAACCAACTAACTTAATAGCGCACCGCTATCGTTCGTGTTATGACCACTTAATATGCCCAGAAGAAGCTGTAATACGTTATTAACAAATACCCTAGCTATTTTATGTCAGCCATCATCTATCAACATTGTTTAGTGTGCCCAGTACCTAATGGAATCGATACCTGACGGAATCACTGAGCAGAGATGAATGAATCAGTCAGAATAAATTCTTGCATATAATAAGCGAAAGACGTATTAAAATGATCAGTGACTGGCACCTAATCTCAGACTTGCAGTTAGCAATGAGGAGTACCAAATTATTGAAAGCAATGCCCATTCTGCCGTTAATTCTCTTCACAATGATCTGCCGACTTCGCTATTTCACCCAAAAACAATCTAAAATAAAGTTATACAAACATGTAAATATCCACAGTGGGAGAACTTATTACAAGAATAATAACAAAAGGTCCCGTATGGTTCATATTTAATTCTAAGAATAACTCCAACAATCATCGAGTCGCGATACAATATACGTTTGCTCGCTAAGTTAGGCTAACAAAAGACACTGAAGAAAAATATACAGAGCTACTATCCTACCATAAGACAAATGAAAAATACCCTTTAGTGTCTGTTTTATGTGCCTGATTTTCATTATGTGGTTCTTAATTCATAGAGATTTTATGAGAAATTTTCATGTATTCAAATAAAATAAAGCGCATATGCACGTGAGAAAAAGGTTCCCGCTAATGTGTACCTTTATATAAAGTAATAGTTTGTCTTCCTTTTCGATGTTTATTCCACATTTCACAAACTGGCAATTCGTTGATGCCTCAACATGTGTCAAGTTTCGGCATAACTTTCTTTTCCCTCAAATTCGATTCGGTACCTCCACATTAGTTATTCGATCTAACCGCCTAATCTTCGGCGTTGTTCTTTAGCAGCACATTTCAAAAGGTTATTTTTATCTAAAACATTCATAGTTCACGTTTCATTCCCACACAAGGCTGCACTGCAGACAAATACCTTCCGAAAAGTATTCCTAGCATTTAAATTTACAATTTACGTAAAAAATTCCCTTCCAGTAACGCGTTTGTTTTTGTTGCCTAACTATATTTTAAATCCTCCCTACTTCAGCCATTGTCATTTATATTTCTGTCCAAATAGTAAAACATATCGACTACTTTTAGCGTCTCATTTCCTAATCTAACTCTCTCAGTACCACCTGATTTAATGTGACTGCATTCTGCCTTATGTATTGTTTTGCAATTGTCGATGTTCATCTTTTACTCTCTTATCAAAACACGATCCATTCTGTATCAGGTGCTTCGCTGTCTTAAACAGAATTGCAGCGTCATCAGCAAAATTCAAAGTTTTTATTTCTCGCCCTGAATTTTAATTATCTTTCCAAATTTCGCTTTGGCTGCCTTTACTGCCTGCTAAATATCCAAAATGAAAATTGAATACCATCGAGAATAAGACAAGGCTACAACTCTGTCTCACTCCAGTCTCAACCATCACCTTCCTTCCATCACCCCCGACTCTTGTAACTTGCATCTGGTTACTGTTCAAGTTGTAAATAACTCTTTTTTTTTCGTATTTCACCCTCGCTGACTTCAGAACTTCGAAGAGTGAATTACGGTGAACATTATCAAAAGCTTTCTATAATATCCACAATACTCTTTTCACATCCATAGGCCATTAGGGTTAAAATTATAGAATAAGCTAAAGTTAGTGTTCATAAGTGAGGAAACAATTACCACAAATGAATATTTAGATTTTAATTGACATAAAAACTTGCGTCTTAATAAGACAGCAAGTGCTCAAAATGAGGACAGCTATTCCCATTCAACGCCCACATGTTGTCAAGGTTGTTTCCAGTACGCTGCACAAGTTACGCTGGGAAGCACTTACACATCCTCCCTCCATACAGTCACAATCTCAACCCATGCCATTTCCATATTTTTGGAACCCTGAAGAGAGACACTCGTGGCCGTCGATTTGCTTCGGTCAAAGAGGTACAAACATGGTTCCGTAGGCAACCGCAAACATTTTTCAATGAATACACTGACCGTCTTGTCTCACAGTGGTATGAATGTACTAAAAATTATGGCGGTTACTTTTGAAATAGTAAACTGATTACTTACTTTTCTTCCATCAGTTTCGTTTTCATTTTACTACCCCTTATAGATAGGAGAAACATTTGATGCACGTCATTTGCTGTACATAATATCGAGCGGAGAAACTCGTGTCAGATGTTCCCCTCCTCTGCTTTATTTTTCCCTTTTAGACAGATCATTTCACAAAATGTTTGAGCTACTTCTTTTTTAATTTCTTTAAGTTTTCTTGAGTAAGCTTTGTCTTATTGACGCCTCATTCGTTTCCTAACTTCTTGTGTTCTCAAAATGCCCTTAGTTCGATACTTGATATGAAAGAAATCATGTTGAAATTTAAATAACACAACACTAACATTTTATGAGCAAAATACCCATGCCTGGAAGATACGAACTTTTCGATACATCATGTGCCTATACTGAAATTTTCTCCAAAATACTCATCAAACTTTTTTAATTACTCTGAATACTTTGAAGCGATTAAATATTTTCTTGCAAAACTAGGCTTCACGCTGGTATACCACATTTGTCCATTTCCAAATCTTAGTTAAGCTATGAAAATTCGGACAATAACCCATTGTGTAATTTGTAAGGATCTTGTTTTTGCTGTTCCCAAACATTTGACAAATCTTGTTTGGGCTCCACTGAAACGTTCTGCTAAAAGTATCAAGTAGTGTCATACCACAGAGTTTGGACGAAGTTGATCATAACAGGGCAACAATAAACAAACTAAGGAACGCGGAGCAAAAATACAAGAGTAGCAAGAGATATGTGTATAAAAGAATTGTCGAAAATATAAATGCATGTGGGGCAGAAAAAGAGAATGAAGAAACAAGGATGACAAAAAACAAAAAACACCGTGGGATCGGATAAGAAATGAAGAACTAAGGGATAGAGAGATAGAGAGAGTGGAGGGGGGGGGCGTTGGGGAGGGAGGGAATCGAAACTGGTATTATAGAAAAGGTTGACTACGTGGTTTGGTCGCATTAAGGGAAACCTATTAGGCAAATCGCCGAATAGAATGATAGAACAGACACTGCCAGGAAGGAAAAGAAAAGAGGGCAACCTTGTTGGAATCGGACAATACAAATTCAACAAGCCATGGTATATCGATCACTACAGCTAGGGCTATTGAGGCTATGGACACCACTGGCAACCTGGATGAGAGAGAGATGGCAGCAGTTGCAACAGACCAGCCTGATGAAGACTTTACATCGGTTTTTAATTTCCATTATTAACATCACCTTTCGAATACAACTATTTTCTTCTTCTATGATGTCCCTGTGGTCCTCTTTTAACATCAACTGTACTCAACAACTATATTTTCAGATTTTTTAAAAGTATCGTTCATTTCAATATTTTCCAACAAAAGCGTCTCTTTGGTGACAAAAGTTTTACTTCCTAAAGGTTCCTCCAAATGCCTCAAATGAAACTGGAGTATTAGCACTATATTTCATGTCTGTAGGACTATACTGCGCCAGGTAAAAATATGAAGACAAAGAGAGAGAAAATGAGAGAAGGAGGAAAGGGGGAGAGGGAGAGAGAGAGAGAGAGAGAGAGAGAGAGAGGGAGGGAGAGAGGGAGGGAGGGGGGAAAGAGAGAGAGAGAGAGAGAGATAGAGAGAGAGAGAGCTCGTGTGCTCTTTTACAATTCGTTTCTTTTCAGCACAAATCCCAGTGATAAATTAACTGCGGTCGTTCAGTGTCCGTACACAGTGCTCTCCCCTCACAAACAACTGATGAAGGGAATGAAATGAGTGAGTCGTAAAACCGCACTGCAAAAGAACTCAATCAGGACTTTGTCAAAGCTGTGACCATGGTAACCAGACGAGAAAGTTGTTAATTAATGCTGCACACACTTTGTCCGTCAGCTGTCCATTATTGAAGCTGCAGCGTCAAACAAGATGAATTATCATTTGATGCATGAAACATTATTATTTATGGAGAATTTATTCTCAGTGTACGTAGACAGAATTTTTCACATCGAAATTGTGGCTGTGGAATTATTTTCTGTACTTGCAGTTTCATTTAGCAAACCGAGTAAAAGCAGTTATTAATTTCATGGCACAAAGTGTATGCACTTACGTTCGTATTTTTGAGGCTCAGTACCAACCGAAATAACGATATCAACAGAACAACTACAACAGCGAAATGCTCGCTCAAAGGTTTAAACACAGGCATCATATTCGCTACCATTTCAATGACCTTCCCGATCCAACTGCCCGCAAAATCTCCTCACTTAGCCTGTCTGGGATGTATTAGTAGACCGCAATATCATTGCACCTGTCAATGAGGATGCTTTGGTCGTCTTATTGTGAGTCAGAAGGTAAACTGGGTCCATACTAAAGCGCACAAAACCTCAGCGATACAGAGAATCTTATTGGAGGTACAACTTCAACGGAGGGATAACTTTTCAGAAGCTAGACAAACGTATTGTTCCTGAAGAAGGGTAGTAGCCGTTTCAATAGTTGTAGGGTCAACAGTCCGGATGATTGACTGACCTGGCCTTGTAACATCAACCAAAGCGGCCTAGCTGTTCTGTTACTGCGAACGGCTGAAAGCAAGAAGGAATTACAGCCGCAATTTTTCCCGAGGGCATGCTGCTCTACTGTATGGTTAAATGATGACGTCTCCTTCAGTAAAATATTCCGGAGATAAAACAGTCCCCCATTGGATCTGCGGGTGGGAACTACTCAGGAGGATATCGTCATCAAGAGAAACAAAACCGGCGTTCTAGGAATCGGAGAGTAAAATACTAATTCCCTTAATCGGACAGGTAGATTAGAGAATTTAAAAAGGGAAATACATAGGTTTAAGTTACATATACACTACTGGCCATTAAAGTTGCTACACCACGAAGATGACGCTTCAGACGCAAAATTTAACCGACAGGATGAAGATGCTGTGATATGTAAATGATAAGCTTTTCAGAGCATTCACACAAGGTTGGCGCCGGTTGTGACACCTACAACGTGCTGACATGAGGAAAGTTTCCAACCGGTTTCTCATACACAAACAGCAGTTGACCGGCGGTGCCTGGTGAAACGTTGTTGTGATGCCTCATGTACGGAGGAGAAATGCGTACCATCACGTTTCCGACGTTGATAAAGGTCGGATTGTAGCCAATCGCGATTGCGGTTTATCGTATCGCAACATTGCTGCTCGCGTTGGTCGAGATCCGATGATTGTTAGCAGAATATGGAATCGGTGGGTTCAGGAGGGTAATACGGAACGCCATGCTGGATCCCAATGGCCTCGTATCACTAGCAGTCGAGATGACAGGCATCTTATACACATGGCTGTAACGGATCGTGCAGCCACATCTCGATCCTTGAGTCAACAGATGGGGACGTTTGCAATACAACAACAATCTGCACCAACAGTTCGACGACGTTTCCAGCAGCATGGACTATCAGCACGGAGACCATGGCTGCGGTTACCCTTCACGCTGCATCAACGACATTAGCGCCTGCGATGGTGTACTCAACGACGAACCTGGGTGCACGAAGGGCAAAACGTCATTTTTTCGGATGAATCCAGGTTCCGTTTACAGCATCATGATAGTCGCATCCGTGTTTGGCGACATCGCGGTGAACGCACATTGGAATCGTGTATTCGTCATCGCCATACTGGCGTATCACCCGGCGTGATGGTATGGGGTGCCATTGCTTACACGCCTCGGTCACCTCTTGTTCGCATTGACGGCACTTTTAACAGTGAACGTTACATTTCAGATGTGTTACGACCCGTGGCTCTACCCTTCATTCGATCCCTGCGAAACCCTACATTTCAGCAGGATAATGCACTACCGCATGTAGCAGGTCCTGTACGGGCCTTTCTGGATACAGAAAATGTTCGACCACTGCCCTGGCCAGCACATTCTCCAAATCTCTCACCAATTGAAAACGTCTGGTCAATGGTGGACGAGCAACTGTCTTGTGAGAATACGCCAGTCACTACTCTTGATGAACTGTGGTATCATGTTGAAGCTGCATGGGCAGCTGTACCTGTACACGCCATCCAATGTCTGTTTGACTCAATGCCCAGGCGTATCAAGGCCGTTATTACGGCCAGAGGTGATTGTTCTGGGTCCTGATTTCTCAGGATCTATGCACCCAAATTGCGTGAAAATGTAATCACATGTCAGTTCTAGTATAATATATTTGTCGAATGAATACCCGTTTATCATCTGCATTTCTTCTTGGTGTAGCAATTTTAATGGCCAGTAGTGTAATAGAAATTAATGAAGTTCGGTGGCAGGAGGAACAGGACTTCTCGTCAGGTGAATACAGGGTTATAAATACAAAATCAAACAAGGACAATGCAGGAGCAGGTTTAATAATGAGTAATTACATATGAATGCGAACAGGTTACTAAGAACAGTATAGTGGACGCATTATCGTAGCCAAGGTAGACACCAAGTAGTGCAAGTTAACACTCCAATTACCCCCGTAATCGTTGAAGAGATTGAAGAAATATATGATGAAATATAACAAATTGTTCAGATAGGTAAGAGAGACAAAAATTTAATAGAGATGGGGGACTGGAATTCGATAGTAGGCCAAGGAAGAGAAGGAAAATTGTAAGTGAACATGGACTGGGGGACAGGAATTAAAGAGGAAGTCGCCTGGTAGAATTTTGAACAGAGCATAATTTCATCATCGCTAACACTTGGTATAAGAATCATAAAAGAATAATGAGTACGTGGAGACACTGGAAGGTTTCAGATTGATTATATAACTGTTAGACAGAGATTTAGGAACCAGATTTTAAATTTTAAGACTTTCCAGGTGCAGAAATGGACTCTGACCACAATTTATTGGTTATAAACTGCAGATTAAAATTGTAGAAACTGCAAAAAGTCTGGATACTTAGGAGATGGCACCTGCATAAATTGAAAGAACCAGAAGTTGCTGAGAGCTTCAGAGGGAGCATTACACATCGGTTGACAAGAACATGGAAAAGGAAAACAGTAGAAGAAGAATGGGTAACTTTGAGATAAGAAACAGTGAAGGCAGCAGAGGATAAAATAGGTAAAAAGAAGAGGCCTAGAAGAAATCCTTAGATAACATAAGAGATAGGGAATTTAATTGATGAAGGGAGAAAATTTAAAAATGCAGTAAATAAAGCAAGTGAAAGTGAATACAACGGTTAAGAAATGAGATTCACAGGAAGCGCAAAATCGCTAAACAGGAACGGCTAGAGGACAAGTGTAAGGGCTTAGAAGCATATTTCATTAGAGGAAAGATAGATACTGCCTACAGGAAAATTAAAGAGGCTTCAGGGGGAAAGAGAAGCAGCTCTATGAATATCAAGAGCTCAGATGGTAAACCAGTCCCAAACAAAGAAGGGAATGCTGACAGGTGGAAGGAGTATATCGAGAGTCTATACAAGGGAGATGTACTTGAAGCCAGTATTATAAAAAAGGAAGAGGACGTAGATGAAGATGAGATGGGAGATATGACGCTGCGAGAATATTTGTCAGAGCACTGAAAGGCCATAGTCTAAACAGGGCCCTGAGAGTAAACGATATTCCGTCGGAACTACTGATAGCCTTTGGAGAGCCAGCCATGACAAAATTCTTCCACCTTGTGTGCAAGATGTATGAGTTGGGCGAAATACCCTAACACTTCAAGAAGAATATAGTAATTCTAATTCCAAAAAAAGCAGTTGCTAACAGGTGTGAAAATTACCGAACTATCAGTTTAGTAAGTCGTGATTGCAAAACACTAACACGAATTCTTTACTGAAGAATGGAAAAACTGATAGAATCCGATCTCGGGGAATATCAGTTTGGATTTTGGACTGACATTACGACTTCTCATAGAACGTATGTCAAGGACTAGCAAATATACGTTTGTAGCAGTGTAGACTTAAAGAAAGCTTTTGACAGTGTCGACTGGAATAGTTTCTTTGACATTCTGAAGGTAGCAGCAGTAAAATACAGGGAGCAGAAGGCTATTTACAACATGTGCAGAAAGCAGGCGGCAGTTATAACAGTGGTTGCGAAGGGAGTGAGAGAGGGTTGCAGCCTATCCGCGATGTCATTCATTATGTACATTGAGCAAGCGGTAAATGAAACAAAAGAAGAATTTGGAGTAGGAATCAAAGTCCAGAGAGAAGAAATGAAATTTTTGAGGTTTGCCGATGACACTGTAATTCTCTAAGTGACGGCAAAGGACATGGAAGAGCAGTTGAACGGAACAGTGTCTGGAAGGGAGGATATAAGATGAACATCAACAAAAACAAAACAAGGATGATGGTACGTCGTCGAATCAAATCAAGTGATGCTAAGAGAATTAGATTAGGAAACGAGACACTTAAACTAGTAGATTAGTTTTGCTATTTGGGCAGCAAAATAAGTGATGATGTCTGACGTAGAGTGGATGTAAAATGTAGACTGACTATGGCGAGAAAAGCATTTCTGAAGAAAAATTTGTTAACAGCGACTCATGGCATTTGTCTGGAATGTAGTCATGTACGGCAGTGAAACATGGACGATAAACAGTTTCTGTAAAAAGAGAATAGAAGCCACAGAAATGTGATGCTACTGAAGAACGCTAAAAATTAGATGGGTAGACCACGTAACTAATCAGGAGGAGACAAGGAATTTGTGGCACAACTTTACCAAGAGAAGGGATCGGTAGATCGGTAGATGCGACACTGTGTGAAACATCAGGACATCTCCCAATTAGAACTTGAGGGAAGTGGGGGGAGGGGGGGTAGAAATGATAGAGGGAAAGCAAGAGATGAATACAGTAAGCAAGTACAGAAAGATGTAGATTCCACAAGATGGAGAGCTGCAGAAGACCACAACAACAACAACAATAGCTGACCTGAAAGCATTGACAATGCGATGTGTTTTCCTAAGACACCGCTGCACTTGTTTACTGTAACTTCACCGAGTTTTTCCGATAGCAGCCAAGTGCAATAAAATCATGGTTGAGTTGTTGCTACACGCGCCACACAGACATAAGCTGCACTGCCTTCTCCCAAGGAGCGGTGTGCTGCGAGTATTTTTTCTTACGGAGGACGGTATCGAACTTACAATGAGCACATGCCAGAGGGAACGTCTAATGACCTATTTCCTAAAGATTATAGTTAATAGTACCTACAAAATACAACAATATGTCAATGAAATGTCCAATAAATACTGCGGACTACTAGCTTTGTTGTATGTATCAACACATTATTTCTCAGTCGTACTCAATTTCACTCTATTTGGAAACATTCCCATGATTATTTCGTAGAACCAAAATACCATTCCATATTTTCATCTTTTTGTCGCAGAAAATTTAACCATAGATTCCTCGCGAGTACCCTGAATGTAAGGTTTGATTCAGAGTGGAAAACCCGATCCATAAAAATTCGATCCTTGGAGAGACAAAATTAATTGTACACCGTGTTTTGCAATAGGTAGTGAAAGCTGACAGAGGTAAAAGTGAACAGTGTTCCAGTAAACGTAGATCGAGCTGTTTGCGACGTAATTGCTGATGTATGGTTACGGGCAGCAACTGACTCCAGTATGAAATATTGTCCAAGTTAATACTAATGTAATTATAATGTAGTCTGTTCGTTCAAGATCCCATCGATTTCCATTTAAACTTCACCTTTGTCCTATAATGAATTGAAATGAATTACTGCTTCAACACGCTACATTTTGCAATTTACTGTACACTCGCACAGTTGAAGATAATGTTCCACGTGGAATGTCTACACTTGGATGAAACACAACTCTTGCCTCTGCCGTGAGTTAAGAACGCTTTCGAACACCTCACGATTATCTCATGACTTCACAAGGCTGTATTGTTTGTTGCTCCAGTTATTCAACCTGATGTGCGGAAGCGCTGTACACTGCATTTTTGAACTGACCCTTGCAGAAAAATCCAGAGGACGGAGGTCAGATAATCTTGAATGCTAAATGTTGGCCCTGCCCGACCTAGCAATCTTGAGCCACAATGGCGCGTTAGACGCCATCTTATATCAGCCGAAAGATATGCCGGTGTCATGTCATGCACGTACATTTCATAACCATGGTTGATGAGTGAAATTTGAGCTCTCTTACATGCTGATTTACTCGAAAAATTTGTATTTCAAGTTTTGTGCTGACTAGTAAAAATTTTCGTAATACTGTCAGTGGTGAGCAGTAGTCATACATTCGCAGCAATCTCGTAAATGACTAGTTTGCGGGCCTACGTTTTCTGGAACGATTTTGACTTTATTATTGTATACTCGCACCTGTGTCAGTTTTTGCTGTTAATTATAATAACCTTTTTTATTGCTGTATCTTACATAGGTCGTTCAATAAGTAACGCACATTTTCTTCTTTTCCTCGGCCAATTTTGGTTGAAAAAGTGAAGAATTTGTTTTACGGCATCGCGGAAGATTCCGCCTTCAGCCAATGCAGCTTTATGAAGTTCCGGGAGAGGGCGGCGCTAAACGTAGCTTCCGAAATGGCGTCTAACGGAGGTGCATTCCAGCATTCCAAGCAGAGAGCTGTCATTGAGTTTCTCTTGGTGGAGTCGGCCGCTGTGGCCGAGCGGTTCTAGGCTCTTCAGTCCGGAACCATGCTGCTGCTACTGTCGCAGGTTCGAATCCTGCCTCGGGCATGGATGTGTGTGATGTCCTTAGGTTACTTAGGCTTAAGTAGTTCTAAGTCTAGGGGACTGATGACCTCATATGTTAAGTCCCATAGTGGTTAGAGTCTTTTGAACCATCTTTTGGAGGGAAACCAGAGCATCGCATATATCCATAGCCTTTTGTGGAATGTGAATGGAGACCTGGCCACGAACAAAAGCACGGTGAGTCGTTGGGCGAGGCGTCTGTCATCGTCGCGACGAGGTCGCTCAAACATGTCCGACCTCCCGCGTGCCGACCGGCTACCCGCACACAGCTGTGACTCCTACAATGCTGGAACGCGCAGGCAGTCTCACCCGAGGCGATTTTCAGATCGCAATACAACATCTCGCTGCTCAACTGGACGTCTCTGTTGCTAGTGCTGACACAGTCGTCCACCGAATGGGGTACTCAAATGCGTGTGCCTGATGTGTTCCTCGCCGCCGAACAGAAGACCGTAAAGAGAATCGAAGGGCCATCTGTGCGGAACTGTACTTGGGCACTACGAGGCCGTTTGTGACAATTTTTTGTCGAACATCATCGCAGTCGATAAAACATGATTCATCACTTCGAACCGTAAATAAAAAGGAAACCCATGGAGTCGCACCACACCACCGCTCCTCCGAAGAAAAAGTTCAAAGCCGAACCCTCAGCTGCTAAAGTCATGACGGCCTCCTGGAGGTCGGAAGGGGTTATTCTGTTTGATGTACTCCCTCATGGTGCAAAGATCAACTCTGATGTGGATTGTGCTACCGTCATGAAGTTGTAAAAACGACTTAAGCGTGTTCGTCGCAACAAGAGTGCAAACGAATCTCTTCTCCATGACAGCGCAAGGCCTCACCAAGTCTGCGCATCCAAGAGACAATCAGAAAACTCCATCCATCCTATAGTCCGGATCTTGCACCTTCCGACTTCCACCTGTTTGTTCCAATGAAGTATGCATTCCGAAGGAGGCAGTATGTGGATGGTGGGGAGGTTATTGATGCAGCTAGACGTTGGCTCCGATGTCCACCAGTAGAGGGGTTCCATGCTGACATACGGGCCCTCCCAGTAACAGGCCGTAAGACCGTCGCATTGAACGACGATTATGTTGAAAAGTTTTGAAGCCAAACGAATGGGGATTAATATGATATATTCGAATCCTGAATAAAACCAACCTGCTTTCGGAAAAAAAATGTGTTGCATTACTTATTGAACGACCCTCATATTTAATGCAGTGTAGTACACAGTGCTCTGTGCAACCAGTCACGTGGCTCGCAAAGAGGCTGTCAACTTGTTGTTTGTATCCCAGACTCCACAGTGTCTCTTCCTGTGGTCTATGCTAGTACCACTATAAGAAGCGATACAGTAGAGAGATTGAATTCACCACAGCGTTTGGGTTGCCCAGCACCCAATGGTAATTTGTACCAAAATTACTAATCGTGGCGTATCTGTATCACTGAACGACTGAAACGATCATCCCGTCACCGGATTTGAGTTGCAGGTTGCCTATATAATGACTTACAGGGCAACAATAATTTGATTTTCAGTATTTCATATAATTATTGACCGAATATAAAACTTTCATACACTGTCATATTCAACTATTTAAAAGATATAATTTCAGTTTAAAGGTTTGACGTAATAAATCAAGTTTTAAAGTTAGAAACTACACATATGTCTCGAGGCAGTGATACTCGCGGCGCGCCGGTCGCTGTGACAGATCGGTTCTCAGCGCTTCAGTCTGGAACCACGCGGCTGCCACTGTCGCAGGTTCGAATCCTGCCTCGGGCTTTGATGTGTGTGATGTCCTTAGGTTAGTTAGGTTTAATTAGTTCTAAGTTCTAGGCGACTGATGACCTCAGAAGTCCCATAGTGGTTAGAGACATTTGAACCATTCGAATCATACTCGCGGCGCGCAAATTAACCGGGTTATATTCGGTTAGTATTTGATAATGAAAGCACTTAGTCACTTCCAAGAAACTTTACACATAATTCAAAACTTTTTTGTAAATTTTTCCTCGCTTACTCCCTCAATGTCAAATATTTAATAGGTTAACACATCTGTAAGGTACTCAGAAATTTGAAACTGTTTTAGACATAGCATTTCTATTCTTTAAAGAATCAGGGGTTTTCTGGCAGTTCGCCAAGACGGAAAAGAACCTGAGTAACAATTCGCCCCAGCACATCATTTTAGCTTGTTCCAAACATATTACAAAACTGTTTGAGTGCCAGTGTCTTCCTTGTAAAACTATAGTGCATGCTGACTGTGGTGTCACCGCTAGACACCACACTTGCTAGGTGGTAACTTAAATCGGCCGCGGTCCTGTAGTACATGTCGGACCCGCGTGTCGCCACTGTGTAATCGCAAACCTAGCGCCACCACATGGCAGGTCACAAGACACGGACTAGACCTCGCCCCAGTTGTACGGAAGACATAGCTTGCGACCAGAAGTACGAAGCTTTCCTCTCATTTGCCGAGAGACAGATAGAATAGCCTTCAGCTTAGTCCATAGCTACTACCTAGCAAGGCGCCATTTGTATCAGTGCTTATAGCGTACTAATATTCAAGAGAGATGTATTCCAACAAGAGAATAAAGTTAAGTATTATAAAACTACGAACTTTTCTTTAGTGCATTAATAAGTCTCCTGTTCCAGTACTTCAAGCCCGTCTGCGTTAGTTTAGCGTGCACCTAGCTACCTCATTGTGTCTAGACAGTATGAACTAGACACAACACTGACTACACCCGAAAGTTTGTAATAAGTGTAGTGTTCATGGTGTAAATTTTAGCTGAAAACAGTAGTATCGTATTAGAATTATCGACATTACTTTTCCCCAGGAAAAATGGATCTTGCCGTTGGTGGGGAGGCTTCGATGCCTCACTGACACAGATAAACGCAGATACAACCACGACGGAGGGGTATCTGTTGAGTGGCCAGACAAAAGCGTGGTTCCTGAAGAGGGGCAGCCGCCTTTTTCAGTAGTTGCAGGGGCAACCGTCTGCATGATTGACTGATCTGGCCTTGTAACGTTAATCAAAGCGGCCTTGCTGTTCTGGCACTGCGAACAGCTGAAATCAAGGGGAAACTACAACCGTAACTTTTCCGTCGACTTGCAGTTCCACTGCATGGTTAAATGATGAAGACAACCTCTTGCGTAAAATATTCAGGAGATAAAATAGTTTCCCATTCGGGTTTCCGGAAAAGGGGGGGGGGGGTTCAAAATGGTTCAAATGGCTCTGAGCACTATGGGACTTAACCTCTGATGTCATCAGTCCCCTATAACTTAGAACTACTTAAACCTAACTAACCTAAAGACATCACACACATCCATGCCCGAGGCAGGATTCGAACCTGTGACCGTAGCGGTCGCGTGGTTCCAGACTGTATCGCCTAGAACCGCTCGGCCACACCCTCCGGCAGGGGGGTGGGTGTGGGTGGGGGGCTACTCTCGAGGATGTCGTTATCAGAAGAAACAAAACTGGCGTTTACGGATCGGAGCGTGGAATATAAGATCCCTTAATCGAATAAGTAGGTTAGAAAATTCAAAAAGTTAAATTTAGATATACTTGGAATTAGTGAAGTTCGGTGGCAGGAGGAACAGGACTTCTCGTCAAGTGAATTCAGGATTATAAATGTAAAATCAGATTGAGGTGGTGAAAGTGAAGGTTTAATAGTGAATAAGAAAATATGAATACGGATAAGCTACTACGAACAGCAAAGCAAATGCATTAGTGTAGCCGTGACAGACACAAAGCCCACACCAACCTCAGTAGTACAAGTTTATATGCCATCTAGCCACACAGATGATGAAGAGATTGAAGAAATGCATGACGAGATAAAACAAATTATTCAGACAGTTAAGGGGGACGAAAATTTAATGGTGATGGGGGACTGGAATTCGATACTAGAAAAAGGAAGAGAGAGAAAAATAGCAGGTGAAGAAGGACTGGGACAAAGGAATCAGAGGAAACCGCCTGGTAGAATTTTCCACAGAGCATAATTTAATCATAGGTAACACTAGGTTTAAGAATCATGAAAGAAGGTTGTATACGTGGAAGCGACCTGGAGACACTGGGGGGTTTCATATTATTTATATAATAGTAAGACAGAGATTTAGGAATCAGATTGTAAATTGTAAGACATTTCCAGGTGCATATGTGCACTCTGAGCACAATTTGTTGGTATGAACTATAGATAGAAGTAAGTAATGAAATTGGACAATGGTAGGAAATTAAGGGGATGGGACCTGGATAAACTGGGAAAAGGAATTCAGTAGATGAAGAATGTGTAGCGTTGAGAGATGAAATAGTGTAGGCAGAAGAGGATCAAATAGATAAAAAGACGAGTTCTAGTAGAAATCTTTGGGTGACACAAGAGTACTGAATTTATCTGATGAAAGGAGAAAGAATCATATCTCTTTAGGGGAAAGATAAGTACCACATACAGGAATATTAAAGAGGTCTTTGGGGAAAAGAGAAGCAGCTCTGTGAATATCAAGAGCTCAGATGGTAAACACTCCTAAGCAAAGAAGAGAAAGCTGAAAGATGGAAGGGGTACACAGAGGGTCTAAACAAGGGAGAAATGGTTGACGGCAGTATTATAAAAACGGACGAGGACGTAGATGAAGATGAGATAGGAGAGATGATACTACGTGAAGAATTTGGCAGAGCACTGAAAGATATAATTCGGCAGTAGATGATATTCCGTCGGAACCACTGGTCGCCTTGGGACAGCAAGCCATATCAAATCTATTCCATCTCGTACGCAAGACGTATGAGACAGGCGAGATACCCTTAGACTTCAAGAAGAATGTAGTAATTCCTATTCCAAAGAGAGAAATTGCTGACAGAAGAGAAAATTCGCAAGCAGTCAGTTTTATAAGTCATGGTTGCAAGAAAATAACATGAATTCGTTAGTTAAAAATGGAAAAACTGGTGTAAACCGACCTCGGAGGAGATCATTTTGGATTCCTGAGAAATGTAGGAACACGAGAGTCAATGTTGACCCTACGACTTGTCTTGGAAGATAGGTTAAGCGTTTGTGGACTCAGGAAAAGTTTTTGACAATGCTGACTGGAATACTCTCTTTGACATTCTGAAGGTAGCAGTAGTAAAACACAGAGAGCAAAAGGCTATTTATGACTTGTGCAGAAACCAGACGGCACATATAAGAATCGAGGGGCATGAAAGGGAAGCAGTGGTTGAGAACGGAGTGAGATAGGGTTGTAGCCTGTCCCAGGTGTCAGTCAATCTGTACATTGAACAAGCAGTAGTGGAAACAAGAAAAAAAGAACTTGAAGTAGGATTTATAGTTCAAGGAGAAGAAATGAAAACTCTGAGGTTTTTCCGCGGCCATTGTAGTTCTGTCAGTGACAGCAAAGGACTTGGAAGAGCAGTTGAACGAAATGGACAGTGTCTTGAAAGGAGGATATAAGATGAACATCAACAAAAGCAAAGTAATGATAATGGAACATAGTCGTATTAAATCAGGTGATGCTAAGGGGATTAGATTAGGAAACGGCACATATGAAGTAGGTAATGAGTTTTGCATTTGGGCAGCAAAATAACTTATGATGTACGAAGTAGAGAGGATATAAAATGTAGACTGGCAATGATAAGAAAATCAATCATGATGAAGGGAAATTTGTTAACATCGTAGATAGATTTAAGTGTTAGCAAGTCTTTTCTGACCGTATTCGTATTTAGCGTAGCTATGTATGAAAGTGTAACATGGACGATAAACAGTTTATACAAGAAGAGAATAGAAGTTTTTGAAACGTGGTGCTACAGAAGAATGCAGAAAATTAGATGTGTAGACCACGTAACTAATGAGGAAGTACTGAGTAGAATTGGGGAGCGAAAAAGGGAATCGGTTGGTAGGACATATTCTGAGAGATCAAGAGATCATCAGTTTAGTACTGGAGGGGTAAAAATAGTAGAGGAAGTCCAAAGGAGGAATTCATCAAGCAGAATCAGAAGGATTTGGTTGCAGAAGTTAGTCGAAGATGAAGAGGCTTACAGAGGCTAGAGCAGGATGGAGATCTACAAAAAACCATTCTTCGGACTGAACACTACAACAGAAAAAATCTTTCAGACTGTTTTTTTTTTTCCGAGACGATTTCTCAGCAATGTTTCTGTGGTTTCAGAACGCCAGACCCTGGCTGTTTGTGGCAGTCACTCTATTTGCGTAATCAGCCACTGTCTGCGCCGTGTATCTCTTATTCGTCAGTATGACAGGAACTGCGCAACTGACACTTCGCCTAGTAATGTTCATAATAACAACGTTGACAATCCGGAATTGTTGACGAAATTTACATTACTGTCTGGTGTTTATACTTAAAATACAGCTACTCAAAGAGGTCCAATGTGGACTGTAATTATTGTATGTCAGCGAAACATGGCAGGTAATGCGTTAATGTGAATCTGATTTAAGGTGGAAAAAAATTAGTAACAATTTTGATCACCAGGTGCAAATGTGGCTCTGTGATTGCACGAATGAGGTATATATATATATATATATATATATATATATATATATATATATATATATATATATATATATATATATATAAAACTATGTAACTGAAGTATGATTCGTTATTCGTAGTAAGCTATGGATAAAGAGTGAGATACTATGAACAATTCAGTGATAGAATTACTCTCATCAGAGTAGAAAGCAAACCAAAACCAACAAAGGTCACCGACGTAACAGGCAGAAGATGAAGAGGAGAGTATCTGATAGCATTGAACGTAAAACTCATAGTGTAAAGGTACACGACAATCTCATAACCATGGGAATTGGAACGGTATAGTAGGAGAAGGAACAGAAAACAGAGTTACGGGAGAATACAGGCTTGTAGTAGGAATGAGAAATGAGAAAAAATTCTTGAATTCTGCAGTAACCTCCAACTACTAATAACAAATACACTGTTTGTAAATCACATGAGAATAATGTGATTTTGAAGTTCTCTGAGGCTGTAGATTCTACGACGAACACAGGTACAATGCAGGATGAATAAATCTTTTGTAACAGGAGTATTTCAATGGATCGACGAACGAAGATGACACAAAAATATTTCTGGAGAAAATGTAATTCAGTAACTTAAGTCACTTAGGAATGAAGTCAACAGAAAGTTCATCTAAAGCAATCGGTTACAGGAAAAATGTGGGGAAATCGAAAAGGAATGGTCGTCGGAAAGACAGATTCAGCAAAAACAAAAGTCACGGTAAATTTTGGTGAAATTAAAAGTAAAGGCGTCAATAATAAAAAAGTAAAGAAATCCTACTGTTAAGCGCAGAGGGGAGAGCGGATTGATTCAAAGGGTGTCAGGAGGAACTTTAGGAACAGACGAACTGTTTGCCCACATTATACAGGGTGTTACAAAAAGGTACGGCCAAACTTTCAGGCAACATTCCTCACACACAAATAAAGAAAAAACGTTATGTGGACATATGTCCGGAAAAGCTTAATTTCCATGTTAGAGCTCATTTTAGTTTCGTCAGTATGTACTGTACTTCCTCGATTCACCGCCAGTTGGCCCAATTGAAGGAAGGTAATGTTGACTTCGGTTTACAAATGCGGAGTTGGCAGATGCCCATTTGATGTATGGATTAGCACGGGCCAATAGCCGTGGCGCGGTACGTTTGTATCGAGACAGCTTTCCAGAACGAAGGTATCCCGACAGGAAGACGTTCGAAGCAATTGATCGGCGTCTTAGGGAGCACAGAACATTCCAGCCTATGACTCGCGACTGGGGAAGACCTCGAATGACGAGGACACCAGCAATGGACGAGGAAATTCTTCGTGCAGTTGACGATAACCCTAATGTCAGCGTCAGAAAAGTTGCTGCTGTACAAGGTAACGTTGACCACGTCATTGTATGGAGAGTGCTACGGGAGAACCAGTTGTTTCCGTACCATGTACAGCGCGTGCATGCACTATCAGCAGCTGATTGGCCTCCACGGGTACACTTCTGCGAATGGTTCATCCAACAATGTGTCAATCCTCATTTCAGTGCAAATGTTCCCTTTACGGATGAGGCTTCATTCTAACGTGATCAAATTGTAAATTTTCACAATGAACATGCGTGGGCTGACAAGAATCCGCACGCAATTGTGCAATCACGACCTCAACACAGATTTTCTGTGAACGTTTGGGCAGGCATTGTTGGTGATGTCTTGATTGGGCCCCATGTTCTTCCACCTACGCTCAATGGAGCACGTTATCATGATTTCATACGGTATACTCTACCTGTGCTGCTAGAACATTTGCCTTTACATGTACGACACAACATGTGGTTCATGCACGATGGAGCTCCTGCACATTTCAGTCGAAGTGTTCGTACGCTTCTCAACAACAGATTCGGTGACCGATGAATTGGTAGAGGCGGACCAATTCCATGGCCTCCACGCTCTCCTGACCTCAACCCTCTTGACTTTCATGTATGGGGGCATTTGAAAGCTCCCCGGTACCAAATGTAAAGACTCCTCGTGCTCGTATTGTGGACGGCAGTGATACAATACGCCATTCTGCAGGGCTGCATCAGCGCATCAGGGATTCCATGCGACGGAGGGTGGATGCATGTATCCTCGCTAACGGAGGACATTTTGAACACTTCCTGTAACAAAGTGTTTGAAGTCACGCTGGTACGTTCTGTTGCTGTGTGTTTCCAGTCCATGATTAATGTGATTTGAAGAGAAGTAATAAAATGAGCTCTAACATGGAAAGTAAGCGTTTCCGGACACATGTCCACATAACATATTTTCTTTCTTTGTGTGTGAGGAATGTTTCCTGAAAGTTTGGCCGTACCTTTTTGTAACACCCTGTAGAAGAAGGAATCGATGTAAATTTTCAAGACATGGTGCATACACTAATAGAGTCAGAGTGTCACAGAGATGTCGAAGATCTGCAATAAAATAAAGCGGAAGAAATACGTAACCTTCTCACGGAATTTTTAAGTCAATGGAGGAAGTGGCAACTAAGTGGTTATTCAAGATAACATGTCGAATATATGTGACTGGATAAATGCCATCGAACTTTCTGCACAGCATCACAGACATAATGCTTGAAGACAGTCAGATGAGTAGTAAAAGTATCGCTCAGTCAGCTCATGGTCCCTTGTTACTGCCAAGAATATTAATACAGAACAGTATAAACCGAAAATTCGCCTTTAGGAAAGGTGAAAACAGAGATAATGTGCTTGGATATGGAGACAAAATACAACGATAAGGTTCGCCGATGGCATTACTATGTGAATAAGAATACGGGATACATTGTATGGAATGAGCAGTCTAAGGTGCGCAGAATATGGACTGAGAAATACGAAAGTGTTGATGTATAGTACGTACGACATTATCAATAAACTTAAGATCAAGATTGTGGACAACATAATGGATGATTTTTGTTGCCTTTGAAGCAAAATACTGCATATCACATGAAACATTGTGGATATAAGAAGCAGAACATCACAGGTAAAGAAGGAATTCATCGCTACTAGAAATCTGCTAGCATCAAACGTAGGACCCAATCTGAGGATTAAATTTGTGTAGATGTTCCTCTGGAGTATAGCACTGAACATGAATCGTGGGAAAAAAGAAGAAGAAAACTGAAGCATTGAAAATGTGGTGTTACAAAAGAATGTCGAAGATTAAGTGCACTGACATACTCAGAAATGAGGAGGCTCTGCACAGAGAGGATGAGGGAAGGAGCACATGGAAAACTAACTAGAAGAGACAGAAGGATAATACGACACATGTTAAGAGATCACGCAATATATTCTATGGTACTAAAAGGGATGTGTAGAGAGTAAAACCTGCAGAGCAAGACAAGTACAGGAATGCATACAACAAATAATTAAGAAGATGGGTGTTAGTGCTACTATGAGATGAAGAGTTTGCCACTGGATATGAAGTCGTGATGGGCTTCATGAAACGAGCCAGAAGACTGACGAGGAAAAAAGGGAGAAACTGAATGGAAAAGATGAGAAAGTTGACCCTAAGTTAGTTGTTGGGAAGGGAGGGAGAAAAGTGCGACTAAGATGACATGGAAAGGAACAGGCATATTCTGTTAAAACTAGAAGGATGGGTGGATTTCGTAATTGAATTAAGGAGGTCATTAAAGATATGTCCTGTGTAGAATGTGTAGGTGGAAGCTTCAAGTGTGATAGAGTACGATGACTGATATGGATGAATCGTCAAGTTTAGGGGAAATGCACGAAAAGCAAAACTGATCACTTCAGAAGAGGTGAAGTGAAATAAACATGTTCGTAAGGGATTCGAAGTGGGGAGTTTAGATATGAAAGGCGAGATGGTATGCATGGCACCTGAGGATTTACAGAAAGTGGTACAACTTGATGAAGATGAAATCCTGGCGACATTGACATAAGAGAGCTTACGTCGAATTTAGGTCCTATAGATGAGAAGTGAAAGAGGTCCTTCTGCTAAGTTCTGCTTGTTAGTACTTTTTGTAATTTCAGTCTGCAGTTTTAATTTTAGTTTTCGGTCGACGGTTAGTGTGAAGTGTTTCAATTCGTTGTTTAATTGAATGAATCACTCGCAAATGGTAATGGTGAGATAGAACTCGTAGAAGCTGTAGATGTTTCGTCTTAGAATTATTGCTTTAGTCTTGGAAAGGTTGATGCCAAGGAACTACTGGTTGAGATGCGTTTGAAGGGGACGTTCGGATTTTTGGAGGGTGGGGGTCAACGTAGTGGGGGAGGAGGGACTTGGGCAGATCGTAACAGACTAGACTTCGAATAATGTGCTTTGGACCTCGTCATAGGTTTCATATAAGTACAATTTGAGGCTGTCACTGTGAATCGAAGCCACGATATTGTCATATACGTAGCCATGCATGTTGGCCACTAGAACATGATGCTGTCAGCAAAAGAGTGCATAGTAGAGGGAGAGATACGGTGAAGGCGTACTCACCGCCGCCGTTTTGGTAGCAGATGTAGGGGAAGCGCCAGACGTTGCCGAGGTCGACGGCGAAGCCGATTACTGCGAGCAGGAACTCGACCTTCTTGGCCCAGGTCTCGCGGGGCCTGGCCGGCGTCAGCGCCACCACGACGGCGGCGTACTTGCCGGCGGCCGCGTCTGCCTGCGGCTGCGGCTGCGCCTGCGGGGGCGGCTGCGGGGGCGGAGGGGCGGCCGGCTGCCCCTGGCGCGGCTGCTCGCCCGCCATGCCTGCGCCTGCCTCGCCTCGCTCCTGCAACAGCCGAGACCCTCTCTGCAGTTACTGACGCGGACGCTCGCAGGCGTTCCAGGCTGTGGAGGGAACAGTCCGATTGCTTAACGGTGATAAGCTGTCAGAAATTTTCACAACTACGAGGGGAAGGTACTCATAAAGTTAGATTAAGTATCAACTCAAGGAGGAGAGGTTATGTAGTCCATATGTCTGTGATAGCATGCTTACTTAATATTCTCCAGAATGCCGCGCATAATAACGGGATTTTACGGTGCTCATATCTGATGTTGTTTTGGCGATAAAAGCATGGGATCAAGATTTTTGGGTAGCCCTTCGATTAGGGATCATTTGTGCGATCAACAGAAGTATCTTCTTAGTGTCAGTACCCTACAGACAGGTTCAAAGTATGAATATTTTACACTTTCTCCTACTTAGGCAAATTGAGCCAATCGGTTGGTTCTTTCTGCATTTGATGTGGTGTACGGTGAGCTTGATGACACTTATGGAGGCATCATTAGTTCAGGGGAAGAATTTTTAACTATAATTTCGCCGTCACTAGTGAATCAAAACCCAGTCCAATAGACCAATTGGTTATGCATTGCAAATGGCTGAAGTTTTTACGATGTATTCTTAAGATGCAGATGGCAATAATTTTGCGAATTCAAACTTCCTGGCAGATTAAAACTGTATGCCGGACCGAGACTCGAACTTGGGACCATTCTCGTTGCCGGCCGCGGTGGTCGTGCTGTTCTAGGCGCTACAGTCCGGAATCGCGGGACTGCTACGGTCGCAGGTTCGAATCCTGCCTCGGGCATAGATGTGTGTGGTGTCCTTAGGTTAGTTAGGTTTAAGTAGTTCTAAGTTCTAGGGGACTGATGACCTAAGATGTTAAGTCCCACAGTGCTCAGAGCCATTTGAACCATTTTGAACCATTCTCATACTCAATTTTGAAAATTTATTTCATAAAGATAGAGAGGTTAAAATTTACCCCACTTGTAGACGTAAAATATGCACATAAAATCCGGTGTTAGGCGAAAACGTAGTTTATAAAATAACGCAGCACGAGTGTCTCTGTTATCATCCGGGAATCCCATGTTGTCGACTACAGCACATGCAAAACTTTTTGCGCGAAAAATCCGGTCTTAGGCGTAACATTAATTTTGCATTATTTCAATTTCACACAGTAAAGTATCTAAACTTTACCGATCAATACATTTGAGTTACATGCTCTGCTGTATCAGCGAAAACTAGGGAACCAGCGGAAAAATGCTCCTATCGAAGAACAAAAAATGTGAATATGTTGCTGTTTATTTAAAATATTCTGACTGAAAAGCAGGGTACAAGCTGCCTCGTTCTACTTTCCCAGCACCTTCAAAATTTTCCCAAAAATTTTAGCGTGCAAACATATTGTGCTGTTTTATGCTGAGAGAGAAGAAGACAATGGAAATGGCAAAGATAAGGAAAAGTGATAAATGCTGCAAGAGAGTATACAGTGGTAGTGTTATACAAAGAGCGAAGGACAGAATGACAGTGTTAGAGAAAGAGAGGGACGCAGTTTCAGTGGAACATAGCTGACAGTGACACAACAGTGCTAAAAAAAGAGTGACGGAGACAGTATCAGCGGAAGAGAAATAAAGAAAAGAAAAAGTGGAATTGGGTGAGAACTAGTGACAATGAGAGACAGAGTATACGACAATGGCAACGTGAAGGACAGTGTGACAGTGACAAAAGGCAGCAGCAATAGTAGGAAGGAAGAAATTAGACGTTGGCAGTAACAGAGAGCAAGAGGGAGACAGTGATATTGAGAAGAGACTGTAGTAGTAGGACAGAACGAAGGGGACTGCGGCTGTTACACAGGAAACAATGACAAAGAGACACAAAGAGATAATGACGATGAACTGGAATAAATGAGAGAGTGACAAAGGGCAACTGGGAGTGGATCAATATGAGCGACTTACGGCGATGTACTAGTGGATGTAAGCGAGTTACGTTAGCGGAGCTTGTGGGTGTTTAACGTGAGTTGCAGGTACGAATAGGCAGCCTGTGTGGCGCTTCAGTCTGGAACCGCGCGACCGCTCCAGTCACAAGTTCGAATCCTACCTCGGGCATGGATGTGTGTGATGTGATTAGGTTAGTTAGGTATAAGTAGTTCTAAATTCTACGGCAATTCCAATGTTGATTGGAACACTGTCTTTCAAATTCTGAAGTTGGCAGGGGTAAAATACAGGGAGCGAAAGGCTATTTACAATTTGTACAGAAAGCAGATGGCAGTTATAAGAGTCGAGGGGTATGAAAGGGAAGCAGTGGTTGGGAAGGGAGTGAGACAGGGTTGTAGCCTATCCCTGATGTTATTCAATCTGTATACTGAGCAAGCAATAAAGGAAACAAAAGAAAAATTCGGAGTAGGTATTAAACTCCATGGAGAAGTAATAAAAACTTTCAGGTTCATCGATGACATTGTAATTCTGTCAGAGACAGCAAATGACTTGGAAGAGCAGTTGAACGGAATGGACAGTGTCTTGAGGGTATAAAGATGAACATCAACAAAAGCAAAACGAGGATAATGGAATGTAGTCGAATTAATTCAGGGGATGCTGAGGGAATTAGATTTGGAAATGAGACACTTAAAGTAGTAAAGGAGTTTTGCTATTGGGGAGCAAAATAACTGATGACTGTCGAAGTAGAGAGGATATAAAATGTAGAGTGGCAATGGCAAGGAAAGCGTTTCTGAAGACGAAAAATTTGTTAACATCGAATATAGATTTAAATGTCAGGAAGTCGTTTCTGAAAGTATTTGTATGGAGTGTAGCCATGTATGGAAGTGAAACATGGACGCTAAATAGTTTGGACAAGAAGAGAATATAAACTTTCGAAATGTGGTGCTGCAGAAGAATGCTGAAGATTAGATGAGTAGATCACATAACTAATGAGGAGGTATTGAATAGAATTGGGGATAAGTGGAGTTTGTGGCACAAGTTGACTAGAAGAAGGGATCGGTTGGTAGGGCATGTTCTGAGACATCGAGGGATCACCAATTTAGTACTGGAGGGCAGCGTGGAGGGTAAAAATCGTAGAGGGAGACCAAGAGATGAATACACTAAGCAGATTCTGAAGGATCTATTTTGCAGTAGGTACTGGGAGATGCAGAAGCTTGCACAGGATAGAGTAGCATGGAGAGCTGCATCAAACCAGTCTCAGAACTGAAGGCCACAAAAACAACAAATTCTAGGGGACTGATGACCTCAGATGTTAAGTCCCATAGTGCTCAGAGCCATTTGAAACATTTGGTGCGAATATGTTCACATGCCAAAATATTTGGGAAAATTTATGAAGGTGCTGAGGGAGGTAGAATGCGGCAGCTGGTACCTCACTTGTCAGTCAGAGGCTTTTAAATAAACGGGAACTTATTCGCATTTTTTGTGCTCCGATAGGAACATTTTTCCGCTCGTTTATTATTTGTTTACAGGTGTATGTCTGCAGTTCTGGTACACCTTGAAATCTCCGCGCCGCAATATCGTATCACACCGTTAGAAGGGCCAGAGAATGTGGTACATCTAAAGATGAAGTAGTGTACCTTCGGGTAATACGCGTGCTGCATTAGAACAAGAACGACGCTGCATCAACCCACGCTGCATTTATGGAAGTATACGGTATCATTTCATCATCATAGTGAAGTTTGAGTTGTTATCTTCAAATTGTCAGTTTTACAGGAGAGCAAAATAAGTTTAAATAAAAGGTATAAATCCAAAAATATTTAAATTTTATTGAAACTTCATAGATAAAGGGTTACAAATGAACGGATGTAGGGCGGCCGGTGTGGCCGAGCGGTTCTAGGTGCTTCATCTACATCTACATCAACATTTATACTCCGCAAGCCATCCAACGGTGTGTGGCGGAGGGCACCTTACGTGCCACTGTCATTACCTCCCTTTCCTGTTCCAGTCGCGTATGGTTCCCGGGAAGAACGACTGTCTGAAAGCCTCCGTGCTCGCTCGAATCTCTCTAATTTTACATACGTGATCTCCTCGGGAGGTATAAGTAGGGGGAAGCAATATACTCGATACCTCATCCAGAAACGCATCCTCTCGAAACCTGGCGAGCAAGCTACACCGCGATGCAGAGCGCCTCTCTTGCAGAGTCTGCCACTTGAGTTTATTAAACATCTCCGTAACGCTATCACGGTTACCAAATAACCCTGTGACGAAACGCGCCGCTCTTCTTTGGATCTTCTCTATACACTCCGTCAACCCGATCTGGTACGGATCCCACACTGATGAGCAATACTCAAGTATAGGTCGAACGAGTGTTTTGTAAGCCACCTCCTTTGTTGATGGACTACATTTTCTAAGGACTCTCCCAATGAACCTCAACCTGGTACCCACCTTACCAACAATTAATTTTATATGATCATTCCACTTCAAATCGTTCCGTACGCATACTCCCAGATATTTTACAGAAGTAACTGCTACCAGTGTTTGTTCCGCTATCATATAATCATACAATAGAGGATCCTTCTTTCTATGTATTCGCAATACATTACATTTGTCCATGTTAAGGGTCATTTGCCACTCCCTGCACCAAGCGCCTATCCGCTGCAGATCTTCCTGCATTTCGCTATAATTTTCTAATGCTGCAACTTCTCTGTATACTACAGCATCATCCGCGAAAAGCCGCATGCAACCTCCAACACTATCTACTAGGTCACATATATATTGTCTTCAGTCTGGAACCGCGCGACCGCTACGGTCGCAGGTTCGAATCTGCCTCGGGCATGGATGCGTGTGATGTCCTTAGGTTAGTTAGGTTTAAGTAGTTCTAAATTCTAGGGGACTGATGACCTCAGATGTTAAGTTCCATAGTGCTTAGAGCCGTATGAACAGATGTAAAGGTTCGAACTAATGTGTACCACCTGTTTTGTAAAATGGACTTTGTGAACTCACGATACCTTTCTCTGGAAAAATGTACAGCATGTTTCTATCGTAGTTGCGCTAAAACACCCTTACAATAACAAAAATTATTTTATTATATTCCTGTGCTCTATTCACAAGAGATCCTCATTAAGCAGCAGTTGATACATCACCATCAGTACGTTCTGGTGTAGCGGTTTGTATTGGAACAGGCTTTGATACGCAGTTGGGATGTACTTGCTACCGGATATGGTCGAAAAATCATTCAGCTTCTCTTCACGGATCGGCAGGAACCCGTAAGATGCCTATTCGAGAATGTCTCAGGATATTAGCTACTTACCTCTAGAACGCTTCTGGATAAATAGCGCTTTGATTCTTCCCGGTAAGTATATTTGAAGTTCACTTCGTACGGTCGTCCTTCCAAGGCAGCAGTGTCCCGCATTTCACCCCACATCACTTTATTCTTACTGGTCTCGTACATTCAGTCTTGCTTCTGCACCACTTTCTTGAAGTCGCATATTAAGTCCAGACTCATCCCGTTAATTGTATATATGTCTTACCTATGACCTTACTCGTTCTAATTAAAGTGACCCACTGATGCAGAATGAACACAAATTGCTCCTTTTTTTCTTCTTTCTATCCGATCGTGCATCGACTCACTTTTATTCTGCGATTGCATCCGTTCTACAGAAGCGCTGTGTGATTGATATTCTAAACTTAAGAGATGGAATGACAAACGCAGAAAATTGGAATGTGTCGCTATTTTTCCATCCGCAGCTATCAGAGTATGTTTTAATGTTTTACGTATTTTACCAGCTTGCACCAGTAAGAAATAAACCGAGCGGAGTAGCGCAGTGGTTAGCATGCTGAACTCGCATTCGGGAGGACAAAGGTTCAAACACGCATCCGGCCATCCAGCTTTAGGTTTTCCGCGATTTCCTTAAATCGCTTAAAACAAATGCCGGGATGGTTCCTTCGAAGTGCACGGCCGCTTTCCTAGTCCACCCTTCCCTAATCATAGCTTGTCTTTCGTCTCTAACAACCTCGTTGTCGATGGTACGTTAAACACTAATTTCGTCCTCGTTTTTGTAAGAAATGGTAAAGACAGCTAGCTGGTTCATTTGGACCACGATGGTCAGTGGCCTCATGCCGAACATTTCAGTGCCCTTCGTTGTTTCCCATGTCGTATACAGTGAAACTGAAATGAAATACTTATGTTTGTAGTAATAATGGTTGACGTAGACTGACGAGCAGCCAACGTTCCTGTAAATAGAAACATGGACTGCTAATGTTCTTGACTGAGATTGTATTGAGTTTGTCTTTTTCGTTCAGTTCACTGACAATTGCTTCATTTGCAATGTCAGAAGCATATTCGTCTGACAACTTTGCTCTCTTCTCTCCGGAAGAACTATCGTAAAGTTCGTAAAGTGCTTGTTTCTTTCTTCGTGCAGTGTGACTACACACAGTGAAAGCTTCTTGTATGTTCTCGCACTGGCTCAGTTTATTTCAGTTTTTGTTGTGTTACCCTTTTGGAGCTTTTTCCTTTCATATCAAACGAGAAAGTCTTAGTTGCTCCTACTTTTTTCATGGCAGTCCTCACCCTCATACCTGTAATAGTGAGGGTATGCAGAAACAAATTGTGACACACATTATAGTTATTCCCATAAACTGTTAGAAACAGTCTTGCAATTTTTCTTCTTCATACAGTCACACTTCTGATTTGTTTCCTGCTAACATATTTCAAATGCCGACTGATGAATTTTCGCAGTCTGCTATGGCCTCCCAAAAAATATGCTGCCTTTTTCCTTGGGTTAACTTACTGTGGCATTTTGGTACGCGTAAATTAGGATTACATTCAGGTTTCATTAATCTAGCTTGGAGTTCAGCTTCAGTTGTGACAACAAAATGAGGGTCAACATCAGAGTCCTCTCCATTACCAAAACGTGAGGAATCAATACTTTTTGCCCATTTTCTCGTTGCCACAACTTCAGCTGTACACAAATAAAACTTCTCAACGAACAGGTGGGACGAACAAAACTAAGAATTGGTATTACCTCGACACAATAATGCACAATAAATACTTCCATGATCGTCTTTTGATAATAAATCTGTGTCGTTACTGGGATGATCATTTGGAAATTAGAGACTACATTCTCCAACATCAGTGGGAAACGATTCCCTCCCTCCCCCCCCTTTCTTTCTGTGGAAAGAAATAAGTGGCTTCAAATAATAATCATTGCTGCAAAAACACACATACCTATTTGTGGCGCTAAAGACCACTATGCAGCCAACAAATTCCGAAAAATCATCTAAATTTGTACATAATACTGGTATATTATTATCTACTGAATTTCAGGGTCATTTTCAGATTTCAATTCTCCATACGGAATTAGGTCTTTTTTCTAATTGTTCAAAAAATGTTCAAATGTGTGTGAAATCTTACGGGACTTAACTGCTAAGATCATCAGTCCCTAAGCTTACACACTACTTAACCTAAATTATCCGAAGGACAAACACACACACCCATGCCCGAGGGAGGATTCGAATCTCCGCCGGGACCAGCCACACAGTCCATCTAATTGTTATTAGGACAGAAAATGAATACTTATGTTCAACAGTATTCATTGGGTTGAGAAGCATGTTCATTATTTTTAATATTCGGCTTGACTGCAAAGTTAGTCAAGAACTTAATTACTGATACCAATTACAAAAGTAGCCAACTCGAAGCCCTTTCACACAGCCATTTATAAATTAGTATTCTGGGCAAAATCACTGGTTGTACCCACACTGGTGATCACGTCTACAATGAGCTAACTATTACTGGCCAGAGATAACCCTGTTTGCCAATGTTCCAAACTTGATAGCGAGGACGATAAACATCGCACGCTTGTGAATAATAAACTTTCCCTGTACAAACATCGTAGCTGCAGTTACAGTTTTAATTGTGCTACCATTCTCCCAGGATAAATCGTAACGTAACTTGCGATTGTTTTCATCGATGAATAAGATGCTTAGATGATTTACAATATTCAGAAAATTAGAAAATTGCTGCGTAGGTCGCGGCGCTGAAGATGTGAATTTTATGAAGGAAAAGAATAGTAAAGTAACAAGTCTGGTGAATTTGTAATTCAGTTTGACCTTTTTTGAATTACGGTATTACACGCAGTACTTGGAGCAGTCGATATGACCCAGTGATTAGGTCGCGTAACTGCTTCCATGGTGGTCTGAATGACGGAGAATGAAGTGGGAGACCACCTCTCTGTAAATAACAGGGAATCTCGCGAAAAGTAGATGCCCTGGTGCTTGAAGACCGGCTTATGACACACCACGCGATGGTGGAAAAAGTGGATATCAGTCGTGAATTAGTTTTCAAAATCTTTCACAATATTTTCATCACGACAATGGTCCCCGCCCGGTGGGATTCACTATAGCTCACTCCCCTCCAAAAAACACACAGAACCGAGGAAGCGGTCTACATACTGCATCTCTGTCAGACCAGTCCAAATGATTTATTTAGTCGCCCCGTGCATTGACTAGCGTTGAGTGTTTTACTTTGATCTCGAAACAACAAGGTTGTAATTAAAAGTTTATGACGATCTTACTACATATTATATACTAACCGTTTCTTCATTTACCTTATTCCTATTTTTCTTCGTGGGTAGTATGTATTACTATAAACTATAACTGACTACAGTTCGTAAATTATCATTTATAGGCGACATAGTGTAGTTTTGCTTAATGCTAGGAGAAACTTTGTATCAGGTAGCTTCCGTGGCACTCAGTGCCGGCTCTGGGTGCTCATATGTGCCAGTGCACTGAATCAGTTTCGCCGTTTGCCTTTACAGGTTTATTAAACGTTTATTTAACAGTGTAATGTGGGGACAGCCCATCTTGGGTTTTTATTGTGAGTCACTGATCTAGGTTACTTAGAAACAGCGTTTGGACAAAAATACGAAACGCTGCAAGAAACACGCCCTTGAACATAAATGCAGATGCTAGGTAGGCCTGCAGACTATGCTGTTGTATCTGGTCACGTGCACTGTCTTAAATACGTTGGAAGTATAGTGTTCAGAACAAAAAATGGTTCAAACGGCTCTGAGCACTATGGGACTCAACATCTGAGGTCACCAGTCCCCTAGAACTTAGAACACTTCAACCTAACTAATCTAAGGGCATCACACACGTCCATGCCCGAGGCAGGATTCGAACCTGCAACCGTAGCGGTCGGTCGGTTCCAGACTGAAGCGCCTAGAACCGCTCGGCCACACCGGCCGGCTGTTCAGAACAGCTTTCTATTTACTTGCTGGTGCATTATGTCGGAGCCAAGTGAAACCGAACGTGTGCAAATTGTTGGTGCTAACATGGTGGGTGCTTCCGTAACCGAGGTAGCCGAAGTGTTTGGTGTTTCAAGAGGTCGAAGTTTTATACCGTACCGGAAAAACAGTAACCGCTAATTCACAACTCGGACGAAAATGTGTGATTGTGGGGAAAAATATGAGGTCCACAGTTGCTAAAGACGCTGCAGAACTGAATGTCGCACTCTCGAACCCTGTCAGCACCAAATCAACACGAAGGGAACAGCTGTATAACATGGAGGTTGCTGGGCAAGCAGTATTTCAGAACCACTAATCATTGACGCAAACGCCCACAGTAGGAAGACGTGGTTCGCAGCGGTAAAACCTGAACTATCTAGCAATGGATGAAAGTCATTTGGTTGGATGGCTCTTGTATCACACTGTTTCTGGTTGAATGTACGACCCAAAAGTGAAACATGAAGAACGTTTGCTGATAATTTTGGCAGCCAAGCGTTGTTTCCCATGAGCTCCATGTGTATTCTGCAAAGTCGCATTACTGCCAACCATTGTTGTTGTTTTTGTTGTGGTCTTCAGTCCTGACACTGGTTTGAGGCAGCTCTCCATGCTATTCTATCCTGTGCAAGCTTCTTCATCTCCCAGTACTTACTGCAACCTACATCCTTCTGAATCTCCTTAGTGTATTCATCTCTTGGTATCCCTCTACGATTTTTACCTTCCACGCTGCCCTCCAATACTAAATTTGTGATCCCTTGATGCCTCAGAACATGTCCTACCAACTGGTCCCTTCTTCTAGTCAAGTTGTGCCACAAACTCCTCTTCTCCCCAATTCTATTCAATACCTTCTCATTAGTTATGTGATCTGCCCATCTAAACTTCAGCATTCTTCTGTAGCACCACATTTCGAAAGCTTCTATTCTCTTCTTGTCCAAACTATTTATCATCCATGTTTCACTTCCATACATGGCTACACTCCATACAAATACTTTCAGAAATGACTTCCTGACACTTAAATCTATACTCGATGTTAACAAATTTCTCTTCTTCAGAAACGCTTTCCTTGCCATTGCCAGTCTACATTTTATATCCTCTCTACTTCGACCATCGTTATTTTGCTCCCCAAATAGCAACACTCCTTCACTACTTTAAGCGTCTCATTTCCTAATCTAATTCCCCCAGCATCACCCGACTTAATTCGACTACATTCCATTATTCTCGTTTTGCTTGCGTTGATGTTCATCTTATATCCTCCTTTCAAGACACTGTCCATTCCGTTCAGCTGCTCTTCCAAGTCCTTTGCTGTCTCTGATAGAATTACAATGTCATCGGCGAACCTCAAAGTGTTTATTTCTTCTCCGTGGATTTTAATACCTACTCCGAACGTTTCTTTTGTTTCCTTTACTTCTTGTTCAATATACAGATTGAATAACGTCGGGGAGAGACTACAAACATGTCTCATTCCCTTCCCAACCACTGCTTCCCTTTCGTGCCCCTCGACTCTTATAACTGCCATCTGGTTTCTGTACGAATTGTAAAGAGCATTTCGCTCCCTGTATTTTACCCCTGCCACCTTCAGAATTTGAAAAAGGGTATTCCAGTCAACATTGTCAAAAGCTTTCTCTAAGACTACAAATGCTAGAAACGTAGGTTTGCCTTTCCTTAATCTTTCTTCTAAGATACGTCGTAAGAGCAGTATTGACTCACGTGTTCCAATATTTCTACGGAATCCAAACTGATCTTCCCCGAGGTTGTCTTCTACCAGTTTTTCCATTCGTCTGTATAGAATTTGCGTTAGTATTTTGAAGCTATGACTTATTAAACTGATAGTTCGGTAATTTTCACATCTGTCAACACCTGCTTTCTTTGGGATTGGAATTATTATATTCTTCTTCAAGTCTGAGGGTATTTCGCCTGTCTCATACATCTTGCTCACCAGATGGTAGAGTTTTGTCAGAACTGGCTCTCCCAAGGCCGTCAGTAGTTCTAATGGAATGTTGTCTACTCCCGGCGCCTTGTTACGACTCATGTCTTTCAGTGCTCTGTCGAACTCTTCACGCAGTATCATATCTCCCATTTCATCTTCATCTACATCCTCTTCCATTTCCATAATATTGTCCTCAAGTACATCGCCCTTGAACAGCCCCTCTATATACACCTTCCACCTTTCTCCTTCCCCTTCTTTGCTTAGAACTGGGTTTCCATCTGAGCCCTTTATATTCATACAAGTGGTTCTCTTCTCTCCAAAGGTCTCTTTAATTTTCCTGTAGGCAATATCTATCTTATCCCTAGTGAGATAAGCCTCTACATCCTTACATTTGTCCTCTAGCCATCCCTGCTTAGCCATTTTGCACTTCCTGTCGATCTCATTTTTGAGACGTTTGTATTCCTTTTTGCCTGCTTCATTTACTGCATTTTTATATTTTCTCCTTTCATCAATTAAATTCAATATTTCTTCTGTTACCCAAGGATTTCTACTAGCCCTCGTCTTTTTACCTACTTGATCCTTTGCTGCCTTCACTACTTCATCCCTCAAAGCTACCCATTCTTCTTCTTCTGTATTTCTTTCCCCCATTCCTGTCAATTGTTCCCTTATGCTCTCCCTGAAACTCTGTACAACCTCTGGTTCTTTCAGTTTATCCAAGTCCCATCTCCTTAAATTCCCACCTTTTTGCAGTTTCTTCAGTTTTAATCTACAGTTCATAACAAATACATTGTCGTCAGAGTCCACATCTGCCCCTGGAAATGTCTTACAATTTAAAACCTGGTTCCTAAATGTCTTACCATCATATAATCTGTGTGATACCTTCTAGTATCTCCAGGATTCTTCCATGTGTAAACCCTTCTTTTATGATTCTTGAACCAAGTGTTAGCTATGATTAAGTTATGCTCTGTGCAAAATTCTACCAGGCGGCTTCCTCTTTCATTTCTTACCCCCAATCCATATTCACCTACTACATTTCCTTCTCTCCCTTTTCCTACTGTCGAATTCCAGTCACTCATGACTATTAAATTTTCACCTCCCTTCACTACCTGATAATTTCTTTTATCTCATCATACAATTCATCAATTTCTTAATCATCTGCAGAGCTAGTTGGCATATAAACTTGTACTACTGTAGTAGGTGTGGGCTTCGTGTCTGTCTTGGCCACAATATGTACTATGTAAGCATTTTGGCTGACCCAGTCCATGCAAAACTGTTATGTTTGTTCTCAGAAATGATGCTGTGTTGCAAGTCGGCAGGACCCCTGTTCACACAGCTCGCATCGTACACATCTGGTTTGGTGAGCACGAGAATGAATTTTAGCATCTCCACTGGCCCCCACAGACACCAGATATTAGTCTTATTGGACCTTTGGGCTCTACTTTGGGGATAAAGTTTCGTGATCGATATCCAAATCCATTGTGATCGCGATCCAAATCCATCATCATTACCTGAACATGCCACTGTTTTGCAGAGACAGTATCACATTCCCTAGAGAACCTTACAGGACCTCTATTTATCTATTATGAGACGAGTGGAACCTGTTCTGAACGCCGGCGGTTTTCGTACGCCGTATTAGATATGATAACAGTACAGATAGTCTGCAAAAATCAGAAGAGTCCTCTAACTGGGGAGGTATCAAGAGTGGTGTCCACAGGGTTCAGTCTGTGGTCCCTTATTGTTCTTAATATATAGTGATGACTTCCCGCGCTATATCCACGAAGATGCAAAGCTAGTTATCTTTGCTGATTATAGAAGTATAGTATTCACGCCCAACGAACAAGAATCAGCTGAGGAAATTGTAAATAATGTTTTTCAGAAAATTATTATGTGGTTCTCTGTAAGTGGTCTCTCACTAAATTTTGAGGAAACACAGTTTATACAAGATAAATATAGACTATGAACTGAAGTCTGTTGCTAAGGCAGAATATTCTAAATTTCCAGGTGTATGCATTGATAAGAAATTGAATTGGAAGAACACATCGATGATCTGCTGAATCAGTTAGGTCCAGATACTTATGCTATTAGGGTTATTGCAAATGTTGGTGATAAGCATAACAGTATATTTCCCTACTATGCCTATCTTCATTCATTGCTTTCATATGGTATCATATTTTGGGGCAATTCATCACTAAGAGAGAAAGTATTCACTGCACAAAAGCATGCAATCAGAATAATAGCTGGAGTCCACCCAAGATCACCTTGCAGACATTTGTTTAAGGAATTTGGGATATTCACAGTACCTTCTCAATGCATATATTCACTTATGAAATTTGTCATTAACCTACCCCAATTCAAAAATACCAGCGAAGTTCATAGCTACAGCACTAGAAGAACTCCTTCTACTTCATCTACTCAGTAGATGAATTTTTAAATATGTAGTAGTAACTGTACAAAATTAATTAATCATTTTATGTAAAGAAAACTTATGTTAAAGTGAAACGTTCCACATAATTACGAAATGTCGTATTCGTGATCTATGGAACAAGGATCAATGTATGTATGTATGTATAATGTGTTGTATTTTTAGTGCTTCCATAATTTTGTCCATACCAGTTAAAGATTGATCCAAATCTATTTTGCAAGATAATTTACGGTGTGTGGCAGAGAGTGTATTGCCTATCACTTTAACCTCCTCACCTGCCCATTACATGGTAAAAATATTGTGTGAGAGTAACGAATATTAGAAAGGTCCTTTATAAACTCGATTTACTCTCATTTTTATTGTCAATAATTTCGTTCTATGTAAATGGTAAGAGCTAATAGATAAATGAATCTGTGTTTCATAATTTCGCTATGATGTTTCTCGTCAGCCAAGTGCTTCATAATGCTAACGACTGACAGAAACACTAGTACAAATGGTTTTAGTTGTTTTGAATCAGTGTTCAAACATCACAGTGTATGTGATTCAAATTCTCCAACTTCTGATAGTTTTATCTTTTATTTTCCATTAAGATTTTAAAGAGACATTATCATCTTCTCTTGATCTTTCCAGGACACGTTCAGAAACTGGTCCGTGTGTGCTATTCTCCAAATATCTAGTGGCAAAGAGATGTGCATTTGAACCGTTACTGCCAGGTAACATTTTTTAAATTCTTCTTGTTGTTTGGAAACGATAAAATTGTTTACAGAGAAGTCGCGTTTTAAGAAAATTATTGCAAAATTCAAGAAGGTATTCAGTGTTAGACGACTAGCCATTAGACTGAGACATAACCGTCACTTACCTGGGAGTATTACTTGGACAGATGCAACGTGGAAAGACCAATGGAATCTTGCCATGGGGACAGACTGAAATTTATCTGATAAGTCCGAGAGAATTTTACTTCACGTAAGAAAGACGTAACTTTAAAAACCCTCCTTTGACCAATTCTTGAGTTTTCTGATACCCTTAACAAGTGAGATTAACGTAAAATATTCAAGGAAGATCTGCTCGCTAATCGGCGACAGAACGCCACAGAAATGTTCAACCATCTTCAAAGGAAACCTCTGCAAGAAAGTCTCTGTTCTTCGTGGAATTCTTTATTCTCTAAATACAAAACGACTCGTTCCTGTACGACTCAGAATGATTATCGCTTCCTCCAACATGCACACTGCTTAATATCGACAACTGCTGTGTTGGAAAATAAAATCTGTAGTTTACAGAGACGTATCGACAACCTTCCTTCCCTGGGATGGAACACGAAGGAGGTAAAATGAGTCTGGTACATCATGTAAAATTCAACGTCCATGACATTACGGTTGCCCATAGTACTTTCCTTTTCTGCATATTAATTAAAACGTCCACAGATATACCAGGACTGCAAATCACGTTGTTTATCTCTCTTAACTGTAACATACATAGACAAGAAATTAACTGTGTGCCGGACCGGGACTTGAAACCGGAATGTTAGTTTCATTTTGGAAACAATCCACCACGCCGTTGCTAAGCCATTTCACTACGTTACCATTTCTTCCGGGACAGCTAGTCCCACTACGTACTTGCGATAACGTCGTTGACATTTTGAAGCTAGGAGATACGTAGTGACAGAAGGGAAAATGTGAGGGCGGTAGTGATACGAATCTGAGTAGCTGAGTCGATAAGGGAATTGTTCGCGATAGGCAATGTTCCTGGTGCAAGTCTCAGTACGATCCACAGTTTGAACCTGACAGTCTGTAAACAGCGCAGACTCTGCTACAGAGCGAACGATTTATTCTGGGATACATGGAAGAGGTTTCCAAGTGATTTGCGGACACTCTTGCAGGAATATAGGATAGAGGGTTGTATCTTGCAACACTCTTCAGACCTTCGCCTCTAGCCAGCCCTATAATACAGATTTAATGTATTTTCATACCCCATTTTTAATTGAGGGCGTTCACGTTTCATGTATTGCTGTCTTTTTCAGAATTTACAAAAGTTACTCCAGAAAAATTTAGTTCCTCCCAAAACGTAAAAACATGTTCTGGTGTACAACATGGTCTTGTATCTAGGATCAAATATTCCACTAAACTTTAAAAGCGTTGCAATCGAGAAAGTCTTGTCAGTACTGCATTTCATCGCGTGTCAGTTACACACCACTAAGCAGTAACTAAAATCAAACTAAGCAGAAGTATTATAAAAAAACAGAAATTAAATACATTTTGAAACTGAAGCTACTGGAAACTAACATGATACAAGTTAAATACATTTTGATACTGAAGCTACTGGAAACTAACACGATTTTCCATTTTCAAGACAGGTGAGATTGTTAAGACGTTAACGAAACCCATTTAATTGGCAAATATCATACGTTGCTTGGTAAAACGCCGTCTTCTCTTTCAAATACAGAATGGTGCGCGACCGAAGAAATATGGCTAAACCGTCCGCAAGTTATATAACTAGTTTTAAAAACATATACCATTTTACTTGCCATAAAATTCTGCAGCTGATGAATTAACAGGCTGTTCCAAATGGCTTGGATACACCACACAATATTTAATTGTGCAGTATTAGAAAAATAAACTGATGCGTGTTTGACCCGTGTGTGTGTTACCGAGATCCTGAAGAAATTGCGCTGGCAGATTCTTGAAGATAGACGTAAACTATCCCAAGAAAACCTACGAACAACGTTTTCAACAATCGGTTTTAAATAACAACTCTAGGAATATGCTATTGTACAACCCCATACGTATCGCTCACGTAGGGATCATGAGGACAAGATTAGAATAATCCACAGAGGCATTCAAACATTCTTCCCGCGCTCCGTACATGAATGGAACAGGAAGGAACCTTAATAACTGGTATAATGGGACGTACCCTCTGCCGTGCACTTCACGGTGGTGTGCAGAGTAACACGACGTAGATGTAGATGATGCATAAAATACTATCTCATTTCCAGTAACAACAAAAACTGTAGAAAATGGCGGAAACTTCTTATGGCGATCTCTAGTGCTCAGTCCTTCATGTGATTCCAAACTCAGTCAGTAGAATAAATCACTGACCAAAAGCCACCATGTGTGCCTGAGTACTGTATCCTCTAGGTATAACACTCTCGCCTATCCTAAAAAAGATCTCTAAATTAAATTTCATATCCGTTTGCAACGAGTAAAGAAGAGGGAGCGCCGCCCGGTTAGAGGCGCCACGTCACTGACTGCGCGGCCCCTCGCGCCGGAGGTTCGAGTCCTCCCTTGGGCATGAGTGTGTGTGTGTGTGTGCTGTTATTAGCATACGTTAGTTTAATTTAGTTTAAGTAGAGTGTAAGTCTAGGGACCGATGATCTTTGCAGTTTGGTCCCTCAAGAACTCACACACATTTGAACATTTTTGAAGAGGGAGCTACAACGGCAGCGGCCGTATTTGTGACACTACCTCGGTACACATAAGTACTAATTTCGAAAAAACTAAAATTTCCATAACCAGGTGGAAATTTAAAAGCCAGTTAACAGGAAGATTGGTGTAATCTTTCCACTAATAAATCACTTCGAATGCTTCAAACAATTGTGAGAACAACAAATTTGGAACCCAGAATTTTCTTCAGTGGTCATTGCTGCTCCTTGACTTAAAAAAAGGTAAAACAACTTCCGCTTATTTTGTGTAAACATAAAAGAACATCAGTCGCAGGAGACTGTTTTACTCACTTCTTCGACAATATATAGTTATGTCGACAACAAGGATAAAGTAATATCTCTACAAAGTAACATTATACTCTTATGTTAATTCCTGCAAAGTAACGTCATTGAGCGATTTAAGATACAGGTTTAGTCAACTAACGTAGTCGAATAAAGAATAAATATTATTTGCTGGAGAGCCGTTTAGGAACCTACGCCAGTTAAAGCAGTGTGACAGATGATCACTTTTGTCACAGCACTACAGTGGTTATTATGTATCGAATGTCTTAACGGTAGCAATAAGTTAGAGGCTCGGTCGCAGAATCCTAACGCAAGGGCTACAGCGATCTATGTGTTATCTCGTTTGGCCACAAGGAGGCAAAGCGCATATAAAATGAAACAACTGAAACGCAAACCGTGCGCACAAGGACGATTCGAGATACAGGTAGCTTCAAGTGCTGTAGAAACATGTGGGTTATGAAGAAAAAGCTCGTAAATGTAAATCCGAAACTCATATGGTGAATTACCTAAAACTTTCAAGGCAAATATTGCGGAAATGGAAAGTGCTACTGACGTGCGGCTTCCACAAAACGGGTTGGTAGTAAGGAACTCGTATTGTTAGCCAATAAACAGATTGTAATAATACTTAGAAAGTTTATTTTTTGTGCAAACACACAGGTTTTAAATGGAACAATTCCTGTTAACATTAACAAATTAAAAGTTGGGTACATTAGAATGTCAGTGGTGTTTGTTGCAGGACTCTGGTGCGAGCCGCTTACGAGGTATCGCATTTTGAAAATTACTTATACAAAACATGTGGCAGCACAGATTAAAGAACAACACAAGGGTATACACTAGTTATGTGGATTTTGAGCAGTAAAAAATGGTTCAAATGGCTCTGAGCACTATGGGACTTAACATCAATGGTCATCAGTCCCCTAGAACTTAGAACTACTTAAACCTAACTAACCTAAGGACATCACACAACACCCAGCCATCACGAGGCAGAGAAAATCCCTGACCCCGCCGGGAATCGAACCCGGGAACCCCGGCGTGGGAAGCGAGAACGCTACCGCACGACCACGAGATGCGGGCTTTTGAGCAGTAGCGAGGCAACTGATTTTGAGCGGTAACGAGGCAATTGAACATTACGGATGTGTTCAAAATGGCTACCGGCAGCGGCATATGCTAGCACTCCAGCGGAAATGTCTGAGCAGGCTTCTGCCATACGTTGTTACATATCATCGGTAGTAGTTGCTACCTTCTTGTACACAGCGTCTTTCAGCTTTCCCCACAGAAAAAACTCTAGGGGGCGTAAAAAGCGAGGACGGGTGAAGGAACAGGCACTCTCCGTCCAGTCCAATGATTTCGAAACAATTCGTGAAGACATAGCTCCAGCACTTCACGCACTATGGGCTGGACACCCATCACGTTTGTACCACAGTTTCCTCTTAGTCTGCAAAGGAACGTCTGCCAAAATCCGTGGAAAATGGTCCATTAGGAGGCTGCGATACTTGTGCGCGTGCAGTGTTTCGTCTATGAGAAAGGGCCTATGAGCTGATGGTTCACTATCCCACACCACACGTGTACACTCCATGTGCACTTATGTCCCACCTGACGAAGCCAACGGGGTTTGTCAACCGATCAACAGTGCATGTTTTGGTTGTTTACCTGGTAAATGTGGCTTCATCATTAATCAAAAATAGCTCTGAGCACTATGGGACTTAACAGCTAAGGTCATCAGTCCCCTAGAACTTAGAACTACTGAAACCTAACTAACCTAAGGACATCATACACATCCATGCCCGAGGCAGGATTCGAACCTGCGACCGTAGCGGTCGCGGGGTCCAGACTGAAGCGCCTAGAACCGCTCGGTCATAACGGCCAGCCGTCATTAATCAAAGTACATAATACATCTGGAGTATCCTGTCTTAATGCCCGTGTACAGAAGTTAATGCGATTCACATAATGGTTACCATGCAGTTTTTGATGGAGAGAGATGTGATAGCCGGCCGCTGGTGGCCGAGCGGTTCTGGCGCTACAGTCTGGAACCGCGCGACCGCTACGGTCGCAGGTTCGAATCCTGCCTCGGGCATGGATGTGTGTGTTGTCCTTAGGTTAGTTAGGTTTAAGTAGTTCTAAGTTCTAGGGGACTTATGACCTCAGCAGTTGAGTCCCATAGTGCTCAGAGCCATTTGAACCATTTTTTAAGAGATGTGATAGGGGTGGAACCTATACCGATGGAGAATATGTAGGACACTTGCCTGACTCATGCCACTTTCTAGTGCGATTGCCTGGGAACTAACGCGCGGTTCAGCTACAACAGTACCAAGAACATAAATTTCCCCCTCTTCTGTCCTTCTGTAAGATGTCTGGGTGATACCGTACCACTTCCACGCATCTGGTTGAAGAGCTTGTAAATAATTGCCGAGATTCTTGACGTGTATTGGGACATGTGACTGCATACACAGTACAAGAACGAAATGCATTCTTCCTAAACTCTCCATACACCATGGACCTGGCGACGTTTTCTGCTTTGGTAAATCCCATCGTCCACTCACGATTTCCTGCTTGAACTGTCACTCACTAACTGACCAGCCAGTCGCAGTGCGCTCATAGAAGACGCAAACACACTGCAACCAAACATAACAACCTAGCAAACTACAAAGGTTGAATGACGCAAACGAGTGTGGGTGTGGGAACTTTTCAAAATACGTTATCTCCTAAACGATTCGTACCAGTATCCTGCAGCAAAAACCACTGGAATTCTAGTTTACTCTATAGTTTTAATTTTTTTAATGTCAATAAGCATTATTATATTTAAAAAGTGTATGTTTGCACAAAAAGTAAATTTCCTAAGTATTATTACAATCTATTGATTGGCTAAAAATACAATCCCCTTACTACGAAGCAATTCTGTGAAAACCGCACATCAGAAGCACCTTCCATTTCCGCAGTATTTGCGGTGCGTATTTTATGAGTCATCGAGTACAGTGTAGCATTTTTCAGTGAGAGGGAACGCTTAAGTGATCACAATTCCAGTTTCTTTTTCATATAAAAGGCGTATGTAGATATTTGACAAGATAATGTATCTGTAAGGAGTACTTTGTGCCTGTAATCACTATTTTCGACTTGAGATATACTAAAGAGCTTATAAAAAGTATCACGTATTAGTATATTTTTATGTCCCCCCTACCAGAGCGCATTAACCTAAGGCTTCTGAACCACCGGAGTGTGCTCCCTGCCGCCGTTGGATAAGCAGCTGCAGCAGCAAGTCGTATACTCCTAGCTCACTCATTTCTTACATAGTTTAATTCTGAATTTCTTTGCGTGTTTTTGGTACTTGCATTGTTTGATACATAAATTTCGGGCGTATTATAGTATTTGAGAGTTGTAGCATCGCGTTTTAGTACCTGAATAGTGTAAAATCGCGTAGTCTCCCTCCGCTGCCGAGCAGTGTGTCAGCAGTGCGTTAGTAGCAGCATTACTGCATTTACTAGGCAATCTTGTATTTTAATAACCGTTTAAATTTTGTCGATTTGTTTGCGCTCTCTGTAGATTAGTTCAGACGTTCTTTGCAAAACAGTTTTTAGCATGGATAGGGACTGCAACTGCTGTGTTCGGATGCAGGCTGAGTTGGCATCCCTTCGCTCCCAGCTTCAGGCAGTGTTGGCTTCGGTCACACAGCTTGAGGCTGTTGCCAATGGGCATCACTGTGGGGGTCCGGATGGGGGTTTGTCGGGGACGGCCAGCTCGTTCCACGCATCCCCCGATCGGACTAAGACTGTGGTTGCCCGGGATACTGCCCGCATTGAGGCTGATCCCTCACCTGTGGTAGAGTGGGAGGTAGTCTCAAGGTGTGGCAGGGAGCGAAAGACATTCCGGAGGGCTGAACGGAAGGCCTCTCCAGTTTGTCTGACGAACCGGTTTCAGGTTCTGTCTCAGGCTGATACTGATCTTCGGCCTGACATGGCTGCTTGTCCTGTTCCAGAGGTTGCCCCTCAGTCTGCAAGATCCGGGCGGTCGCAGAGGGTGGGCTTACTGGTAGTTGGGAGCTCCAATGTCAGGCGCGTAATGGGGCCTCTTAGAGAAATGGCAGCAAGAGAGGGGAAGAAAACCAATGTGCACTCCGTGTGCATACCGGGGGGAGTCATTCCAGATGTGGAAAGGGTCCTTCCGGATGCCATGAAGGGTACAGGGTGCACCCATCTGCAGGTGGTCGCTCATGTCGGCACCAATGATGTGTGTCGCTATGGATCGGAGGAAATCCTCTCTGGCTTCCGACGGCTATCTGATTTGGTGAAGACTGCCAGTCTCGCTAGCGGGATGAAAGCAGAGCTCACCATCTGCAGCATCGTCGACAGGACTGACTGCGGACCTTTGGTACAGAGCCGAGTGGAGGGTCTGAATCAGAGGCTGAGACGGTTCAGCGACCATGTGGGCTGCAGATTCCTCGACTTGCGCCATAGGGTGGTGGGGTTTCGGGTTCCGCTGGATAGGTCAGGAGTCCACTACACGCAGCAAGCGGCTACACGGGTAGCAGGGGTTGTGTGGCGTGGACTGGGCGGTTTTTTAGGTTAGATGGCCTCGGGCAAGTACAGAAAGGGCAACAGCCTCAAAGGGTGCGGAGCAAAGTCAGGACATGCGGGGACCAAGCAGCAATCGGTATTGTAATTATAAACTGTCGAAGCTGCGTTGGTAAAGTACCGGATCTTCAAGCGCTGATAGAAAGAACCGAAGCTGAAATCGTTATAGGTACAGAGAGCTGGCTTAAGCCAGAGATAAATTCTGCCGAAATTTTTACAGAGGTACAGACGGTGTTTAGGAAGGATAGATTGCATGCAACCGGTGGTGGAGTGTTTGTCGCTGTTAGTAGTAGTTTATCCTGTAGTGAAGTAGAAGTGGATAGTTCCTGTGAATTATTATGGGTGGAGGTTACACTCAACAACCGAGCTGGGTTAATAATTGGCTCCTTTTACCGACCTCCCGACTCAGCAGCGTTAGTGGCAGAACAACTGAGAGAAAATTTGGAATACATTTCGCATAAATTTCCTCAGCATACTATAGTCTTAGGTGGAGATTTCAATTTACCAGATATAGACTGGGACACTCAGATGTTTAGGACGGGTGGTAGGGACAGAGCATCGAGTGACATTATACTGAGTGCACTATCCGAAAATTACCTCGAGCAATTAAACAGAGAACCGACTCGTGGAGATAACATCTTGGACCTACTGATAACAAACAGACCCGAACTTTTCGACTCTGTAAGTACAGAACAGGGAATCAGTGATCATAAGGCCGTTGTAGCATCCCTGAATATGGAAGTTAATAGGAATATAAAAAAAGGGAGGAAGGTTTATCTGTTTAGCAAGAGTAATAGAAGGCAGATTTCAGACCACCTAACAGATCAAAACGAAAAATTCTGTTCCGACACTGACAATGTTGAGTGTTTATGGAAAAAGTTCAAGGCAATCGTAAAATGCGTTTTAGACAGGTACGTGCCGAGTAAAACTGTGAGGGACGGGAAAAACCCACCGTGGTACAACAACAAAGTTAGGAAACTACTGCGAAAGCAAAGAGAGCTTCGCTCCAAGTTTAAACGCAGCTAAAACCTCTCAGACAAACAGAAGCTAAGCGATGTCAAAGTTAGCGTAAGGAGGGCTATGCGAGAAGCGTTCAGTGAATTCGAAAGTAAAATTCTATGTACAGACTTGACAGAAAATCCTAGGAAGTTCTGGTCTTACGTTAAATCAGTAAGTGGATCGAAACAGCATATCCAGACACTCCGGGATGATGATGGCATTGAAACAGAGGATGACACGCGTAAAGCTGAAATACTAAACACCTTTTTCCAAAGCTGTTTCACAGAGGAAGACCGCACTGCAGTTCCTTCTCTAAATCCTCGCACAAACGAAAAAATGGCTGACATCGAAATAAGTGTCCAAGGAATAGAAAAGCAACTGGAATCACTCAACAGAGGAAAGTCCACTGGACCTGACGGGATACCAATTCGATTCTACACAGAGTACGCGAAAGAACTTGCCCCCCTTCTAACAGCCGTGTACCGCAAGTCTCAAGAGGAACGGAGGGTTCCAAATGATTGGAAAAGAGCACAGGTAGTCCCAGTCTTCAACAAGGGTCGTCGAGCAGATGCGCAAAACTATAGACCTATATCTCTGACGTCGATCTGTTGTAGAATTTTAGAACATGTTTATTGCTCGAGTATCATGTCGTTTTTGGAAACCCAGAATCTACTATGTAGGAATCAACATGGATTCCGGAAACAGCGATCGTGTGAGACCCAACTCGCGTTATTTGTTCATGAGACCCAGAAAATATTAGATACAGGCTCCCAGGTAGATGCTATTTTTCTTGACTTCCGGAAGGCGTTCGATACAGTTCCGCACTGTCGCCTGATAAACAAAGTAAGAGCCTACGGAATATCAGACCAGCTGTGTGGCTGGATTGAAGATTTTTTAGCAAACAGAACACAGCATGTTGTTATCAATGGAGAGACGTCTACAGACGTTAAGGTAACCTCTGGCGTGCCACAGGGGAGTGTTATGGGACCATTGCTTTTCACAATATATATAAATGACCTAGTAGATAGTGTCGGAAGTTCCATGCGGCTTTTCGCGGATGATGCTGTAGTATACAGAGAAGTTGCAGCATTAGAAAATTGTAGCGAAATGCAGGAAGATCTGCAGCGGATAGGCACTTGGTGCAGGGAGTGGCAACTGTCCCTTAACATAGACAAATGTAATGTATTGCGAATACATAGAAAGAAGGATCCTTTATTGTATGATTATATGATAGCGGAACAAACACTGGTAGCAGTTACTGCTGTAAAATATCTGGGAGTATGCGTGCGGAACGATTTGAAGTGGAATGATCATATAAAATTAATTGTTGGTAAGGCGGGTACCAGGTTGAGATTCATTGGGAGAGTGCTTAGAAAATGTAGTCCATCAACAAAGGAGGTGGCTTACAAAACACTCGTTCGACCTGTACTTGAGTATTGCTCATCAGTGTGGGATCCGTACCAGATCGGGTTGACGGAGGAGATAGAGAAGATCCAAAGAAGAGCGGCGCGTTTCGTCACAGGGTTATTTGGTAACCGTGATAGCGTTACGGAGATGTTTAATAAACTCAAGTGGCAGACTCTGCAAGAGAGGCGCTCTGCATCGCGGTGTAGCTTGCTCGCCAGGTTTCGAGAGGATGCGTTTCTGGATGAGGTATCGAGTATATTGCTTCCCCCTACTTATACCTCCCGAGGAGATCACGAATGTAAAATTAGAGAGATTAGAGCGCGCACGGAGGCTTTCAGACAGTCGTTCTTCCCGCGAACCATACGCGACTGGAACAGGAAAGGGAGGTAATGACAGTGGCACGTAAAGTGCCCTCCGCCACACACCGTTGGGTGGCTTGCGGAGTATGAATGTAGATGTAGATGTAGACCGGGAGGTGAACCTGACCTCGTGGATTAACCGCGAAGGCTGCTGTGCCGGATAGCCTGATGTGGTTTTTAGGCGGTTTCCCACATCCCACTAGGTGTATATCGGGCTGGTACCTAAGTACTACGTCAGATACATGCTACGCAAACATTTAGAAAATATCTCACATTTGCACATGAAATTTACTCTAGTCGCAGACAGATGGAGTACACACATTCCGTCCTGCGGGCTGAATAAGGGACATGGCCTTAGATGTTTAGTGTCTTCAAACACGTCGTCATCAACGTCAACGTCAGCGTCATCATCATCATCATCATCATCATCATCATCATCATCATCATCATTATCAGTACATTTTTCTGCTATAAGATACCTGTGTAGTCATTACTGAAATAATTTTGCATGGAAATTCTCCAGCTATACGCTATCTTATAGAAGTTTTTAATTTTTTTCGCTGTTATTGTTTCAAAATTTTCCACGGAATATCTTGCATGATTGCAGTTTTTTTATGTTATTAGTATTCCGATTGGTGTGATGTGATCCCCCATCGCACTTCCTCCCTTCCTATCTTCAGCTAGGTAATGTCTCAGCATACGTACTACAACCAAGGACCTGGTTCGTATAGCCATACAGTTCAGCCGTTCTGTAGTTGGCATGATAACGAATGGTCGTTGCTGTCCATAGACTTCATATTAGATGCCCGATTACGCCGTCCGTTCTTAGCTACAGCCACTTCATCGTTTATCCATTGTTGTAGTGCATTTCTAGCACCATCATTCAATTGCATCCGACTCTTTCATTAGTTTTCTTTTCAATAAGATGCAGTGTTTCAGACATTCTCCCTTTGGAACTAAACCGTCAATTTTTGACACCAGCTCTTTTCCACACTTGTTCCAATATACTTCTGATATTGTTTCGGTGGTGACCGCCAATGTCTCGCGTATCGTTTTAAATTAATGATGATACTGTATGTACATGAAACCTTCATTTGAAGCACAAAGAGTCAAATTTGGGTAGCCATAATTTGCCTTCTTTATATGATAATAAACAGTTTCAATACAGCGTAGCTACATATAATTCACTGAACATATTTTTTCCCTAATGTTTCCATTAAGGTCAGATCTGGTGTCCTATCTTGTCACATATTCGATGTTTATAACCAGTTTACTCCAGAGACTGTTTGAGTGATTAGAAATTTCTATAATATATACATAAAATGAATTAACAGTAAGTATATTCATGAGTGTAGATCAATAGCTTCCCCGATGTTTGTCGAGGAATCTGTGCAAGTTTCAAAATAATAGGCAAAATAGATTCCTAGAAAAAGGGGTGTCTGAAGCAAAACAGCATTTAAAATTATTCTATGAAAATTCTCAGTTTTGTTGTTACATGATTTTAATTACAAACACTCTGTTGTATATCGTGCATCAACACCCTGCAACAGCTGTTGCCTTTTGTTCCAGCTGTTTTGGTTACATACGAGGTGTGCGAGTAAAGTAATGAGACAGACAACACAGAGAGCGATCTAGCAAAGCTTTGTTCTGCTTGTGTAGACTGTCGTGTTCGTCCCTTCCAGACGTTCTCTCCGAGATTCAGCTCCGTACAGTCAACACGCTATTTTTGAGAGCGCCATCAGTGAAACTGTGTTCTTGTTGTGTGTTACGACAATGGAACAGTGCAATTTAGAGGAATGTTATGCCATCAAGGTTTCTGTTAAACTTAGGGAATCCGCTAGTGTGACCTTTGAAAAGTTGAAACAGGCCTATGTGGAATATTCATACTCAGCAGCGCAAGTTTTTCGCTGCCAGAAATCGTTTTTGGAAGACCGAAAAAAGGTTGATGATGAACTTAGCTCAGCGAGACCTTCTAATTCAAAAACGGAAGAATACAATGAACGCGTGCGGGCTCTTATGAGATCAGACCGAAGTTTAACAATAAGGTTGATGAGTAACCTGGTAAACACTTTCATCGTACATCAAATTATGACTGAAGGTTAACACATGCGAAAGGTTTGTGCCAAAATGGTGCCTTCAAACTTCACAAATGAGCAGAAGGACAATCGGAGAAACGTGTGCGTTGATCTTCTTGAGAGGATTGCCAAAGACCACGAATGGTTCGGCTGCGTGATCACAGGTGATGAACAACGGATTTTTGCGTACAATGCTGAGACGAAGTGACAAAGTGAGAACGTCACCCTGAGACATCTCCACGACCGAAAAAATTTCGAATGAGAAAGTCAAAGATCAAAACAATACTGATTTGCCAGAATGAGATTTTCACTCTGCTCTGATATGAAACTTCCTGGCAGACTAAATCTGTGTGCCGGACCAAGAGTCGAATTCGGGACCTTTGCCTTTCGCGGGCAAGTGCTCTACCATCTGAGCTACCCAAGCAGTAGAGCTTCTGTGAAGTTTGGAAGGTAGGAGACGAGATACTGGCAGAAGTAAAGCTGTGAGGACGGTGCGTGAGTCGTGCTTGGGTAGCTCAGTCGGTAGAGCACTTGCCCGCGAAAGGCAAAGATCCCGAGTTTGTCTCGTCAGGCACACAGTTTAAATCTGCCAGGAAGTTTCAATACTGATTTGCTTTTTTGATTGGAGGGTGTCGTGCATAAAGAATTTGTCGTCCAGGACAAAATTTCGACCAAGCCTTTTACAAAGATGTCCTTGAAAGGCTCAGGTAAAGGGTGAACTGAGTGAGACCAGACACTGCAGACAATTAAATGCTGCACCATAACATCCCCCTATGTCACATGGCCATTTACATCACGGAATTTTTGATCTCAAAAGGCATTCCTGTTGTTCCACCTTTCCCCTGTTCATCTGATCTGCGTCATTGTGACTTTTTTCTTTTCCCGAAATTGAAAAAGTCTTAAAATAACGTCATTTTGGGACTTTGGAGAACATTCGAAAGAATGTGACCGACATGTTAATGCCCCTACCAGTTGCAGCTTTTCAACGGTGTTAGCACGACTGGGAACAATGGTTAGAAGAGGTAAATATTATTGTCTGAAAAAATAAAGACCTTGGTAGACAAAAAAACTTTTCTAACGCACATCGTATTTTGCTGCAAGCTCAGCTTGTCGTACTCCGCCTGTATCCACGTTGTCAACTACTTCCACTGTGTACTTTCTAATACTCATTACCAGCTTCCCAAGTACTCTTCCTACAGTGCACCCACTAATAAACGTAATTAAAGCATCATAAGTCTCTAATTTTTGTGTCAGACAGACAAAATGTTGTTAAAATAGAGCCCCTCTCCTTACTGATGTACTGCACGACCGCTCGCAGTTTCACTTACATCTCGAGCCAAGACATGGAAATCAATAACTATATGGCTATCCTTCTCATTTTATGCAGTGAGGTTCACATTAACGCAGAAGACTCTTTTGTTTTTGAAGGACTGTGGAACACTCTCACTGCACTTTCTCGTCGGGGCACCCTTTCACAGCTTTTTGAGTTCATCATGAAATAAAAGCCAGTTACACATATGCTGTAAAGCCTGTTACTCTTATTTGCACAGTTCTTGTAAATTCCTCTCAATTTTGTCATTATAACACTCACTACGTTAAACAAAAACACTAAAACAAAGGTCCTCTACGAAACATGCCGTGTCAATCAAATAATTTTGGGAACAAAACAATATATAGGGCACGATATCCACTAAAAAATAACTAAAACGACAGCCTTGCTTAGTCAAAGTTTCTAAAATATGCCTCGTCAAATGAGTCATCGTAATTCATAAGGAGCTACAGTCACAATGCGTGTGTGTAGGAAAAGCCTATCGTCTTTATATATGAGAGTACTGTGCAAAAATTTTAAATAAATCGGTCAAAATATTTAAAGAAATTGCGTCACGAAATTTTCTAGATTTTTGGAAATGGGGTTCTTCTTTATTATATAGCCTACGTCCGTCTAAATGTTTATTGGAGCAATGCATAAAAATCTGAAGCACATCGGTCAAGAATATTTCGAGAGTTTTGGTAACAAAGTTATACAACTTTTTGTCTTTATATCGTAGTATAAATGAAGCACCACAGTTACTGGTTCAGCATTTTGCAACTACAAAGTAAATACGCTCAATAGTTTATACCTTCTTATAGACGTTTTCTGTAGATGCAGCACTTTTTTAATCTCATGGAAATAACTATTTTCGTATTTCACTTGCTATCGTATTATCATCTAGGATAGTAAGCGCATTAGTCACGACTGGAGTGCGAACACATGAGTCCCGGACATCTGATATCTGGTCGAGAGAACATAAAAGTAACAAAACAATGGAGTAAACTCTGTCATTGAATTCGTTTGTAGTGCGCGGCAAACTGGACAAATCCCGTAACAGTGGGAGGGCTACTCTGGCGGGCAAACGCGTGTAATTACAGCCCCTGGGAGTAATCCCAACAGAGGGAGCTGCGCATTGACCCAGGGCCAATTTGTTAGGTGTGAAATAGGGCCGTAATCCCTTCTACCGCACCTCCCGACATACTTACTCAGCTAACTCCGAATAATTACGGCAAGCCGAAAACCCGCAATTGCAACAGGCGCTTTGGAAACACGGTACAGTGTTATGTCTGACAATTAGGTTCCGTAGTACCATTTAATAATATCGTTAATGATTTATAGACGGTGGCAAACAGTGTGTTTCAGTTTCTGAACCTGAACATAGAACGAATATTGGTTATGTTTCTGTGCGTCCACACTCTGTTGGGAATTCACCAGCATTCCCATTTATTATTTAAACAGTGTCGTGCCCCTGCATTTAATTTATCAGAACTTTATGAACAGTCTCATCATTTGTGTATAAGCAGCCTTTACCCATAATCAGACAAAATGTTTCAAATTTGCGTACACGTACTGTACACTATTAATATGACGATTCTATATCTATCCTGTGTTACACAAACTACTACTCTTTAATCTGAAAATCTTATTTCGTTATATTACTCAGGCCCCTGATCATCCAAGAATTCACAGGTTACCCCTATCGTACGCATCATTCAGCATACTCAGTACTTGGTCCTCAGTCTTTTCGATGCAGCTCAGATCTGCAACGAACATGTAACCAACTGGCTTAACTGGCTCTAAGCACTATGGGACTTAACATCTGAGGTCACCAGTCCCCTAGAACTTAGAACTACTTAAACCTAACCTAAGGACATCACACACATCCATGCCCGAGGCAGGATTTGAACCTGCGACCGTAGCGGTCGCGAGGCTCCACACTGAAGCGCCTAGAACCGCTCGGCCACAACGGGCGGCAACTGGCTTAACTCTCCTTCTCAGATACTATGAGCGCTATAAGACATGAAAACGATAGAAGTCATTTCATGAATTTCTATATCCTTTTATATATCTCACGAAGAATCTTGTGTTAGTATATGTATCAGATAAGTAAACAAGGTTGAAACGAGGACTGTCCTCTTAAAAGTAAAGATTATGCATAGAGGCACTTCGTAGTGATCTGTCACCTGAGAATGAGAAAGGTAGGTACCAGACTGCGAAACAGTGAAAGAAGCTTTACCCTACATACGAAGGAATGCCCTCATGCCACCGATACTTGAGAATTGTTCGTCAGTGTGGGACCCTTATCTATGAATGATAGAGGAAACAAAGTCGATCCTAAGAAGAGGAGCACATTTCCTCACACACCCGTTTAGTGAACTGTACACCGTCACGAAGATTCTCTTTGAATCGCATTGAAAGATTCTACATGAGAGGCGAAGGGTTTTACAGTTCAGATTCGCATAGCGTACGTTACTAGATGAGTTAACAAATTTATTGTTTCCTATCACGTACATCCCGTGAAAATAGCACGAAGGTAAAATCAGAGACATTAGAGCTCACACGGATGCTTGTCGACACTCGATCTTCCCACGCACCTCTTGCTACTGGAGCAATAAACCACAAGGGGCTTACAGGGTACGGTACAGATCTCACAGATGGTTATGTAATAGGTATTTTTCTCTTTTTGCTATGATCAGCTGCTTTTGTCTTAATTTAATTTATTCTTAACTCAAAATTCATGATTAGGGGCTTCACATACCATTTTTTTTTATATAAATTGCGTTTCTAGCTACAGTCCAGCTAAATACATTGTCTTAATTTAATTTATTCTTAACTCAAAATTCAAGATTAGGGGCTTCACATACCATTTTTTTTATATAAATTGCGTTTCTAGCTACAGTCCAGCTAAATACATTGCTTCCCATTTGAATGTGAGAGTCAAACAATAAGGCAAGTAAATCCTGACATATTTCACTTTTTAGCACTAGCTTGTTCATCTTTAATTTTTAAATTAATAATATCTATTTTACTTTCCTACTTTCAATAACATCCTCTTTGCTCTGTGTGTTCCATCTCATTACGCAATGGGATGGCAAAGTTCTCGACAGACTGCACTAATATAACCTTCTGGCCATTCTGATTTAAGTGTTCGGTGATGCGCCTGTATCATTTCGGATGAGTGGTTGTGTAATTGCTTGGTTGATTGGGGCGAGGGAACGAAACAGCAAGGTCATCGGTCCCATAGGACTAGAGAAGAATGGGGAAAGAAGTCGGCCGTGCCCTTCAACCACCCCGGCACTTCCCTGAAGCGGTTTAGGGAAATCATGGAAAACGTAAATTAGGATGACCGATTGTGGGTTCGAACTGTCGTCCTCCCGTATGCGTGTCCAATGTGCTAACCACTGCGTCACCTCGCTCGGTTCGGACGAATGTCATTATGGTAATTTCATTGTGTCCGTGCTGATTTCCTCCGACATTCTTATATAAGTGACCCATTGTTTCATTTACGATGACAACGACTTTTAGTGAGCATAAAATAATAATCTTTCTTCCTTCTTCTCTCTGACGTCGCCATAATTTCATCCTGTAGAACAAAATGATTTTTCCATAAAAGTCATGGAGGTAGGAGACATTTTTTAATCTTACCCAGCATTTCTAGATATACTAACGGAATGGTTTCGTCGCCAAGTTTTTATTAGGTCTCTTTCTGGTCTGTCCAGATTTTAAACTAACTCCCGGATGATCTAGAGACGAAATTTAACGTAGCTTGGTACTGCATGACAATGCGTTATTAATTCGCTTTCTTGTCTGGTGTGTGGCGGAGGATACTTCGTTCTGTTCCAGTCACGAATGTTTTGCAGGAAGAACAACTGTTAGAAATCCTCCGTGTGATCTTGAATCTCTCTCATTTTCACTTTCATAGTGATTTCGCGAGGTATATGAAAGAGGAAGCAATATATTGTGCGTGTCAGGTGACGAGACACAAAAATAAAACTGAAAGTTAACCAAATGTCCATGTTGTAATCTCATAAAAATATTTGAAATGATTGAAAAATTTCAAATACACGAGATTAAAATGCAGGACATAATTATTTAAATAAAAAAAGAATTATTAACATACACATTTTTAAATAGGACTACAAGTATAAAATAATATCACCCCATACTGATAGTTCTGAAAATTCGTGGTTGTGAGTTTTTACTAGCTACGAAAATACTTCTAATATTTAAAACAAAAAACCTGGGGTGCATGCACTACGTAATTGATGAATGAGTAGTTTACATCATTACTATTAGATTACGTACTGATTGATACGTGAAATAATTCACCTCCGTATGACACTGATGGAAGAAATCGCGAAATCAGAAAGTAATTAATGTTGAGTAATGAAATTTCGGGAATCCATTTGTCTAGGTAACATATTTAAGTGATTAACATTGCGAAGTCTCAGGTTGATGTAAGCGCGAGATAAGCCATCGCAAAGTGAAACGATGGTACATTAATAGCCGGTGTAACTGCCAGAATGTTTCATGCAAAAGTGTAAACGTACATGAATTGTGTTGTACAGATGGCGGATGTCAGTTTATGAGACGGAGTGCCATGGCTTTTGCACTTGATCTGTCAAACAGGAGCTGTTAATGTGGTTCGTGGAGGACGGAGAAGTTGTCGTTCGATGATAACCCATACGTGCCCAACTGGAGACAGATGTGGTGATCGGGCACGCCAACGCAACATGTTGACACTCTGTAGAGCACGTTCGGTTACAACAGGGATATGTGAGCGAGCGTATTTTGTTGGAAAACACTCCCTGGAATGCTGTTCTAGGTGCTTCAGTCCGGAACCGCGCTGCTGCTACGGTCGCAGGTTCGAATCCTGCCTCGGATATGTCCTCAGGTTAGTTAGGTTTAAGTAGTTCTAAGTCTAGGGGACTGATGACCTCAGATGTTAAGTCCCATAGTGTTTAGAGCCATTTGAACCATTTGAATGCTGTTCATGAATTCCAGCACAACAGGTCTAATCACCAGACCGTATAAATTTTGTATCGGACTGCGTGAGATAACACGAGAGCGTTCCTGCTGTCGCACCCAAGACCATTACTCCAGGTGCAGTGTGTCTAGCACGCAGACGGGTCGGGTGCAGGCCTTCTGTTGATCTTCTAACCAACACACCCCCTTTACTGGCACCGAAGCAACACGAGATTTCAGCAGAAACCACAGTAGAACAAAACACTGCCCTCCAATGAGCTATCGCTGACACCAGCTGAAGTCGCAAATGGCTGTGGTAAGGGGTCTGGCTCGAAGCTGTCTTTGAAGTAACCGATTTTTAACAGTTCGTTGTGTCACTGTGGTGCCAACTGCTGCTCAAATTGCTGCTGTAGATGGAACACGATGAGTCAGAGCCATACACCGAACTCGATGGTATTCCCTCGCTGTAATACCACGTGGCCGTACGGAGCCCGATCTTCTAGCGACCGTGCCTTATCGTTGTCACTGCTGTCAGCAATCATGAACAGTGGCTACATTCCTGCAAAGTCTTTCTGTAATATCGCAGAAGGAACATGCAGCTTCTCGTAACTCTAGAACACGATTCGTTCAAACTCAGTGAAGTGCTAATAGTGGCATCTTTGTCAGCCTAAAGGCGTCCACTCCTAGAGTCAACTAAAGCTCACATTCGTTACAGCGTGTATTTAAAGCAAACCAGATTTGCATCCACATAGTGATGCTGCTAGCACCACACTTATGAGACTGACGCGAAAGCTGAATATACAGGGTGATTCAAAAAGAATACCACAACTTTAAAAATGTGTATTTAATGAAAGAAACATAATATAACCTTCTGTTATACATCATTACAAAGAGTATTTAAAAAGGTTTTTTTTCACTCAAAAACAAGTTCAGAGATGTTCAATATGGCCCCCTCCAGACACACGAGCAATATCAACCCGATACTCCAACTCGTTCCACACTCTCTGTAGCATATCAGGCGTAACAGTTTGGATAGCTGCTGTTATTTCTCGTTTCAAATCATCAATGGTGGCTGGGAGAGGTGGCCGAAACACCATATCCTTAACATACCCCCATAAGAAAAAATCGCAGGGGGTAAGATCAGGGCTTCTTGGAGGCCAGTGATGAAGTGCTCTGTCACGGGCTGCCTGGCGGCCGATCCATCGCCTCGGGTAGTTGACGTTCAGGTTTCATAGCTAACCTTTTTCGTAGGACTCTCCATACAGTTGACTGTGGAATTTGCAGCTCTCTGCTAGCTCTGCGAGTCGATTTTCCTGGGCTGCGAACAAATGCTTGCTGGATGCGTGCTACATTTTCATCACTCGTTCTCGGCCGTCCAGAACTTTTCCCTTTGCACAAACACCCATTCTCTGTAAACTGTTTATACCAACGTTTAATACACCACCTATCAGGAGGTTTAACACCATACTTCGTTCGTAATGCACGCTGAACAACTGTCGTCGATTCACTTCTGCCGTACTCAATAACACAAAAAGCTTTCTGTTGAGCGGTCGCCATCTTAGCATCAACTGACGCTGACGCCTAGGCAACAGCGCCTCAAGCGAACAAATGTACAACTAAATGAAACTTTATAGCTCCCTTAATTCGCCGACAGATAGTGCTTAGCTCTGCCTTTTGTCGTTGCAGAGTTTTAAATTCCAAAAGTTGTGGTATTCTTTTTGAATCACCCTGTACATCATGTTTCAGATGTAGAAACACGTCTACCAACTTCCGTTTATGTCTCACAACTTCTTCTTGGTGTTACTAATTTTTTCCGTCATTGTATTGCCTACTGAATGTGCTCCACGTTTTTGCTCTAAATCTTATAAGAATTTTAATAGTTATGAAAAATTTATAAACACAAATTTCAGACAATCCGTGTGAGTTTAGTAATCGGCATGGGTCTAGGAGAAATAATTTACCTTTTTAGTGTCATTTAGAAAAGTGATGTATTAAATATTCATTTTTACTTAAGCGATTATTTTATAATGAAATCAATAATAGTATCGACAATCGCGCAATAACGCAAAATTCACGATTTATCTCAATCTGTCGAGGAGTGAACACAGACAGTGGCTCCTGGTGCTGTGGCGAACAACAGCGACACTGCTGCTCGGTTGGCTGCCCTGCGGGCGTTTACTGGGGCCCTGGCCAGCCTCACAGTCCGTCCCACTGCGCAAACGAAAATTTCAATTAACCCTGATAAAGCGCTCCCTTGTTCGTGCTGATTTACACCCGACTACGGGGCGCGTTTGGCGAAATTTATGCGGACAGCTGTACCAGTCCATCGGGGGAATCGAAGTCACGCGCACATCGCGTTTCGTACATTACGAAACACTGGAACGCCGGGCGACGTGGAGGTGAGTTGGCCAGCGGTCTAAGGGCACATATCTCCCAGATATAAGTGCAGTATGGTTTTTCTTGCCAGATGACAAAATCTCCCCCACTGATAGATCCTTATCTTACAACTGATTAGCACTCCAACAGCCCGTTCCACACTTACAGGGCAGAAGTGAAAAGTATATGTACAAAAGTCTCACTCGGCTGCGAATTTACAAATGCGACAGTATCATACCGAAACCACACCGCTAAACCGCTTGGCATGAAGAACTGATATCGAAAGTTACTTGTAGGTCGCATCTGTAGGATCCAAAATGTGTGAATAAATATCAGAATCATTTACACTTCTTCCATTGTTATTAGCATTTAAAATTGACTAATATAATACTTATTTACTTGATTCGAGGTCGGAATCTTTAATTTAATTTACCTTACTCTTGTGATAATTACGTTGCAAATTACTCTGATTTCAAGAAGCAGTGGATGTTCGTCAGTAATTGACAATACGAAACTCTCTGAAGAATACGCAGCGTATAAACATATTTATTGCGATCCTACAGCTAAATCAAATAGACTGGAACAAGTAAGATAGTAGTACCGTAACAGATAGTTACCTGCTCTGTTTCATTGGCCTTTGGAAAGAATAGTAGTCTCTCTCTCTCTCTCTCTCTCTCTCTCTCTCTCTCTCTCTCTCTTTTCTTCCGTTTTTCTTTCATTTGTTGTGGAACTTTAAAGGGCTCTTGACTCAAAACAGTAGCTTGCGAATAAGGCGTTTTTTAATATAGGATTTTTTCAGATTGAATCGTAGCGCACAATTTCTGACGCTCCGACTCACTTGGAGATTCTAGAACGATCTCCACAAAAGAATGGACCGTTTATGAAACAGAGTGTTCTGACAACCTTTGGTCAGAGAACACTGACGTAACTTAATAATGTCTGTATGCAAAAGCAAGCTGTTTTTAACAAAGCATCTACCACTTTTATACAACTTGGAAAATAGATGTTTATTAGCTATTTCAATTGAATCGTTGTCAACATATAAGAACCTCCTTCGTCGAGTGAAGATAGGTTTTATGCTATTGCTAATTTATGAATGCGAAGGTTGTATTTAAGTTACAATTAATGAGAAAAAGTATATTTCGAATTAGACTTGGAAAACGTTATTACCTCACGTCGCACGGTATAACATGTTGAAAATGCCACCTCCTACATGTAGCACGAGAATCCAAAAAGTTTCTTGCCTAAATTAATAAGAAATAGAGAAAAGTTAAGGTTATGATTTTAATGCTTCAGGTGTTCTTGACCATTCATGTGAATTCCTGGACTTCGTCATTCTGTGCTATGTTAGTATTGACAATACCAATTCATGTCATCTGTGATCATTTCCTCCAGCAAATAATTCTCCGCCTTCTGCATTTGAGTCTAGTCGTGGCAGGCATCAACTCGTCACTGGTTTTGTTCGGGACTCATGGTGTACGGGACAAACTTTGCGCACACTTTGTTCTGCTTCAAAAGATTCTGAAGACAGCCTTGAACACTAGATTTGCAGGTGTTGCTCTTTTATAGTTTATGACACAACACCGTTGGCACACGACGACCGCAGCTCTACTACTTAAGACTACCTGCGTATAGCTGACGGGTCAATGTGCATCTGTTGTTTAAGAGTTTTTAGTTCAGACTGCCACTGTAGCTACATTGCTGACGTCGCTTATACGACAGGAATGAAATCAATTTCGGAACTTTTTGGGCGACGGTGTGTGCTGTTTTCAAGTGCTTTTGTGAATTTCTGCAGTGTAGTGCACTTTGTATTTTATTACTGTCGGAAAACACCAAAATGTGAGCTGTTTATGCTTTTTGCCTGTCTAATTCAGTACACAGTAGAACCAACAGCACAAGCAACAAACTGATTGCGAAAGAACTGAAATCCTGCATGACTATTCAGCAACAGCCTTTTGACCGATCTAAGGCCCGGAAACGTTAATCGAGTCATTGTATGGCTCTGAGCACTATGGGACTTAGCTTCTGAGGTTATCAGTCCCCTAGAACTTAGAACTACTTAAACGTAACTAATCTAAGGACATCACACACATCCATGCCCGAGGCAGGATTCGAACCTGCGACCGTAGCCGCCTCGCGGTTCCAGACTGAAGCGCCTAGAACCGCTCGGCCACACCGGCCGGCGAGAGTTTTTATATCTAGTGTTTTGTGAGCACACACAATATATGGGAAAAGTTTGTCTGTTAAACACGATGGTGTAAGAAACTTAAAATCCAACTGACGGAGATGAGAGGACAAGAGGACGGTAACCTTTAGAAGAGCTGCTGTTTGCAAGTTTCTTATAAAACTTGTAAATCGAAAGATAAAGCTTGAGCAACACAAACACAACAAAAACCTTTACTACGGACCACTGGAAAAATATAATGTGATTCAATAAGCCCTTCCACTGCATCCAACTATAGGGTTTGTACAGTGTCAAAAACAGCAAGAAAGTGTACAGTATAACTGTGAAGCACTGTAGAGTATATCAGAAGATGGTATCGTGGTTTTTAGTAGGTCCTAAGGACACGATTGATTAACGCTTCTCCTTTGGAGGTCTTAAAACGACAAATTTAAATGTTACCACTCCACTGTGCATGGGAAAGTAATTTAGAGGTTATCTCCATAATCCGACACCTCTCTGAGAATTGGAACGGTTTTCCTTACGAGGTGTAATATGAAATACCACCGGCCGCCAGTCAGTATACACAGGCGAGTGTGCAAATATCATTTTGTCCAGCATCTTATAGAATCCTGCAGCCAGTGAAAAACTACAAACATCCCTGCATTCCACTAGCCTTCGGTGAACACTGAAAGTGATATGCATCGCAGATGCGGTGAATTATTTGTGTACATTCTGCGAGAACCATGCCGTCTAGGACAGAAGTGAGCAATTGTTTTGGCTTGAGGGATACCTTGCGGAAGCGGAGTTTAGCGGAGGGCCGCACCTTTTAAAATGAATGCATCCATTAGTTAACTCGGCATTTCAGAAAAGGTATGAACTTTACACAAAAATCAATAAACATAAATAAAGTAGTCGTAGTTTTGTTCAATTTATTTATTTTCCTAATTTCATATCATTTACATCTGCAAGCACATTTAATTTCAGAATCAGTTTAATGAGACAAATGTATCCTATCACACTTTTGTACAATTTTTTTTTTTTGAAATCAGGAGTGAGATTGCTTGTTGAGATTCTCGTCCCAGCCCGCAAGTTGATGTCTGTAAAAGATTATCGACATTTACTCTTCTTGATTTTCAAAAAAGAAAAGCTTTCCTCACAAATAAACGTAACTCAAGTATGAAGAACACTTGCCCAGCATATTTCTTCAAACGTGGATTTGTAAACGTCAACTGTCACAGCATTAAACATTTCTTTCCCAGTGTGATATGACTGCATGTCACTGAGTTCAGGCTGCAGCTCCTCATGTGCTGTGTCAATATCAACAGAGACGGCATAATGTAGCAAACTGAATCGAAACTTAATTTTCTTAAAGTCCTCAAATCTTCATGTCAACTCGACCTCCACACTCTGCGGATGATGCCTAATATCAACAGAAATACTTTCAGGCACTTTCTGTCTTCCTAATAAAGGGACCTACTTTTGCTCTGATTTTACAGTCACATTTCATATGCAAACAACCTCATTCCCTGGAATGTCATATTCGGTTCATTCAGTTTCTTAACTATGTCAGCTGCAATCATCATCTCATACCTCCACTCCTTGCATGCTCTTCTTTTAACAAAATCACATCTCCTTCGTGTTCAAAAATAAGAGGACTTCATTCCTACTCGTAAGTACTCTTTTCACTATTTTGGCCAGGCTTAACCGCATCACACTGTTGTAGTGAATTACGTCTTCATACTTGACCCCCACATCCTCAAGAAGAGATCTGAACTGTCGATAGTGAAGTGCCTTTGTTTTGGTTGTGTTCACAATGCCAACAATAATATCTACCACATGCTTTAGGTCCAGAGCAGAACTGCAAATGAGTTATAAAGGATGCAAAATGCAATGAAAAGATATCTGTGTCTTTTGCCTGAAATTGGTTTTTAAAAGCTTTACCACGCCTACATTTTTCTCACTGAACGCTCTGACCCCATCTGCTTACCAGTTTGTTCCAGAACAAGCCACTTTTCCCCAAGCAATCCACAAAAAAAAGTGGTTCAAATTGCTCTGAGCACTATGCGACTTAACTTCTGAGGTCATCAGTCGCCTAGAACTTACAACTAATTAAACCTAACTAACCTAAGGACATCACACACATCCATACCCGAGGCAGGATTCGCACCTGCGACCGTAGCGGTCGCTCGGTTCCAGACTGTAGCGCCTAGAACCGCACGGCCACTCCGGCCGGCCGATCCACAACACGCTCGAGCAAGTCCTGGCCAATGACTCTATCTTCAAATGATTTTGGGCAAAGTAATTCCTCTGTGATGACGAAATTTTCATTAATTGCACGAATAAATATGAGTAACTGTGCAGTGCACTCGTTATCTGTGCTCTCATCTACTGCCAAGGAAAACCAAACAATATCACTGCTGTAAGTCTTTAGCTGATCTGTGAGTTCGTCATTAATTAAGTCAATGCGCCGCGCTATAGTCCTTTTTGACGACGAAATTCTTTCAGGTTTGCTTCTAATGACCGGACATAATTGGTGTGGTTTCTGAACAATGGCCATCCACTTTTTAGCGTCCTCCAGACTGGGCAGATGCCTGGCGTCTGTTTAACTTTCTTGCAATTGGTCCTTCACCCCCGATTCTATAAAGATGCACCCAGACAACAGCGGCAAATGATGGGGATTTGAGAAGACACAGTTCCTGATGACGTGGTGAGTGGATGGCGCTCTTCGGAGTAGACATAACGTACGTTTCAGTTTTGTGGGTATTGGTTAAACGTTTGGTTTTTCAGTTTTGGTGATGATATTGTTTGCCTAAATCAAGAACCAAGAGAATTAATACTCAGTGGCATGGTGCAAATGAGCATTTACTTAGATTTGTTGTTTGCTTTTTACGACCCATGTGTACGGTCTCTGCGTCATATATACACTCCTGGAAATGGAAAAAAGAACACATTGACACCGGTGTGTCAGACCCACCATACTTGCTCCGGACACTGCGAGAGGGCTGTACAAGCAATGATCACACGCACGGCACAGCGGACACACCAGGACCCGCGGTGTTGGCCGTCGAATGGCGCTAGCTGCGCAGCATTTGTGCACCGCCGCCGTCAGTGTCAGCCAGTTTGCCGTGGCATACGGAGCTCCATCGCAGTCTTTAACACTGGTAGCATGCCGCGACAGCGTGGACGTGAACCGTATGTGCAGTTGACGGACTTTGAGCGAGGGCGTATAGTGGGCATGCGGGAGGCCGGGTGGACGTACCGCCGAATTGCTCAACACGTGGGGCGTGAGGTCTCCACAGTACATCGATGTTGTCGCCAGTGGTCGGCGGAAGGTGCACGTGCCCGTCGACCTGGGACCGGACCGCAGCGACGCACGGATGCACGCCAAGACCGTAGGATCCTACGCAGTGCCGTAGGGGACCGCACCGCCACTTCCCAGCAAATTAGGGACACTGTTGCTCCTGGGGTATCGGCGAGGACCATTCGCAACCGTCTCCATGAAGCTGGGCTACGGTCCCGCACACCGTTAGGCCGTCTTCCGCTCACGCCCCAACATCGTGCAGCCCGCCTCCAGTGGTGTCGCGACAGGCGTGAATGGAGGGACGAATGGAGACGTGTCGTCTTCAGCGATGAGAGTCGCTTCTGCCTTGGTGCCAATGATGGTCGTATGCGTGTTTGGCGCCGTGCAGGTGAGCGCCACAATCAGGACTGCATACGACCGAGGCACACAGGGCCAACACCCGGCATCATGGTGTGGGGAGCGATCTCCTACACTGGCCGTACACCACTGGTGATCGTCGAGGGGACACTGAATAGTGCACGGTACATCCAAACCGTCATAGAACCCATCGTTCTACCATTCCTAGACCGGCAAGGGAACTTGCTGTTCCAACAGGACAATGCACGTCCGCATGTATCCCGTGCCACCCAACGTGCTCTAGAAGGTGTAAGTCAACTACCCTGGCCAGCAAGATCTCCGGATCTGTCCCCCATTGAGCATGTTTGGGACTGGATGAAGCGTCGTCTCACGCGGTCTGCACGTCCAGCACGAACGCTGGTCCAACTGAGGCGCCAGGTGGAAATGGCATGGCAAGCCGTTCCACAGGACTACATCCGGCATCTCTACGATCGTCTCCATGGGAGAATAGCAGCCTGCATTGCTGCGAAAGGTGGATATACACTGTACTAGTGCCGACATTGTGCATGCTCTGTTGCCTGTGTCTATGTGCCTGTGGTTCTGTCAGTGTGATCATGTGATGTATCTGACCCCAGGAATGTGTCAATAAAGTTTCCCCTTCCTGGGACAATGAATTCACGGTGTTCTTATTTCAATTTCCAGGAGTGTATATAAATTTACGTACGCCGAATTTCATCAGCATTTTTCTATGCTGATCAGGTGGGAACAAGTCGTCCGATTTGGCTGTTTTTTGTGGTTTGTGTGTGTGTTTCAGTGTGCGTGTGTGTGTGTGTGTGTGTGTGTGTGTGTGTGTGTGTGTGTGCGTGCATTTGGAAAGTTCGTGTACATCGACAATAGGACGATACAAAATCGTACCCTGCTCAATCTCCCGATCAGAATGAATACTCACAAGATAGACAGTATGTTGTTAGAGAGGATTTATTGGAATTCTTTTAGTCAGCGTGGTAGGCTCCGCGTCTTGTTAGCCTTGAGAGTCATCTGTAATGATCGTGCATTCTGCTATGTAAATGCTGTGCAACCTCATCCGATAGTTTGTTTTTGGCTCAGGTGAGTGTTGTGTGTTGCAACAGTCAGAGCTTACTGCGTTCCCCAGTGTATCCATATTCTATAAACTTTGAACAAAGATGGTGATATTAAATGTAAAGATAGTTTAAGGGAAATCCAGCTTCCTTTTAAGAAATCATATTAATAAGATTGTTTCTTGGTACAATATGTGTGAATCGAAAGAATATCGAGCTATTAAATGTTTGTTTCATGAATTATAATTCATGCTTGATTCTTTCGCCCATGAGATTTCCACTATTTCTCTTGTAGCCTCTGTGAAATACTGATGGAAAGAGACCTGCTTGGGAAATGAATAACTAATCTATGTAAATAAAAGTCAACTGCCGCATGTATGAAACATCATCAGGTGGGAACAAGTCGTCCGATTTGGCTGTTTTTTGTGGTTTGTGTGTGTGTTTCAGTGTGCGTGTGTGTGCGTGTGTGTGTGTGTGTGTGTGTGTGTGTGTGTGTGTGTGTGCATTTGGAAAATCTACTGGAAAAGTCGGAAATTTGCATGGTATTTTTATGTGAAAATCTCAATGAAAAATGTGAAACAGAATACACTTTAAAGCGATATTTCAGTGTATTATCGGTGATGAGCATATCTTTGATATGTTGCAAAGACTGAATTGATATCAGTTCGTGATAATTTGGTGTGTTGCAAACGTTCAATTGATTTCAGTCCGTGGTTTATTTCTTTGGAAAAAATGCCACCAGTGAGGCGTCGAAATATCGGTTGGCGTACATGCAAAGTAGACCAACTACACGATTATCGTAGACAGCGTTTGGAGACAAATCGAATAAGAACTCTACAACAAACATTCTCTGTTCAGCCGTCTGCGAGATGGAACATGCTGAGCTGCAGTGTGAAAATATGCGGTTTTGAAACTTCCTGGTAGATTAAAACTGTGTGCCGAACCGAGACTCGAAGGAGAGCTTCTGTAAAGTTTGGAAGGTAGGAGGCGAGGTACTGGCAGAAGTAAAGCTGTGAGGACGGACCGTGAGTCGTGCTTGGGTGGCTCAGTTAGTAGAGCAATTGCCGGCGAAAGGCAATGTCCCGAGTTCGAGTCTCGGTCCGGCACACAGTTTTAATCTGCCAGGAAGTTTCATATCAGCCCACACTCCGCTGCAGAGTGAAAATCTCATTCTATATGCGGTTTTGTTTTCCTTTTCACAGTTATTTTTAACAGAAAATAGCAAAGCTGTGTTTATGGGTAATTTTCTAATCGTAGATTAAAACCATGCAAGACAACGCCGTTTAAAGCTATTTTATTCATAGATCCAGCAGCCGGAGAGATCTCTCTCATCGGGTGTGTACTAATGATTCCAACCAATTTACCCATTCATTTTGACTTCTATTCCCAATCAAGTTTTCGTTATAACAACAATAAATGAGATAAGAGAGAGGGGCGAAGAGGAGATGGACAGTTAAGAGGAAGGAAATGGATACAAGGAAGGCGAAGGAGGATACGGACAGAGAGATGAGAGAGGAGAAGATGGATAGAGAGAGTGTAGGATAAGAGATGTTCAGGGAGGGGGGAAAGTGATGGACAAAGATAGGAGGAAGGAGGAAAAGAGGGACAAAGGGAGGGAAAGGCGGAGAGAAATAGAGAGAATGGAGAGAAGGACGTTACGACGTATATCCAATTCCCATACATGTTCAACAAATGTGAAACATTACTGGGTGCACTAGTATTTAATAAACCCATTCTCTGGATTGTCGTACTGAAGTTTCAAAATTCATTTCCGTTGTGCTTTATTTTTTCAAATAATTCACAGTGGAGAATAAAAGTGTAGTTTCGTAGAGACTTCACATGGTAAAGTACACCATGGAACTGGGATACAGGGAGACTTTGTAAAAGGCTTAGTAAAAGTCATAGTAGTTACCCAGAAGTCCATGACACACGGAAAAAATTTTATTCAGAAAATAAGAAAACGAACATGAATAAGAATCAGGAATATAAGCACAAACATAAATAAAAATAAGTAATACAAGGGTTTTAAGCAGAAGAGGGACAGTTTTAATAGGTTTAATAGGTGACGATGAAGGTGAACCTAAGCTAGGAAAAAATAACTATTTTGGAACTAAGAGTCGATCAGCAGCCGCTGCACATGCCTCCTTAGACAGAGACGGTAGACCATTATTCCCGGAGATCTTTCAAAGTTCCGGCTCTCGTGTTGCTAGAGACGCCGGAATTTTCCCTTTCTTGGCGCTTGTGACGAGCGAAGCTGCAATCAGAGTAGGTGTGAGGGGAGGGGTGGGAACCCATCTGCTACCACAGTGGCTGTCTGAGAGACACTCGCCGACCCAGTGGCCGCCCTAATCCGCAGAACTCAGTTTTTAATCAACCAAGTCGAGTTAATTAACGGTATTTTTCTCCCGGAGTGCGGAGAGGAGAGGAGAGGTATAAAGCCGTGACGGAGCCGTTATCAGCCGGCGGCACGTCTTCCCGTAACTAACTGTCACAGCTCCGCGGGATCTGGCACCAGATAAGCGCGCCCATACCAGTTCCACAGGCTCTTTTCTCGCGGCGGCCTCTGCTTCGCGACTACCTGCGTCACTGCCCTCTACACGCATATCAAAATCATCCTACTTTAAGATAACGCTTTCCGTTTGTCTAATGAACATTGATTGATGACTTAAAATTTATTGTGCTGCGACACCAAGAAGGATAGCAAATAACGGAATTTTACTTATTCTCCATATACACTGATTGGAAAAGAAAAATTGCAACGCCAAGAAGGAGCTGTGAGACATAAACGATAGTTGATAGACATGTTTCTACATCTTAAAGATGTAATTTCGCGCCAGTCGCATAAGAGTGGCGCTTGTAGCGCCACTATGAGGATGCAAATCAGGTTTGCCTTAAATATATACTGTGTCAGACATGAGCGTGAGTTACCTTTTAGACACAGTGAGTTGATATTAGTCAAGAATGGCGTTCAGGCGACAAATCACGCCATCAACACTTCACTGAGTTTGATCGAGAAGCTGGATGTTCATTCTGCAGTATTACAGAAAGACTTACCAGTAATGTAGCCACTGTACATGACGGTTGTCACCGGAAGGTACAATCACAAGGAGACCGGTCTTTGGAGGTCACGTGCCACTGTCGAGAGGGTGTTTCGGCGTATGGCTCAGGCGCATCGTATACGCATCTCCACCAGTAATATGAACAGCAGTTCGCACCACAGTAACAACGAATTCTTACACACCGGTTACTTGAAGAACAGCTTAGGGCCAGGCACCCAACATCTCACTGACCCCAACAACCGCCGTTTGCGACTTCTGTCGTGTCAAGCAAACAGTTCCATGGAGGACAGGGTGGAGGTTTTCTGATGAAAGCTGGCTCTGACTCGATGCCAATGATGACTGTGTGTTAGTTAGAGAGAGGCGCCTGCAACAAACCTGCCTGCGTGCTAGACACACCTGGACTTGGACCTACATTGGTGAGAATTCATATGACAACAGAAACACTCTCGTTGTTATCCCACACACCCTGACTATAAATCTGTACGTCATCCTGGTGATTCAACCTGTTGTGCTGGAATTCGTGAACAGCATTCCAGGCTGTGTTTTCCAACAGGATATCGCTCGCCCACGTACCGCTGTTGTAAGCCGACATGTTCTACAGAGTGTCGACTTGTTGTCTTGGCCTGCCCGATCACCAAATCTGTCTCCAGTCGAGGACGTATTGGACATCATCGGACGACAACCCAGCGTCAACACAAACAGTATTAATCGTCACTGTATTGTCCGACCAAGTGCAACAGGCATGGAATTCCATCTCACAAACTGACAACCGGCATCTGTACAACAGGACGCATGCATGTTTGCACGGTTGCCTTCAACATTCTTTCGTTAACGCTGGTTATTACTGTACCAGCATTTCACATTACCAATGGCTTATCTCGCGCTTACATCAAACCGTGATGTTGCAATGTTCATTACATAAATACGTTACCTAGACAAATTTATTCCCAAAATTTCAGTAGTCTACATTGACTATTTATGGTGTTTCGATTTTTTTGCGTCAGTGTTCGAGGTATGGCTGTAAAATGACGGGAATCATGTTGTCACGGTATAAGTACGCCTGCGCCAAAGATGAACGAGCAAAAACTGTGAGATGCGGAGCCTTCTATGGTGAATGTGGTCTTTGTTTGTGTAAGTTATATCTTTTTAGGTTAGTTGCCCCTCCAAGTATGAATGGTAAGAGCAAGCCATGAATGTTTATTTTCCCCCCGTCAGCAGTTGAGGTGTTGAAGTGTGAACACATGGCCGCAATGTGATTAGTCTATACTGACAGGCGTAGTCCACTTAGCTGTCCTTCTTAATACCTCGCAGAAAATTTGTCGGTAGACGATTAGACGCTGCGTGAAAACAACCAGCGCCCTGATGATTGTGCATATAAAGATATCACATATAAAAATGTCTGCACTTATAGCAGTTACAGCCTATATTTAGGGTGGGAGAATAGGTAACACGAAAAGCGATATAACCACGAAGAGTTATTTGAATTTTCAGAAAAATGCTTAAAAAACATTTCTTTAGATAGTAACAACTTATCATAATAATGCTGTGCATCACCAAGACCTGCAGCAGTATCATTCTTGTAGCTAATGCCCGTCTTTACTTGATCGGATTTGCCGATTTCTAGGAAAATAATTGTTCGATATAACTGTGGAAAAATGAGGCGCACTTTCCGCTTAACACACATGTAAATGCGCACAACCGTACCTGCGTTTCACCAATATACCTACAATCTAAAATGTTAACTGAAACACTGTCAGTGGCGATAAATTGTTGCCATTACTCATAATTTATTTATTTCTATCTTTAGCCCTGAATTTATTACCTTTTTACTTTTTATCCATATATAGGACGCATCACCATATGATAAGTCATAAGATTGTAAATTACAGACGATACCATGAGAGACTTTTCACTTTGGATTCGTTCGTAAGCATATTCTCTACAATCTAATATGGCAGGGTGCTTTTCTTATTTATTTGATTGATGTTTCGTTTTCACTTTTAACGCCACAACATGCACCTCCGCTCATTTTGGTGTTGCATGTTCCTCGTTTCTGTCATCAAGCTTTATCTTATCTCGAGACAGGAATGCCATACGAACACTAAACGGCCGGACGGTGTGGCCGAGCGGTTCTAGGCGCTTCAGTCTGGAACAGCGCGACCGCTACGGTCGTAGGTTCGATTCCTGCCTCGGGTATGGATGTGTGTGATGTCATTAGGTTAGTTAGGTTTAACTAGTTCTAAGCTCTAGGGGACAGATGACCTCAGATGTTTTGTCCCATAGTGCTCAAAGCCATTTGAACCACTAACCGCCTGTCAGCGCCCACATTCTATTCAGTATAGGTAACGCTGCACGTGTTGTGACTCTGAAGCTAAGGTGGGAACCCAAACAGGAATTCACGTAGAGGAATATTGAAAACCGGGTAAGAACCTCACTCAGATTAATCGACTTACCAGACCTCTTCGTTATTCTGTTGCTTGCATTCAATAGGACTAGCTCAACACGCAAAGTTATTGAATAACAGGGAAGTATAATCACAACTCTTTGGGAGATTTTCTGCTTTACCTAAACTGCATACACGTATATCCTGCAATGACTTTATTACAAGTAGATTCTGAAATGACTCTACTACACGTTGATCCTGGGGTGATGGTGGTGGTTGATTCGGGGGAAGGGACCAAACAGCGAGGTCATGGGTCTCATCGGATTAGGGAAGGATGGCGAAGGAAGCCGGCCGTGCCCTTTCTAAGGAACCATCCCTGAAGCCATTCAAGGAAATCACGGAAAACCTAAATCATGATGTCAGGATGCGGGATTGAATCGTCGTCCTCCCGAATGCGAGTCCAGTGTGCTAACCACAGCACCACCTCGCTTGGTCGTAGATTCTGGCATGACTATTTAGTGACAGGCCAACCATAGGAGAGTACTTACATGGCGCCGTCATTGTGTCTGTGTTAGACGTATCTTACCCTCTTGTACAAAGAATCCACATCACATTACGGTACCAGACTATGTTTTGCAGAAGTTTGGACGCTATGGCTTCGATAATAGATGGCACCTGCTGGTGAAAGTCCATCATTGAGCCTGCTTCCGAATTATTTCGCAGTATCATCCGTTTCAGTTTTTTCCATGACTTCGATTACGATGGGATGTTAAAATCGATTTCGTATTATTTCGTCAGATGTCGAAGGTAGTGTCTTAAATTTTCAGCGCCAGGAAGCGAATATTTCTGCCAGTTTTATCCCTCAAACAGTTCTCCCGAGTATTCCGGCAGCTGTGTAATTGCGTTTGCCTCACGTTTCACTGGGAAGAGAGGTTAGCACTGTCGAACAGGAGTAAACTGCCGCAGCTGTTATCTTACGTAAACCAGAGCTGTGTCTCGTCCCAAAAGTGGCAGTTTTGTGTAGGGCAGGGCCTGCAGTTCTCTTTCACTTCCTTGTATTTTCCCGAACTAAACTTTTATGTCCATGACTGAACGAAAGGGAGCATTTTCAAAACATTTTTCTGATAGAGAGTAGCAGAGAAATGTCCGTTAATGGTCGATAAGCTGTAATTCGTATCGTGTCGACTAAGGCCAGCCACATCAGTTTAACATCGTAAATTCTTATCCATCAATTACACACTTATGAGAACAGTAGAGGTAATAAAGCGGTACTCATACTGTATTCCTATGATTCACACGCTTGCAGTATACTAGCTCGGTGTGTAACGTAATGCATCACTCAACGCCGCGGTCGTAAGACACGCTACATCCCACCAACATCGTGAATTGCATCGTCGTGAACGTCGATGAGAAATCAGTTCGGTACTTTTCTATTTGTGCATTGTCATTCACTAATGATGACGTAATCTCTGTCAGTACTTGACGAATGGTCCGGGTAGTGGCTTCACTTCCCAGTGCCGCCCTGAAATCCGTAGTCACTGCCCTTAGAAAATATTGGAGACAGTCCTCATTGTCCATTCTTTATCTTCCTTACTTTAGAAAAAGCTTTCAAAAGCCCAGTTTCATCCCTGTCGCGCTTGATATTTTCCTGTTATTACGAGTATACAAAGACAATGCTGAAGGCGACATATACGCTGATATACCAAAGTCTTTATTTGCAAGTTCTGCCATATGGTAGGTACGATAGGCGATAATGTCCCTATCAACGAAACTTTCAAGTCCAGGTACGTTGTGAACTCCCGTACCTCCACGTACTATGGCTACAGTGAGCCAACCATTACCATGAGAAAAAGTATCATTAATATCAATACTAAAATTAAGTCTACAACCACAAAAAACACAAGGTCCGTCGACAAGTGCAGTAGCAGCAACACTCTTAACTGGTATGCGATTCTTCTTGTCTCCGGCTGTTGTGGCGAACTCGATGTTCTCGATGTTGTTGATGTCTAAACAGACAGTCTACAAAACCATCGAGAACATAGAGTTCGCCTCAACAGCCGGAGACAAGAAGAATCGCATACCAGTTAAGAGTGTTGCTGCTACTGCACTTGTCGACGGACCTTGTGTTTTTTGTGGTTGTAGACTTAATTTTAGTATTGATATTAATGATACTTTTTCTCATGGTAATGGTTGGCTCACTGTAGCCATAGTACGTGGAGTTACGGGAGTTCCCAACGTACCTGGACTTGAAAGTTTCGTTGATAGGGACATTATCGCCTATCGCCTACAACATAGCAAATGATTATGAGTTGTCAACTTGTGCTCAAAGCGTAGCTTGTCGTGGAGCCAAAAGGAGAGCAGATGTTTGGTTCTCACGCCTGCACAGCTGACGCTGGGCAGGGAGAGCCTTGTACTAACTTAACGCTGCGTGCAATACATTACACATGCTCTCTACGAATCTGAAGAAGTATTGTTAAATATTAATCCATCTTTTTGATACTCTGTGTACCAAAGTTTGTGGATAACACAACCACAATGTTAAAATTTCAAATCAATAACTTCAATACTTCCGGAGGCATAAATTTTTACCTAAAACACATAATAACAATGCTGGCATTGTGAAACTGATTTAGGTACTGTAATGTATTCATCTATAGTATCAACTGAAACTTCAACTAAGAGAACAGGTTCATACAATATAATTTTCTGGAATTTTATTTAGTTTCATTACCACAAATTTGTAGCGCAATAAAATGTACTTTGGAAAATTATTATTTCATCGTGTTTTGGTTTTTTCAGTGTTTTTGAGAGATAGAAAGTGAATGGCGGACATACGTCAAGTGAGAATGTGATATTTTACTAAAACTAAATAAATGTGTGCGTGAGAAAATTGTTATGCAATAGGGGAATTTGTGATGTATGTCCGAGTGAGCCTGATTTTGTAAAAAGCAGCCAGAAGGGGCTTGGAGTATTAAATTTATTAATAATTCATTCTGTGGAAAGAGATCGTATTTTGTTTCTGTTGTGTCTAGCTCATAAAGCATAGACACAATGACGTAGCTAGGTGCACGCTAAACTAACGCAGACGGGCTTGAAGTTCTGGAACATGAGACTTATTAATGAATAAGAAGAAAAGTACGTAGATGTTACTTAACTTTTATTCTCTTGTTGGAATACATCTCTTGAATAGTAGTACGCTATAAGCACTGATACAAATGGCGCCTTGCTAGTTAGTAGCTATGGACTAAGCTGAAGGCTATTCTATCTGTCTCTCGGCAAATGAGAGGAAGGCGTCGTACTTCTGGTCGCAAGCAATGTCGTCCGTACAACTGGGGCGAGGTCTAGTCCGTGTCTTGTGACCTGCCATGTGGTGGCGCTAGGTTTGCGATTACACAGTGGCGACACGCGGGTCCGACATGTACTACAGGACCGCGGCCGATTTAAGTTACCACCTAGCAAGTGTGGTGTCTAGCGGTGACACCACAGTTTCCATTAAATTTTATTTACTTTCGGAATTACAAAATTTCTGGTGTGAATTACTTGTGGTAATCTGATTGGATGACATTAGAAATGCCGCGGGTATAGACGTGCTCGAGATGATGTGATTGGCTGCTTAACATAGTAGCCAATAGATATTGAGCGTTTTCCCGCGCGTTTGATTAGCGCGTCGTGCTTTAGATCTATGAGCCAATAGAGTCACTCTGGGACCGTGTTATAGTAAACGCCTATTAGCTTTGTGCCAAAACAAAGAAATTCACGCGTTTAATCGGTTCTCGCATCACTGACGAAAAGCTGCAAGTCGCTGATGAGGAATCGTGATTGTTTCTTAACTGGTTCCTGTTCTCGCCTTTGGTGAGTAAATTATGTTCATACTAAAACACAGTTGTCAACTCATAATTGGGATTAAAAACCACGAAAAGCTTATATATTTTGTTCTGTTGTATTAATCTGAGATTTACTTCCACAGAACTAGCAGCTCTTACTGATGTTACTCAGAAGTTTTTATGAAAGTTTGAGTCTTGTGAATGGTTTATTTAAAGAGATATTTGCTTGTGAACATTTCACGTCGTCCAAGAACTCCGCGTAGCGTGTTTCGTGCATTTAACGATACATTATGGCGAGAACTTCTTTACAGGAAGTCTGTAGAAGGACTGAATGTATTAACTCGCCAGTAGTCGTGGGTCAGTGACTTTTTAGGACGTCTAAAATATCGGGTCCGAATAAATATTTGCTTTCGGGTGTGCACTTGTATCAGAGACATCAGTAGCATTGTATTATGATCTCGGGATATTAAATACGGTCTTGGTAGCCATTTTCTGTGTTTTATTGACAGTAAAAAACTGAAAGGAAATTTTAGACATTTTTTCAAAGGAGTTATGGTTGAATTCCGAATGCCCGACAGTTTAACTACCTTCCAGCTACTGTCCCTGGACTGGAGTTACGTGGGCTTTGCGTGGTAGGTATTTAGTCGAATTTTCGTCAACGCTGCTTCTGTCGGCTAGACGAGATTGAACGGGCAGACAAGGTATTTAAAGGGCAGTGAGAGCGCAACCCCCCGCCCCCTCCCCCTCTCGCAAAGTGCTCACCATCCATAATCCAGCCTCCACCTTTCCCACGCTCTGCTGTATCTCCGCTGTATACAGTTTGCAGGACGTTTCCGACGATTAATAGTGAAGCAGTATATAACAAGGTAAAACCGAAACATGGCAGTTTTAACATGACTGTCTTGTTTTCTACAACATGTAAAGAGGTTAAAATCTACGGGTACTCGCAGTATGGTCCTATCGATCAGAAGCAACTGTTTACCCGAAACAGGCTCTTTCGAAGCTCAATCTACCTTTTACTTTATTTTGTGATAATTGTTAATGGTAAGTGAAGAGTTTCCTCTTGATGAAAACGTGTAATAATAAATAATAGCCGGCCAGTGTGGTCGAGCGGTTCTAGGCGCTACAATCTGAAACCGCGCGCCCGCTACGGTCGCAGGTTCGAATCCTGCCTCGGGCATGGATGTGTGTGATGTCCTTAGGTTAGTTATGTTCTAGCGGACTGATGACCTCAGAAGTTAAGACCCATAGTGCTCAGAGCCATTTGAACCAATAAATAATAATAGACAGAGTTCATGTGTATTCAACACTTCGTTACTTCTGAGTAACATCAGTAAGAGCTGCTAGTTCTGTGGAAGTAAATCTCAGATTAATACAACAGAACAAAATATATAAGCTTTTTGTGGTTTTTAATCCCAATCATGAGTTGACAACTGTGTTTTAGTACGAATATAATTTACTCACCAAAGGCGAGAACAGGAACCAGTTAAGAAACAATCACGATTCCTCATCAGCGACTTGCAATCAAACAGCGGGCCTTCGGAGTAACACTCAGCTGGGCGTCTGGATTCGTGATTTCCTGTCAGTAAGGTTCGTAGTAACTGACAATAAGTCATTGAGTCACACAAAAATAATATCTGAAAGTCCCCAGGGAAGCATTGTGGGCCCTCTGGTATTCTTAATCAATATAAACGATTTAAGAGAACAGTTGAGCAACGCTCTTAGATTGTTTGCGGATTATGCTGTCCTGTAAAGTCATTGGATGATCAAAAGCAATTCCAAAATGATTTAGACAAAATGTCTGTAAAGTGCGAAAGGTGGTAATTGACCATAAATAACTAAAAGTATGATGTCATCCACGTTTGTACTAAATTTTGGTTAGGCGACAAATCAAATCATACAAATCTAAAAGCTGTCAATTCAACTAAATACTTATGAATTACTATTAGGAATAACTTAGAGACGAACGATCACATAGATAATGCTGTGGGAAAAGCTAACTAAAGACTGCGATTTATTGGTAGAAAGCTTAGAAATGTTTACAGTGCACACTGCATCCCGTGTTTAGACGCAACCGTCATTTACTCACACTGGGCCACAACGAGATATTTACTCTGGATATAATCGTTACTGTACATGGTCCGTCAGTTGTTATTCGTATGTTTTGTGGCTAGTACTATAATGTCGTTCAAAGAAGGATGGAAGTATAGACCGGTGGAAGGTGTAGACATTTTGTATGTGTTCTGGTGAGCGGCTACTCGGTAGAGGCATGGAGCTGGCGTAGCCTGCCAGAAAGCGCTGTCCTGTTTGAGGAGAAAGTTGCGACCCTTCGAGTTACTGCCAGCACGGCTTAAAGCAGAAAACTGAAGAGCCAGGGGCTACCCAGAGCGTGTGCCGCCGACCAACTCACGGAACAAGTTCGACTCCAGAAGCACTTCCGTGTATTCAAGCCCTCTGAACTACAAGTAGATTCTTCTTCTCACACCACACACGTACATGTAGCGAAGACACAATTCTCTAGAACGACTTACTTGCTGTGAGATATTCGTAAACTTTTTGTATTTATCACTCTTACGCCTGCCACAAGTGACTAAATTTTTCATAATATGAATTTAGGCTGCGTACTTCCCCAATTTTTATTAGAAACACCGATAAAACTGTAAAACGAATTTGTTGAAAAACGTCATGACTGCGGCTCTTAGAAAAAGCTTTGTTACATTCATCAGTAACTGAATTAGAGACAGCTGTTGTATTGGAGGCAGAGCTTTCCCGTCTTCACAGTGGATCTAGCGCTGAACGACAATAAAGCAGCCATACTATCCCGAATTAGCACACACTGTGGGAAACAGATACCACCGCCTCCGGTCATCGAAGATCATACGGCCGAGAGATTAAAGTCGGTGCAAGAACAACATGAAAGGTGTTTTTCTGGTTCTTACTGTCTAGCGAGCACAATATTTCGGCTATCAGACATGCTGCAATCACCAGGTGCGCTAGCTAAATGATTTCCTGGGGGCCCCACGGATGACTTACATCCTCTTCCCACGCGGGCCGCTCCGTATTTGGTCCGAGCCCCAGGGAGCCTTTCGGATGCCCAAAAGGGACCTGACGTTGGTGACACGTCTGATCGCCGAAATATTGTGCCCGCTGGACATTATGAACTGGCAATAAAGCTGTGGGTTGTTCTACAGCACACCACAACATAAAGTATACGAGGGCGAGTCAATAAATAAGTCCCAAACGCCAGAATATCGTTTTAAATTTCGTACCTAGAAGAAAGTAGCACACGTCACATGTAGGGTAGCCGATACACAACATTCCGCGGCCAATGGTTTATGATCTGCAATCAGACCAAGATGGCAGGTGTGCTATGAGTGCGTACCCGACTACAACACGATTTCTGTGAGCTGAGGGACTGTCCACAGAGAGTGAAATTCGTCCCGTATATGGCTAGAGATGTATTTATTGGAAATTTATGTTCAATTGGATACAGAGTTTCAGCAAAGGAAGAAAAGTCACGAACAAGGAGCGTCCCGGCCGCGCTCTGTTTATCCGCTTGTGGCACATTGATTCTCCCTGTGTAGACGGATGCGGACACACCGGTCTTCTTGCATCCCTAAACATAATTCTTTAGATGGTAACGGTGCCACAAGAATTCTGTACTGCAGGTTTTTAACGCATTGTCCAACGACTGGGTAAGTCTGTGAGTTTATAAGGGGAGTATGTCGGAAAGCAAAATAATTTTCAGGTTGTTTCAAGCGGCTCTGATACCCCTGTCCCCAGTTTGCGACTACTCTAGCAGGTCTTGTGCTTTCGTATAGTATTGATTCTTACTTTAAACCAGAAATAGAAATATAATCGGAAATTCATTGGTTCTCTCGATGGCTGAGTGTCAGATTACGTATTCATTGTTACGAGATCCTGCTCTTTGTCGGTGTAACGTTTTTCTGACATCGTTGTTCAGTCTCTCCCTATAGCTGCCTAGGTAATTCACTTCAAAAATGGAAGAAAGACAAACGCATACCACTTCCAATAACATCAGCTCTAGAGCAGCACCGCTGTGTTCAAACCAAACCTCGAGTTAATGACAGCTTTACATTTCGAAGGCTTATTTTTAAATTTTTATAAAGTCTTTCTCAAAGTACTCCACTTTAAAATTTACACAATTTTTCATGCGTTCGAATCAAGCATGCAAACATTTTTTCCACTCTGATGTTAGTACCTCAAAAAACATGGTTGCTGTCCACATATTTCTTGTCTGACATAAGTGAACAGCCGGCTGGAGTGGCCGTGCTGTTCTAGGCGCTACAGTCTGGAGCCGAGCGACCGCTACGGTCGTAGGTTCGAATCCTGCCTCGGGCATGGATGTGTGTGATGTGCTTCGGTTAGTTAGGTTTAATTAGTTCTAAGTTCTAGGCGACTGATGACCTCAGAAGTTAAGTCGCATAGTGCTCAGAACCATTTGAACCACATAAGTGAACAAAAAGAATTCTTCAGTCAGGCGAATACGGGCAATGAGACAAATGGAATGTACCTCTCTGTCACACGGTGAAGTAACGAGTGCAGTCACTGAAAATTAAAATTATAGAGCAGCCACAAATCGCATGCAAATTTATTTTATTCACATGTTTCACGCGACATATACTAACATCTTCAGAACTGTAGATATGTAATGTATCATACTACCATAAAATGTAATAAAACCACGGACTCAACTTACGACATGAGAGCTTAGTCTAAATATCCAAGGGCCAAACTTGAAACCTATCTGAGTGTGGACAGCGCTTCCTTTGAACATAACATATAGTAAGTTGGTTGTGTACAGTCAACGTTAGCACTCTGGTCCGGTAGCAAGAAATGACATGTCTTGAAGTTTAATCTTAGAATATATGTGACCAGATAGTTCACGCTGGAATACCCAACCAGTTGATTGCTGCTTAGTTTATAGATCTATGAAATGTACCCAAAGTTCATCACCTCTTAGGCTGTTGCACAACTTACGGATTTTTGCGTCCCCTTGGTACAATGTTTAAAAATTTTTTGCCCCAATTGGGGTAAATTTCTGTGAGCTTTGGTCAAACTGGTAGGAATTGACTGGGAATTGGTTATTTTCTGTGGCTAAACTGTTGTTGCCGAAAGGACTGTGTGGCAAAACATAGATATACGTAAGGATATAGCGGTCTCACAGTAAATCACATGCTTATCCTCGTCAATCACTCACTGCACAGAGTCGATGTTACTAGAACAGTAACTGATTTTGATCAATATTCGCTAAGACACAAAGGAATTTTAGGCCTCGGCTGCGACCAGGCATTGAAAGTGATGGGTAAAGTTGAAGATTTGCCCTGGACAGTCACTAAATTCGTCACTGATGGTAAAACGAATACGAAAAAATTTTGACAGACTTTTCTGAAAGTGATCGATTATTGGAAGTCACCAATCGAACAAATCTACCGTTTCAGTTAAGAAAACATTTAAACAAATTAACCACTGAAAGCCTTCACACAACATTTCCATCTTTTTACAACAGAGTTTCTATAAACGCGCATTGTAAACTATCCACTAGGCTGTTTTCTGAGTTACCATAATTTTACCAGTAACAAATGTCAAATTTGGAAACAATAGTAATGTGACTTTTCAGTAGCGTCATTTATAAAAACTTACAATACGACCCTCGCATCTTATAACACAACGTTTTACTTCATAGTGGGTACTCTGATTGGTCAGCTAAGGATTATTCTTCAGAGAAATTTTCAACTCTACACGATCTGATCAAAAGTATCTGGACATTCCTACGTAACGTGGAATTGGCCACTAGATGTCACAAGAGGCTGACCCGCTAGTATAAAAGGAGGCGGGGAGTATTGTGTTGCCAGAAGATAAGCAGTAACTACTGGACTAGCCATTGGCTGTCACCTGAGTGACTAACCAATGACGGACATTCCAACATTTCTAAATCGACCCAACTCGAATGTTGGTGAGGTGACTGAAATGGAAGGGTGAAGGAAAACCACGGCTTAGCCGAACCAGGCAGAGATAATGTACCTACGGGTAGGGCTACTCGAACGCTCCAGAACGTGATTGGAAAAAAAAGAAACGCATGAAATCAGTGAAATGAATAATTCGTGAGTCCCAAAGCTCTGCCAGTAGTCCTGCCTACTCAACAACTGTGCGTATGGAGTAAAAAAGAATGAGGTACGGTGGCCGAAGAGCTCTTCATAATCTACCGATTTCTGCAGTCATTTTGGGTTTGGTGAAAGCCTGGAGAAGATTATCTGCCATCATATGAAGTGTCAATAGCGATCTACGAGGGAGGTGCTATTGATGTATGGAGCTGTTTTCCGTGGTTAGGCTGTCGCCCTCTTATTGCATTTAAGAAAACGCTAAACGTGGGTGGATATGAACACGTTGTACACCTTTGTGTAATACCGACAGTAGAGAAACAGTTCGGGGACGATGGCTGTAATAGTATGGCAATGCAAACCGTCATAATGTGGAATCTGTTACCCACCGGTTTGTGGACAGTAACATTACTGAAATGGATTGGTCTGCCCAGAGTCCCGACCTCAACGCCTTGGAACACTTCCGGGATGAATCAGAACGTAGACGTCGCTTCACACCTCAGCGTTCTATATCACTACCGCTTCTGGTTTCCGCTCTTGAGGAAGAATGGGGGCCATTCCTCCACAGACGTTCACACACCTAATTGAAAGTGTTCCCAGCAGATGTAAATCCGTCATTAAAGTGAAGGGTTCACCAATAAGTGTCTGCATATTTTTGGTCAGATAATGTACATACGGAATTTAGTCAGGACATTTGGCTATCATCATATGACAAGAATTAACACCCTCATCTACCTCGATCCAAGATGATACAGAAGGAAACGGGGAGAGACAAATCATTTGCTTAGTTCCGTATGCAGATGGAAAACGAAGTCACTAATTTAAGTGACTGTCATGCACCATTTCTGTGTGGGAGAAAACGGAAACCATCCAGTTTTCACGAACTCACAACATTTAATATATACTGAAAATGTACGAACGACGATAGTGCCGCCTAATGAATAAAATACAAGCTTACGAATATGGGACCTGCTTTGTGTTTATATTCAGAAATACCTAGAAGACAGGGCATATCATTCTTAACTGGATGAAATAAACAGACGGAAAGTTAAAGTCGAGTGTAAACCAAGGGACTGTTTCCGAACAGTGGTTCTACTTCCTTTATTGCTTTGCTATCATTCATTTTATTCAAGCAATATTATTACACTTTATCATTTTAATAATATTTATGACATATGTGTGTGTTATAAGAACAGAAAGAAGCTGTAACCACAGTTAATTTGCTTCCATGTAACTTTTACTAGCATTATCTTTCTCAATAACAAAGCCACTAAATTTTCTTATTCGCCGAGTGGTTACCTACAACTCAAAAAGCAAACACACACAACACTAAAATAAAACCCCAATCAAATGTAAAACAGCATTAAGAGAATTTCAGAAAGTCTGTAGTTATATATCAAAAAAGAAAAAAGTTATCTCTTCTTCTGTTGATGATTATGACAATTATGCTATTTAAAAACGGTCGTCTTATCACAAGTACGAATGAAAAATAAATATTATCTGGCGAGCCGAAGTCGATCCTTATATATTTCTTGTCGCGTCATTTCAGAACGAAAAAAATTCATTTCAGGGCAGGTAACACATTGCTTTGGCTTTTATTTCTGCAAATGGACCTGAAGTACATTAGAAAGTGAACTGTATTGAGCGAGCATAAAAGAACAGAAGCTATTTGTGCTTTCCGCATTCCTGTCCACTGCGAAACAATGCAAAGTTATTGAATTCAGAATCTCTATTGTTAACCGAAATAAGAGAACAGCACAGCAGTGCGCTCGTAATTAGTGAATGAGAAAATTATAAATCGTGGATGTGCGTGTCCCTTTATTCGAAGGTGGGCTATTTGGCCATTGAGACAAATCATTCTTGATGCTTTTAATCAACCTCACTGCTTCACCGTATGAAAACGTTCCAATGACGTTCCAATCCCAAACGCAATCAGGCATCGGTTTATTCACACAGAACGAAGCCGACACCCTAGCGAAGGGTGATCGATGTAACGAGTAGCAGCCGGACATTGAAGGGAAATGGGCATAATTGCCTATCCAAAAACACACAGATATAGTTGGCAGACCTTTTAGATTGATTTTCTTCTCTAGATGTGTGAACCGGGTGATATCTACATCCTAAACCGCAGCATGTGCAGCCGACCACCCACATTTAGGTTTCCTGGTATTTCCAGATCAAATCCGAAAGATGCAATGATTCCTTCAGCTAGACCAATGTACACCTCCAAGCCCGTTCTAAGCCATCTGAACTAGTGTACTGCTTCCAAAGACGTCCATGTCAGTAGACTTTCTTTTCTAGTAATCCTTCCTTCGAGACTGAAACGAGATGTCAAACAGAGATCGCAACCTATTTACTTTCAATTCTAGTTATTAACACAACATATCGTTGCATAAAAAACTTATAGGGACAGTCCGTGAGATGGTGCTTCTTATGAAGAATATACATTTGATTTTCGCACCTGCAATATCTGACATTTTCAGTGTTTTCTATGTTAAAATAAAATATATAGTCCAGTAACCTAACACGTGAGTACATTCATCACACTCATTACGTAAAATAAACTGAGTTAATAAACAACTAATTTTAAAAACTTGTCTGCACTCGAGAATTTCGAATTATTTCAAAATCTTAGTTTACGAAATTACGCACGATACTATTTTAGAGTTCCGTTTTTTTCAATACGGATATTAGTTAGTTCTAAAAGGAAATGTTTAAACAGTCGCTGAACACGAAAATGTTCGAAATACAAAAAACAACTTGAAGGACTTACCAACTTAATGAAATAGGTTTATTTAATTTACACTCTAACAAATTATTCAAATGTCAGAAACCTTATTTACAAAATATTTCCCGTTACGTGGTTAACATAATTTCCAGTTTATTTAAGATTTTTATAAACAATGATATTAATAACGAGATATTACAGTGTACTGGCAAATAGCAATTGGTACAGCCGTAAAGGAAGCAGCGTAATTGCTGCTGAAGATTTTATCAAGATACTACCTACTATTAATTTGATAGAATCAATTGGGTTGTTTTTTAGGATTCAAATAAAAACTGCTGAAATATTGAAGTGTTGTGTGGCACTAAGTATTCTGAGGCCTTGTTCTTGAGTTGTCAGTTCAAAGTTTTTAGGCAATTAATTTGCAAATCTTAACTGGAATAGTTACTAACCAACAATAGCCGTTCGTATTATGCCACAAGAAGTCTAAATAATTGGGCAATATTCAAAATAGCTCCAAATCTTTCAGAATATTAAAAATGCATTTTTATGCGTATCATTTCACTTAAGCTAATTCGTCTATGGTCTTTACCCGCTATTTTATTTTGAAGTTGAATAAACAACTGGCATATTAAATACACGTCATATCTCAATTTTCGTTCACTCAGCCACAGATCTTATAAAAGCTTCATGCGTCTTCCAAATAATTTTCTACGGTCGGACTAGTAAATCAATCTCGAGTGCATGTAATTTTCTGTGGTGAGAAATACTAGCATTAAGCGAGAGAAAGTGAGGTGATACAGTAATTAACATTCGAAAGGAATGGAGGATAAATTTCCGTCCAGCCAATCAGATTTAGGTTGTCCGTAATTTCTCCCCGTCGCTGATGTGACTTTTGGGGTGACTGCTTTGAAAAGGGATGGCCCAGTTTCTTCTCTATGCTTCATCATGTCCGCAGTTCGTGGTCTAGTGGCTAGCTTTGCTACCTCGGATCACGGAGTGTCGGGTTCGATTCCCGGCCGGGTTGGGGTTTTTCTCTGCCCGGGGACTGGGTGTTTCTGTTATCACTTCATCATCATTCGTGAGAGGGGATAGATTGGACTGTGAAAAAATTGGGACTTTGTACCGTCGCTGACGACCGCGCAGTTGAGCGCTCCACAAACCAAACATAATCTATCTTTCATCATAACGAGCTTTTATAGCGTCTGTTATGAACTCATTGTCAACGGGACGTAATCCTCTTTGCTTCCTTCATTAAGTGGTTTGCGAGGGACTAAGGAAAATGGTAATATAAGCCATCGCCCTTTAATAGAGGTCATTCGTCGCCTTAGAGCACATTGGCTGATGTTGAACTGGTACAAAACAGCTGCAGATCACAGCTGTAAGACGGTTCGAAATGGAGACGTGACCGAAGTAGGAAGCAGCTATCGTGCTTGGACCGTTCATGACCATTCGGTTAGAGCTGCTCGATTTGTTCGTGTGACAAAAAGGAATTCCCAACGTGTCTACAAAGAATGTGTGCCTTTCACATCCTTATAACACGGCCTAGTAACTGCAGCCGTAAAAACACCCTCATCGCTCAACGGCAGCGACCAGAGACGAGTGGTGCGGATCCCAAACATTGAGCAGTATTCAAGAATGGGTCGCAGTTTCCCCTTGTTTCATAAACATTACATATTATATGACCACGCCCGCCCCCGGTAGCTGAGTGGTCAGCGCGACATGAGTATCAATCCTAAGGGCCCGGGTTGGATTCCCGGGGGTGGGAGATTTTCTCCGCTCAGGGACTGGGTGTTTTGTTGTCCTACACATCATCATTTCATCCTCATCGACGCGCAAGTCGCCGAAGTGGAGTCAAAGACTTGCACCCGGTGAACGGTCTACCCGACGAGCGGCCCTGGTCACACGACATTTACATTTATTTATTATATGACCACATATGATACACCTAAATGAGAGAATATTTTATTTCATTTTATTTTGTGTTGGTATGCGATGTATGTAATCAATAGTGAATAACAAAATAAAAGAACCTATATCATCACTCTATCAGTAGATTATATTCAGAAGTGGTCGATACGAAGAAAAACAACTGTTACTACTACTTCTGCTGTTACTGTTGCCGTCTCGTCTGCTAACTGCTGTGTCGATCAGAATGTGAGTTTTTGTGTTAACTGTGTAACGTTGAAAACTCTCAAAAATACTTTCTTGGGTGTAGATTCAAATGGTTCAAATAGCTCTGAGCACTATGGAACTTAACATCTATGGTGATCAGTCCCTAGAACTTAGAACTACTTAAACCTAACTAACCTAAGGACATCACAACACACCCAGTCATCACGAGGCAGAGAAAATCCCTGACCCCGTCGGGAATCGAACCCGGGAACCCGTCTTGGGTGTAGACTACATTATTTTACAATTTATTTCAAGTGGTAGTGAAAATGTTTATTTATGGTCAAGGTTAATTTTTTTAAATACGGGGGCTTTTCGTTTGGATCACGATTTTTAAGCACCGTTTTGTGCGCGATTGCAATTCATTTACCATATCCGTTAGAACCTGCAATCCATTTTAATTTTACGAAGCCTGATATTATTTCCGGCCAATTTTTGCGAAGGGGAAATATTTTCTTTCGCTGTCGATTAGGAATTTCGAAACTATTCGTCTTCCAATCCAACTGTATGCTGTAGCTCCTTTAATAAATGGTTTAAAAGGCAATCATAGTATCTTTAATTGTTATTGACTTTTTCATGCAATAATTTACAAAATATGAAAATGAAAATATTTTCATTCTTTGGTCCAAGTTTTTCTTATAACATTGCCGCCAATGATAAAGATTTGGAGCTGAGTTACATGACTTAAAAATAGATTATTACCGGATTCAGAAACTAAGTTCGATATTGCATCGTTCATGGGTGGTAATTTTATGACGTTATGGGTATGTATGTTGTACCATGACTTGTGCGTACTCATTCAGGTTACAGTGAAATGAACGAGGATGTTTATTTGAACATTCGCGATGACCAAGTGTAGCCCTTTGTTATACATTTTCGTGACAGATAAACTGAGGACGCTCCCGCCTTCCAAGATGGCTGCCTGCATACATTGTCAGCTCGACGTACACTCAGGCACTTCATCGCAGCTCGAGTGCTTCGCTACATCATCTGATCTGAATCCTATAGGAAATGTGTGGGACTATTTCCAGGTGAGGTATAACCATCGATGAGTAGCTTTATTTGGATATGTGAAGCAATTTTTGTACTCTCTTCCTGGCTGAACAGAGGGCTAAAAGCCGTATTTCACTGTATTGACGTGATGTCTCCTAGGGAGTAAGTTTTTCTTCGGTGTGTTTATTACCATTGAATGCCACACTGTTTAAGTGTCAGACTACAAATGGAAACCTTTGGAGTCGAGGCCTCATCCATTTCTTCACCTCTGGTAATAATTTGTTAGTGTGATAATTTCCGAACTGTTCCGTGGTTAAGCGTCCTTAGATAAGTTATAAGTCCCGTTACCACTAGCCACGTATGTCAGTCCATAAGTCGATGGAAGGCACAGGAACACCACCCGCAAGGGGCCCACGTGTAGCAAAGCGCTGCAGTGGTCAAACCAAACTCGCGCTCGCCACTGCCTTACATTAACTATAACATTTCCTTTTTTGTACTACAAGCATATTGTCTAGTGATGTACGTTTTGTCCTCTAGAACGTTATTTGACAGAAAGGAACCTTAACCATGCAGATATTTACACTGAAGCGACAAAAGTCATGGGAAAGTGATATGGACGTATATACAGGGTGTTACAAGAGGTACGGCCAAACTTTCAGGAAACATTCCTCACACACAAAGGAAGAAAATATGTTATGTGGACATGTGTCCGGAAACGCTTACTTTTCATGTTTGAGATCATTTTATTACTTCTCTTCAAATCACATTAATCATGGACTGGAAACACACAGCAACAGAACGTACCAGCGTGACTTCAAACACTTTGTTACAGGAAATGTTCAAAATGTCCTCCATTAGCGAGGATACATGCATCCACCCTCCGTCGCATGGAATCCCTGATGCGCTGATGCAGCCCTGGAGAATGGCGTATTGTATCACAGCCGTCCACAATACGAACACGAAGAGTCTCTACATTTGGTACCGGGGTTGCGTAGACAAGAGCTTTCAAATGCCCCCATAAATGAAAGTCAAGAGGGTTGAGGTCAGGAGAGCGTGGAGGCCATGGAATTGGTCCGCCTCTACCAATCCATCGGTTACCGAATCTGTTGTTGAGAAACGTACGACCACTTTGACTGAAATGTGCAGGAGCTCCATCGCGCATGAACCACATGTTGTGTCGTACTTGTGAAGGCACATGTTCTAGCAGCACAGGTAGAGTATCCCGTATGAAATCATGATAACGTGCTCGATTGAGCGTAGGTGGACGAAACTAAAATGAGCTCTAACATGGAAATTAAGCGTTTCCGAACACATGTCCACATAATATCTTTTCTTTATTTGTGTGTGAGGAATGTTTCCTGAAAGTTTGGCCGTACCTTTTTGTAACACCCTGTAGATGGCGGTAGTATCACGTAAGAAAGTATAAAAGAGCAATGCATTGGCAGAACTGTCAGTTTTGCTCAGTTGATTCATGCGAAAGGAATTCCGACGTGATTATTCCCTCACGACGGGAATTAAGAGACTTTGAACCCTGAGTGGTAGGTGCCGTTAGGTGCATGAAATATTCCATTTCGGAAATAGTTAGGGGTAACAAGCTTCTGAGGTCCACAGTGTGAAGAGTACGTCGAGAATACCAAATTTCAGGCGTTACCTCTAATCACGGACAACACAGTAGACAACGGCCGTCACTTAACGACCGAGAGCAGCGGCGTTTACGCAGAGTTGTCAGTGCTGACAGACAAGCAACAATAGATGAAGTAACAGCAGAGATCAATGTGGGACTACGACGAAGGTACCAGTTAGGACACTGGAGCGAAATTTGGCACTAATGTACCATGCAGCAGACGACCGACGCGAGTGCATTTGCTAACAGCATAGCAGCGCCTCTCCCGGGCTCGTGACCACATCGGTTGGACTCTAGACGACTATAAAACCGTAGCCTAGTCAGCTGAGTCCAGATTTCACATGGTAAGAGCTTATGGTAGGGTTCCAGTGTGGCGCAGATCTCACGAACCGATGGACCTAAGTTGTCAAGAAGGCACTGTGCGAGCTGGTAGTGTCTCCATAATGGTGTGGGCTGTGTTTACATGGAATGGACTGGGTCCTCTACTCCAACTGAACGCATCATTGACTGTTCGGCTAGTTGAAGACCATTTTCAGTCATTCATGGACTTCATGTTCCCAAGCAATTACGAAATTGTTTTTGAATGAGAATACTCCACATCACCGAGCCACAATTCGCGATTCGTTTGAAGAATATTCTGGAGCAATCGGGCGAATGGTTCGGCCGCCCACATCGCACTACATAAACCCCATCGAACATTTATGAGACGTAATCGAGGGGTCAGATCGTGCACAAAATCCTGCAGTTGCATTTTAACAGACGGCTATAGAGGCAGCAAGGCTCAACATTTCTGCTGGGGACTTCCAAAGACTTGCTGAATCCTTGTCACTTCGAGTTGCTGCACAACGCCCAAGAAAAGGACGTCCGACACTATATTGGGAGGTTGTTGTTGTTGTTGTGGTCTTCAGTCCTGAGACTGGTTTGATGCAGCTCTCCATTCTACTCTATCCTGTGCAAGCTTCTTCATCTCCCAGTACCTACTGCAACCTACGTCCTTCTGAATCTGCTTAGTGTATTAATCTCTTGGTCTCCCTCTACGATTTTTACCCTCCACGCTGCCCTCCAATGCTAAATTGGTGATCCCTTGATGCCTCAAAACATGTCCTACCAACCGATCCCCTCTTCTAGTCAAGTTGTGCCACAAACTTCTCTTCTCCCCAATCCTATTCAATACCTCCTCATTAGTTACGTGATCTACCCACCTTATCTTCAGCATTCTTCTGTAGCACCACATTTCGAAAGCATCTATTCTCTTCTTGTCCAAACTATTTACCGTCCATGTTTCACTTCCATACATGGCTACACTCCATACAAATACTTTCAGAAATGACTTCCTGACACTTAAATCCATACTCCATGTTAACAAATTTCTCTTCTTCAGAAACGCTTTCCTTGCCATTGCCAGTCTACATTTTATATCCTCTCTACTTCGACCATCATCAGTTATTTTGCTCCCCAAATAGCAGAACTCCTTTACTACTTTAAGTGTCTCATTTCCTAATCTAATACCCTCAACATCACCCGACTTAATTCGACTACATTCCATTATCCTCGTTTTGCTTTTGTTGATGTTCATCTTACATCCTCCCTTCAAGACACCATCCATTCCGTTCAACTGCTCTTCCAAGTCCTTTGCTGTCTCTGACAGAATTACAATGTCATCGGCGAACCTCAAAGTTTTTATTTCTTCTCCATGGATTTTAATACCTACTCCGAATTTTTCTTTTGTTTCCTTTACTGCTTGCTCAATATACAGATTGAATAACATCGGGGAGACGCTACAACCCTGTCTTACTCCCTTCCCAACCACCGCTTCCCTTTCATGCCCCTCGACTCTTATAACTGCCATCTGGTTTCTGTACAAATTGTAAATAGCCTTTCGCTCCCTGTATTTTACCCCTGCCACCTTTGGAATTTGAAAGAGAGTATTCCAGTCAACATTGTCAAAAGCTTTCTCTAAGTCTACAAATGCTAGAAACGTAGGTTTGCCTTTCCTTAATCTTTCTTCTAAGATAAGTCGTAGGGTCAGTATTGCCCCACGTGTTCCAGTATTTCTACGGAATCCAAACTGATCTTCCCCGAGGTCGGCTTCTACTAGTTTTTCCATTCGTCTATAAAGAATTCGTGTTAGTATTTTGCAGCTGTGGCTTATTAAAGTGATAGTTCAGTAATTCTCACATCTGTCAACACCTGCTTTCTTTGGTATTGGAATTATAATATTCTTCTTGAAGTCTGAGGGTATTTCGCCTGTTTCATACATCTTGCTCACCAGATGGTAGAGTTTTGTCAGGACTGGCTCTCCCAAGGCCGTCAGTAGTTCCAATGGAATGTTGTCTACTCCGGGAGCCTTGTTTCGACTCAGGTCTTTCAGTGCTCTGTCAAACTCTTCACGCAGTATCGTATCTCCCGTTTGATCTTCATCTACATCCTCTTCCATTTCCATAATATTGTCCTCAAGTACATCGCCCTTGTATAGACCCTCTATATACTCTGGCTCTGAGCACTATGGGACTCAACTGCTGTGGTTATCAGTCCCCTAGAACTTAGAACGACTTAAACCTAACTAAGGACATCACACACATCCATGCCCGAGGCAGGATTCGAACCTGCGACCGTAGCAGTCGCACGGTTCCTGACTGCACGCCTAGAACCGCGAGACCACCGCGGCCGGCTCTATATACTCCTTCCACCTTTCTGCTTTCCCTTCTTTGCTTAGAACTGGGTTTCCATCTAAGCTCTTGATGTTCATACAAGTGGTTCTCTTATCTCCAAAGGTCTCTTTAATTTTCCTGTAGGCAGTACCTATCTTACCCCTAGTGAGATAAGCTTCTACATCCTTACATTTGTCCTCTAGCCATCCCTGCTTAGCCATTTTGCACTTCCTGTCGATCTCATTTTTGAGACGTTTGTATTCCTTTTTGCCTGCTTCATTTACTGCATTTTTATATTTTCTCCTTTCATCAATGAAATTCAATATTTCTTCAGTTACCCAAGGATTTCTACTAGCCCTCGTCTTTTTACCTACTTGATCCTCTGCTGCTTTCACTACTTCATCCCTCAAAGCTACCCATTCTTCTTCTACTGTATTTCTTTCCCCCATTCCTGTCAATTGTTCCCTTATGCTCTCCCTGAAACTCTGTACAACCTCTGGTTCTTTCAGTTTATCCAGGTCCCATCTCCTTAAATTCCCACCTTTTTACAGTTTCTTCAGTTTTAATCTACAGGTCATAACCAATAGATTGTGGTCAGAGTCCACATCTGCCCCTGGAAATGTCTTACAATTTAAAACCTGGTTCCTAAATCTCTGTCTTACCATTAGATAATGTATCTGATACCTTTTAGTATCTCCAGGGTTCTTCCATGTATACAACCTTCTATAATGATTCTTAAACCAAGTGTTAGCTATGATTAAGTTGTGCTCTGTGCAAAATTCTACCAGGCGGCTTCCTCTTTCATTTCTTAACCCCAATCCATATTCACCTACTACGTTTCCTTCTCTCCTTTTTCCTACACTCGAATTCCAGTCACCCATGACTATTAAATTTTCGTCTCCCTTCATTATCTGAATAATTTCTTTTATTTCATCCTTTCATTTCTTCAATTTCTTCGTCATCTGCAGAGCTAGTTGGCATATAAACTTGTACTACTGTAGTAGGTGTGGGTTTCGTATCTATCTTGGCCACAATAATGCGTTCACTAAGCTGTTTGTAGTAGCTTAGCCGCGTTCCTATTTTCCTATTCATTATTAAACCTACTCCTGCATTACCCCTATTTGACTTTGTGTTTATAAATTGGGATTTTTGTCACCTCAGCGTATAAGAATCTACTCTTGGAAGAAATATACACGAGTGTCGTCTAATAAGTCAGTTTCACTATTTTATTCCTCTGCATAATAAACTGTGTCCGTGACATATGAGGGCTGGCGAGATCGACTGGCATGTGTTGTCAACACTCACATCGGCTTACGATGCATACCACAGTACCTTGCCACTAAGCTTATAGCTAGTGTTGACTTACCAGTACAAAATGGGTCCGCTTGTGAGCTGCGTTCGGTCATCCTCTTTTTCGCCGAAAAAGAACCATCCGCTGTCGATATCCACCGGGAGTTAACCTCTGTCCGTGGAGAAGGCTGTACGTTAGCTCGAAAGATTCAACTCGAAGTGATCCTGCAGTCTCCGTATTCGTCAGATCTTGCCCCAAGTTATTTTCACATAATTCCCCCAACTCAGAGGTCATAGTCTACATAACCACTTCAGCAGCGATAATGAAGTCACATCTACAGTGAACAGTTGGTTACGAACACAGGAACCGGTCTGGTACAGCACTGGTTTGGAAAAACTTGTGTCACGTTACCAAAATTGCTTGGAAAAATATGTCGACTGTGTAGAAAAGTAACAGAAGCATTGCACAATGTGAATAAAATTATTTCAACACAATAAATTGTGTATAACTTTTTTTATAAAAGTAGGGAAACTTATTTATTGGACGTCGCTCGTACAATATTTGTCTGTTTCATCTTTAGACTTCACTTTGGTTATTTCACTGACATTGTGATTAGATTAGATTAGATTAGATTAATACTAGTTCCATGGATCATGAATACGATATTTCGTAATGATGTGGAACGAGTCGAATTTTCCAATACATGACATAATTAGGTTAATTTAACAACATACTTAATTGTTTATTCGATACGTAATTTCGTGTTGAACGGTTGATGATGACTGTGATGATGATAACGATGTTATTGCGGTGTTCATACGAGGAGCAATTACGGTTTCGCCTATACGAGAGCAAGGAACGGGACTCGCACGTAGTATGGGCGTGCGCCTTCCCTAGTGACGTTCCCGCTTTTTTCCAGCACAATACCTCAGGTGAATTGTGGAATGACTACTTCCAAAATGCTGTAGCCAATTTCGAGCCTCATTAATGTCACCCTGAAGATCACAATTTCGACAGGACGATATAAAGTAATGTTATTCTCTCGATCTTGATGTCTCTTGTCACTAGCAACTTCCTTTAGCTGTTGGGAAGGGAATACGGAAACAGCGCTTTGACATACGAGTATTTACCACATACTGTCCTACTGCCACTTTTGAGGAATATCATAGACAACAATGAATTTAGCATTCTGAGAAGAGGTGTACAATCGTATAACACTTTCTAACAATCTGAAATCGTAGGCCAAAGCCAGATTTTTGCTTTCATACCAAATTTTCTTGCTGGCTACATTATCCAGGCACGTCCCAAATATAGATTAAGGGCTCGATTCGCCAATTGGTCTCTCTTACATCTCTAGTTCCACTCCTCTTGCATTTCTTGGTGGACTAACACCTACCCAAGAAAAGATTAACGATTAACCCACATTATAAAGTATTTGAAGCCTACAATTGGCTTTCGTTAACTACAGTTGTACGAGGTGCATTCAAGTTCGAAGGCCTCCGATTTTTCTCTAATTAACTACTCACCCGAAATCGATGAAACTGGCGTTACTTCTCGACGTAATCGCCCTGCAGACGTACACATTTTTCACAACGCCGACGCCATAATTCCATGGCAGCAGCGAAGGATTCTTTAGGAGTCTGTTTTGACCACTGGAAAATCGCTGAGGCAATAGCAGCACGGCTGGTGAATGTGCGGCCACGGAGAGTGTCTTTCATTGTTGGAAAAAGCCAAAAGTTACTAGGAGCCAGGTCAGGTGAGTAGGGAGCATGAGGAATCACTTCAAAGTTGTTATCACGAAGAAACTGTTGCGTAACGTAAGCTCGATGTGCGGGTGCGTTGTCTTGGTGAAACAGCACACGCGCAGCCCTTCCCAGACGTTTTTGTTGCAGTGCAGGAAGGAATTTGTTCTTCAAAACATTTTCGTAGGATGCACCTGTTACCGTAGTGCCCTTTGGAACGCAATGGGTAAGGATTACACCCTCGCTGTCCCAGAACATGGACACCATCATTTTTTCAGCACTGGCGGTTACCCGAAATTTTTTTGGTGGCGGTGAATCTGTGTGCTTCCATTGAGCTGACTCGCTCTTTGTTTCTGGATTGAAAAATGGCATCCACGTCTCATTCATTGTCACAACCGACGAATAGAAAGTCCCATTCATGCTGTCATTGCACGTCAACATTGCTTGGCAATATGCCACACGGGCAGCCATGTGGTCGTCCGTCAGCATTCGTGGCACCCACCTGGATGACACTTTTCGCATTTTCAGGTCGTCATGCAGGATTGTGTGCACAGAAGCCACAGAAATGCCAACTCTGGAGGCGATCTGTTCGACAGTAATTCGGCGATCTCCCAAAACAATTCTCTCCACTTTCTCGATCATGTCGTCAGACCGGCTTGTGCGAGCCCGAGGTTGTTTCGGTTTGTTGTCACATGATGTTCTGCCTTCATTAAACTGTCGCACCAACGAACGCACTTTCGACACATCCATAACTCCATCACCACATGTGTCCTTCAACTGTCGATGAATTTCAATTGGTTTCACACAACGCAAATTCAGAAAACGAATGATTGCACGCTGTTCAAGTAAGGAAAACGTCGCCATTTTAAGTATTTAAAACAGTTCTCATTCTCGCTGCTGGCGGTAAAATTCCATCTGCCGTACGGTGCTGCCAAAAAAAAATCGGAGGCCTTAGAACTTGAATGCACCTCGTACTAACTGAGCTTCCCAGCGTACGTCTAACTCAAATATTCAATTTGTAAGTCCCTCGCTCCTTTGTCTAAGAAATATAAGTGATTCTTTTCGAGACCCAATCCGACATACTACATGGTGTTTATAAATGAATATTTGGGTTTTAATGCTTTATAATATTTATTATATTAAACTTACAGTTATAAATTATATGTGAAATGAAGAGCAACTGAAACAGTTTTACGAAGAACCTTATAAATTTTCAATATGAGGACCATTTGTCACACGGCACACATCAAGTCTATAGCCGAGTTCTTCCCAAACGTTGATAAGTGTGTCTTCAGTGATAGTAGCAACAGCTGCTTCAATCCGGTTTCTTAATTCTGGTAGCGTAGGCACGTACACACGATCCTTGATGAAGCCCCAAAGTAAAAAAACTGCACGGCGTTAGGTCGGGTGAACTTGGAGGCCATGCAAAGAAAGCTCTGTCATTGGTCCCCTTTCGGCCTACCCAGCGCTTAGGTACAGTGAAGTTCAACCAATCTAGAGGAATGTGGCGGAAACATTGCGCGCTGCGTATGCGTACTGATGCCAAACACAACTGTTTTAGTTGCTCTTTCATTTGACATATCACCTATAACTCTAAGTTTAATGTAATAAATATTATAAAGCGTTAAAATCCCGATATTCATTTATAAACACCCTGTATTTTAACTTAACCCCAGGTAAATTTATATCATGTTTCCTGGTTTTGATGAAATTTCCTTACGAATTCAAAACAACATTTGAGTTGCTCCGTGCAATTCAGAGGGTGAGTAACCGAACACAGACACTGTAGCGCTAATGCACCCATCTCGCTGCACGGGAAGAAGTATCGCACGCGTCTACTAATCTTCCCCTTTCTATGGCCGATAAAATAACCAATAAAACGCTTCTGGATGTTTTATTGCGCGTTTTAGGAGGGATAAATCTCCAGGCACAGTTTATTTGTGGGAGTGTAGCTCAGTGGTAGAGCATTCTACACAGCTTATTTTACAAGCCGAATTGTTCAGAGTCCGAAAAGTTGCTCAGAGGCAGAAAGCTTAGAGACATTGATTTTCTTAAATCACGTACCACTGCCATTATTCTGCGCTTATGCTTCTGCCACAATTTATGGGATCGCAAAAATTACTTCCTACAATTTTATCTACAGCAAATTATTTTATAGCAATTACAATCTCCGATCGTAAGAAATTTTATTGTTTGAGTCAAGCTTTTGACATTTTATGGACATCATAAAATCTCAGCATTGATAATGTTACTTTAATAATAGGCTGTAACAGCAACTGCAGTCATTAAGTAAATGCTTAAGGAAGGTTGTTTTCTAAAATACTATAATGAATTAGTATTAAGGTACTCGAGAGCATTAAGAGGATACCGTTCGGACAAACAAATCTTCATTCTCGTGCTTGGCCTCTTCTTTCGTATCGGGTGATCCATATTTCGTTCCTTATCCTCGCGGATGATATTCGATATTTCTAGACAGTGAATCTTGTCAGTACACCTTACTATATCCAAAGTCTGAATAAAAGTCTTCAATGTGTTGTTAGTCATACAGAAAAATACTCAAAATTTCGCAGGTAATTTCGTTACAACGGCAAGCCAGTTCGCTTCTCTGAAGAAAAGTTTCTTTCCCCGTCACGAATGCACTTAACATCGCTAACAAATAACTTTCAATGGACAGCTGAAATCTGATCTTGAGTTTTAGGTATCACGTTCAAGATTACTTGCTCATAGATCATTGAACCATATTGATGTTTTATGTTAAAGAGTAGCTTCTTCCTAGAAAAATACTTTCAGGTATCCAAAAATGTTTTCCTTTCTTTTATGGAGTGCAGTACATCTTAGGAAAGGTTCAAAGAATACTTGAATTGCGAAGACGTATCATATAAATCAATTTAGAGGATTATAGAAAAAACGAATAGGCCTTTCACTTTCTATCAAAAGAACTAATATTTTGAAAATATCCGATACTGATTTGACAGTTCTCAAGAATGAATGACATAAGAGCTATTTCTACCTTATTTGTAAAATACTTGGCTACGCAGCATTCTAAAAACCCATCGCACATTCCTTATATTTCGTGACAGCACTTATTTCCAAAAAAGGAAATGGTGCATTAAAATTGCTCTGCATATTGCTTTTAGGCCTAGCCTAGCATGCCGACGTTTATCTTCATTGTCGCTTATTTTAGTGCGTGCCCTTAACGTCATTAAGGCATAGGATACGGACTTTCTTTTCTGAGATTAACAAGCAGGGAAATGTCGAAGGTGGAATATATCTTTCATAACAGTGGTTAACAAACATAATAATAGAGAACAGGCGAATTCATAACGAAGGCGAATATGAATATGACGGACATTTTAAGGTAGGGGAATAACGGAGCTTTGGATAAAATCGATTCTACTGTAATCTTCACTCCATCACTGCAAACGCCGATATGCTTCAAGAGGTGAGTTTCACCATTGTTATTGTGATCAATCCGTGAATGTGATAAAACATTATGGAAGATGGTACATTCATCACCTGATAGCATCGTTAGTGAGTTTTATGATATAAAAGCTCACAAAGAAAACTAGGAACAAGGCAATAATATTTTCATAATGCAGTACGAAGGACTGCGAAACCATGGGGGGGGGGGGGGGTGGCACGTAAGAAGTCAGTATTAAGGTAACCATCTGAACTGCTTCCAAGTGCGTTAGTACAGCCTGTAATTCATACTAAATATTAGTAATGAAAAAGTATATTTGCTTATTACTGCTGAAATCTACAGTGCTACGCAAGAGAGTAAACTAAATTGGATATTGTGTTATTTCAAATTACGATGGAATGTTCCATTGTATCGTAATTTGGAATAATGTAGGCACTGAAATATCGTATTTAACCGCCGACACCGGGAAAGCGACATTCAAGTACAAATACCTCACGTGTACTGGAAAATACAAAGTGGATGTACGAGTACCGGTTGAAGATACGTGGTTGACGAAATATGGAAGTTTCAGTCTAGCAGTTAGTCATGCTCGGATAGACCAGCGGTAAGGCGATCACTCGCGATAACGGGAAATCCGAGTTCGACCCCGGTACGGCTCAAACTTTCATTGTCGTCATTTCATTATACAGCCGATGGTTTTCCATATTCGCAACTGCGAATAATTTCATGTAGAGTACACTAAATAATAATTATCGGACATTCTGCTATATGGTATGAAATGTAGCATAGCGACACACTTATTAAAAAATGAAGGCTTTGTCGGCCGGTTGTCTTAGTTGATGGTGCATCTTCCAGGCTGTGTAGGCGTGGTTCATGCAACCTTTGTCGGTGACGTTCCGCCCACAGTACCTCCGAATGTGTCCATGCAGCCCTGTACGAGACATATGGAACAAAAAGTTTCATGCACATGGCCATACAACCCGGACAATACACCGGCAGCTCATATAAGATCGATAATTACTCATAATTACGAGGATCGTCTGTGTCCTCTCCGTCATTAAAAACATTTACCGCTGTTTCTGCTGTATATGCCTCTTTAAGTAAGTTACTGTCGTTGGCTAATGGCGTCAGTATGTTGTGACGAAGAGGGACTGTCATTCAAGAAAGATAAGACGTGGTGAAGTATTGGTATGTGCAACCGATCCCATTTTCCTTGCGAAATAAGGAGCGGGAACCACGACACACGCTATGTTCATTCACGTTCTTCTTCATCTCTGGTAGACTGCCGTGCCACATGTATCGGCTGGGCGCTATCCACTTTGGTATATCCTGTGTCTCTTACTTACTGTGCTGGTAACGTCGACCATTTTTAATGTCTTGCTGCATTTAAACTCTTCTACCTCTTCCACTCTTCCCTGCAGTATTTACTTCAAGGAGACTTCGTTGAAGGCAAATTTTTAGCAATGTATGTGCCGTTCAACATGTTTTCCTCGTTCTTATCACTTATAATACTATTATTTCCTTCTCATTCCTCGTTCTGTCACACCATACGCACATCTGAAAAGTATCCAACTACTTTTTCGCTTTCTTTGTTCTGTTGTTGATTCGCAGCCATAAAGCTCAACATTCCAATCAAAACACTTTGTGGATCTGTTCCTTAGTTATGTTGGAACTCCGTTTAATGTTAACAGAACTTTCACGTTTCGGGAATCTCTTTTACCCACAGACACTCTACTTTTTATTTCCTTCATGCAGTTTCCACTTCTCGTCACCAAAGTTCATAAGTACTTACTAGATTCTACTTGCTCTAAGGCCTTTCCCTACATCGATATTTTGACTGAACCGTGTTGATTTCTGGTTCTCATCACCTTGGTCTTTTCTGCGTTTATCCACATTCAGTACTCGCTTCCCTTCTTTGCGACCATAGTAAACTGCAGTTCTTCCTCTGAGTCAGCCAGGACTGTTGGTCATCTGCACAGCTAATTGTCTTTAGCTCTCTCCTCCAATAATTCTCATTTACGTCCAGTGAGAGTTATCAGTAATGCTGAGGCTGGGTGAGAGATTCATTCTAGTAATAATCGCCTAAGTCGTGGCTATTCCATTTACCCGCAATATAATTCCTTCCAGAGTGCTTGTCCCGTTAAGTACGGGCGCTCTCAACGACCAGTTTTTCAATGCCAAGTAAAAATGACTACGGGTAAAACGTGTAAAATAGTAATGAAAAATAAACGACAGTCTCTCTCACTTTGAATAACACAATCCCACTATCGCGCATGGTTCAAATGGTTCAAATGGCTCTGAGCACTATGGGACTTAACATCTGGGGTCATCAGTCCCCTAGAACTTAGAACTACTTAAACCTAACTAACCTAAGGACATCACACACATCCATGCCCGAGGCAGGATTCGAACCTGCGACCGTAGCAGTCGCGCGGTGCCGGACTGAGTGCCTAGAACCGCGAGACCACCGCGGCCGGCACTATCGCGCATGTTTTACAGTAATGTAAGTTTCGTTAAATGTTTTGTTGAAACACAGGTAATAGAAGAAAGAGGCTGAGATAGTTACACAAAGGTATGGAGCTGGCTGATTATTACGAAGGAATTTGGAAGAGCTACCAGTCCTGGTAACAACACATAAAAAACTGCTCCCTAATTATTTATGGAGAAATTCGAACAGCTCACGGAATCTTAGAAGTCGTACCAAATTCTTCGCATTGTCAGCTAAAATAGCGTTAAAACGTGAACGTAGAATAAAGTCAACTAAACTATGACACACTGTAATCCGTACCACACATTGGAGTTCCGTCTCGCTGGAGCAAGAAGAGTCGCGTCATAAGGTTGTGTTCTACGAAAACGGGATGGAGGTACGCCTTGGCCGCGCTGTTGGTTTTACTAGCCGCAGCTTATTCTCCATCATTTCCAGCCATTCTTCTTCTCATCTACGCGTGAATTGTACCTCAACAGTTAGGCGATAGCACTTAGAAGGCCCGCTACACCATCTGATTATAGCTATACGGCTCCTTGGCTGCTGAAACTGATAACTCGTTTCTCTATATTGCCCTGGTACACAGTAGAAGGACACCTCATTCCCCAGCTTTTCTAGCTGGAGAAGGGCGTCGTCAACGTTCTGGATTACGTTATCCGCTGTTTGGAATGCGTTGTAGAGAGTGAAAGGCACTCAGCATTTCACGAATTTAGCTGTCTGAAGACATCTCTTCTGCCTGTGTCGAAAAGGCCGCACATAATTTTGCATCATGGACTCTGATGTCGTTGACGAGTTATCAGTGAAAGCCACGGAAAAGCTATGTGGTACTGACATAGTATTTCGTAAAACATCGTATTAAAAGCATACGCAGAAGAACCGAGATACTGGCAGCTGTGAGAGCGTGTTTTAAGTCAGGCTTGGACACCTTAGTAAATAAGAGAATTACCCCTGAATAGCAACCTTCGGGGTTCGAGTCCCTTGTCGGCATAGAGTTTTAATCTGCCACGAAGTTTCGAAACAGCGCTCAGAGTGAAACATACATTCTGGAAGTTTTAGTGCCCCCAATAGCTTCCACTGTCATAGAAAAAGGTACTGTGTACTTTATACTTTGCGTTTAATACTAGTTCTTCACTAAATGTGCGTTTAATGTTGCTAAGATGCGCATTCAACGTCGGACAGCAGGTGTCTAGGCTTTAACTGACGCCTTCAATACCGCTTTGCCAACTCACAACCAGTCGCCTGGAGCGACGTTACACATCATTTCGTATTTATTTTCGTTCGCTTCTCGAACACGCAACCAGAATGTCACCTTTCAAACTAAACCTTGACCCAGCGGTCTAAGGCACTGCAGTCATGGCCTGCGCGGCTGGTCCCGGCGGAGGTTGTGTGTTTGTCGTTAGGATAATTTAGGTTAAATAGTGTGTAAGCTTAGGGACTGATGACCTTAGCAGTAAGTCCAGTAAGATTTCACACACATTTGAACGATCCTTGACCTCGAGCTACGCTACAGATCAGTCTATCGCCACATCCTACGTTCCAAAAATAATGCACTGACGCAAAAAAGAAAAAAAAAAAACCAGCAACACCAAGAAGGAGTAGTGCGACATGAACAAATGTGGTAGGCTTGTTTCTAGATCTGAAAGATGAAGTCTATTCAAATTTCGCGCCAGTCGAATGAGAGTGGAGCAAGTATCGCCACTATGACGATGCAAATCAGGTTTGCTTTAAGTACACGCTGCAACGATCGTGAGAGATAGTTTCCTTTGAAACTGGACGTAGCGGGTTGATGTTGGTCAAGCATGCCTTTAAGGTGACAAAGACACTATTATCAATACTTTACTGAGTTCTTTTGAGATACTGCAAGAGTAGTGGGCAGGAATGTAGTCATTCTACATTGAGCCGTGGCGAGCTGGCGCCAGTATTATTCTGTTCATGTATCTTTGAGATCGATTGTGGTTGAGGTAAGCTATCTTTGAGACGAGTGTCAACGGCTGCCGAACAAGCGTGATGACCGTTACACGTTTTGGTGTGAAATTAGTTGGGCGTTTTGCTGACATGGGCAGCTTGGAGATAAAACTGCTGTGACTTCACTGGGAACAAAATTTGAAGGAAAGCGGTGAAGCTGTGGAACCCGGTCCCTCGTATTGGGTACCTGATACGAAGTAAGTCGTCGTAATTGTTTGTTCACCGACACACTCAGAGATTTTAAACTTTATTATTACGGTGAGACTTTCATAGCCGAACCTTAAGACGGTGTGGAAGAGTTCAGTTGGCCTATATAAATGGTGGCCGTTATTTGAAAATTTTTTTCAGTTTTACTAGTGCTTTGTGTCGCTTGCAATCAAATGATTTTATGTTGCCGTCTTTAAAGCCAGTACTCTATTAATACTGTTCTCCATGTGTAAGTGAGTCAAAGGTTCTGCCGAGTGTTTCTATGTTTCAGAGTTATTGGAATGTCTTTGTGATCCGGGCAGAAACTTTTGATTGTACCAGCGCCTTGGCGGGGAGTGAAATGTCATCCAAGGTCTAGGCCTGGCAGTGTTTAAGAACCTGGCCACTACCGAAGTTGTTCACATATTGCCTTCCAAAGTTTAGTATTTATCTTCCTTTCCGTCAAGGTTGGTTAAGCTGGTAGATATATATATATTGTATGTAACCTGTTTGTATATGAGCTTGTTTTCTGGAATATCAGGGAGTGGCAACTGGCTAAATCTTCAACTGCATAGCAGCTGCTGGGTTCCTTGTGCAGCTTTTTCTAGTAATTTTTTATTAACACGTCTGAGCACGTGAACACTTATTTTTTAAAGATCAGTGTTTCTGTTGTCTTTTTTTTATGTAAGTGGTTCTATCATGTTATGTAATGGCATCTTAGCTTGGCACTAGTGTTCAAGTGTTATTAAGTTACCCTTTACCTGTAATTGTTTTCATTATATCTATTTTGAGGGAAGTCCTATATGGGAGTTTGAAGTTCTTAAGTTTGTTAGTAACCCTGTTTTCTTAATTTGGAATTGTTTGTTAAAGTATTGAGTACATTGGGTTTCTAACTGTATTTGCAAAGCTGTATCTAGTGGCTCGTCCACAGTCTGTAATTGTCAATTTTTTTAAAGAGGGTTAATATCAATAAACTGTCTTAATTATAAATTGGCACTACCAACCATGGTTCCATCCCGCTTCCTTTCTTATGGAATTTAAGATATGGTTGGTTCAAATGGCTCTGAGCACTATGGGACTTAACATCTGTGGTCATCAGTCCCCTAGAACTTAGACCTACTTAAACCTAACTAACCTAAGGACATCACACACATCCATGCCCGAGGCAGGATTCGAACCTGCGACCGTAGCAGTCGCGCGGTTCCGGACTTTAAGATATGGTGTGTAAATGTGGTACCATTAAGGAATCACGTATAATACATAATTGCTGGCAACGTTGGTCACCAGAGAGCACGGTCACAAGAAGACCGGTCTCCGGACGGCCACTTGCCACTACCGAGTGGGAAGACCTGTGTTCGGCGTACGGCTCTGGCGCGCACCGTGCCACATGTGCAGCAGCAATCTGAGCAGCAATTGACGCCAAAGTGACACTACAAACTGTTACAAATCGGTTACTTCAGGGATCGCTTCGAGCCGGTCGCCCTTGTAACGTGCACTGCACTGACGTCAAACCACCGCCATTTGCGACTTTAGTGGTGCCAAGCGACAGCTCATTGGAGGGTAAGCTGTAGCTCTTTTCTGATGAAAGCTGGTTCTGCCTCGATGTCAGTGATGGCCGTGTGTTGCTCAGGAGGCCAGTTGAGGGTTTCCAACCAATCAGTATGCGTGCTAGACACTCTGGACCTACACCTGGTCTGGGGTGCGCTTTCGTATGACAGCAGCGGCACTCTCGTTATCCCACGCACTCTGGCTGCAAATCTGTACGTACGTCTGGTGGTTCGACCTGCTGTGCAGGAATTCATAAACAGCATTCCAGGGGGTGTTTTCCAACAGGATAACGCTTGCCCTCATACCGCTGTGTAACTTAACATGCTCTACAGAGCTTCGACATGTTGCGTTGGCCTGCTCCATCGCGAAATCCGTCTCCACTTGAGGACATATTGGACATCAGTCAACGACAATCCAGCGTCATCCACAAACAGTATTAACGGTCCCTGCATTGGGCGACGAAGTGCAACAGCCATGGAAATCCATCCCAGAAACTGACACTCGACACCTGTACAACACAATGCATTCACATTTTCATTCTTGCATGCAACATGCTTCCTGTTACACCAGTTATCAATGTACCAGCATTCACATTTGCAATGGCTTATATCGCCCTTATCTATCTATCTATCTATCACTTGAGCCTTGTCCCGCAGGGTCAGCCATAGTAAATAGTATTTGGCATGTTAATGTTTAAGGGGTGGCCGGATGCCCTTCCTGCCGCCACCCCGTACCCCCCCGGGACAGAATTAGTGTACCCCAACTGTCTGCGTCGAGTGTAATCCATGGAATAGTGCGAATGTGTTCAGATGTCTGAGAGCCATGTAACTGAGGCGGAACATGGGGATCAACCCGCTATTCACCTAGCGGGATGTAGAAAACCGCCTAAAAACCACACCCAGGCTGGCCGGCACAGCGGTCCTCGTCGTTAATCCGCTGGGCGGATTCGATCCGGGTCCAGCGCGCCTACCCGAGTCCAGAAAGCAGCGCGTTAGCGCTCTCGGCTAACCTGGCGGGTCGTTTATATCGCCCTTATATTACTGCAATTCTAATCACTTAAGTATGTTACAATCGGATGTACAATGGGACAGGAATGATGATGGAAGTAGGATCACATTTGAGGAAGTGGAGAAAATGGTCAATATGTTGCAGTGCAATAAAGCGGCTGGGGTGGATGAAATTAAGTCGGAACTCATCAAATACAGTGGAATGTCAGGTCTTAAATGGCTACACAAGATAATTGAAATGGCGTGGGAGTCGGGACAGGTTCCATCAGACTGGAAGAAAGCAGTAATCACACCAATCTTTAAATATGGAAACAGAAAAGATTGTAACAACTACAGAGGTATCTCTTTAATCAGCGGTGTTGGTAAAACCTTCTCAGTTATTGTTGAAAGGAAAGTGCGAGTATTAGTTGAGGACAAATTGGATGAAAATCAGTGTAGGTTTAGGCCTCTTAGAGGTTGTCAGGACCAGATCTTTAGCTTACGGCAAATAATGGAGAAGTTTTACGAGTGGAACAGGGAATTGTATCTATGCTTTATAGATCTAGAAAAGGCATATGACCGGGTTCCTAGAAGGAAGTTATTGTCTGTTCTACGAGATTATGGAATAGGAGGCAAACTTTTGCCAGCAATTAAAGGTCATTACATAGATAGTCAGGCAGCAGTTAAGAGTTGATGGTAAATTGAGTTCATGGTTCAGAGTAGTTTCAGGGGTAAGACAAGGCTGCAACCTGTCTCCACTGTTGTTCATATTATTTATGGATCATATGTTGGAAACAATAAACTGGCTGGGTGAGATTAAGATATGTGAACACAAAATAAGCAGTCTCGCATATGCGGATGACTTAGTTGTGATGGCAGATTCTATTGAAAGTTTGAAAAGTAATATTTCAGAGCTAGATCAGAAATGTAAGGACTATGGTATGAAGATTAACATCTCCAAAACGAAAGTAATGGCAGTGGGAAAGAGATATAAACGGATTGAGTGCCAAATAGAAGGAAGAAAGTTAGAACAGGTAGACAGTTTCAAGTAGTTAGGATGCATATTCTCACAGGATGGCAACATAGTGAAAGAACTGGAAGCGAGGTGTAGCAAAGCTAATGCAGTGAGCGCTCAGCTACGATATACTCTCTTCTGCAGGAAAGAAGTCAGTACCAAGACTAAGTTATCTGTGCACCGTTCAATCTTCCGACCAACTTTGTTGTATGGGAGCGAAAGCTGGGTGGATTCAGGTTACCTTATCAATAAGGTTGAGGTTACGGATATGAAAGTAGCTAGGATGATGGCAGGTACTAGTAGATGGGAACAATGGCAGGAGGGTGTCCACAATGAGGAAATCAAAGAAAAACTGGGAATGAACTCTATAGATGTAGCAGTCAGGGCGAACAGGCTTAGATAGTGGGGGCATGTTACACGCATGGGAGAAGCAAGGTTACCCAAGAGACTCATGGGTTCAGCAGTAGAGGGTAGGAGGAATCGGGGTAGACCAAGGAGAAGATACCTGGATTCGGTTAAGAATGATTTTGAAGTAATCGGCTTAACATAAGAAGAGGCATCAATGTTAGCACTGAATAGTGGATCATGGAGGAATTTTATAAGGGGGACTATGCTCCAGACTGAACGCTGAAAGGCATAATGTCTTAAATGATGATGATGATGATGAAGTATGTTACCTAGTCAATGTATTCCTGAAATTTCATTACTCTACATTAAGTACTTTTTGGTACTGTGATTCTCTCCGTCAGTGTTGTACAGAAGCAAAGAAATATTGTCCGTGTTCTGTCCTCTTCCCGTTTGCTCACGTATGACGTCACACGCCATAACATCATTACGTAACGGGATGGTATCGGTAAGTTTAGTTGTTACGGTGCCTAGCGCGACCGTGCGGCCTTGGCGTGAGCAGGCAGACACCCCACACGCACGCACGCTGCCTGCCGGCTCATTGATTGGCCAGCGTGGCGCGGCACGGCGCAGCACTAAATCTGGCGGGGATCAAGGCAGGCGCCGCCACAGAGGCAGAGGCAGGGCGCGCGACGTCACGGCAGGCTGGCGGGGAGAGGAGGAGGGGGCAAGCCGGCCACCGCGAGTGGTCGCACTTCCGCTAGAGCCGCTCTCGGTCTTCATTCGGTCCGCCCCCCAGACCGCTGCCTAAGCGCAACGTTCTATTGAGTGACGAGCCATTACTAGGCCCAGGGGAGCTATTGTCGGACACACTGCCGTAATCACCTCACGACGCATTACGTATACTAACGTGAAACAGGCCAAAGCGAATACACAATTCTGTATCGCAAAACATTATCCGTATAATAAACGGTTGGTGCGTTTTGCCAACAGAGACTTTAGTCATATTTTCTCCTTCACCTTTTGCAACAGTCTGCCAAGGCTGGGGTAGCTTTAAGACCCCCGTGGCTGTAGAAATCAATGGTTTTCAAGTGAAATATTGTTCGAACCACGTTCTGAGCGCATTTTCTTCCAGGAAGGAAGTACTTTGAATGTTATTACACAGTGAGCGGAAAAGCTAAAACTCTGAAGGCCCAAGATTCGGTGAATAAGGTGGATGCGAAATAACTTTCCAACCCAGCTCCTGTATAGCGTTTTTGTCAGTCTAGCTGAATGTGGGCTCGCTATATCGTGGAGTACCATCACTTCACACAGTCTTCCTGAGCGTTGTTCTCGGACTGCGCTTGTTAGACGTTTCAGTTGTTTACAGCACATGTCACCAGTGTTGGTTACACCTCTGGGACGTCATTCGTAGTTCACCACACCGTCGCTGATCCACCAGATGCATAACATTATTTTTGTGGATGCGAGCATTTCTTTGTACGGGAAGTTGTTGCTTTGTTTGGGCTCAACTGCTGATTTATTTTCCTTGTCTTAGCTTAAAGACACCATTTCTCGTGGCCAGTAGGGATACAGGATAGTAATGGTCGGTGTGGTTCACGGGCCAATTGATGCGGAGCAAGCGGAGATGCACATATGGCAACCCACAGATTTTCGTGATTTTGGCTTAGAGTGTGTGGTACCCGTACATACGATCTTTGAACCTTCCCCGTTGAATGTAAAAGTCGCACGACGTTGGAATGGTAGTTCATCATATTTGCCATGTTTCCAGAATACTGAGGTGGATCGTTGGGGGTTAATGAATTTAAAAGAGATTCTTCAAACCCCGAAGGTCTTCCTGAACGTGAAGAGTCAATGTCAATTTCAAAAACCATTCTGTTGCCGTGCTCTGTCCACTAACATTACCCCCCCCCCCCCACACACACACACACAGTCCGTTCCCGGTAGCTGAGTGGTCAGCGCGACAGACCGTCAGTGCTGCCGGGTTCGATTCCCGGCTGGATCGGAGATTTCTCCGCTCAGGGACTGGGTGTTGTGTTGTCCTAATCATCATCATTTCATCCTCATCGGCGCGCAAGTCGCCGAAGTGGCGTCAAATCGAGACTTACACTCGGCGAACGTTCTACTCGACGGGGGGCCCTAGTTACACGACATTTACATTCATCCCCACACATGGCTCAAATGTTTCTGGCTGCCTCTGTTGCTGTCACCCCTCTATCGATCTCAAATAAAAGAATATGTCGCAATGTTCTGATTTCTTCTCTTTTTTCTAGCGTCCACAGCTCCACTTACTATCTGCAAATGACAAAATGACAATACGCAAACTCAAATAGCAACAGTGAACTACAAATAAAAAATGACAATCGATAAATAAACCAATAGCAACATGAATAATAACATGCAAAACGAAAAAGTTACGAACTTTTACACCAACCTAATAAAAGGGGCAATCAAATCAAAACGAGAGACGAAAAAATTTAAGTAAACAATTTATTATTTCAAAATTAATCGCCATATTCGGTAATTCACTTACCCCATTGTGAAATACGACAGTCAGTGGCTCCACTGATCGTGTCCAGATGTGTACCTCTCTGTCTAAAGTAAATTAACGGACACAAATGTCTTTGTTCAGGCCTGCAAACATCTGATTGGTTGGTTGGTTGGTTGGTTGATTCGGGGAGGGGACCAAACAGCAAGGTCATAGGTCCCATCGGATTAGGGAAGGTTGGGGAAGGAAGCTGGCCGTGCCCTTTCAAAGGAACCATCCCGGCATTTGCCTGAAGCGATTTAGGGAAGTCACGGAAAACTAAATAATAATGCCCGGACGCGGGTTTGAACCGCCGCCCTCCCGAATACGAGTCCAGTATGCTAACCACTGTACCTTCTCGCTCGGTCCAAACATATCGAAATGGTATGGGGAGAGACTGGTATGGTGTGTGGAACCACCCACACGTTGCCAAGGTTGTTTCTACTACTCTCCTGAAGTTTCACTGGGAAGACCTCACACATACTCCACACAGTCCCCTGTCTCTCATCATGCGATTTTCATATTTTTGGAGCCTTGAAGAAAGACATACGTTGCAATCTATTTGCTCTGGACGAAGAGGTGCATGCCTGGGTAAAATGGTGATCCTGTAGGCAACCACAAACATTTTTCCATGAAGGCATTGATCGTCTTAAAATACAGAGGGATAAATGTTGTGGTATTGTATTGGGATAATGTTGCCGCACCAAAGTTGGCAACGTAGATCGATACCACAGACATTAGCGAAGGCTCCCTGCAATCCGCAACGATGTATGAGAGTCACTCGTCAAGATGACACTTCCCCTCTCAGCACAGCAGCGCCCTCACACTGAGGTCAATATAGTGCTGAGGACTTCAGCTACAGATAATCATCGTTGTAGGACAGCGTTTTGTTAAAATTAAGTAAATCTTTTATTCATTTGTGTAATAAAGTGAACTAGTATTTCATCTGTTCTAGTGCGCTGAGCCTTCTCCCAGAGCAATCAAAGAAACCACAGTGGTGGTCGGATGAAAGTGGTTTCGCCTGGTCACAACAAATGTTCAAAAATGCTCTTTACCACTTTGCTACCACGTAGCCACACACACACAACAAATGTATTAACAGCTATAGCGATTACTGTTGAAATAATAAACAGTTTGCTTACTTTTTACCAGCTGTCTCGTTTTCATTTGACCTAGCTTTATAAATTATCTGTTCTTTGGTTTGGCGTCAGCGGAATAATTTCAGTGTATCTAATAGAATTTTTGCTGTCGGAAACATATTCAGGAATATTAACCTGTTGTAAGATGCTTAACTGGGGTACTTCGCCAGTACAAAGCACAACTAATTTAATAATTTTGTAGTCATTTTTGCCATTTGATCGCAATTGTTTTTATGAAGTCCAGGTATTTGGTATCGGATTGGGAACTATTTTCAAGCACACAGCAGACGTCAAACATGTCGAGATCTGCACGTCCTATTACAAAGTGCGAGAACTAAACATACACGGACATAACGACCTGAAAGGAAGTGGTCACCAAGTGGATGCAGTTTTTGTTGACTTCCACAAAGGATCTGACTTACTTCCACATCTACGTTTATTCTTGAAACCCGATCGAAATGGTTATCAAGCGAAATTTGTGATTAGATTGAGCATTTCCTGGTGGGATGAACGCAGCATGTAATGACACCACACACTAAATTGGAGTACTCTCTCTCGCCGACCCAACAGGTCCAACGGCTATATGCTACCGACCGACCCCCTGTCATCCTCTGGCGATGGACGTCACTAAATGCACATATGGAGGGCAAGTGGTCAGCACATATTCTCCCGGCCGTTGTCAGTTTTCGTGACCAGAGCCGCTATTTCTCAACCAAGCAGCTCCCCAATTGGCATCACAAGGGCTGAGCGCTCCTCACTTGCGAACAATGCTTGGCAGGCCTGGACGATGACCCACCTAACTGCTAGTCAAGCCCCACAGCTCTTAACGTCTGGCGGGAACAGAAGTTACCACTGCGGAACGTCCGTTGGTATAAATTGGAGTAGCCTACTGGATATAATAAACAAAATTATGGTCAAATGGCGGAAATGTCCTCTTTTGAAAATTTTGGATTGCTGTCTCCAACCGCGCGGGATTATTCAGTCATGGACTGAGCGGCTGGTCCCGGCGGAGGTTCGAGTCCTCCTTGTGGCATGGGTGTGTGTGTTTGTCCTTAGGATAATTTAGGTTAAGTAGTGTGTAAGCTTAGGGACTGATGACCTTAGCAGTTTAATCCCATAAGATTTCACACACATTTGAACTTTTTTTTTTTTATTGCTGCCTCCAATAAAGAAACGATCATCAATTGAGTTTGATGTTTGGATACGTGCTGAGGGACAGTAAAGTGAAATTACAATTGCCAGAACTTTACACCATTTGGCAATCACTTTTAAAATTCCGATGATACCAGGCGAAGCAAGGGAGACATTTTAAGCGGCACCCTACAAGGATTTTTCAATGTGGCATCAGAAGCTGACATAAAATTACTAACTTCCTTTTGAAATATTAAGCTCGAGCGCTATGTGGACCTTGTGTAAATGGCTGAAGGAAGAAAGTGCTGCGTGCCACAGCGTACCGATGTATCACGACCGGAAAAAGTATTGTTGAAGAGTAGATGACGAATAAGTCTCTGGAAAAGACAAGACGGAAAGAGAGGGTAGTGAGATATACGGTATCGTGCACAGCAAAAGATAACATGGCAAGACAAGTGGTTATGGGAAAAAATAGAATGGCTCAAGAAGTAGTAAAATATGTATAACTGACAATTAAGGCTGACTGAACAAATGGAAGAAAATTGCACAAAATAGTAGAATCGCGAATTAAACAGTTTTGGGCGTGATTCACCGATTTATTTCATCTACGTATACCTACCATGCAACTAATCCAGTCGTATGGCTGATGAATAAAAGCTGTAAATGGAAGTAGTATGATTGCGTCAAAAAATGTTACGCCTTAAAGCCTATGGCGGATCGCACGTGATTACATTTTCACTTCCAAGAACACTGAACGACAACTTTTTATTCTTTTTAGATGCACTGCCAAATGTATTAAGATTTTTTGTCGATTAGATAATATGTGACTATAAATAATTTTTTCCATCGCCATAGAGCTAGTAAATCATTGTCTTTAAATTGTAATGTCTAATGTACATGTTCCTTTTTATAATTTCAATCGTCTCTAAATTGGTCAGTAAATACATATTCAGTTTCCGAAGTTCTGGAAACAGGGATTAAAACTTAACAGTGATAAATATGTTTCGTAAACGAAATGTAAGTGGAGTTGCATTAAGGAGGAAGGAAAAAAAAAGTTAGAACTCTTTCAAAGACAGCTTGAGATACATATCCAGATATATTCAATGACTTGGTTTCATACGACTACTATGCCCGAAAGGCGGTAGTAATTCTTTGTGCCACAGAAAACTGTAAAATTAAGTGTCATTAATTATACCGTTCAGTTGTGTGTTGTTAGGAGACTGTAACTCACTTATGCACGACGCTTTTGTTGATGAATGTTGGTGGACAACTTTTGTGTAACAGTCGTTAAACACAGCGTCGACCTTTTGTGAGGATCTGTTTGTGTTTCCCACAAACATACACAGTGTAAGTGGCCGCAGCATTCTCCGAGCTTCCAGCCAAAGTTAGTGACTGTGACAAAGCAGCGTGCCAAGTCCTGTTCCTTTCTGCATTCCTCCTTTCCCCTCAGGATACAAATTCCCAACTGAGACTGAGTCTCCCGTAACTTTATCTCATACGTCAGCCATCTCTTATCGGCCAGAAACCTTTGCCGAATGAGTCTGACATTCTGCTTTTGCACGGAATGCAGGACGAAACTGAAAAAGTATAGCTGACGTGTCTACGTCGAATGAGTAAACAGCTTATTAACTGTTCTGAAGGTCGATTAACAGTGCAGTAGTTCGTAGATACTTTCATACCCGTTAGATGAACATACATGGTTCGAATCTGTCAATTGCATTGATGATCAATAGTGCAGTAGTCGATACAGGCAGACATGTTTGTAGTTAGGTTGATTTCAATTTGGATCTCAAATTTGCAGTGCAAAGAAAGGAGAGTAACTCAAAAACACACATTGCCGGAAAAAATGCTACCCCCTCAAAGACTGAGTTCAGTGACACCAATATACAGCATGTGAGTACTGTGGCGGTGTATCGTTAGTTATTCGTTTGAAATATCATCGGCGATCACTCAGTGTTCAGAAGGCCTTCCTGTGCGCCTTCTGTTTTGACTCTGTCGGCAGTGTTTGTACTGAGTTTAGGTTCAAATGGTTCAAATGGTTCAAATGGCTCTAAACAGTATGGGACTTAACATCTGAGGTCATCAGTACCCTAGATGTAGAACTATTTAAACCTAATTAACTTAAGGACGTCACACACATCCATGCCCGAGACAGGATTCGAACCTGCTACCGTAGCAGCAGCGCGGTTCCGGACTGAAGCGCCTAGAACCGCTCGGCCACAGCTGCCTGCACAGAGTTTGGAGGTGAAACTTGTTTACAACATTCATTCTAGGGTACAACCATGCCCCGCCGACGAGTATGTACTCTTGTTGATCGTCAGTAATTTGAAAGGGATCACACTGTGCGCCTGCGGGAAGCTCGATGAACGTGTGACATTTAATGTATTTAAATGTATGGCCTTCCGAAGGTACATAAAGACGGACTACCCTTACGGCCAATAGTGAGCAATACTGGGGCCCCCATTTACGATTTAGTCAAACATCTTGCGTCCTTGCTGAGGCCATTTGTGGGCAAATGTCCACATCACATACATAGCTCGGCCGATTTTATCAACAGACTGGGGGCTCTCCGCCTAAGTACTTCTGATCTATTAGTTAGTTTTGACGTGGTGTCTCTTTTTACAAAGGCAGACTCGTTGGCACTGATTGGCAATAAGTTTCAGGTGGGAATCACTGCTTTGTTTCGCCACGCTCTCTACTCAACATATTTTATGTTCAACCAAGAGTATTTTGAACAGATTGACGGCGTCGCCATGGGTAGCCCCTTGTCTCCCTTGGTGGCCAACCTGATTATGGAGGATTTTGAGGAGAGAGCACTTGAATCAGCAGCCCTCAAACTAACTGTTTTTTGGAGGTACGTGGATGACACTTTCGTAGTGTGGCCTCACGCAGAAGAAAAATTAATGGAGTTTTTAGATCATCTAATTTCTATTCATGAGAACATTCGGTTTACCATGGAATTAGAGAAAAATGGTTGCCTTCCTTTCTTGGATGTGCTAGTTAGACGGAAGAGTGATAGCTCTCTGGGGCATTCGGTTTATCGAAAGCCCACACATACTGATTTGTATTTAAATTCGTCCAGCTGCCATCACCCATCGCAAACAATGAGTGTACTTAAAACACTTGTACACACAGCTCATGTAGTGTCAGATGCAGATAGTTTGCCTGAAGAGCTTTCTCATCTGAAGAGGGTTTTCAATGAGAATGGATATTTTACCCGGCAAATAAGCAAGGCACTTGCAATTAAGCCAAAGAAACAGGGAGTGGAGAAAGATGAGAGCACGCCTACTACATCTTTAGCTTCTCTTCCCTATGTTGGCAACATTTCCTTCAAAATTGCAAGAATCCTCCACGGTTTCGAAGTGAAAGTAATTTTCCGTCCACCATCGAAGATTTCCGACCTGCTGGGATCAGTGAAAGACGATCTGGTATTGCGGAAGGCGGGAATTTATAAAATACTTTGCCAGTGTGTCATGTCATATATAGGACAAACATTGCTAACAGTAGAAGACCGTTACACTGAACATAAATGCTGTACTCGCCTTTCGCAACCTAGCAAGTCTGAAATTGCTGAGCACTGCATTTCCACTGGACACTCAATGGAGTATAACAAGACAACAATTTTGGCCACAGCAACATCCTTTTGGGACTCCGTCATAAAAGAATCAATGGAAATTCGCATGACAGACAATCTTATCGACCGTGACAATGGCTACCAGCTTGATAATGCGCGGAACCCCGTCATCTCTAAGATCTGCTCCAGACGAAGACGTCGGAGTACTCCGATGACCGCGGCAATTGACAACGCCGAAGACAGCTGAGTTCTGCAGTTCCACCAGCGAGGGCGCTGCTGGCGGGCGGTGTGGTTCGTCTGTCCATACGATTTTGACGCATGCGCGGAATACTCGCTGCACGATGTATATTACGGAACGGAGGGCGTCTTCGTCAGTCTTCGATGGCTCACCTGAGGATGGCTGGCTGGTGTGCAGTCGAAATAACGTGGATGGAAGCTAACGACGACCGGATGCAAGCCCGAAATCTTTTTGAATACTCGATGAACGTATCGGCGTCACGTGTATCGGTGGGTGTGGCTGTTTACAGTAGTGGTCTGTGGATCATTCCCGCGACCGTAGGCCAGGTTCAGGACGTCCGCGCAGTACACAGGAACGTCAGGATCGACGCACTGTGTGGGCATCGGTGGAACACAACCCAAGGAAGAAATCAGGGCACACGTTGCACCTTCTGTGGCACAAAGGACCACTGGGAAGTGTCTGCGTGTAGCAGGAGTAAGATCACGTGTGTCCCTCGTCAGGCTGACACCAATCACTGGCACCACATTGCCAAGCACGGATACCCCAGTGTCGTGAAAGAGTTTACTGAAGCGTGGAATGGACCTCTGTTATCTTCAATGCTGAGAGTGGGACACGTGTACTCGTAGACCTAATGAGCATCCTGTTTTAGAGCGCATCAGCCCACTATACACAGGTTCCATCCCAGGCGAAGGTAACGTGCTTTTCCAGCAGGCAAAGCACGTCCGCGTAAGGCCGTTGCGACGTGTATTCGTGGTGTCTGCCCTTACCAGCAAGATCAGCATATCTCTCGCCAACTGAACACTAATAGGACGTAATGAAATGGGAACTTACTCGTTCTCAAGCGCCTACAACAAAAGGTGCAAGATGTTTGGCACAATCTTTCGCAGGATGCCATCTGGCACCATTATGATAGTTTGTAAGTGAGAATACATGTCTGCTTGGTCGCCAGAGGGGGTCGGGGTACCGTGTGTGTTGGTGCAACTCTTTGTGACAACGAATGTGACACTGAATGGGGTCTGATGTGAATTTATCGTATACTGCTACAATGGTGAACTACCTGTCGCCTCACTCGTCAGTAAAAGGTCCTTGTCCTTGAAGGCGTTGCATTTTTATTTTCCGGCATTGCATTATCACGCTGGCTGGTGAGTGACGTAAAGGTCTGTCGCTCGATTAGAAATTCCTACCCTGTATTAGTAATCTGTTATTTACTAATTTTCCCGAAGAGTGTTATTTCCAGCATGTTCGGTTCAGCCAAGAAACTGGTGAAAATGACTCAGTGATACAGGCATCTGACTTGCTCATTTCGTAACGGGTCAGTTTAGTCATAGTCGCGCAGCTGACGTGGGGGCGTCACAGGAAAGGAGAGCTTGTGCTCTAGGATTCTCGCAGTCGAACGGACCTTTCTCCCATTCACAAAAAATGGTTCAAATGGCTCTGAGCACTATGGGACTTAACATCTTTGGTCATCAGTCCCCTAGAACTTAGAACTACTTAAACCTAACTAACCTAAGGACATCACACACATCCATGCCCGAGGTAGGATTCGAACCTGCGACCGTAGCAGTCGCGCGGTTCCGGACTGCGCGCCTAGAACCACGACACCACCGCGGCCGGCCTCCCATTCACAGTGATCGTAGAAATTTCGATGTAATGCGTAGGTATGAGAGCTCCACTTTAACGACTGAGTTCAGGTCTGCATCTGACCTCTTTCATGCCTACGTACTGCATGTGTTATCTGTATTAAGGTTTGACTGTTCTTATATTTCGCAAACGATGTTACGTACTTCACGAGAAGGTTCAAAACAGCACGCACGGAATCGCTGTTCTCAACCATATACTTTATCCAATGGGAAAACGGAAACAAGTGTAGCGAATGCTGTTGCAAACTGAGCACCTGTTCATTTGGAGAATGATTGCAGGAGGAAATGGTTACTGTGTTTTGTCAGTTAAATTGTCAGGACAGGTGTGGCTGCTATTCCTCGTCCACTACTAACTACCCATTGAAAGTTGTCTGTTCATTCCCCCAAAATTCACTTTTACCCACTGTATTTGCGACAGTTATCTGTGCGATGCCTTGGACATCTGTACTATACTCAACTTCGACAGATCGAAATAAGCTCATTGAGAAATTTCTTTGCATGTCTATTGAGACACTTTCGTGTCTTTGAGAAGTCGGTTTGTCTGTTAGCCAAGGAGAAGCATTCGCCGTTTGGAGGCCATGAGAGGCTCCTTGCCTGACCGTGATTCGGCCACTCCGTGTTATTCTGTGTTCTCTTCTTGTATCTGTGGGAGTTCCGCTATGGGAGGAATGCTGGCCTTGTCTGATGCCGATCGTTGCTGGTTTGGAGATTTTACAATGATGAAAACGTTGGGTGAGATCATCTCAGTTAATTGTCCTGGAGACGCTTAAGTGGTCTGGTTAAGTTATTTCGGGACGCTTGCTAAATTTCTGCACATTTTACTTGCGATTACCCGCGTTCAGGCTGGTCGTCGTATCCTTCCGCATGGGGAATAGAAAAAAAATAAAATAAATGGGAGCTGATCGTAGTGACGACTGTTACCATTTCAAGCCACTACATTGTGTAGTCAATGTTATCAAATGGCTCAGATGGCTCTCAGCACTATGGGACTTAACATGTGAGGTCATCAGTCCCCTAGACTTAGTACTACTTAAACATAACTAACCTACGGACATCACACACAGCCATGCCCGAGGCAGGATTCGAACCTGCGACCGTAGCGGTCGCGTGGTTCCGGACTGAAGCGGCTAGAACCGCTCGGCCACAATGGCCAGCTCAATGTTATCCTCCTCTCCTGTTTTGTAAAAGTGTTGGTGTCTTATTAAATGTTGTGTGCCAGTACTTAATATACCGATTGCTTGTTGTGGCACTCACGCATCTTTGTATTGTTTTGTGGACCCATGTGGCCTTATAAATCAACTAGAGTCTTTCGGCAACAATATAATTACTTATGAATGAACGTCATTCTTAATTATTTCCATGTACACCAAGTCATTTCTTTGTTGCTTGTAAGGGATACAGTGCTATATGCTATGCCGCCACATTGCTTACACTTTCTGATTGCAGTAAGGTTCGTGAATTTCTTATGCATCAGAGGCCACGTACTGAACTAATTTTGCAACTGCAAAACATTGTAAAAAACTATTCTCCCTTACGACGAAATTAGATTTCAGATGTGGAAAGCAAGGTCTATGGCTGCGATTACGGCGATCGCTGCTTATTAATTGTGATGCGGCGTAATCTGGCGCCATGCTGAGATATTGGATGGAAATGGTATCTATAAACCGTTTGTGTGCGCGCGCGCGCGTGTCTGTGTGTGTGTGTGTGTGTGTGTGTGTGTGTGTGTGTGTGTGTGTTCTGTTCATCATTACGGGTAAGACTCTGTTTCCAGTTATGGAGCTTGAAGGTTCGCAACGCTCATGGGTGTAGTTCATTTCTTATTACAAAACACACTACTTAAACTTCTAATGACAACAGACCAGGTCCGACAGACAACTGGAATCGATAGTTAGTAAAGAGTTCGTAACAACACTTCCTACCATAATATTTCCAGAAAAGTATTACCATCATGTTGCAGAAGAATGCGGGTGCGAGAACTATTGAGCGATTTGTCTGGTAAGTCATCCTTGTAAACTACTGATCAGAATGATGTATAGTAAAATAGAACAAAAATATTGAAGACGTAATGGACGAACATCAGATTGATTTCAAGACGAATAAAGGAGGAAAGAAGCAGTTCTGACGTTTCGCTTTGTAACAGAAGCCAGTTTGAGGCAAGGTGAAATAGGAAATAAACGCTCCTTGGTAGAAAAGGGCTTATGTACGGAGACAGACGAATATCCTGCAACATGTAAATAACACCAAGTAGGAGCAATGAAAATGTGAGGCCAAGAAACAAGTCTTGGAAAACATGTAAGGCAGGATTGGAGCTTATCACCACTGTTGTTGTACGTCGAAGAAGCAATGAATGAAGCGAAACAATGTTTTTAGATTCCAATACTAAAGTTCACAGACGACATAACCTTTCCTGGCCAGGGATAAGGAAGACCTAGAAGGCCTGTTGAAAGGAATCGATAAGCCGAAACCAGAGAAGGAAGCGTCCGCCTCCGTAGCACAATGGTAGAGTTACCGCCTACCACGCAAGGGGGCCCGGGTTCGATTCCCGGCAGGGGACTGGGTGTTGTGTGTCCTTCATCATCATTGACACGCAAATCGCCGAAGTGGCGTCCACTAAAAAGACTTGCAATACGGCGGCCGAACCCCGATGGGGATATCCCGGCCAATAAACGCCATACGATCAAAAAAAAGAGAAGGAAGTCATCCCGGACGCCGGGGTTCTCGTGCTAAGTCGACGTTCTAACTCTTCCCAAAGATGTTACATTGCGATCGGGTCGGGACTATGGAGTAACCAGTTCATTTTGGGAATCTTATTGTCCACAGGATATTTCGCAATAGGTGCTGCTTCATGACAGAGCGCACTGCCGTGCTGATACAATGAATCACCGTCTCCGAACTGCTTCTCTACTGTAAGCTGAATAAAATGCTGTAAATTGTGTTCATATCCTTCCACTTTTATCGCTTGCTTAAGCGCGATGAACGCACTACGCCCTAACGCCAAGAGAACACCTGTAACGTCAAATCACTCCTCCGTACTTCACTGTTACCACATTCTCCAAGGATACTTACATCAAAATGCCATAGGCTGCACCGTGATTCATCACTCCAAATCACTCTTTTCGAGCCATCCGCCGATCAGTGCCGTCACCCTCTACACCACTGCAAGCGACGCGTGGCAGAGAGTACAATAGTGTGTGGCTGATATAGAGCTGCCCGACCACTGTATTACACTTCTGGCCATTAAAATTGCTACACCAAGAAGAAATGCAGATGATAAAAGGGTATTCATTGGACAGATATATTATATTACAACAGATATGTGATTACATTTTTACGCAATTTGGGAGCATAGATCCTGAGAAATCAGTACCCAGAATAACCACCCCTGGCCGTAATAACGGCCTTGATACGCCTGGGCATTGAGTCAAACAGAGCTTGGATGGCGTGTACAGGTACAGCTGCCCATGCTGCTTCAACACGATACCACAGTTCATCAACAGTAGTGACTGGCGTATTGTGACGAGCCAGTTGCTCAGCCACCATTGACCAGACGTTTTCAATTGTTGAGAGATCTGGAGAATGTGTTGGCCAGGGCAGCAGTCGAACATTTTCTGTATCGACAAAGGCCCGTACAGGACCTGCAACATGCGGTCGTGCATTATCCTGCTGAAATGTAGGGTTTTGCAAGGGATCGAATGAAGGGTACAGCCACGGGTCGTAACACATCTGAAATGTAATGTCCACTGTTCAAAGTGCCGTCAATGCGAACAAGAGGTGACCGAGACGTGTAACCAATGGCACCCCATACCATCACTACGGGTGATACGCCAGTATGGCGATGACGAATACACGCTTCCAATGTGCGTTCACCGCGATGTAGCCAAACACGGATGCGACCATCATGATACTGTAAAAAAGAACCTGGATTCATCCGAAAAAATGACACTTGGCATTCGTGCACCCAGGTTCGTCGTAGAGTACACCATCGCAGGCGCTCCGGTCTGTGATGCAGCGTCAAGGATAACCGCAGCCACGGCCTCCGAGATGATAGTCAATGCTGCTGCAAACGTCGTCGAACTGTTCGTGCAGATGGTTGTTGTCTTGCAATCGTCCCCATCTGTTGGCTCAGGGATCGCGACGCGGCTGCACGATCCGTTGCAGCGATGCGGATGAGATGCCTGTCATCTCGACTGCCAGTGATACGAAGCCGTTGGGATACAGCACGGCGTTCCGTATTACCCTCCTGAACCCACCGATTCCATATTCTGCTAACAGCATTGGATCTCGACCAACGCGAGCAGCAATGTCACGATACGATAAACCGCAATCGCGATAGGCTACAATCCGACCTTTATCAAAGTCGGTAACGTGATGGAACGCATTTCTCCTCCTTACACGAGGCATCACAATAACGTTTCACAAAGCAACGCCGGTCAATTGCTGTTTGTGTCTGAGAAATCGGTTGGAAACTTTCCTCATGTCAGCACGTTGTAGGTGTCGCCACCGGCACCAGGCTTGTGTGAATGCTCTGAAAAGCTAATCATTTGCATATCACAGCATATTCTTCCTGTCGGTTAAATTTCGCGTCTGTAGCACATCACATCATCTTCGCGGTGTGGTAATTTTAATGGCCAGTAGTGTACATTCTTTTCAACTCTCCACGCACAGTCAATGTGCTAGTTGAACTGCAGGTAGCGCTTAGGAATTCAGGAGCGATTTTTTCCACTGATTCCTTGCGACTTTTTACAACCATATGCTGCAGTGGTAGACTGTCCCTCTCCATCAGCACAAGAACTCTTGGTTTAGCTGTGTTTGTTCCTTCGCGCTTTCACCTCACGCAGTCGACTTGGGCAGCTTTAGAGGGATTGAAACGTCCTTGATTGATTTATTACCGATGTGATATCCAGTAACTAGTCCACGTTCAAAATCAATAAACTCTCCTGACCGCCTCATTCGTCTGTTACTGCTTCTATACTGACAACACAGTACTCCTCGCCTCCTTTTATAGTATGATATTGCAGCATCTGTATTATTCTGAATACGATGCAAAGTTCCTTCACCAAAGTAGCAGTGCATAGTAATTCGAAATAACATAGCCACTGTAATATCGTCTCTATCCGCCGACACCTGGCAAGCGACGTTCGAGTAAAATGTCTCAACTGAACGGGAATATACATAATAGATGTGCGAATACAGGTTGCAGACGCATGGTTGACGACATATGGAAGTTTCGGTGTGGGTGCGAGTCGTGCACGGATAGCGAAATGGTAAGGTGACAGCTCGCAATAGCGGGAAATCAGGGTTCGAGTCACAGTCCGGCTCAAATCTTCCATGCCGTCATTCCAGTCAACCGCTGATGGTTGTACGATTCGCAATGTCGAATACATTTAAATCCTTTTACAGTGGTGTGTGTACCTCACGCTGCACCTAGTGGCCAATGTCGCATTACTTAGCGATTTCCCGATACTTACGATCACTGTACTTAGCACGTAAAGTAATTTAAGCATTAACAGAGCAAAAACAAATGTGATAAAGATTAGTAGGACAGCGACTAACGACTTACATAAAATTAATATTGGGAACGACACGATAGTGGGAGAATGCCCCAATCTAGGAAACTGCGCACAATGGTCGAAGCGAGTGAGATAAGACAAGTTGACTGGAGCTGGCATGGAGAGCTACCTTCCGGATGGCAGATCTACTGACATCCGATACTGGTGTGCAGCTGAGGAAGGACTTCCCAAAAAGGTACATCTGGAGTACGACATTGTATGCCAGTGATACGTGCACCATCGAAAGCCGGAGAAGAAACTGGAAGCATTTGAAGCGCATTGCTATCGAAAATGTTAAATTTAAGTAAACAGATGCATTACAAAACGAAGTAGCTTTGGTAAGAATAAATGAGAAAAGCATTTTGTGGTAGGCGTTGCCAGAAGAACCGAGAACATAGTGGGACTTGTGTTGCTGCATCCAGGAACAGTAAACTTTGCCGTGGAAGGAGCGGTAGAGGGAAGTATCAGTAGGGGCCGACGATACTAAAATACACTACTGGCCATTAAAATTGCTACACCACGAAGATGACGTGCTACAGACGTGAAATTTAACGGGCAGGAAGAAGATGCTGTCATATGCAAATGATTAGATTTAAGAGCATTCACATAGGGTTGGCGCCGGTGGCGACACCTACAACGTGCTGACATGAGGAAAGTTTCTCATACACAAACAGCAATTGACCGGCGTTGCCTAGTGAAACGTTGTTGTGATGCCTCGTGTAAGGAGGAAGAATGCGTACCATCACGTTACCGACTTTGATAAAGGTCGGATTGTAGCCTATCGCGATTGCGGTTTATCGTATCGCGACATTGCTGCTCGCGTTGGTCGAGATCCAATGACTGTTAGCAGAATATGGAATCGGTGGGTTCAGGAGGGTAATACAGAACGCCGTGCTGGATCCCAACGGCCTCGTATACTAGCAGTCGAGATGACAGGCATCTTATCCGGACTGCAGTAACAGATCGTGCAGCCACATCTCGATCCCTCAGTCAACAGATGGGGACGATTTCAAGACAACAACCATCTGCACGAACAGTTCGACGACGTTTGCAGCAGCATGGACTATCAGCTCGGAGACCATGGCTGCGGTTACCCTTGAGGCTGCATCACAGACAGGAACGCCTGCGATGGTGTACTCATCGATGAACCTGGGTGCACGAATGCCAAATCTCATTTTTTCGGATGAATCCAAGTTCTGTTTACAGCATCATGATGGTCGCATCCGTGTTTGGCTACATCGCGGTGAACGCACATTGGAAGCGTGTATTCGTCATCGCCATACTGGCGTATCACCCGTAGTGATGGTATGGGGTGCCATTGGTTACACGTCTCGGTCACCTCTTGTTCGGATTGGCGGCACTTTGAACAGTGGACGTTACATTTCAGATGTGTTATGACCCGTGGCTGTACCCTTCATTCGAACCCTTGCGAAACCCTACATTTCAGCAGGATAATGCACGACCGCATGTTGCAGGTCCTGTACGGGCCTTTGTCGATACAGAAAATGTTCGACTGCTGCCCTGGCCAGCACATTCTCCAGATCTCTCACCAATTGAAAACGTCTGGTCAATGGTGGCCGAGCAACTGGCTCGTCATAATACGGCAGTCACTACTCTTGATGAATTGTGGTATCGTGTTGAGGCTGCATGGGCAGCTGTACCTGTACACGCCATCCAAGCTCTGTTTGACTCGATTCCCAGCGTATCAATGCCGTTATTACAGCCAGAGGTGGTTGTTCTGGGTACTGATTTCTCAGGATCTCTGCACCCAAATTGCGTGAAAATGTAATCACATGTCAGTTCTAGTATAATGTATTTGTCCAATGAATACCCGTTTATCATCTGCATTTCTTCTTGATGTAGCAATTTTAATGGCCAGAAGTGTATATCAAATAGATCGCAGAGGAGGTTGTATGTGGTAGTTACGTCGAGTGAAGGGGAGGTGGGAGGGGAGGTTGACAGAAGACAGAGGAAGATGGAAGGTTTCTTAAAAACAGTTCGAAGATAGATGACTTCAAAGAACAACACTTCAATTGCAGTGAAGATATGGAGTTCCGTGATTATTTTGTCTGAAGAACTCGTGGTCAGGCGTAGCGATACGGCAGTGAAGTCTAGTCGAGGAGGTGGCTTACAATTGGTTCATTGAAAATTCTCAGTGAAGACTGTACACTAGTGTAAGAAAAGATCCACTCTGCACAGAAACCACCGTACACGCTACTACCATCAGAAACAGAAAGATGACATATACGCACACACACACACACACACACACACACACACACACACACACACACACACACACAGAGAGAGAGAGAGAGAGAGAGATAGAGAGAGAAATCAGGATATAAAAAGAAAACTTTTAAGTAAGAAGGAATCAGTTCCATAAATACTGTAGAACTTATGACCGTGATTTGTCATGAAATTTACATTCTGATCTTCGAAGGTCTAGACACTCATAACAGTTTACACAACTGTTGCACTAGAATAACTATTGATTGTATTTTTCTAGATCACCACCTGATTTAACCTTGGTGGTAACTTTTGTTTTCATCAATGAGAAGTATTCGTTGTTATAAGGAATGCCTTTCAGTGAGTTCCTTAATGATTCACAGCTTTAACCGTACATACGATGTGAAATATCAGCTTTCAGAAGTCTCACACTGATTTCTAAGCCATATGGCAATGCAAATAAAAATCAGGACAGAACACAATCCACATTAAATGTCCACATTTGATTCCTGTCGCGTTCCGGTCATCTGGAACGGGTTAAATATCAATATTCTAAATTAGTTTTGTGGACTAAGCTTGCACATTAGCACTGCGCATGTATATGCATATATGTATGTATGTATGTTGTTGTTGTGGCAAGAGACTCGCTACACGGACATTCGCGGTAATCAAGCTCCGGCAGGTAAAATTTTGCTGAGCCCTAGAGGTGAGGGAGTGCCACATTTTTGTACGTCCCCTGCGTCATTAATGATAGCCGTCCACAGACCAAAACCCCGTGATTAATGGCGGTGTCGCCGGCGTGCTATCGGTTTCTGCGGCCACAAACATTCCATTCCCAGCGGGCACCTGCAGCCCACTTGCGTAAGCTGACGGCAAATAGCGCCCCGTTGTCTGCGTCGTACGACGGTAAAGATCCACCGCTCTTTCCTCATTTGTCACTCAACGAAATATGAATTCGTCAAATTCTAAATAATTACAATTAGTTAAAAATGCCGCTGAATGAGTCTAAAAACAAATGATATGTGTGGCCTAGTGAAAATAAATTACACTCATGCTCATAAATTAAGGATAATTGCAGAATGTGGTGCCACACAACGTGGCACTACACAAAACTGGCGCTGATAGCGTAGGCAGATAGGGAACATACACGGCACGGATCTGTAAGTCCACGGTATTGGTGATACGTTGAGAAAACCGTCCCGAAACACATGTTCTACAAAACGCCACTGTTTCCTGCGCATGTACCCCGACATCAACATGGGACATGATCACCTTGCACACGTACACAGGCCGGACAACAGGTTGGCCTACTCTGGATCAGGTGGTCGAGCAGCTGCTGGTGTACAGCCTCCCATTCTTGCACCAGTGCCTGTCGGAGCTCCTGAAGTGTCCTAGGGATGTGAAGACGTGCAGCGATACGACGACCGAGAGCATCCCAGACGTGCTCGATGGTGTTTAGGTCTGGAGAACAGGCAGACCATTTGCCTGATATCCTCTGTTTCAAGGTACTCCTCCATGATGACAGCTCGGTGGGGCCGTGCGTTATCATCCACCAGGAGGAAGGTGGGACCCACTGCACCCCTGAAAAGGTGGACATACTGGTGCAAATGACGTCCCGATACACCTGACCTGTTACAGTTCCTCTGTCAAAGATATTCAGGGGTGTACGTGCACCAATCATAATCCCATCCCACACTATCAAACCACGACCTCAATACAGGTCCCTTTCAAGGACATTAAGGGGTTGGTATCTGATTCCTGGTTCAGGCCAGATGAAAGCCAGCGAGAATCACTGTTCAGACTATACCTGCACTCGTCCGTTAACATAACCTGGGGCCACTGTTCCAATGACCATGTACTGTGTTCTTGACACCAGGTTTTACAGGCTCTCCTGTGGCCAGGGGTCAGTGGAATGCACCTTGCAGGTCACCGGGCGAATAAACCAAGTCTGTTCAGTCGTCTGTAGACTGTGTGTCTGGAGACAACTGTTCCATTGGCTGTGGTAAGGTCCCGAGCAAGGTCACCTGCAGTACTCAGCAGCCGTATGCGGGCACTGATGGTGAGATATCGGTCTTCTTGTGGTGTTGTACACTGTGGACGTCCCTTACTGTAGCGCCTGGACACGTTTCCAGTCTGCTGGGATTACACTTTGTGGCACACGGAGGGTCCGTGCTACCATCTGCTGTGTTTGACCAGCCTCCAGTCGCCCTAGTATTCTACTCCTTATAACGTCATCAATATGTGTTCTTTGAGCCATTTTCAACACACAGTAACCATTAGCACGTCTGAAAACGTCTGCACACTTGCTGCACCGTACTCGGTCATGCATCAACACAGCTCTGCATATGTGGGCTACTGCCAGCGCCACCGTGCGACGACCGCAGGTCAAATGCACCGCATGGACATACGCCGAGGTGATTTAAACCCGCAAACCGCCCACCAGAGCGTTATTTCACCATATATCAGCATTATCATTAATTTATTAGCACGAGTGTAGATATCGACAGAGACGTGGAGCTAGAGGGTCTGGAGTTGGTCCTTCTTGGAACTTACCATCTAGCAGTTAGTGGTAAGGTTACACCAGTAAGAACTACTTTCTGCCAAAGATGTTTTCCGATCGATCCACAAAATGTTGGAGTGATATTTCAGCAGGTCAGATCTGCAAGCGATTCAATAATTTTATTGCGCAAAAAGTTATGCACGCTTCTGCGAAACAAACACAGCACTACATGGAATAGGCATTCATTACAATTATCCATACGACATAGATACGTACATCACGTCACATGGATGAAGAGAGGCCGCATTCTAATATATCCTAAAGATAAGACATAGTGCCTATTCGCAGACCAAATGACCAAAAAAATAAAATAAAATTCCTTGAGTATTTAGTTCGAATCCTGGAATCTTGCATTAGATATTAATTTTAAAGTGTTACGTTTGACATTCAGACGCACCGTGCGATAGAATATTCTCAAATTATCTTGACGATATAATCTAACGTTTTCCATATAAGTTACTATGTAGTTGCTTTAACATCTTTCTCAGCCATACATTACAAATGTATACTAAAATTTATAACATTGTAGATCTGAAAGTTATAAAATGTGTACTGACGGTAGAGATACCTACAACAATTTACTCCCATGTCCCTCCAGTTAAAGAAAGCTATAGAGAACTGATTACGCACAAGTCATAGCAGTTCAAATAATACGTTTAAAACACTTCGAATTCCTAAACGTTCTTTACACGATGTAGATCTGTAAATGACTATGGCTCGCTTGTCAGGTCATAATTATTCACGGTTCTGCCGTGAACAGATGGCTTCAGGACACTACCCGTAAAATTAAAGTCTTCAGGCACTTCTAATATGAAACATTCTGAAGGTTGCTGACCTAACGTAAACATTTTTTCTTAATGCCACATATACCCCATCTAATTCAGTGACAAGAAAGGTATTCATAGTTGCGAATATGGATAACCGTCAGGTATATAAGGGAACGACGACAGCTCCCCGTTTTATCGCGAGCGGTCACCTCACTATTTGGCTACCAGTGCACAACTAACGCCCAGACCCAGACTTTCATATGTCGTTAGCCACGTGGCTACATCCTGTACTCTTACATCCATTACGTACATTCCCGTATAGGGACATACTTTACTTGACAGTCGCTTGCCCAGTGTCGGCGGATAAATACGATACTGCAGTGGCTGTGTTATTCCGAATTAAGCCGCGCGGGGTAGCCGCGTGGTCTAAGGGCGTCTTGTCACGGCCCGCGCGGCTTCCCCCGTCGGAGGTTCGTGTCCTCCCTCTGTCACGGATGTGTGTCGTCCTTAGCATAAGTTAGTTTAAGTTAGATTAAGTAATGTGTAAGCTTATGGTCCGATGTCCTCAGCAGGTTGGTCCCATAAGAACTTTACACAAATTTCCAAAAAAATTCCAAATTTCGAATAACGAGGCATGTCCAAAGGCAGTGCAATGTCGTAATTCACTTACATCAACACACACACACACACACACACACACACACAGACAGACAGACAGACAGACAGACAGACACACACACACACACACACACACACACACACACACACAAATTAACATCGTGTTCTTTTAACATCGTGCTCGCCAAACAAGAAAAGGGTGGCGGTAAGAAAACGAGGAGAACCGTTAGGAGCTAGAGCCTTCGTTGCATGCCATATCTATTCAGACAAAAACGGACGACTAATCGTTGTGCTACAAGGCGAATGGTAAAGTTCTCCATCTTAGTGAATCAGAATGTACAAGGGGCGTCCAATTAAAACGAGGTTGATGGAAAAAAGTAAGTAATCTGTTTATTATTTTAAACGTAATGGCCACAGTTGTTAATACATTTATCCGACTGCTAGACAAAGCTGTCAGTGGTCCGTGCCTGCATGGAAAAATGTTGCGGGTGTCTACGGAACCATGATTGTACCCAGGCGTGCACCTTTTCCTCCGAAACAAATCGACGACAACGACTGTCTTTCTTCAGGGCTCCAAAAATATGGAATTCGCCTGAGGATATATCGGGACTGTTTGGAGGATCTGTAAGGACTTCACAGCGAAATTCTGCAGCGTGAACCAAGATTGTTTCGACTACGCTGCAGAAGTTTAGCTTGGAAACTCTTCTCACACATCCTCCAAACAGTCCCGATATGTCTGCATGCGAATTACACATTTTTGGAGCCCTGAAGAAAGACAGTCGTTGCCGACGATTTGTTTCGGACGAAAAGGTGATGGTACCGCAGGTAACCACAGAGATTTTTCCATGAATGCGCCGACTATCTTGTCTCGCAATGGGTTAAATGTACTTGAGAGGGCTCCCATTAAAAACGAGTGATCGTAGGACAATAAAACTTTGTGGAAACATTTTTAAGGACACGTGGAAGAGAAATAACGGACGAACCATTGAAATATGCACATTTTATTTTCTAAATCAGAAAGTAACTTTAGTTAATTGCGTTGCAAGTTTACGCTGCAGATTACAAACGTTGCTCAATGTAACAACTATCTATGTCCACGACAGCCTGGGACCGTTCCAGAGATATCAGTTCACGATTTCTCGTAGCACTTTTCGAACGGTGGGCCGTGGAATGTTGGGCAGTCGTGCCCCTTGCCCTGTTTGAAGATCGCACATTGCGTCCAGTATTCTCTGCGATGGCAACAAAAACTTCAACAATTTGTGGCGCAGTTGTTAGCCGGCCTGTCCCAGGAACTATTCCCTAAATCGCCAGTCAACTTGAAATTCCGAATGACGTTCTTCAATCCCGATGCAAAAAGAGGACTTTCCCGTATCCTTCGACACTCGCGAAGAGCATTATGTATATTTATCAGCATTACTGCTGCTGCTGCTTTCCGGGAGTGTATATAAACCTTACGACTGCAGTCCTGCTCACCTTGCCCAGACCCACGTTGACTGTCTACACCTGAACTGCACACTGATGCCTATGTTTCAACCCTGCTTCGCAATGCCAGTACCGGCGCCTAACGGCAAGTTGTGACACTAAGAGTTCTGACAAAGCAAATCCTGCAGAGCGCATTCTGAAAATCATTGCTATAGAGTTGGGTACTCACACGGTAAATAGTTTTCGGTCTACATTGGCTCAAGTAGATGAAGTTTAATTATAACTAACGTGCATCAAATGTTATCGCGATTACTTTCGAAAAATAAGCAGTTTCCTTACTTTTGTTCCATTTGTTTCCTTTTTATTTGACTGTCTCTTACAGCTGAAAGCCTTTCCGCAGCAGTGAAAGAGAGTCCTTTAAGTTATGAAATACATGGCTGACTCCAGTTTTCTGGAAACTTTCATCAACAGTTCCTCCGATGTTTGTAATCAATTATCTAACTGTACTATATACTTCAAGTAGAATCTCTTCTTCTCTGTTACTCATCTGGAGGAAACTTCCTTATCTTGCAATTTATACTCTCTCTATGGTAAATTAACAGTGTTTCTCCAATAGCACTTTTGATTTAAGGTATGAAAGAATTTGCGGAATTATTTTCCACTCTGTTGCGGATTGAGCGCAGATTTAAAACTTCTGGAAAATAAAAACTGTGTGCTGGGTTGAGTCTCTAACAGGGAGCCTTTTCTTTGAGCTGGCAAATGCCCAGCCGACTGAGCTATTGATCTAGTAAGTTTCATATCAAATAAATGTTTAATGAAAAATCGTCCTTCACACTTGCGTGCTTTCTTCATGAGATCATTTTTTGTGAAGTACCATGCTGTTCGAAATCAATCTTCTTTACTCGAACGTGTAATGCGTTGTGTACGGACAGAGAAGCTACTGTGCCCTCAGAGGAACTGCGAAAGACTTGGTAGCGGCAGATTGTATATCGCAATTTGTATAATATCCTGAAACATTGAATGTAACTACAGTAAAGATAGTCGTAATAACCTTACAGAACAATCTAAAAAAATTACGAGGCGATAAAGATACGTGGCAGATATCGTTTTCATTTAGACCGAATATCGACATAAGTCAAATATAACTAAAAAATGGTTTCACCTTGGTTGATGCGTAAATATAAAGTTGGAAACCGATAATGATTTTTCTGTGCACTAAAGTACTATGGTGGAGAAATATACCTTATAAATCTGACGCACAAGGCGTAGATCCACAGTCGGTGTTCGAGATTGTTTTAAGATAGCAACAAAAGGCTGGTGGGTAACGACGTCTATGCCAGTGTAGCTACGAACGGAAAATCCTTTAGATTATTCTGATTCCATTAGGGAGAGAAGGTCCTATAGAATAGAGAGCAACCACAGATGGAAATCCCTTCTCTACAATCGTTGCTTTGGCTCTGAGCACTATGGGACTCAACTGCTGAGGTTATTAGTCCCCTAGAACTTAGAACTAGTTAAACCTAACTAACCTAAGGACATCACAAACATCCATGCCCGAGGCAGGATTCGAACCTCCGACCGTAGCGGTCTTGCGGTTCCAGACTGCAGCGCCTTTAACCGCACGGCCACTTCGGCCGGCTAATCGTTGCTTTCTATTACATATCTGTAAGAGGGAAGTACAGATCGACGCAAAAAATTTGCATGCAAGATTTTTCATACTGGTTTCAGGGAATACGGCAATTCATTTTATAGAGAAACGTAAAGACGAATGACATAAGACTTACCACAGAGAAATAACTTAAACACGACTACATATGTCTCTAATTTTCGTATCTAAATAGGAAAACAAAAAAATAGTTAAATCTCTTTGTTACCAAAAGTTCGTTTAACTTTTTATCATGGTGGGAGTTTTAAAACCCAAATAGAGCAAAAATGACTAAATTTTATTCTGTTGTCATAAATGGTTCAAATGGCTCTGAGCACTAAGGGACTTAACTTCTGAGGTCATCAGTCCCCTAGAACTTAGAACTACTTAAACCTAACTAACCTTAGGACATCACAAAGATCCATGCCCGAGGCAGGATTCGAACCTGCTACCGTAGCGGTCGCGCATTTCCAGACTGTAGCGCCTAGAACCGCTCGGCCACCTCTGCCGGCTCTGTGCGTCAGTGACTTTGCGAAAACTAGTATTCTCAAACAGTTTCCGAGCTGCTAAATAATTATGAGGAAATGGATTGAACTTCGATATAAAATCTTACTAGACTTCTTACGTTTCTAAAAGCAGTGCTAAATCTGTACGAAAGAGTTCGGAAATAACACATCAGTTTCTGATTCGTCAGTTGAAGCTACTGTTGCTCATAATGATATAGACTTCACAACTGATCAACAGTTAATTTCGTTAACTATAAGTCAATAGTAAGCGAACAGATCAGAAAGAGTTACTACATAATTTCGATGGAATGAGTATATTTCAGCAGTAACTACAACGTTTTTAATCCTGAGAGAGAGATAACAGGACGTCTTAGTACGGAAATGTGGGTTCGGAGTAGAACGACTTCACTAAAGTGGATGAAACAAGTCGGCGCTTAAGCAAATGAGATTTTTCTTTGCGAATCCCGTACAGGCTTCACCCAGAAGCGTCGCGTTTGAAAGAGAAACGCTCTACATTTTCGTGATCTCCTCGCAGAAGGAATTATAAGAGTCGTGGAAGAATTTCTGACACACACACACACACACACACACACACACACACACACACACACGGGCAGTAATCATGGGCACTGACGTATCTCACAGAATTGATCCTTGGCACTCAATGTAGTCTAGAATATCAGTGTTCCGGCGTGACGACAAGCGCTGGCAAGAAAATCAACAACGCAAGAGCAGAGAGGACTGTGAGACGACGCCAGCCAATACTACGCTGACAAGGACCACACCACGACAGGAGCGGCCTCTACAAGAACAGAATGTAAGCACCGCTCCTGCCAGCCTCGGCCGCAATAGAAGACGACTAGAAGAGCCGAACTAGAAGACGGACACTAGACGACGGACACTAGACGACGGACACTAGACGACGGACACTAGAAGACAAGCACTAGACGACGGACACTAGACGACGGACACTACACGACGGACACTACACGACGGACACTACACGACGGACACTACACGACGGACACTACACGACGGACACTACACGACGGACACTACACGACGGACACTAGAAGCAGAGCCGTCATCCTAACTGCTTAACTGAGACTTGTGATCTAGTTCAATTACTTGCATGGAAATTGTATATATCGAAGGACCTTGATTGTTTCCATGTCGCCATTTGCTTGACAGTTCAATTACTGTAATAAATTCCATTAACATGATTTGATTGTATGTTGTCTAGCTATCCGAGAAAACGGCGTCCTAGGCACCCTCTATTACACGAGTGGGCAGGATTCCACAATCAGAAAGAGATAGTACTGAAAAAATTATACCAGAGGAAACATGTTCTTAAGGGAATACAAAACACGAATATCCTTCTGTTTAATGAAAGATTCTGACTGAAATTGGGGACCAGGTGCCTCACTCTAACTTCCTCAACAACCTTAAAATTTTTCCCAAAAATTTTGGCATGCGAATATATTCGCGCTCTTTTTAACATACAACTCACCTTTCACTCCCACAAGCTACCATAACAGTAACTCGTTCATCCTCACGAGCCCATCCCCACGTGTCCATTCTCAACTCAATCATTCAACCCAACTCATTATCTCTTTGTGGCTCTCCAACTCTCACAGTCACTGTCCCTTTCGTTCTCTGCTACTGCTACTGTCCCCTCTCACTGTCGCTGTCTCTTACTGCTACTATCTCACCAATTCCTCCCCTTGCCACTGTCTTCTCCTCACGATCACTATTTCCCTCTTCCTGGTTGTCACTGTCATAGACACTCTCATTATCACTGCCTCTCACCCATTTTCACTATTTCCGTCCCTTTACTCCTCTTCCACTGCCACGGTCTCCTTCACTCTTTTTTTAGAACTTTTCTGTCACTATAAGCTATGTTCTACTACCACTGTGTCCTTGTCTTTCTCTTACAATGCCATTGTATCCTCCGCTCTTTATGTACCACAACCACTATCTACTATCTTTCAGTATTTATTACTTTGCCGTCCTCTCTCCCACCGCCACTGCCTTCATGTCTCTCAGCATAAAAAAGCGCGAATATGTTCGCATACCAAATTTTTTGCGAAACTTTTTGAAGACGTTGTGGAAGGCAGAAAGAGGTAGTTGGTATCCCAGTTTGCTGCCAAAGTCTTTTATTGAACAGGAGCATGTTTTTGTGCTACAATAGAAGCATTTTTTCGCTGGGTCCTTTCTTTTCCCTGCCTCAGTAGGGCGCCACTCATATGAAAAGAACTTTATCGTTCAGAAAAATTTTGATAGTTTACTTATGTGAAACTGAAATAGCGCAAAACTAATTTTACACTTCATGCCGCATTTAGTACTACAACATGGGGTTCCCAGAAACCTTCTGATACTAAAGGAGACATTTTAGGACCTATTCTCAGTGTTACGATACTTTTACGTACGTGTTTTACATATACACGTACAGTAACTTTGAACCTCTGCATTTCGGAAACGAATAAATATATCAATAAATGAAATGATAATTAAATAGACACCCTAGCTGCAAACAGGCGTTGATATACTTCACTGGGGACATGTTGAAAATGTGTGCCCCGACCGGAACTCGAACCCGGGATCTCCTGCTTACATGGCAGACGCTCTATCCATCTGAGCCACCGAGGGCACAGAGGATAGTGCGTCTGCAGGGACTTATCCCTTGCACGCTCCCCGTGAGATCCACATTCCCAACATGTTCACACCACTACATTCGTAGTGCGCCTAATAGATGTTTGCCCATCTTACTCATTACTCGTGGCAGATTAATCTACCAAGTCCCGTACGAGTTCGGGCATAGCGTGTGCGTTCACACAAGAAGGTGAATGGCCGCGAAGCCATATTTTAACTAAATATGACGGTAGTATCTGTTCCCGAAAGAACACATACCGTGGATGACCATGCAGCTTTGCTAGAAATGAAATGATAATCAGACACCATAGCTGCAAACATGTCCCCAGTGAAGTATATCAACGCCTGTTTGCAGCTAGGGTGCCTATTTAATTATCATTTCATTTCTAGCAAAGCTGCACGGTCATCCACGGTATGTGTTCTTTCGGGAACAGATACTACCGTCATAAATATCAATAAATCTTTCAAGAAATTTTGAAACCGGTACGTTAGGAATATATTTTGAAAATATTAGCGATTTGCCGTGCTTAGCTATCTTGGAATCTGCGGCTCAGTTTCGAAACCCTAAAACCATGTTTTTGGGGTTGGCTCTGAGCACTATGGGACTCAACATCTTAGGTCATACGTCCCCTAGAACTTAGAACTACTTAAACCTAACTAACCTAAGGACATCACATACACCCATGCCCGAGGCAGGACTCGAACCTCCGGCCGTAGCAGTCCCGCGGTTCCGGACTGCAGCGCCAGAACCGCACGGCCACCGCGGCCGGCCTGTTGTTGGGGTGTTTATCGATAATGGATACTGATGTTTGAAAACGGGAAGATGGTATATCTAGATAAATGACTAGAAAATGCACAGTTAAAATTTGAGCACTTTGTTGCTGTTAGTTATTTAGATGTCAACTGCTGACAGCGAAAAAATAATGAAAACTTTTTTCTGGTTTCCTCAGGAATCGCGCGTGAACCACATCGCGCCTGCATAAGCCGGTTGAGGGACACCGTATACCACATGCAATGCAAAAGGACTATTTGCCTGAGCTGGCGGCCAAACTTTGACCCTGGACTGTAGGATAGTTACAGTAAGACGATCCTTCCGATGTACAAATGGCCCCTAGACCAAGAGCTTTCCGTACCGATACTTACGGTGAAAAAGTTACACTACTGGCCATTAAAATTGCTACACCAATAAGAAATGCAGATGATAAACGGGTATTCACTGGACAAATATATTATACTACAACTGACATGTGATTACATTTTCACGCAATTTGGGTACACAGATCCTGAGAAATCAGTACCCAGAACAACCACACCTGGCCGTAAAAACGGCCTTGATACGCCTGGACATTGAGTCAAACAGAACTTGGATGGCGTGTACAGGTACAGCTGCCCATGCTGCGTCGATACCACAGTTCATCAAGAGTAGTGACTGGCGTATTGTGATGAGCCAGTTGCTCGGCCACCATTGACCAGACGTACAGGACCTGCGGGTACAGCCACGGGCCGTAACACATCTGGAATGTAACGTCCACTGTTCAATGTGCCGTCAATGCGAACAAGAGGTGACCGAGACATGTAACCAATAGCACCCCATACCACCACGCCGGGTGACACGCCAGTATGGCGATGACGAATACACGCATCCAATGTGCGTTCACCGTGATGTCGTCAAACACGGATGCGACCATCATCATGCTGTAAACAGAACCTGGATTCATCCGAAAAAATGACGTTTTGCCATTCGTGCACCCAGGTTCGTCGTTGAGTACACCATCGCAGGCTCTCCTGTCTGTGATGCAGCGTCAAGGGTAACCGCAGCGATGGTCTCCGAGCTGATAGTCCATGCTGCTGTAAACGTCGTCGAACTGTTCGTGCACATGGTTGTTGTCCTACAAACGTCCCCATCTGTTGACTCAGGGATCGAGACGTGGCTGCACGATCCTTTACAGCCATGCGGTTATGATGCCTGTCATCTCGACTGCTAGTGACAAGAGGCCGTTGGGATCCAGCACGGCGTTCCGTATTACCCTCCTGAATCCACCGATTCCATATTCTGCTAACAATCATTGGATATCGATCAACGCGAGTAGCAATGTCGCGATACGATAAACCGCAATCGCAATCGGAAACGTGATGGTACGCATTTATCCTCCTTACACGAGGCATCACAACGACGTTTCACCAGGCAGCGCCGGTCAACTGCTGTTTGTGTATGCAAAATCGGTTGGAAACTTTCCTCATGTCAGCACGTTGTAGGTGTCGCCATCGGCGCCAACATTGTGTGAATGCTCTGACAAGCTAATCATTTGCATATCACAGCATCTTCTTCCTGTCGGTTAAATTTCGCGTCTGTAGCACGTCATCTTCGTGGTGTAGCAATTTTAATGGCCGCTAGTGTATAAAGACACTGGCAACCGACTGTCAAGGCAGGGGCTGTAAAAGAAACTAGTAAAACGCTGTAAATAATCAGTTTTCTGTGCAGATATGCGACAGGTAAAAGATCAGCGGAGGAGGAAGGTTGATCACTGGCTACTGCCACCAAGGTTTATAGAATCGGAACACAAGCGTGGACTGGGCAAGGAAGGGAGAGGGAATCGACCGCATACATTTTGAGGGGCGATGGTGACATGCAAGTAACCATGTGAAAGTTTTCTGGCTAGGCGAAGCAAGATTTGAAACTAGTTCTCCCAGAAGAGATCGGATTGAAGTGAAAGAATACGCAGTATGGTTTGCTATGTAGTATATTATTGTCGGAAGGTGACCAAATGTTTACAAATACTTTCAGTTTCTCAGTACTGTCATTCTTTAACAACAGACGACAATACGCCGAGTCATTGTGAAGGTTGAAACTGACTTGTTTATACTAAGAGATGCTACGAAAGTGGTGCTTACACTGGGCATCTCGACGCTGCCGTAAACTCATTACAGCTAATCCTTCCTGTTTTCCACTAAGCCGACTTTCTCCTAACTCTTCACATAAGCATGGTCGTAAAGTTGAAACAGACAGGGATCCGGGAAGCGGTGGCGTGCGCACGCCTTGCTATATTAAGAGATACAGCTTACTGCCTTCTGTAATCCCAAGTTACCATTATGCATTAAGCGTAATAAACTCACTTCCCAGTTAAATATGTAATAAAATGAGTCTAGACCGCGTAAAATATTTTATTTTTAAAAATGGTGACCGGTTTTGACCAATATCTGATCATCATCAGAGCGTTACATACGCCTTGCTGGCTGCTGGAGCAGGTGGCATGGCGGACTGATTGCTGTTGATCGATGTGAAGAGCAACCGGTCACCGTTTTTTAAAATAAAATATACTGACTAGGTAATGAAATTTCGGGAATACATTTGTCTAGGTAACATACGAGGGGCGTTCGAAAAGTCCGTGCAAAAATAAAAACTACTTACGTGTTTGGGTAAACAATTTTTATTTTTCGACATAGTCTCCTTTTGGACCTATACACTTCGTCCAACGCTGTTCTAATTTTTTGATCCCTTCCGAATAATGGGCTATTAATTCCTGCAATCACCACCTCGTTTGAATAAAATCTTTGTCCGGCCAGCCATTTCTTCAAATTGAGGAACAAATTGTAGTCCGAGAGAGCCAAGTCTGGAGAATAGGGGGTATGTGAAACGAGTTGGAATCCTATTGCCATTAATTTTGCGACCACAAGTGCTGTGGTTTCTGCTGGTGCATTGTCGTGATGGAAAATGACTTTTTAGCGGTCCAATCGCCGGCGTTTTTCTTGCAGCTCGGATTTCAAACGGTCCAATAACGATGAATAATATGCACCTGTAATAGTTTTATCCTTTTCCAGATTGTCGATGAGGATCTCAAAAGACAGTCACCATAACCTTTCCGGCCGAATTACTGTTCTTCGCCTTTTTTGGTGCAGATTCTCCCTTGGTAACCCATTAATTAGATTCTTCTTTGGTCTCAGGAGTATAGTAATGTATCCATGCCTCATCCACAGTGATGAAACGACGCTTAAAGTCCTGCGGATGCTTCCTGAACAGCTGCAAACCATCCTTGCAACACTTCACGCGATTCCGTTTTTGGTCAAGCGTGAGCAATCGCGAAACCCATCTTACGGATAGCTTTCTCATGTCCAAATGTTTATGCAAAATATTATATACCCATTCATTCGAGATGCCCACAGCACTAGCATTCTCACGCACCTTAAGTCTTCTGTCATCCCATCATACCATGGACTTTATCCATGATTTCTGGAGTCTTAACCTCCATAGGGCGTCCAGAACGTTGAGCATCACTTGTGCCCATATGGCCACTCAAATAATTTTGAAACCACTTACAAACTGTTCTAATCGAAGGCGCAGAATCATCGTAATGTTTATCAAGCTTCTCTTTAGTCTCCTGAGGCGTTTAGCCTTTAATAAAGTAATGTTTAATCACCATACGAAATTCCTTTTCGTCCATTTTTTGACAATCACTCGACGTCTTTGATTCACACGAATGCCAAACACAAAGAAATAGACCAATATGACTGAAATTTGGTGTGAGTTCTTTCCAAAGATGATACTAACTAAACATGACCTCGATACGCGCCAGTGCTGCCATCTCTCGGTCTTCGCACGGACTTCCCAAATGTCCCTCGTATTTAAGTGATTAACATTGCACGATCACAGCAAAATGTAAGCGCAAGATAAACCGTTGTAAATGTGAAATGTTGCTACATTAATAACCGGTGTAATCGCCGGAATGTTGAATACAAGCGTGCAAATGTGCATGTATTGTGTTGTGCAGATGACGTCTCATATGTGCTCGATTGGAGACAGATCTGATAATCGAGCAGGCCAAGACAACATGTCGACATTCTGTAAGGCATGTTGGGTCATAACAGCGATATGTGGGCGAGCGTTATCCTGTTAGAAAACACCTGAAATGCTTCTCGTGAATGGCAGCACGACAGGTTGAATCACCAGACTTACGTGTAATTCTGCAGCCAGTGTGCGTCAGATAGCCACGAGAGTGCTCCTGCTGTCAAAGGACCAGTGTGTATAGCTCTGAGACAGGACTGTTGCTCAACTGGCCACCTCCTAACCAACACATGGTCATCACTTGCACCGAGGCAGAACTGGCGTTTATCAGAAAACACAACAGATCTCCACCCCGCCCTCCAGTGAGCTTTCTCCTGGAGCAACTGTACCCGCAAATGGTATGTTTTGGGATCAGCTGAATGAAGATGAAATTGGAGATACGATACTGCGTGAAGAGTTTGACAGAGCACTGAAAGACCTGAGTCGAAACAAGGCCCCAGGAGTAGACAACATTCCATTAGAACTACTGACAGCCTTAGAAGAGCCAGTCCTGACAAAACTCTACATCTGGTGAGCAAGATGTATGAGACAGGCGAAATACCCTCAGACTTCAAGAAGAATATAATAATTCCAATCCCAAAGAAAGCAGGTGTTGACAGATGTGAAAATTACCGAACTATCAGTTTAATAAGTCACAGCTGCAAAATACTAACGCGAATTCTTTACAGACGAATGGAAAAACTGGTAGAAGCCGACCTCGGTGAAGATCAGTTTTGATTCCGTAGAAATATTAGAACACGTGAGGCAATACTGACCTTACGAATTATCTTAGAAGAAAGATTAAGGAAAGGCAAACCTACGTTTCTAGCATTTTTAGATTTAGAGAAAGCTTTTGACAATGTTGACTGGAATACTCTCTTTCAAATTCTAAAGGTGGCAGGGGTAAAATACAGGAAGCGAAAGGCTATTTACAATTTGTACAGAAACCAGATGGCAGTTATAAGAGTCGAGGGGCATGAAAGGGAAGCAGTGGTTGGGAAGGGAGTGAGACAGGGTTGTAGCCTCTCCCTGATGTTATTCAGTCTTTATATTGAGCAAGCAGTAAAGGAAATAAAAGAAAAATTCGGAGTAGGTATTAAAATCCATGGAGAAGAAATAAAAACTTTGAGGTTCGCCGAAGACATTGTAATTCTATCAGAGACAGCAAAGGACTTGGAAGAGCAGCTGAACGGAATGGACAGTGTCTTGAAAGGAGGATATAAGATGAACATCAACACAAGCAAAACGAGGATAATGGAATGTAGTCGAATTAAGTCGGGTGATGCTGAGGGAATTAGATTAGGAAATGAGACACAGTAGTGAAGGAGTTTTGCTATTTGGGGAGCAAAATAACTGATGATGGTCGAAGTAGAGAGGATATGAAATGTAGACTGGCAATGGCAAGGAAAGCGTTTCTGAAGAAGAGAAATTTGTTAACATCGAGTCTAGATTTAAGTGTCAGGGAGTCGTTTCTGAAAGTATTTGTATGGAATGTAGCCATGTATGGAAGTGAAAGATGGACAATAAATAGTTTGGACAAGAAGAGAATTTAAGCTTTCTAAATGTGGTGCTACAGAAGAATGCTGAAGATTAGATGGGTGGATCACATAACTAACGAGGAGGTATTGAATAGAATTGGGGAGAAGAGGAGTTTGTGGCACAACTTGACAAGAAGAATGGACCGGTAGGTAGGACTTGTACTGAGGCATCAAGGGATCACAAATTTAGCATTGGAGGGCAGTGTGGAGGGTAAAAATCGTAGAGGGAGACCAAGAGATGGATACACTAAGCAGATTCAGAAGGACGAAGGTTGCGGTAAATACTGTGAGATGAAGAAGCTTGCACAGGATAGGGTAGCATGGAGAGCTGCATCAAAACAGTCTCAGGACAGAAGACCACAGCAACTGAATGCGCGCTACAGGACGTCTGGCTCGGAACTGTCTTCGTAATCGACTTTTAACAGTTCGTTACGTCACTGTGGTGCCAACTGTTGCTCAAATTGCTGCTGCAGATGCAGTGCGATGCGCCGCAGCCACAGCCGAATACGATGGCCGTCCAGAGCCCGGTCTTCTCGCGGCAGCATATTCTCATGCACACCGCTGCCAGCAGTCGTGTACAGTGGCTATATTCCTGCCAAGCTTTTCTGCAGTATGGCATAAGGAGTATCCAGCTTCTCGTGGCCCTGTTACACGACCTCGTTCAAACATTGTGAGGTGTCGATAACGGCGTCTTTGTCGCCTTCAAGGCATTCTTGACTAACATGAACTCGTCCCATCTCAAAGAAACGCTCACCACCGTAAGGTAACTAACACTCACGACCGTTACCGCGTATATTTGAGGCAAACCTGATTTGCATTATCATAGTGGCCACTCTTTTGCGACTTGCGCGAAATTTGAACAGATATCATCTTTTAGATGTAGAAACACGCCTACCAATTTTCGTTTATGTCGCATAACTCGTTCTTGGGGCAGCGATTTTTTCCGTTAGAGCAGGGCTTCCCAACCTTTTCAGCTGGTGGACCCCAGGAACCCTAGTCAGTCAAGAGCACACTAAATTTCAGAGCGAAACCCATGGGTACTGAAAGCTTCTTAATGCAAGTTCCATGTTCCCAATGACACCCCCTCCCCCCTCCCCCAGCCCCCCCCCCCCCCCGACGTATCAATAGTCTTTGAAAAGTCGACTTATGAAATAGTAGTGCACTGACCAAGTTTAACATGTAATGATGCCTGGGGCCGTATATGTGCCAGCGAGCGCTGTGATTGGTCGACAAAGATCGCTCCGCGCATGCGCAAAAGGTTTCAGCGCATCTACCGCCGTGAGCTGGCGCACAAACGACCCTCGTATTGTTGCGAAACAGTAGATCAGAAAAGCCGCATTCTCCGGCACTAAACCGTGTATGCGTTCTCACTTAGGAACCGCAAAGGCTGCTTGGGAATACGACCTGAAGTACACATGTTTGTCACACGAGAAAAAAGTGATGAATTTGGTTTTCACATTTTCATTCAGCAACTTTACTCATTATTTTACACGATTTGGTGAAGGGTGGCCGCGGACCCCGTAGAAAGGGCCGGCTGACCCCTAAGGGGTCCGCGGACCACGCGTTGGGAAGCCCTGCGTTAGAGTATTGTACGCAGTGTTGACTGTTTTTATTATATTTTAATAGTATTTTATGAATGCTTATATTTCCTAAAACCACGTTTCAATCATTTTCCAGTCTTTGCTAATATTGTGAATCTCTACATTTCTTCATGTTTCTCGAAGAATAAGAGTTACTATCTGGTGAATAGGAGTATTTTTCTTCTTTTTGTCGTTAAATGAAATAACTGTGGCTTGCTGGCTGAGAAGCAAAGTGGCAGACTAGAGATCTGAAGGTCTCGCGTTGGATCCCTGGCCAGTTCCAAGATTCCGATGTGTCCCTTATTCTTCCACCTCTGGCGACGCTTGTTTACGTGAAAATGCCGGTTTGCACCGCTTTTAGCAGTCGACATCAAAACTCTAGTTCCTCATATATATGGCTTGGTAAGTGAGTTCAAAGGTTCGAGGAAGCCTGCGGTGTACCACCTGCAATAGAGCATGCATAGGTGTCGATATCAAACATCGTGTTGACGACACGTTTTCTTGTTAAGATCAGAGAAATGAATGTCCCACATTTATGTAACTTCGGTCAGCAATACCTCTTTCCTCCCAAAGTAATTTCTTTGTTTTTTTTTCAGGGTTGTTTCTCCCTTTCACTAATTCAGCCTAGAACAAAAAAAAATGTTGGAAATGACAATCATCTTAGATACAGAAAAAGAAGAGCGAGTCTGGATTAGATAACCGACAGACCACTTCATTGACAATCGCTGACAGTGACTGCAAAGGAACTAGTGCGCTCATAAATTCTAAAGGAAGCATTACGAAAAGCCCTAAATCGGGTTTAATATCGAAGCGCAGGTGGTCCGTATCATATGACACAATACTGACGTACCACTGAAATTGTACAGCCGGGAAGATATTTTTAGAATGTCTGAAGTCCTCCAGCCTAAGAACTATATAACACGGTATTGACTACAAACTACCCCGCCTAATGTGTGGCGCTCTGGAAGTGTTCCTGAAAATGCTGCAGAGTCAGCTACGGAGAGAAACAGAGACAGAAGACAGCAGAACACTGTTTGCTTGTAGGTGCAGTCTCTGAACCAAGGCCATTACTGAGAAGCCTAAACTCATAGGGCTCGACAGCAAGGAGACAACGGTACTGACGATCTGTGTTGAACTCAAACGCCCCGAATCATGTTATATGACCACGTATCTGATACATGAAACATGTCAGACTAAGATATATTCTTCAAGAAGCGTTGAATGTTATCGTTGGAGGAAAAAACAAAAATAGTAAACACTTGGGCAATTATTTTGTTATGCAGGTGACACTGCGATACTCACTAATAAAATAGAAGACCTTCAGCTCTTTCTGAGCCGAATTAACATCGTCTGTACACAATTTTTAACTGAAGACAAACTGCATACAAGGAGACACACATGATAGAAAATGTAAATATGTACTCAAATGTTAAATTACATTAGTCTGAAGAGCAGCCCACTACCGACTCCCACAATCCCTCATATGTAGGATGGTGGAGAAAGAAATGATCGATAAAGAAAACCAAAAAAAGTATCGTGTTATATTTGGTACGTAGTGGACTCGCCAGTTTGCTCGTGCATTTTGAGGTCTTGGCAAGTCTTCAACGAGGATTTTTTTCTCGTCCTGCATGCGCCGACCGCCGGTGTATAGGGTCAGGTAGTCAACACGTCTTGACCACATCCTACACTGCAACTCTGCAGACGTCAAAAAATATGATAGCTTGTCTAAAAAAAAGTAACATAAATACATAGTGGGCCGGCCGAAGTGGCCGTGCGGTTAAAGGCGCTGCAGTCTGGAACCGCAAGACCGCTACGGTCGCAGGTACGAATCCTGCCTCGGGCATGGATGTTTGTGATGTCCTTAGGTTAGTTAGGTTTCACTAGTTCTTTCTAGGGGACTAATGACCTCAGCAGTTGAGTCCCATAGTGCTCAGAGCCATTTTGAACCAAATACATAGTGGGGCTATTATTGACACAATGTTGCTGCTTCACTTTAAGCCCACTTTGTCCTAAACGTGATACGGAACGACAAATATTTGTAAATGTAGCGTATGTAATACAGAACAAGGTAAAGCCTGTGACGTTTGCTGCGAGACCTTGGAAAAGTATGATATGAAGCAAGTGAAACTAATATTGAAAAAGTCACAAACAGAAGTTTCAAATTGAGTATTAGATATCGTTTGTTTAAAAAAGTGGATTGTAAACATAAATGATATTTTTTTCCTTTCGCCAAATTTTAAAAATGATGTAAACTAACTTTAATACTGATTCTCATATTAATCTGTCTCTCTTACAAACTGAAGTGTTAATCTGAGTAAGCAAGGTAGTGCTTCTTTCTGTTTTCTTTACTGCATACCGCTCCCATGACGTATATTATAAGAAACTCTAAGCGCTACGTACAAAAGAAACTGTACTCTAATGTGAATGAAAAAATACTAATGCGGCTTCTTTGGTAAACGGTAAATAGGGGTTCGAGTCCCCCTTTGGTCCAAGTTTTCAATTGTCACGGCGTAAGCACTCTTTCAAAATATCAACGTGTGTGTGTGTTTGCCGCTGTGACATCTGACCCCGCAGCAGCAGACTGCCTGTCAAGGCTGCGAGCACGTTCTTTGTTGTCGCTGACGGGCAATCCTACATCCCCGAAGGCACAGGCAGTCTGAATGGCGTTCATGTTTAACAAGCAGGGCGTGTCCGTACGGATTTCGCGGGACGCGCCCAGCAGCCGCTTCATCACAGCAAATGTGACTACTGTATAACGCTAATTGCTGGTTTGCTGTCAATCTAGGAGCAACATGAACTTCAGTCCACCGTGCCTTAAGTACACTGATTCTGCCTTTTGAAATGGTACCAATAATATTGGCAACAATAAAGCTAGGATGTCCTGGTTAAATAGCCTTAGAAAATCAAACAGCACTTCTCCTCACCTAACAAAGTAAGAAAAGGTTCAATTTACCATAGTTTCATTGCAATAAAGAACATGTGTGAATTGGTGCGTCACGTTAGCAATGCTCAGTTCTCTTTATTCCTGAAGTCTACAGTTTATAATGAGGCAGATACGGAATATGAAAATAATCATGAAAAGTAAGTAAACGTAGAACGAAGAAAACGTTAGACTAATTGAAGACGAAAAATATAACTGAAAACTACATAGCAGGTTGTCGAATTAGTTACGGAGAAATCAAAATTCCAGGTAGGAATCTCAAAACAAGAAGATTCCGGCCCGAGATGATGGAACTGGATGTCGTGTGTGCGTGAGGTGTGCTTACTTGTGTGTGTGTGTGTGTGTGTGTGTGTGTGTGTGTGTCTTTCCTGACGAAGGCTGTGGCCGAAAGCCACGTGCGAGTGTCTTCACGTATCTTTTAATCGTGCCCGTCTGCAATTTGACGTATCTTCTTTACGGTAGGTAGCAATCTATCTTTTCCTACATTGCAATTACAAATAAATTTATAAATGAGAATGTTTTTAAAAAATGAATTCTTAGAGACGTTATTTTAAAGTGAGTTTGTAATTTCCTCAAATAACTGGAGGAAAATCCTAGAATCGTTAACCAATACGCGCAGCATGCTTACCTAATATCTTCCAAAAACATGGCGCACAAAAACTTGATTCTCCCGTTCCATTGGTGATAAAAAGGTAGCATCACGTATTCTGGATAGCCTTTGGGCTAGGGACTACTTGTTACGGAACGGAAGGATCATCTTACTGTATCTATCCTACAGTACAGATTCAAAGTACGAATATTACATACTTTCTCCTGCTTAGGCAAATCGACAAGATTGGTTAATTCTTTTTGCATCTGATGTGGTATACAGTGTGCTTGATAGGACTTATGGAGGCACCATTAGCTCATGGGCGGTTCCTCGAAAAATCCCACAAAAAGTGTTTCTTGCTATATTTTTGACGTCGCCAGCGGACCAAAACCAATTAGAGAATTCCAAGACGGCAATGCACAGCAAATGGCTGACGTTTTTATGACATGTTCCTAATATATCGATCTCGAACAGCCTTTAAAATTTTCTTGATATCTTGATCTTTTTCCGAGATACAGGGGATCAAAGTTACTCTCTTTTACACGTAAAGTACGGTGTGAGGAGAAAAATTTGTTTATAAAGTGACGTAGTACCGAGAAATATGCCGGGTAACGTCTCTGTTATCATGTGAAGAGTGCTGGGAATCCCATGTTGTGGTACTGAAGCACATGCAGCTTTTTTTTCCGGAAAATCCGTTCTGAGGTATGAAATTAGTTTTGCGTTATTTCAACTTCACGTAAGTAACTTATCTAGATCTTATTGATCATACATTTCTTTTCATAAGAAATACATACCTTGCTGCAACGGGGAAAAGAAGAGAACCAGCGGGAAAATGCTCCTGTTGGAGCAAAAAATATACGAATATGTTCCGGTGTATTTAAAAGACTGAACAAAAAGTGGGGTGTCGGCAGCCTCAGCCTGCCTTCTTCAGCACTTTTTAAATTTTTCCAAATATTTTGGCATGCAGACATATCTGCGCTTTTTTATACTGAGAGAGTGGCAAACAGGCGGGAAAGTAACTACGTAGGTTTTCCCGGCGTAATAAGTCTTGAAAGTCTCTTCGGGTTTGCTGCCGCATCCTAGATCAACATGATATTTCGGCGATCCAACTGGTCACCATCTTCAGGAGAATGCTGCTTCTGCTGATGAGTCCCGCTGAGAAGCAGAAGCAGCATTCCCCTGAAGATGGCGACCAATTGGATCGCCGAAATATCGAGTCAAGTTGATTTTAGGATCCGGCAGCGAACCCGAAGAGACCTGGGAAAGTAATTAATACCGAAAGATAGTAGACACTAGCTGTGTTACAGAAAGAGCGAAGGAGACAATGACAGTATGAGAGAAAGATAGGTACACAGTGGCAGTAGAGCATAGTTGACAGTGATAGAAAAGTGCTAGGAAAAGAGTGAAGCAGACAGCGCCAGGCGGGAATAATAAAGAGGAAGAAAAAGTGGAAGTGGGTGAGAGCCAGTGATAATGAGTGAAAAGTTTGTGACAACGACAACGATAAACGGAGAGATAGTGACAGTGAGAAGAGGCAGCACCAGTAGGAAGGAAAGAATGAGACATCAGCAGTCAGAGAGAGCACGAGAGAGACAATGACGGTGAGAGGAGACAATAGTAGTAAGACAGAACAAAGGGGACTGCGGCTGCGACATAGGAGACAATGACAGAGAGACACAAAGAGATAATGACGATAATCTGGGATGAATGAATGAGTGAGAAAGAACAACTGGGAGTCGAAGGGTACGGGAGAGTGGATGGATTTGAGCGACGTACAGCGATTTAGAAGTGGATGTGAGCGAGTTACAGTTAGGGCAACTTGTGGGTGTCAGGTGATTTGCATGTTATGAAGAGTCATGAATATGTTCACAAGTGGACATTTTTGAAGGTAGAATAAGAAAGCTGGTATACCGGTTTTTAGCCGCACGGGATTAGCCGAGCGTGTAACAACACCAACGCTATACTGTTGTACATATAATAATTTTTTCTTCTGATTTTCGATAAATTAGTGTAAGCGATGTTCTGATTTCATTTCTTTTTTCTTTTCATGTCATTATGTTAAAGAAACTGTAAACCATTTTCGATGTGAATATTAATGTTTATGTCAAATTGCAAGCAATATTATATCAAAATGGAAATGTAAGAAATGTTGAAACTGTTGTAAGCTGTTAAAGTTGTAATTGTGCGCCTGGTCCATACGTAGGCAATGTATTAGGATATGTAGAATGCAAAACCTCTGGTGAATACCCTGTCTGTAGGGGAGCGGTAAAAGGTGGATGGCAGGCGAGCGCGGGAAAACACACACGGGCGCTGCACGGCATAACGGGCTCAGCAGTAGTCGTCGGAGTTGGGCATCGGTCTGAGAAACACGTTCTGGATCGAGGAGGCTCTCCTGGAAAATGTGATTTCGTTGAGCCTCGGATGTGCCGTTTCCGACGACTATACAGCATGGCAAAATTCCATAGGCACTAAATGGAAAAATATTGCGACGCTATGAAGAAGTAAAGTGCCGATACATCAAGAGCCATAGCTGTGATTGTATGTGTGCTCTGCGCCTCGCCATCTCGCCGCCCGCCAACCGCCACATCGATACGAACAGGTTGAATCTTTTAGTACTGTATTCGTGTGGACCAGTGTTACTTTTGTTCCTGACTGTTCAATAACAACTTAACTTTCACCAGAACTGTCCTATCATTTAATTATCCTCATCACTAACCTAGACAATGTCCTTTCCACATGTTGTGCAATCCGAGTGTCCCGAGATGAAGAATTAAAGTTTATGTTAATAATAATTACCTGCAGACCTATCTATGTTAGAATGATGTTTAAAGAACTTTGTTGTTAATGAATATATAAGTAAATAACTAAGATCTGATAAAGTTGGAAGATAATGTTGAAATTGGTTTAGTAATGAAGTTTAATTAATTTGAGACAAAATTAATGGTAGTTAAACGAGCAAGAAATAAGACAAAAAGAGTTGTAACTCATATATTGGAAATCTTGAGTGCTTAATGCTTTCAATAATCAAAATTTCAGTACAGTGATCATAACAGTTTCAGGGTCCCCTCCACCCCCCTTTTTTCTTTCTATTCATTTAAATTCTGAAGTGTACTGAACTGATTTGACCAGCAAAGTTAAAGTCAATATAAAACCAAAATTTATTAGTGTTTCACCTTTTTCAAAATTGACATTGTATGTGTGTTTCGAAAGTGCTATTTCTAGGGTAACCTATGCCCGATTTTAATCAGATCAATAGACAGTACGAAGTTTGTAGTAAACATTATAGTGTATTGTTGTGTATTTATGGTTTGTTCATATTAGTACAGAAAGTGAAATTATTAGTTCAGTAGACTTCCTGGTTCTAAAATTTACCATATTATGCAGTGTCATTACGTGTTGTTTTGTATGAACGTACATCAACTTGTACTGGGAAGAAACTCTGTTAATGCCTAATTAGGCTGGCGACCGTATTATTAACAATTTGGTAGCATCTGCTGTGTTGGTTCTTGTCCGTCCTAACATGTAGTTGCACTTCAGACTTGCTTGACGTATCATTGTTGTTACTGAGTGGGTGAAAGTCTGATTTTGCCTCCATTCAGGTACACGCGGTCAACATATATTCCAAAATCCTTTCCTATAAAGTGAAGCCCGTCAACTTACCATAGTACAGGCTTTAATAAGTATCGTGCGCAGTAGCGTAGTGTTACAAGCGGTGTAGGCGCTGCAGTCATGGACTGTGCGGCTGGTCCCGGCATAGGTTCGAGTCCTCCCTCGGGCATGGGTGTGTGTGTTTGTCCTTAGGATAATTTAGGTTAAGTAGTGTGTAAGATTAGGGACTGATGACCTTAGCAGCTAAGTCCCATAAGATTTCACACACATTTCAACATTTTTTTTGATACCAGTTTTTAAATAAACAGGAACATACTCGCAGTTTTTGTACTCTGATAGGAGTATTTTTCTGCTAGTGGTTACATTGTAAGGGCGCGGCAAATTTCTATTCTCAATCTTCCTCGATCCGAATTTCGGATCCATTCATAATGATCTCGTCATCGGCGGGACGACAAACCTTAATCTTCCTTCCGTGAAGGGAAAGGAAAGATAATATTCGCCACGTGTGAGATCGGAACTTAACCACAGGCACAGAAAAATGCTCATCAGCTTCCTATTGTATTGGTCAGGAAGTATCTTCTGGAGCTGTCTAATCACACTCGTAAATGTTGGGTTTTCTTACACGAGAAAACTCATCAGCCAGAACACTAATATTCAGTCATCAACTAGACGCAGTGTTTGGTACAGTAGTCGTGCGATTGACCCTGGCACTCCGCTCTGCATCATGAATATGTTCACATTTGAACATTTTTGAAGGTAAAATAAGAAAGCTGGTATACCAGTTTTCAGTCAAAGTCTTAAAGTCTTTTAAATAAACAGGAACATACTCGCAGTTTTTGTACTCTGATAGGAGTATTTTTCTGCTGGTGGTTACATTGAAAGGGCGCTTTTGAAGTCTCGACACTGTTTTCTAATCTCTCCTTTACTCATTACAAGGAACCCTTATCTTGTCTCAATCATTTTGCAATTCCTTGTGGTCATCTGATGACGTTACATGAGCGTAAATGACAGCATCATCAGCAATCAGTCTAAGAGGACATCACAGATCGTCTCCTCAATCGTTTACGTAGATCAGGAACAATAGAGCGCCTGGAACACTTCTTTGGGGAATGCCAGATATTACATCTGTTTCACTCGATCTTTCCGGTCATTTATTATGGGCTGTGACCTTTGTGACAGCAATCATCGGCATGCAATTTAATTGCAAGTCACTTGTGAGGAACGGTGTCAAAAACCTGGAAATCTAAAAACATGCAATCGACTTACGTACCCCTGTAGAAAGAATTCATTACTCCGTGAGAATAAAGAGTTAGTTGTGTTTTACAAGAACGATATTGTCTGAATTCGTGTTGGTTCTTTGTTAATAAATTGTTTTTTTCGATGTGATTTGTAATGTTCGAGCACAGCATATGTTGTTCCAGATTCCTACTGCAAATCGATGTTAGTGATATGGGTTTGTAATTCAAGCGGATTACCCATATTTTCTTTCTTGGGTATTAGTGTGACATGTGAAAATTTCCAGTCTCTAGGGATCTTCCTCCGAGCGAGCGGTTGTATATGAGTGCTAATGAGTACTAAATATGGAGCTACTCTATCAGCATACCCTGAAAACAGCCTGAATGGTATATAATCTGGGCCGGAAGCCTTGCCTTTATTAAGCTGCTTTGCCACACCAAGGATACCTACATCTAAGTTACTTATGTTGGTAGTTGTTCTTCTGTGAAGGAATTGCGGAAGACTTTGTTTAAAAGATGTATTGATTGTGTCTTGCCACTGGCGTACTTTACATACGACCAGAATCTCCTTGGGTTTTCTGCCAGATTTAGAGACAGAGTTTCGTTGTGGAAACTATTAAAAGCATCTCGCACTGAACTTCGCGCTAAATCTAGAACTTCCTTAAAACTTCGCCAATCTTGGAGATATTGCGTTCTTTTAAATTTGGCATTTTTTTCCATTCTTCTGCGATAGTGTTCCGTCTTGTTTTGTGTACCATGGGGGATCAGTACTACAGTACTATTTATTATTAATGTATTTGGAATATACTTCTCAACTGCCGTCGAGACTATTTCTTTGAATTTAAATCGACACTATTTCTTTGAATTTAAACCACATCTGATCTACGCTTGCATAGAATGGAAGGAGTGGAGACTGTCTCTTAGGAAGGCGTCAAGCAAATTTTTATCTGCTGTTTCACATCTACGTATTTTGCGTTCATTTTTGGTGTGTCTGGATGCTACGGTATTCGTCTAGCTACCGTAAGCACTTGGCAACTGGCGAGAGCAACGATTTTCGAACTCGCTGTTGTTTGCCTTCACCCACACTAAAACGACTACTAAATCAAAACAGTGTCTTCCTGGGGCTTCATTTACAGACGGAGGCGCCCTAGGCAAAACACGTGTCGTCTACGTTACTTGTTTCCGATTTTTCCCGTTTTTAGTTTTCTTACTTTTTTATTGACCTGGAAGAGACCACGTAAACGAAATTTTTGCTACTAGTGTATTTAAAAGTTATCTTTCTGCTTAGAGTTACCTTGCTGCTGCGAAAGGAGAGGGTGCGAAACAGCTAGACTTATGCAATGAGACGTTTTAGAACGGAAGAGGGTACGTACGAGGGACACGCCACAGCCATTTTCAATTTAGGATAACAATCAAATTAATCTGATCCATACCGTCTTTCAGAGAAACAAAAAAGTAACATATTTTGATTTGATTCATGAATACAATCGTCAATCCAGAAAGTTAACATTTCAATAAGAAATCTTTTCTTCAAGATTTCCTTTCAGCAGGTAACATCACAATCCTGTTTCAGTTTTCTATACAGTTAAAACTAAATACTTCCTCGCAGAGGAATAACCCGGAGATCGTTTGAATTCTTTTTAAAACAGAAAAGGACCTTTTCGCTGAGAAATTAGATATCGTCGCTGACAGGAGCATTTTGAGAGTGGCTATAACGTACGGATATGATATGCATTGTTCATTTTCTTAAAGGAAGAGCAAAAGCGTGAATAGAGATAGCAAATAATAACTAAAAAGCGGAAGGATGGCAATTGAAAAACAAAGCAGTGACAACTCGATTCGAATCGACGTGAAACCATCTATACTGCAGATTCGTCCAGCGAAATTCACAAACGTACTCCAGCTGAATACAACAATGAATCAAATGCTGTTTTAAGCGACAGTATTACTCCTTCCAAGTTTTCGAACTACGTGCCTTCTTAACGTGCCCTTAGACCTGGTTCTACCTGGCCAATGAATAAATACAGCTCTGACGAGTTCTGTGGTTTCATAAAAAAAATCAGTAGACAGTGCTGCATCAGTGCAACTTTGTTCTGAGCTGCCGACTTTTAAATACAGGCAAATGGCACATACGAGGGTCATCAGTAAGTAGTGCAACATTTTTTTCTGAAAGGAGATTGGCTTTATTCAGGATTCCAATTCACAATATTATTCCCGCTCTTTTGGCGACAAAACCCTATTCTTCAACGTAATGTCCGTTCAATGCGATGGCTTATGCCACCTTATTGCGAGGGTTTGTATGCCCGCATGTTATCACTCTACTGGTCTACTGGTCCCAGCACGCGGAAGATCAGACAGATTTGGGCGACTTTGTTGCCATGATAATTAATTTAAAGAAATAGTCTACGTAGCAAATTTTGTTGTAACGGTGATGGATGCTTTTCTCAACGACGCACCGTTATTTTGTCCGCTGCCAACCGGCCGGGGTGGCCGAGCGGTTCTAGGCTCTACAGTCTGGAACCGTGCGACCGCTACGGTCGCAGGTTCGAATCCTGCCTCGGGCATGGATGTGTGTGATGTCCTTAAGTTAGTTAGGTTTAAGTAGTTCTAAGTTCTATGGGACTGATGACCTCATAAGTTAAGTCCCATTGTGCTCAGAGCCATTTGAGCCATTTTGTCCGCTGCCAGGTCTCCGTAGACACCCCGCAAGCGCTTATGCATAACTGCGATGCTCTGGTTTACCGCCAAAAGAAATTCAATGACAGATCTCTGCTTGGAATGCACCTCCGTTATGGACGCCATTTTGAAAGCTACATATTGCACCGCAAACTTTCGTATGTTCATGAAGTTAAAGTGGCTTCAGCGGGAATATTCCGCAATGTATCACAACAAATTCAGCAGCTCTTCAATTTAAAGAGGCCGATAAAAAAAGTCTTTCATTACTTATAGAACACCCCTCGCAGTTTTCGAAATGACTGATATATGGCCGGCACGTAGTCCTTTCCTCGTAAAGTGATTGGTTCTTTCTGCTAAAATTTGCTTTGTATGACTGTCGTACATTTTCTATAAGATGACGTTTCTCTCTGTGCGTGTCGCGTGCATAGTTATTTCGCCGGGATGTGACATCTGAGAGAAACGGCAGTGAACAACAAGCACCTTTGCCGCTGGCCCTTAATAAGCGACGACTGGGAATTTACAACCAGCTAGCCAGGTAACGCTGCGAGGTGCGGCGCGGGCTGCAGCCTGCTCACTGAACAGCCTCGTCCCGGAATAGACACACATGCCGGCGGGCCCGAACAATCACTTAGCCTGCTGGTCAACGTCGCACGTAAAACAACGCCAATGGCTCTTTTCAACGAATGTCTGCTGCCTCATCTGGCCGACATTTACGAGCCGCCGGCAAGAAGTCCTTGTACGTGCCTACAACCCTGGAGCGTTTAAATGCTGTTAATGTAACTTTGACAATATGTATAGTTACCGGTGCTTCGCACTTACTTTTCCGTTTCCTTTTGTCATCTACCTGTAAATCTACAGATCACGACGTTTTTTAATCCCCACGAATCTCATTCACGTTACGCTTTCTCAATTGTTTAAGTGCTAATCCTCTAATGGTTATAGATCTTGATTTTCTATGGCCTCATTTTCGTCTTCGCGCTGGAGGCTGACGATTCGATCTCTGCGACCACCTGTTCCATTTTTACCATCACTATGTTTACATGAGGCTCCCAAAATCGAGTTTCGTCAATGCATTTCACAATTCTGTTCCTGGTTCGTCATGTAAACACTTCAAAATTGATTCTGGAGATCCTTTTCTAGCTGTCGGTTTTCCACTTCCACAACCGATTTTCACTCCCACGTAGACAACTGTTTTTAAAACGTGCTTTGATTGTCAGGGTACGTCTTGTTATCAAAATTTTCGACTAATATGGACGGAATGACTTATTGTGCAGTGAAAGAAAAGTAGAAATATTAGACTGAGCATGACTCTGTTTACCTCTAATATTAAAGTGAAGAGAAATAGCGCCTATGCTAATTCACAAGCTGGAACGGCTGTTTCCCAGACGCCATATTTGAATAGGCAAGCAAATCTGCTTCAGTTGTTAATACGTAAACACGTCAGCGAAAACCGGTTTCCGAAATTCGATTTTCGTCTTTCGGAAGACGGCTCACATGTAAACGTTCAAATGGTTCATATGCCTCTGAGTACTATGCGACTTTACATCTGAGGTCATCAGTCCCCTAGACTAAGAACTACTTAAGCCTAATTAACCTAAGGACATCACACACATCCATTCCCGAGGCAGGATTCGAACCTGCGATCGTAGCGGTCGCGCGGTTCCAGACTGAAGCGCCTAGAACCGCTCGGTCACAACGGCCGGCCATGTAAACGTAATGCATGTATCCTAGCCACATCAGATTCCTTCCTGCGACTGTCTACAACATTACAGGCTGATACTGCGCCAATTCCATAACAGCCGTGTAGAAGCTCAGAGTTTCTACAGCATGCTTCCTGTTCGCGAATTTAACAGTACATGTCTGACACTTGTCGGAAAACGGCGGTGGAGCTGCGAGGGAGCATCAAGTTTTGTGGTCGAGAATTTTACGAATTTAATCCAAATACTGATAGGAAGGTTTCTGGTTGTTCCTCCACGACATCACTCATGCCCAAAAACCGAAAATCGTGCGCGAACGTTTGGTGAGTAGATGGATGACAGTCCTGGATCATTCACCGTGTTAACCAGACTTGCACCCAGCCGACTTGTGTTTCTTCTTTAAATTGAAGCTTTCATTTAAAGGTACCGTTACGACACAGATAAGAACAGCCTGGCAAAATTGTGCTTCAGTAGTAATGGTAGTTCCAAAATTGGAACTCCGTTACGACACAGACTACAGTGACTGTTTCTAAATACTTCTAAAACGATTTCAGCTGTGTATTGGTCCAGGGAATAATTATTTTGAATAAATGCAGTGGTTTAGTGAAGATAATTCATGGCTTATATTTTTCACAGCCACAGTAGTAATGGAACTGGGATACACTATGTATAGGCAATAATCGATTTCGGTCATTGTGGAGAGTCTTCATATTATAAAGAAAGGAAATCTAACGTGTTAAAATGCGATTAAGCCAAAAAGTTACATCGTAACCATTCTGATATTATCATTTACATTCCAGTGTGCCTTGCTATTATGCTGGGTACACATTACACAGAAAATTCTCTGCTCACTAAAATCTTTATGGTTAGCTGCAGGCAATGAAACACTAGCAGTCTTTTTCCTGTTAATGGGAAGGTGCAATCCGAGGAAGCGTTACCTTAAAGACGAAAGAGCATGCTTCAGTTAAATAGCCAAAGGGCTTTTTATAGAAAATTTATATCTGAGTAACTGGCAATGACTAAGATTTTTTTGCGTTTGGGGCCAACGCGATTCAAGTAAAATTGTGTCAGAAGGATATAAATGTCTCTTGTTAAATTGTGTAAATTGTACTTGTATTCCTCTGCCAAAAGTGCTTATTTGTCGATTTGAGATTCGAAATAGTAGTTTTGAACCGGGGCGTCTTAAAAGGTAAAAAATTAGGCACTTTCCCTTAAGAATTTCTCTCAATAAATTTATATTCGACAAGAAGTAGATGTGTAGGGAGATGGGTACGTAGAAGTGCTCGTACTCTGCTCCTTGGTCTGTCATCCCTGTTGTCTTTTGCAGGGACACAGCCCTCAAGACTGACAGAACTGTAGGGATTTACTGACTTCAACCAGGTTACAAAACAAGCAAAGGTAACGCCAAATTTCGCCGCACTATCCTAAAGGATACGTTCGTCGTAAGTCCCATATTGATTTCTGCTGTTACTTCACGCCGTGTTGCCTGTTAGAACTGAAAACTCTGCGCAAACTCCGCTGCTCTCGGTCGTTAAGTGAAGGCCGTCAGCCACTGTGTTGTACGTGATGAGAGGTAATACCTGAAATTTGGTATTCTCGGCACACCCTTGACGCTGTGGATCTCGGAATACTGAAGTCCCTAACGATTTCACAAATGAAATTTCCCATGCTTCTAGTTCCAACTACTATTCCTCGATCAATGTGTGTTAATTCCCATCGTGCGGCCATACGTCGGAAACGTTTTCATATGAAAAATGACAACTCCCCCAATGCACTGCTATTTTATACCTTGTGTACGCCACAGTATTGCTATCTGTATAAGTGCATATCGCTGTCCCATGGCTTTTGTCACCTCAGTGTATATAGAGGCCGGCCACTGTGGCCGAGCGGTCCTAGGCGCTTCGGAACCGCGCTGCTGCTACGATCGCAGGTTGGAATCCTGCCTCGGGCATGGATGTGTGTGATGTCCTTAGGTTAGTTAGCTTTAAGTATTTTTAAGTCTAGGGGACTGATGACCTCAGATGTTAGGTCCCATAGTGCTTAGAGCCATTTGAACCATTGTATATAGAGACTACAGGAAGCCCCGTAATCACAACAAGCTACACCACAATCTGCTTGTGCGCACTAAACAAACGCGTGACAGAGCAGGCCAGCTGTCACAGTGAGGGAGAACGACAGGGGTAACCAGCTCGGTCGAACGCGATCGACGCCTCAAGTATGGGGCCAGCTGTAATGAGGGGCAAGTGGCAGAGCGGGCGCAGGCAATATCTGGCACTAGACCGCACGCACCTGCCCTGCACCCACCGGGGAGGTGATCTCGCCGACTACTGTGCACAGAAGTCTTCATTATAGTGTCGCTAAAGCACAACTGACTCTCTGCCTACGCATTCTGGGCTTTCGCCGTGCATTGTTTAATACACAGTAAATTAGAAAGATGAAAGATTTAAGGATTTAAAATTTGTTCACAAAGTATTATTCTCTCGCTCTAACTAGCTTGGCCGTAATGATTTGGAATATCTCAAGCGTACTAATTTGATTCGCATTTAGCAATCATACTTTTTTATTCAGATGATATGCAGAGTTTAAGCAGTTACTGTGGTGGCCGGGCGGTTCTAGGCGCTACAGTCTGAAACCGCGCGACCGCTGCGGTCACAGGTTCGAATCCTGCCTCGGGCATGGATGTGTGTGATGTCCTTAGGTTAGTTAGGTTTAAGTGGTTGTACCTTCTAGGGGACTGATGACCTCAGAAGTTAAGTCCGATACTGCTCAGAGCTATTTTTAAGCAGTTACTACATTGCTCAGTTTTCTTGCTAAGGTGGCCGCAATGGCGGCTAAACAAATATCGACCAAGCCGCGCTCAGGTTATAACACACACCCACGTAACGAGAGTTATAATTATTCGCACTTGCATGCGTTCGCAATGATATGTACATCTTAACAGACCAAGGTCAGGAGGAGGAAAGGTAACGAAAGACGACACAGAAGAACAAAGACAGACAAAAGTCAGAGCTTACGTCACAAAGATGGTGTAATTTATACCTCTTCCTCCAGATCCTGAAACACTATGGATTTATAAGAAAAAATACTGATATTTCGTTATAATGGGAAGCTGCTGCGCGACGTAATCGCACTGTTATCGACGAAGTAATTATAATAACTGTTAGTCGACGAATTGGAATCTAATCCGTGTACTGCAATATCACTTAAACAATTTTTTTTTCTAATGAGAGACTTTTCCACAACGTGGTGGAACGGGCTCGGCCGGAAAAAGCGTTCTTTATTTTGTAAAATAAAAATATCTTCACAAACAGATACAAAATTTGCTTGCTGTCATGCCGATTTCAGAGCATTACAGACTCCTTTTACACGCAAACGATTCATTTAATTAATTTGCGTCGTACAAGTGGCATACTACTTGATTTCTGATGGGATAGTGCTCTAACGTGGTGTTAGTACACCACGTATACAACCCGAAAGCAATTATTTCCATTGTAAATCGAGCTATAATGTTCTAAAACCGCTTTGCAAATAAGCAAATTTGGTTCTTGGGCGGTGATATTATACAATTTTCGATAAAAGTCGCTATCCTCGCTCTGACCCGCGAGACAAATCTGAAGAGCCACAAATGTGCGAAGCAGTAATGTGATTTCATTCAGAGCAAACACTCGCTGCAAACTGCTCTGAATTCAGGTACAAATGGCTCCCTGTAAGGCCCTTGACAATCTCACTAAAGATAGAAGACTCTAGAGAACACTTCAAACGTATGTGGGTCACTCTGTCATACAAAATACACTCCTGGAAATGGAAAAAAGAACACATTGACACCGGTGTGTCAGACCCACCATACTTGCTCCGGACACTGCGAGAGGGCTGTACAAGCAATGATCACACGCACGGCACAGCGGACACGCCAGGAACCGCGGTGTTGGCCGTCGAATGGCGCTAGCTGCGCAGCATTTGTGCACCGCCGCCGTCAGTGTCAGCCAGTTTGCCGTGGCATACGGAGCTCCATCGCAGTCTTTAACACTGGTAGCATGCCGCGACAGCGTGGACGTGAACCGTATGTGCAGTTGACGGACTTTGAGCGAGGGCGTATAGTGGGCATGCGGGAGGCCGGGTGGACGTACCGCCGAATTGCTCAACACGTGGGGCGTGAGGTCTCCACAGTACATCGATGTTGTCGCCAGTGGTCGGCGGAAGGTGCACGTGCCCGTCGACCTAGGACCGGACCGCAGCGACGCACGGATGCACGCCAAGACCGTAGGATCCTACGCAGTGCCGTAGGGGACCGCACCGCCACTTCCCAGCAAATTAGGGACACTGTTGCTCCTGGGGTATCGGCGAGGACCATTCGCAACCGTCTCCATGAAGCTGGGCTACGGTCCCGCACACCGTTAGGCCGTCTTCCGCTCACGCCCCAACATCGTGCAGCCCGCCTCCAGTGGTGTCGCGACAGGCGTGAATGGAGGGACGAATGGAGACGTGTCGTCTTCAGCGATGAGAGTCGCTTCTGCCTTGGTGCCAATGATGGTCGTATGCGTGTTTGGCGCCGTGCAGGTGAGCGCCACAATCAGGACTGCATACGACCGAGGCACACAGGGCCAACACCCGGCATCATGGTGTGGGGAGCGATCTCCTACACTGGCCGTACACCACTGGTGATCGTCGAGGGGACACTGAATAGTGCACGGTACATCCAAATCGTCATCGAACCCATCGTTCTACCATTCCTAGACCGGCAAGGGAACTTGCTGTTCCAACAGGACAATGCACGTCCGCATGTATCCCGTGCCACCCAACGTGCTCTAGAAGGTGTAAGTCAACTACCCTGGCCAGCAAGATCTCCGGATCTGTCCCCCATTGAGCATGTTTGGGACTGGATGAAGCGTCGTCTCACGCGGTCTGCACGTCCAGCACGAACGCTGGTCCAACTGAGGCGCCAGGTGGAAATGGCATGGCAAGCCGTTCCACAGGACTACATCCAGCATCTCTACGATCGTCTCCATGGGAGAATAGCAGCCTGCATTGCTGCGAAAGGTGGATATACACTGTACTAGTGCCGACATTGTGCATGCTCTGTTGCCTGTGTCTATGTGCCTGTGGTTCTGTCAGTGTGATCATGTGATGTATCTGACCCCAGGAATGTGTCAATAAAGTTTCCCCTTCCTGGGACAATGAATTCACGGTGTTCTTATTTCAATTTCCAGGAGTGTACTTACATTCCACAGAAACAATGCGCTTTATTCTAGAATGAGATTTTCACTCTGCAGCGAAGTGTGCGCTGATATGAAACTTCCTGGCAGATTAAAACTGTGTGCCGGACCGAGACTCGAACTCGGGACCATTGCCTTTCGCGGGCAAGTGCTCCACCAACTGAGCTACCCAAGTACGACTCACGCCCCGTCCTCACAGCTTTACTTCTGCCAGACCTCGTCTCCTAACTTACAAACTTTACAGAAGCTCTCCTGCGAAAGGCAAAGGTCCCGAGTTCGGGTCTCGGTCCGCCACACAGTTTTAATCTGCCAGGAAGTTTCATATCAGCGCACACTCCGCTGCAGAGTGAAAATCTCATTCTGGAAACATCCCCCAGGCTGCGGCTAAGCCATGTCTCCCTAATATCCTTTCTTTCAGGAGTGCTAGTTCTGCAAGGTTCGCAGGAGACTTTCTGTAAAGTTTGGAAGGTAGGAGACGAGGTCTGGCAGAAGTAAAGCTGTGAGGACGGGGCGTGAGTCGTGCTTGGGTAGCTCAGTAGGTAGAGCACTTGCACGCGAAAGGCAAAGGCCCTGAGTTCGAGTCTCGGTCCGGCACACAGTTTTAATCTGCCAGGAAGTTTCTATGCGCTTTATTCCTTTCTTCCCTGCACGGTATGCAGGAGAGGCACTGTGGAGTTTATAAAGCAGAAACTTAGTAGTTGTAGAAATAAACCTGCGAGTGGGCCTTGTAGGACGTGACTGGCTAGCTCAGTCGGGGTTCGTGTGGCGATCCAGCGCAAAATTTTAATCTACCAGGAAATAACAAAAACAGCGCACGATTCACCGTAGAGCGTGTGACTCATTTTGGAAATACGGATTATTCGTCCTCTGATAAACCTCACAGAGTTAATTTCTCCTACCAGCGTCTCTTCTAACTGCTAGGTTGCTCATCTAATACGAAACTACTTCCGAATAATTACACAAGCTGGGGCTAAATCAATGCACACTCAAATTTGAAAGTCACAACTGACGGCTAGCTATTCCTACAGCAAAACTATCACTATGAAATCGACCACGACTGGACAAAAAAGAAAAAAATTAGTAAATAATTAAGTTTACGAATCTCGGAACGGTAATAAAATTCTGCGTCCTGCTCCCGTAGGACCTGTTTTTTTCCGTCCACGAGAGTACATGAGCGACAACTCAATTTCACGAGCCCAGAGTCGCTCTTTAGACAATCAGCGGAGTCGCATGCTCACTGGCTCAGCTCCGGTACAGCTAACAACTCTCTACTCGGTTCTGTTGCATAGCACAAGTCTGAATTCTTGCCATTGCTCTCAAACCATTACTCTCAAACCCCTGTCTCCCTAGAGTCAGATCAGAATTTCGGTGCACTCCGGTCAAAAGACCGACGTTTCAGAAGGTAAAAATCTCTACTTTTCGAAATAATGGTTAACGAAATTTTGGCGATTTAAAGTGAATTCTGTTTCGTGTAAAACTAACTTCTTCTACATCTCATTTCCTGTTGTTCACATCACTAGACGCGAATCCTTAAGCTGTTGACACTGGAAAGATGACTTCCGAATAATTTTATTCGTTAACGAAATATTGCGGTAAAATACGTGTTTGAACTACACATAAGCTCCAGAATGAATTTGTACTCTACAGCAGAATCTGCACTGATCTGAAACTTCCTCACAGATTAAAACTGTGTGCCGCTCTGGAACTCTAACTTGCCTTTCTCAGGCAACTACTCTACAGATTGAGCTATCCAAGTACGACCTACGACCCGCCATCACAGTACTGCTTCCTGTCCCTAAATTTCACGGTTCTCCTGCATCTTTTGCTTGATTATCACTCTTGGAAGAAAGGACACTGCGGAGATATGGCTTAGCCACTACCTGCGGATTGTTGTGAGAACGAAATTTCACTCTGCAGAGTGGTGTGCGCAGCTCTGAAACTTTCTAGCAGATTCAAACCGTGGCAGAGCAAAGGATGGCGGTTCGGGACCCGGTCAGTCATACAGCTTTAATCTGGTAGGAAGATTTAAATATAAGCGATTGATACTGGAGAGATAACTTTCGAATACCTTTATTCTTAAACGAAATATTGCGGTAACATAATATTTCGTAATGATATAATATTTCCTACGTTGTGGCATTCCCTTAATAAATTTGATCTGACTAACCTAATGTTTTCTTCTAGTTGCAAAGAGTTCTTTTTAAAACAGAAATGTTGATCTTTGCATTGACATGAATATCCACTTTTTGTTCTTTTCTTTTTGAAAATTTGTTAACAGCGTAAATAGTGTAAATCATGGTGGCTATTTTAATGGTTTCAGCTCTTTTCATTTCTTATCCTCGTCAATTCACTAAATCATTAATACTAAACTAAAATTGTACATAATTTAACGATAAACTTTAAATGATTTTTAATCGAAAGTTGTTCCAAAATGCTACTTTTGCGGTTTAATTATCACAACATTCCTCTGTTAGCGCTTGTACCGCAGGTTCTGCCTAAGGCACTACAGTTCCTTAATATGACGCAATTCAAGCGACATTTAATCTAATGGAATCTAATGAAGAATAACAATGTGTAAAATATAAGAAATAATGTAATTTAAATACTGTGTCAGTCGAATACTAAGTCGAAATGCAAATGCCGAAATGATAATCCAAAAGAAATTGATTAGCAATTCACTCCTCCTACGAAGCAACATTAGCGTCATCATTTACTGAAATATGAAACCCGGAAAGTTCAATTTCCAAACTTCACGCTATATTTTACGTTATTTCTCAGTCGAGAGAGACAGTACTATTTATTTCACTTCTTATTTTGATTTTATTTCTGTTGATCACCGTAACCTGAGAAACTGACTCTGAGAATTACGAGCAATAAAGTTTTTTACAGGTCAGATTGCAGAAGAGGTACAGCAGCATAGTGCTTCCTTCAGTTCGAGCTCTCGACAGTAAAAAGTTGCCGGTCCCCCACTCACGACAGCAGAGAAACACGAGCGGGCTGGCCAGCCGCTCGGACCAGGTTTTACGTCTCTGTGTGTTCTGGACGGTATTTCCGTTAGTTCTCAGAACTTCCTCTCGGAGTTACAATGATACAATAGATGATTTTCTTGCCTTTGGATGTTATAGTTACCTAGACGTGTCTAAACGCTAAGACTTCATCCATTGTTCCTTTACTTCCTTTTCGACACCAGAGTAATTGCGGCTCTTTTGTCATTCCCATATTATTCATTATTATCACCTCTCTCTACCGAACAGGCTTCGGAATACCCAACGGTACAGACCGACCACCGTGTCATCCTCAGCCGATAGGCATCACTGGGTGTGGATATGGAGGGGCATGTGGTAAGCACACCGCTTTCCCGGCCGTTGTCAGTTATCGTCACCGGACATTACTATTATTACTAACTGATAATTTCCATAGTGTAAAACGAAGAACATGGAAATGGCTGTAGATCCGAAATTGCAATAGTGTCTAAGACGTATTAAAACAGCAAGTAGACGGCGAAAGTGTTATTAATTAGACTATCTTTATTTAAAGGTTGATTACGGTATACAGATAATTATTAGGTTGGGACAGTCAAATCACAGCTGAATAAAACACAATTTTTGTGCCAAATCCGTTTTTGCCTTTATTATTTGCAAGGCTTCTTCAGTGGTAGATTTCGTGGTTGCTGATCTACGTGTTACATTTATTCTTCGTCTTCTTACTGAGATTTGAAATTTCGTTTTCGCAGGACTACGAATATAATACTAGTTGAAAGTGAGTGTGCTAGGCAGTACACTAATTCATATTATAACTGCAGTCGGCTTTAACCGTGTAAACAGCTGATGATGGTCAGTTGACCGAAAGTGGTTTTGCAAATAAAGAATTTCATCATTTGCTCAAAGAGATAACACGACATTTCTCAAATATACTGAAAAATTATTGAGAGGTCTAAAATAAAATACTGTAGTATGTTGAGCTATGGATTAAAAAGGAAACTGACGATGCATTAATCAAAGAATCTTTACAGCAAATTGCTTGGCGACAGGTTAGTAGCCTGCTCATCACAATGATTTGCAATTTATTCTTATGCACCATACAATTTCATAGCCAGAATTAATTATGATCAACATCTGTATCCTTATCTCGACCAACGACGGCATATTAAAAAAAAAAGGGGGGGGGATAATTTCCATCTTACTGAGGAAATGGATGAACTGCGGAAAACTGCCAGAATGGAATAGTTCGTTAAGAACTCATCAGTGTCAGTTCTAGAATGACAGTTTTTTATAAATATTTTTACTCGGGTTTTTTACTTATATGGTTTCTATGTAAACGAAATTGGCGCATTAACTATAGCACAGGAGATAACTAGTTTGATTCCCATATGAAATCTTGTAAGGAAGTAAACGAACAAAATTAGACGTACAGTAGTGATCTAGCATACGTAGCAGTTTCTGAACATAAGTACACAGAAACCAAATGACTATTAGCTCACGCAATGTCGCCTTATTTTCCGACTCAGAACTGCTGGAATCACAATGTGTACTGTAAAATCATTTCAAGCATAATTTTGTTGAGGTGACACAAACACTGGATAGAATGCATTGACTTTATAAGAGAATGATACAGACAAAAGGAAAGGTTGCACAGGTAATTAGCTAAGTTAAGGTACGACGGTTTCTTCCATCTCTTCATGTCATTTTAGGGTCTTATATTATTTCTAGCGGTACTCAACTGTCTTTCTGAAAAAAAATTACTTATGATTTAGCGCTGATCGCCAACACTAAAGAAGGTGGAAAACATGCCATAGGAAAGCTATACGAAGTAGTGGCGGAAGCAAGCCTTCTGATATCTTAACAGAAAGCCATTACATGAAACTCTGCACCAAAAAGGCAGGAATATTCGTCTAAATGTAGAATATGGGACGATTTTACACGTGTCCTCCTTTAGATATTTTGGGAAGGCATTCAGAATCATATGGAACCCCTATAACCACAAGTAATACCGCATACTCGTAATACGAAACTGCGACATTACAAGTCAGTTTCTTTACCGTAATCACTATATGCGTCATAGATCACAGCTAGTAATTATTGAAGAACATTCTAAAGCTGTAGACACAGAAAACTTTTAGAATGATTTATTAATACCGGAGGAAGAGGAGAATATCTGCCTTCTACACACAAATAGGTAATGTCAGTAACACCGTACGCAAGTGACACTTGAAATTATATGGTCATATTTGTAGAATGGATAACCACAGACTCATCAAATGAGTATTCGGCATTGTTAACTCAAAAAGGTCAGAAACACGTAGTTAGAAAAAACTAGGGAAGATTTACAAGACATAAACATCACAGAAGAAAACATACATCATCTAGATAGGGATAACCAGTAACGAAACACAAATTCCCAGTGAAACTCCAAAAGAAGACTGGCAAAAAATAATCAGAAGAATGGAAGACAAAATATGGCGCATTCATGGAGAGATTTTGAGAATATGAGAAGGCATAAATCGTCAAGTCCAACTACCAAGTTCGAAGACGCTCCATAAGTGAACAAAACGAAGAAATAAAAGAAAGCAGGAAGAGGGTGTCAATGTGTAACATCCATGATTTCGTTCATTTAGCTCTTTAGCGGGTTAGTTTCGAGGGCATTTGGAGAACAATTCCTTAATTTTCTAATTGATTATCTGCACAACGTTTCCACTATTAGAGCATAGGTGTACAATTTACCCAGCCGGAAGCCAAGTACTACCTTTCATCAGGTGTCTGTGAAAAGTCTATTATATGACAACGTCTGTCACGTTCTTGTGACATACGAGAAATATTACGAGGAATATATCGATCCTGCCCCATTCATTGGCCGTCATTAGCAAGAAGTAATCGAGGTCTATAGAGTAAGGAAGCCAAGAACGCCTGCACAACGGTTATAGCTTACAGACTTGCACAGGAACGTGAGATCTAGCCATCCTACCGTAAATAGTTTTGTTCCTACATTTACGATATCGGCAAACAGTCGTTGAAGAAACTATACCACATAACTGATTCTGTGCCTTTTTTTACATGTAAATGTAAAATCACACGAAGTCGCCATTTTACCAGAAAGAAGTTCTAGAGTCAAGGCTTCAGTTAATACAAATGTGCAGCGTTTCACAAGACGTTCTTTTCAACAAGAAAGAAATAAGTGCTCGCTTGCAAGTAGCATACGGGACTGGATGGTTGTATGATTTGGAGGAGGGGACCAAACAGCGAGGTCATCGATTCCATCGCATTAGGAAAGGGTGGGGAAGGAGGTCGGCCGTTCTCTTGCAAAGGAACCATCCCGGCATTCACCTGATGCGGTTTAGGGAAATCACGGAAAATCTAAATCAGGATGACCGGACGCGGGTTTTAACCGTCGTCCTCCCAAGGCGAGTCCAGTGTGCTAACCACTACGACACCTCGCTCGATAGCATATGGGAATGGAGATCGGTTTTATAGTGGCTGATAGCAAATATACAGTGCAACCAAGCGTCAAGCCTCTGCAAGTCTTACTCCACTTAGCGACAGTCTTCTGACGTTGCAACCCCCTCGTTGTAAGCGTACAGCTCCACGGGACTTCAAACGTTCTAGCAGCGCGTTATTTCGTTCTTATTCAGTTATAAGAAATTTACATCTTTTAAATTTATTTAGAGACGAATTATATAAGAACGTCCGTAGAATGAAATTGTAATAGGAGTTGAGCAGAGTGGCTTTACCGCAGTCCGATCCTGTGAAGACAATATATTTACCATAACAGAGACAACTGAAAAAAGAAGAGCCAGAACAAGACACACACACACACACACACATTCCACAGATTTAAAAAAGCTTATGAAACTGTACTAATAAAGCATCTCCGTAAATATCTTTGTGAGAGCACAATAAACAAGATAATACGGTGCTGCAATTAAAAACGTTTACGAGGCGTTAGAGACAAGAATTAAAGTGGAAAAGAGCTCCCCCGAGCAATATGACGAACCAATGGCCTTTGAGAAGGGTAGTGTATAGCACTTTCTTCGTTTAAATATTATCTGGACGATCTTCATAAAGAAAGGGTGAGAAAGTGTGGAGGAACTGACCTGTCGACTGTACTGTTCGCCGATGATCAAATAATATGGGCTACAGAGGACTATGATTTACAGTAAACGATGAAGAAAATCTTGGAAACTTACAAGAAGGCCAGAATAACAATAATTTTTTCTATAGTAAATAATCTCTCTACACGAAACAAATAAAATGACAATATAATTGATGGGAAAGCTATTGAGACACCTCAAAAGTACAAAAATAATCTCACATCATGGTTCCAGAAAACAAAAAATTAGGCAGAGGACAACAAAAGCTAAACGAGCAAACAATAAGCTGATTCTACCATTTGGTCAGATAAAATTAATAAAAAGACATAGAAAGGTTACATGACTCAGTAATACAAAGCATTTGCGTAAATAGAAAGGAATCCGGGGATATGACAAAACAAGATAGAAGAAGACTAGTAACCACTCAGTTCGATTTCTTGAGAGGTTGTGCGGTTTTAAGACTAGATAAGATCTCAAATAAAAAAATCAAGAAGCAAATGAAAACTCTAGCATACATCTACATCAGCGAAGAGGTGGGAAAAAGGCGTTTAGGATGTTACGGGCATGTGATGAGATTGGGGGATGAACGATGGCACAAATAAGTGCTACGTGACTACCTCCACACAAGAGAAAGTGGAAGACTCTTTGCGGGATAGAACAGTCAACTGCTGGAGGACACGCACCGAAGGAACTTGGAAGAAGATTTATGCAAGGGTGGGGGACTTGGATACGAGGGAGCAAGGATTGGTCTTAAGAACCATAAAAGGCATACGAAGTATTTCTTCGGCTTTATGTTCATTGAATACTCGTCAATCCCACGGTAACAGCAGGTGCGCTGAGTCAAGTACGCCAACTGCCGAAATCCGGAAAATCGAAGAAGTCAGGTGGAACTGTTTCTTCAAAGACGAAATACTGCTACACTTTAAAAGATCAGGGAACATGTTGAACAGTGTTTGGTGTGCGTCCTCTGGTACCTGGAGCGAGCCATAGCGTCGGTAGTAACGGACGCACGCCAGCTTGCATGCCGCTGCCGCCTGCCGCGCCCGGGCCGGCCGCCTGCGACACACTGCGCGGTGCGGCCGCCTCGCCTCGCCTTCCCCTGGCGCCCGCTTTCCGTCCGCAGGCCACCCGCGGCCCCTGCGACGTGGCCCAGCCGCTGACGTAACCGACGCTTGCCGGAATACGTACAAACAGCGAGGCGCCCGCCACAAAGGCCGACACGCTACGGCGACCTGATGACGTCTCCGCCGTCAAGACTACCAGCCGATGCGAGACTCACACGCAAGAGATTCATTTCCAGGAAATGCGATCACACGAGACTCTCTTGCCGTTTTCTTAGCACACATTATCAACGTCCAGATGTTTTACCTGCGTTGGATACAGTCTATTAGAAGAACGTTTACATTTACGTATACAAGGTCTCCCAAAAATGACGGACAGAGCTTAGTATGTTCTGCGGAGAGGCAACCTGATAGGTCCCCTTGCAAGTTTGGGGGCTCGAATAGACCCGATGTACTCCTGCCTGTCGTAAAAGACGACTAAAAGGAGTCTCCTACTTTTCAGCCGGCCGAAGTGGCCGTGCGGTTAAAGGCGCTGCAGTCTGGAGCCGCGAGACCGCTACGGTCGCAGGTTCGAATCCTGCCTCGGGCATGGATGTTTGTGATGTCCTTAGGTTAGTTAGGTTTAACTAGTTCTACGTTCTAGGGGACTAATGACCTCAGCAGTTGAGTCCCATAGTGCTCAGAGCCATTTGAACCAACCTACTTTTCAGCCTTTATTATTATGGTCCTCTTTTAGGGCTTTATCTCCATATTTTACAAATTTTTCAGAAGTACAGACCGCTTGGGGAAGGACACCTTACGTGGTGCATCATATATCCATCATGCACTGAGACCTTCTGCACCAATTAATGACCTGTCTCTGCAACTAAGCGGCCGAGAACACCTTACAGGGTGCATAATCTATATCCACTGTCCGCTGTCATGTTCTGCACCCAATACCCAGTGTGGTAGCCAATCTGTCGTGATGGGGCTGTCATGTACTCTCTTGATTGTAGCCCCCTGACAACACAGGGGCACTGCTGATACCTGAGCTGCAACGTATGCCAAGGAGCCCATCTACCTGGGGCATCAAGACGCCTGGCAACGACCATCCTGCTAGATGGCCTTTTTTGAGGCTGGAAGGTGTCCATAGGGAGAGCCCCTGGTCAGAGAGGGTAGCATCTGGGCGGATGATCCGCAATGAAGTGGACCAAATCGTCTTTTGTTTATGGCCAGATGACCCAGAAGTCTCTAAGAAAGGAAGGCTACATTTAAATGGCGAGAAGTATGACCCCAAATCGTTTCATTCCCTAGCTTCACCAAGGGCGGAATGTAGGGGTTCAGAAACAAGAGAGCCATATTCGTCTTGCTAGTTTGCACCAGAATCAATGGGGACTCCTTTCTGGTCACAAAGACTCTGTTTTTTGCTGAAACCTAGATGATAAGCTTGGGGAAGTGGGGTGCTGTCCAAAATGAGAAACGGATACAGTCCTGATTAAGACAGTGTCCCTACACCAGTCACAGGCATTGCTCGCCTGTGACAAGCCGGGTGATATTGCTGTTTCAGTCACTCCTCATAAATGCCTAAACGTGGTCCAGGGGATTATTTTTCATTATTTTTCATCCGACCGACGATGAACTAAGCGCCAATTTAGGACGAAGGGTTGTTCACTTCGTCTGGCGCATCTATAGGGGACCAAAAGATAATGGAGTTGCTACTGGTGCCTTCATCTGGACTTTGATGGTGATTTGTTACCTGAAAAGTCAAGGTGATGCTGTACCAATATGATGTACATCCCTCCCCCAATGTGGTGCTTTAAATACAGGAAATTCGAGCACATGTCTTCCCAATGCAATTCCAGTGCCACGTGTAGAGATTGCAGGCGTCCATTGCATTCAAATATTCCAACTGCCCTCCTCTCACCTGTGTCAACTGTGGACAGCAACAGTCCCATTGCTCGACAGACAGCATGGTTCTTCAAAAGGATAGGAAAATTATGAAAAAGGGAATCAGCGATCATAAAGCGGTTACGGCATGGATGATTTCAGCCGTAAATAGAAATATTAAAAAAGGTAGGAAGATTTTTCTGTTTAGCGAAAGTGACAAAAAGCAGATTTCAGAGTACTTGATGGCCCAACCAAAAAGTTTTGTCTCAAGTACAGATAGTGTTGAGGATCAGTGGACAAAGTTCAAAACCATCGTACAATATGAGTTAGATGAGTATGTGCCAAGCAAGATCGTAAGAGATGGAAAAGAGCCACCGTGGTACAACAACAGAGTTAGAAAACTGCTGCGGAGGCAAAGGGAACTTCACAGCAAACATAAACATAGCCAAAGCCTTGCAGATACACAAAAATTACGCGAAGCGAAATGTAGTGTGAGGAGGGCTATGCGAGAGGCGTTCAATGAATTCGAAAGTAAAGTTCTATGTACTGACTTGGCAGAAAATCCTAAGAAATTCTGGTCTTATATCAAAGCGGTAGGTGGATCAAAACAAAATGTCCAGACACTCTGTGACCAAAATGGTACTGAAACAGAGGATGACAGACTAAAGGCCGAAATACTAAATGTCTTTTTCCAAAGCTGTTTCACAGAGGAGGACTGCACTGTAGTTCCTTCTCTAGATTGTCGCACAGATGACAAAATGGTAGATATTGAAATAGACGACAGAGGGATAGAGAAATAATTAAAATCACTCAAAAGAGGAAAGGCCGCTGAACCTGATGGGATTCCAGTTCTATTTTACACAGAGAACGCGAAGGAACTTGCCCCCCTTCTTGCAGCGGTGTACCGTAGGTCTCTAGAAGAGCGTAGCGTTCCAAAGGATTGGAAAAAGGCACAGGTCATCCCCGTTTTCAAGAAGGGACGTCGAACAGATGTGCAGAACTATAGACCTATATCTCTAACGTCGATCAGTTGTAGAATTTGGGAACACGTATTATCTTCGAGTATAATGACTTTCCTGGAGACTAGGAATCTACTCTGTAGGAATCAGCATGGGTTTCGAAAAAGACGGTCGTGTGAAACCTAGCTCCCGCTATTCGTCCACGAGACTCAGAGGGCCATAGACACGGGTTCACAGGTAGATGCCGTGTTTCTTGACTTCCGCAAGGCGTTCGATACAGTTCCCCACAGTCTTTTAATGAACAAAGTAAGAGCATATGGACTATCAGACCAATTGTGTGATTGGATTGAGGAGTTCCTAGATAACAGAACGCAGCATGTCATTCTCAATGGAGAGAAGTCTTCCGAAGTAAGAGTGATTTCAGATGTGCCACAGGGGAGTGTCACGGGACCGTTGCTGTTCACAATATACGTAAATGACCTGGTGGATGACATCGGAAGTTCACTGAGGCTTTTTGCAGATGATGCTGTGGTGTATCGAGAGGTTGTAACAATGGAAAATTGTACTGAAATGCAGGAGGATCTGCAGCGAATTGACGCATGGTGCAGGAAATGGCAATTGAATCTCAATGTAGGCAAGTGTAATGTGCTGCGAATACATAGAAAGATAGATCCCTTATCATTTAGCTGCAAAATAGCACTTCAGCAACTGGAAGCAGTTAATTCCATAAATTATCTGGGAGTAAGCATTAGGAGTGATTTAAAATGGAATGATCATATAAAGTTGATCGTCGGTAAAGCAGATGCCAGACTAAGATTCATTGGAAGAATCCTAAGGAAATGCAACCCGAAAACAAAGGAAGTAGGTTACAGTACGCTTGTTCACCCACTGCTAGAATACTGCTCACCGGTGTGGGATCCGTACCAGATAGGGTTGGTAGAAGAGATAGAGAAGATCCAACGGAGAGCAGCGCGCTTCGTTACAGGATCATTTAGTAATCGCGAAAGAGTTACGGAGATGTTAGATAAACTCCAGTGGAAGACTCTGCAGGAGAGACGCTCAGTAGCTCGGTACGGGCTTTTGTTAAAGTTTCAAGAACATACCTTCACCGAAGAGTCCAGCAGTATATTGCTCCCTCCTACGTATATCTCGCGAAGAGACCATGAGGATAAAATTAGAGAGATTAGAGCCCACACAGAAGCATACAGACAATCCTTCTTTCCACGAACAATACGAGACTGGATTACAAGGGAGAACCGATAGAGGTACTCAAGGTACCCTCCGCCACACACCGTCAGGTGGCTTGCGGAGTATGGATGTAGATGTAGATGTAGAAATACATGATCCTGGACAGGCTGATTTATCAAGAGGCTAAAAATAAATATGAATGGTTGGACCCCATTCGATTGCTATCGTCCTACGCTGCATCTACGATGACGACGCTCTCGCTGGCGACGGTATTTCTCTCGTTTATGCATTCTACAGTGGGCCCTCAGGGCCACCCGTCTGCCTCCTCCACCCCCTATCCCTCGGTGGTTGGGGGAACTTGTGGAATAAGTAGTAGGCATAAATGAGGGAACTGCCGTCGCCAGCGAGGGCGACGTCGGCGTAGCTCCAGCTCCTCTCACATGGAATAGGTCCTTGGGACTCTACCTTTCAAGGTCTCCACCTGTTCAAAAGTGGACACCAACCTGTGGCTGAAGGAGCCACAAGCCGCTGCTCGAACGGTTTCACGCTCTTCATTTGTATCTACAGCTACTTCAGAGACGCCCTCCCAGCAAACCCCTAGAGCGAAAAGACAGCAAACAAAGAAGAAAACTATAAGGAAACAAGAGACCCCAGTGACCCCCAGACCACCACTCCCTTCGAGTTCTGTCTCTGAGGATGAGGTGGATATCCTATCATCTCCCAAGGACCTAGCTCTCTCAGATGCCTCAGAAGCAATGGATACAAGCACTCAAACGATGGTCGCAGGTGACAGGCGTAAACTGCCTACTTGGTCCCTCCATGCCTTCCCAGACTACAGAAAGCTTCATCCTCCAGTGGAATTGCGGCGGTTTTTTCCACCAGTTGGCTGAACTATAATAAGTTAAACATTACACACGCTTTCAGCCTTGCCTATCCTTCGTGGCTGTCAGGGGAATTACAAAAATCTTAATGAATATAACAGGGTATCGGGTGGGGTGTGTACATACGTCCTTGCCTCTGTACATAGCAAACCTGTGCCCCTTCAAACAACTTTAGAAGCTTTTGCTGTCGGTTGAAAACAGCACCTTATTGGTCGCTGGAAACCGCTATGGCCATTAGAGATCATAGGTGGACGCTGCAACATCATAAGTGACATCTGTGAATGGATCACTTCATTGCCTTCAAACAGCTGCGTGCCCGAGTCCGTCAACTAATCAAAACACGGAAGCAGGAGTGCTGGGAATGGTACATATCCACCATTGGAAATCAAACGTACAACAAGGAAGACAGGGGAGATAGAGAAGATCCAAAGAAGAGCGGCGCGTTTCGTCACAGTGTTATTTGGTAAGCGTGATAGCGTTACGGAGATGTTTAGCAAACTCAAGTGGCAGACTCTGCAAGAGAGGCACTCTGCATCGTGGTGTAGTTTGCTGTCCAGGTTTCGATAGGGTGTTTTTCTGCATGAGGTATCGAATATATTGCATCCCTTCACTTATACCTCCCTAGGAGATCACGAATGTAAAATTAGAGAGATTCGAGCGCGCACAGAGGCTTTCCGGCAGTCGTTCTTCCCGCGAACCATACGCGACTGGACCAGGAGAAGGAGGTAATGACTGTAGCACGTAAAGTGCCCTCCGCCACACACCGTTGGGTGGCTTACGGAGAATAAATGTAGATGTAGATGTAGATCTTTTACTACACGCCACCTTGAGCCATACAATGCTCCGTTCAGTGAGTGGGAATTTCTCAGTGTCTTTGCATATTGTGCTGACACAACCACTGGGCCAGACCGCATCCAACCCCAAATGATTAAACCTCTATCAGCAGACTAACTACCAGAGCCACATCCTTGCCATCTTCAACGGCATCTGGAGCGATGGCGAAAGTATCATCATTCCAATGATAACCCTTAGTATCGTTCTATCAGTCTCACCAACGTTTTGTGAAAGCTGCTTGAATGTATGGTGAGTCGTCGGTTGTGTTGGCTTCTTAATTCTAAGGGCCTTCTGGTTCCGTCCCAGGCAGTTTTCGCAAAGGTCACTCCACCACTTACAACTTGGTATACCTAGAGTCTGCCGTCAGTACGGCCTTTTATCGCCAACGTTAGCTTATTGCCGTCTTTTTTGACCTGACGAAAGCCAATGACACCACTTGGCAACACCACATCCTCACTACATTTCACGAGTAGGGTCTCCAGGGCCAACTCCTGAGTTTTACACAGAATTTTTTTTTCGTTCTGCACCTTCAGAGTTCGAGTGGGTGCTTCACAAAGTTCCTCGCATATCCAAGAGAATGGGGTCCCACAGAGCTCTGTACTGAGCGTCCCTCCCTTTTTAGAGGCCATTAATGGTTTTGCGGCAGCTGTGGGATCCTCAGTTTCACCCTTCTTACATGCTGACGACTTTTGCCTTTCCGGTTTGCTCATATACTATTAGTGTGTCTGAACATCGACTGCAGAGTGCCATAAAAAAGGCGCATTCAAGGGCCCTCACCCAAGGCTTTCAGTTTTCTGCCCCCAAGACTTGCCCCATGCACTTCTGTCGCCATCGTACAGTTCACCTGCACCTACTACTTTATCATGATGATCATCTCCTTAATTTACTGGATTCTTATCGCTTTTTAGGACTGATTTTCGACGCCCACTTAATATGGATTCCACATTCTCATCAGCTTAAGCAAAAGTACTTGCAGCATCTTAACACTCTTCGTTGCCTTAGTCACAATGACTGGGGTGCAGCTGCACAAAACCCTTTTACAGTCCCATCTTGACTGTGGGAGCCTTGCACATGGTTTAGCATCGTCCTCAGGATAGCAGATGCTGGGCCCTACACACCAGTGGAGTTTGATCGCGACAGGAGCTTTCTGAACAAGCCCTGTGAACAACCTTCTCATGGAAGATGAGGCCCTCCATCGCAGATCAGGTGTCAACAATTGCTTGCCAGTTATACAGCGCACATTCGCAGCTCGCCTAAACATATAAATCACGGTGTCCTCCCTAACATGGCAATCCATCCCCTGCAACGGCGGCCGAGGTCGAGGATCCCAACTGCTGTCCGTGTCTGGTCCCTTATTACTCAACTATAGTCTCTCCCTCTACCAACTCTTGTCCGTGTCCACTCACGTACCTAACGATGCTGTATACCTTGACCACATCTTCGTCTGGACCTATCACAAATCCCCAATTCATCCTGCAGTCCTCTGCTGCCTGTTTCTCTCCGTTCTTGGTGCGCCCCAGGATTCAGTTTTGATTGGCGGTCATGTTGGTATCGCTGATGCACATGCAGGACATAGCGACTTGTGCTCCTTGCCAACTGGCTTCAGTGTTTCCAAAGCAGAGATGGTAGCCATCTCTCGCTCTCTTGGGCATGTCTGTTCCTGTGCTGGGGAGTCCTTCCTCATTTGCAGCAACTCCTTGAGTGCTTCACAAGCTTGCGACCAGTGCTACCTTGTCATCCTTTGGTAATGGTCATCCAAGAGCCCGTTTATGGTCTCGACCAATGTTGACGGTCAGTGGTCTTTGTATAGACCCAGGGACACGTCGGAGTCCCGGAAAATGAAATAGCCGACAGGCTAGCCAAACAGGCTACTCGTAAACCGAGTCTGGAGATCGGCATACTGTAATCTGATCTTCGATGGAATACAGATTGGCGCTCCCTGACTTTGCCAAATAAGTTACATATTATAAAGGAGACGACGAACATGTGGAGGTCCATGATGCAAGCATCTCGCAAGGACTCCATTGTCCTTTGCCAGTTCCGCATTGGACTTACTTGGCTGACTCATGGTCACTTCCTACGTGTCGAGTACCCACCAAAGTGTCACTGTGGTTCACGTTTGACTGTGACCCAAATTTTGTTGGCCTGTATAAATTTAGACGTCCTGAGGCGGACTTTTAGTCTACCTGACGCGCTCCCTCCGATTTTAGGTGACAGTGACTGAACAGCTAACTCAGTATTTTATCCGCGAAGGTGGTTTTTATCATCCCATTTAAGAGTGGGCACCTTAGCCTCATCTTTCAGGCCCTCACCCTACCTGCATTTTCTCTCTCCCTCGTTCCCTCTGGTGCTGTCTGTTCGACTTGGTGTTCGTCTTTTCACCAGCTGTGTTTCTATTGCCTTGTGTTTTCAGGCTGGAGGTTTTAGTGTGTTGCAGAGTGGCTGGCTCCTCCTTTTATATTCTTGCGATCATCCAGCCAAGGCCGTCTCCTATGTTATTTTAATACCTTCTACCTCTTTTTCCCCTTTTAGTTAATGTTCTCAATTTTGGCTTGATACTTTCGTATTCTACTTCAGAGTAGTTAGACACATAGTTTTACGCATTTTGTTCCTTCCCCGGATTTTAGGCGTTAGGACTTTTTTGAGGTATGGTTTTAATCCGAGACCTGTGCGACTAAGGAACGATTGACTGTTAACCTTTCAGTTCAGTCCCTTTAATCTAGAAACCAATCAATCAAACTGACGGGTTTTCAAGAAGGAACCCATATCCAAACCCCACGGGTTGGGCGTTGGAGAGCTTCGAAGTACTGAGAACGAAGGTTATGAGAGTTTTTTCCGATTCGCTTTAGTGCCTGAATAATAAGGTACGCAACCTTTTAGCTAACTGTGGGTGTGTGAATTCCTAAGGGACCAAACTGCTGAGGTCATCTAACTGTGTCTTTAGGATGTTAATGAAAGATGTCAGTTAGTTACAAAATTTATAAATAACACCACTACAGTAGCTATGCATCTTCAATGCTTAGCAGGATCTTTTCACTCAACATTTGTGTTATTTTACATAAATGTGTCTCAAGTTTAAAATAGATTTACACTGTACTGACGAAAGTGTCTTTTGCTGCGGTAACGCAAGTAATACATGTGTAGGATCCATATTGTCCATATGCAGTGTATGTCGCTAATTCAAAGTGCGTGCTCTCCTCCCCCTTGTTTGCTCGTCAAGTTACTATATCGGTTCCAATCATTCAAAATTAAAGATTGTGTGGTAAGAGCTTAGCTCTGCCGTGTTAAGAGTAATTAGCAAAATCAACACTTAGGTCTTACTGCACGCGAGTGTCCGCCCATTATAATTACGAGTCCGTTCCCCAACCACGGTCGTTTACAGGCGAGAACTAATCCATATAAGGATAGAAATGGGTGGGGTATCGCACACTAGAAGGAATAACATAGCATGTACCTATTAATTAATTATTTTAAACAACTGCCGTCGACTTTATACTTTCACAGCTGCGGAAATGACCAATATGGTGCTTAAATACAGCAAAGAGCATTTCAATGGGGAGAGCTGTTGCAAGGTTGTATACGGAGCGTATTCCGAACAGACGTAGCCCATATTATTCCACTTTCTCGTCCATAGACAGAAGCCGCTAAGTTTCTCGTAGATATTTTCTGCCTGAGTTGTATCCATCGTACAGTAAAGTGGCACTTTATGGTCGACATTTGAGAATACTATCCCCAATCCACTGTTTGTGACCTGGTAGGTGCCGAAACATGATGTAGGTCGCCCACACTAGGCTCGAACCCTACAGTTGGAGGAGGACGCGCTGATAATGTCCGATGACAACCCGGCTATCAGCACTCGGCATGTGGCACAGGCGCTGCACACGGGCGAAAGATCCGTGTGGCGTGTTGGCTATGATCACCGGCGCCATCCTTACTATCTACAGAAAGTCCAAGCATTACGAAAGGAGGACTGCCCACGATGGGTTCAGTTTGTGCAGTAGTACTTACAACAATCAATACTCCAGCCAAATTTTTGAGCTTGGTGCTATTCAAGGATGAATGCGCGTTTACTACAAATGGCATATTAAACTTGCAAAACTTGGGCGAACGAAAATCCGCGTGCGCAGGTAATCCAAAATCACCAATATCTAGGTCGGAACAATTGGTGACCATATCATTAGGCCATATCTACTGCAAAACAGACTAACAGGACTGATCTATTTCAAATTTATTACAGGTGTTTTGCCTACCATATCGGACGCAGTGCCACTAAATGCTGGGATGGACATGTGGCTGCAACACGACGGAGCTTCAGCACCTTTGATGACGATATGAGGAATCACCTCAACGTCGCATATCTCAATCGACGGATTGGTAATGGTGGACCAGTTGCGTGGTCAGCACGGTCGTGTGATCTCACACCCCTCGACTATTTCCTGTGGGGTAGTAAGAAGAGTATGGTGTATGGCACACCTGTAACGTCAGCGGACGACCTAATTGCTCGAGTCCACGGCGCGTTTGAAATACTTCAAGGACAACCGCACGTATTGGCTCATATGCGTGAGGCTCAGCACCGCCGATGTAGGCTCTGCATTGAAGTAGGAGGTAGGCAGTTCTAAGCCCGTTTGTAATGGAGACAGCGCGATGTATTAAGCATGTTGTGTTTATTAGTGTAATGTGGAATGCACACCCACTTCAGACTTCGACGCTTTCCAGCGCCCACGCCATGCATATTCGGATACAGTTATCTTCTTGAAAATCGATCAGTTTGCCTTCCCGCACAACATATTAAACGTTGTCGGTATGGTTTTTTGCCCACCCTGTAAACTCCGCAAGCTATTGTATAGTGCATGGCGGGTGGTTGCATGAAACTAAGATTACCGGTTTACCTTCCTGTTCCATTAACTTATTGAACCGCGCGAGGTGCCGCAGTGGTTGGCGCACTGGACGCGTATTCGGGAGTACAATGGTTTAAATCCGCGTCCAGCCATCCAGGCTTTTGTTTTCTGTGATTTCCCTAAATCTATACAGGCAAATGACGGAATGGTTTCTTTGAAAGTGCACCGCAGGTTTCGTTCCCCACACTTCAAGAAATCCGAACATGTGTGCTTTCTCAAACGACCTCTATTTCGACGCGACTTGAAACCCGAATCTTCCTTCCTTTCCCTATTGAGCAAGGCTATAAGTGTCCTAAATCCATTTGTCTTTTTTTCATTATGCCTATGCGAATGTATGTGATAATGGCAACATAGTCGATACACATTCTTCTTCGAATGGAGGTTTTCTAAATTTACCCAAAAGGCTTTCGTGAGAACTAAGTCGTCATTATTCCAGTTATTCCAAGGATTGCGATTTAAGTTCCAAGAGCATTTGTCCAACACTTTTGCACAGCCTACATCCTAGCAGCACGTCTTTGAATTGTTTCGAAGCCTGCCGTCACGCCTACTAGATAAGAACGTCAAACATTGGCTCAGTCTGTGTTTCTGAATGCACCACATGCTCTAGCAAGTAGGTCCATATGGTGACGGCTCCGTAAATGCTGTCTACTATATAAATTGTCTTGTCTTATTATACTTATATTCTTTTTGAATTTAACCAAACATAGGCCGGCAGCGGTGGCCGTGCGGTTCTAGGCGCTGCAGTCCGGAACCGCGGGACTGCTATGGTCGCAGGTTCCAATCCTGCCTCGGGCATGGATGTGTGTGATGTCCTTAGGTTAGTTAGATTTAAGTAGTTCTAAGTTCTAGGGGACTGATGACCTAAGATTTTAAGTCCCATATTGCTCCGAGCCATTTGAACCATTTAACCAAACATAACACACAGTAACTGAAAATACGCTCTTGTGGGTCGACACTTTCTTCCAACGACCCCCTCAATTGGTCGCACTATTTCCTTGTGCGCGATTTCCTTTACATATATATACTGCCTTTCCCAAAAGCCTTCCAACATATACGAGTCTCACATCCACATTCCCTATTGTTGATTTTACAATGTCGTCCCATTTCATATGCTTCTTTGTATGACCTATAAATACTAATACGTTGTGATGTGCTGTGCTCAAGATGTGAACCACTATCCTTGTCTCAGTCACTATCGGGCTTTTTTCTCTTTCTGATGTGCATCGTCTTACATGTTTCCAAATTTAAAAATATCTGCCATTCATTACACCAAGTGAAAATTTGTCCTAATTTTTCTGCAATTCCTTACAATTCTCCAGCGAAGATACTCTTTCGTATACAGTAGTATCGTTGGCTAAGGGACTTAAAATGCTGCTGATCCTATTTCATATGTCGTTTATGTATAGCGAAAAAATTAGGAGCCCCACTCTATTTCCTTTGGGAACACCCGATATTAGTTTCGTGTGTGTGGAACGTTCGCCATGTATCATACTGCCTTGTATTATTCCAATATTCCTCGGGCCAGTCACGTACCTTTGAAGATACTACGTGAGGTCGTATATAGATTAGTACGCGACAATATTCTACAGTGTTCAATGCCTTTCAGAAGTCTAGAAAGACGGAATTTAGCTATCACCTACATCTAATGTTTGCAAGATACCATGCATAAATAAAGCAGGCCGTGTTTCACAGGCGTGGCTTTTGCTTAATCCGTGTCGATTGTATGAGATAAACTTATTTTCCTCCAGGAAAGTCATTTAGCCTTCCTATTTACTACCAGGACTTGAAAGATAGGCGGTAATCAGTTTTGGAGTTTGGCAAAGGTGACTGGAGCTAATAGTACAGTAAAAGCAAGAGAGCAGAAAGCGGGCGTTAGTACAAAATACTGGGATCGGTCTAGAAAGGTACAAGCTTTTTGTTTATACAATAAGCTGGGGAGGTATCCAGAAAATCAGTCGCTATCCAGGAAAAGGAGACAAACATGATGAACGACCGTTTACTTCGGCTACACTCATGAAACATTATTTGGCCTTACGACACAGGTATCTCCCTATAGCACATAACTCAAAGGCTCATGCAAAAACCATTCGTCTTACCTCATCTCCTCCCCCCCCTCCCCCCCTCCCCCCCACACCCGCGCTCCTGTCACTAACCATTGGTGCACGGCAGTTCTGACTAACTGTCGTTGCTACGTAACTTGGCCAGATCAGAACATGACCTGAATCTGCCTAACACCACCGACTCTACTACTCGAATACGTTGTCACTCTTATTTACAGTAACTTAGATAAGTGCCGAAGTAATACAGAATGCCACTCAATCCATGATAAGAAGATTGCAGCACTGCATTGATACCAATGATCATCACTTCGAACACCTTCTGTAAATGGATCTTCATGCCACCTTTGTGACCTTCGATGACCTTCAAAGACCTAATTTTTACACATCATTGGATTCGTCTCGATACCCGCTATCAGAAAACAAGTACCAAACTATAGCATCCCACTTAAAAAAATCAAAGTTGACCTTCGTATCTCTGACACGACCCGACCTAGCAACAAAACAGCAACGTCATATTATGGCCACCGTTGTCCCATGCAACATTTGTGCCACAAACGTTTCAGCTACTATCGTACTTTCGGAGTTATTCTAGGTGGCAATAGTTAGTGACTCAGGTTGGATATAGTTGTAGCGCAGTGCTTAAACTGCTGAGTAACTTATTTTAAATAGACGACAAGCAACACGATGGTCGGGTTAGAAACTTCAAGGCCAAGTTCAGACACACAAACATCAATTTACAAGGCGTCAGTGCAGGATGCTTAGCTATAGTTAGCGCTTATAGATCTACAGTGTAATAGGTAGTTGTGTGATGAACCTCATTATAAAATAATTCTCATACTCGTACATTTGCACAAAAATTTTACTCCACATAAATTTCCACGTCGTCACAAGTTTGATACTACGGTATGTCGACGTTGGAACCTATATACTTGTACCACCAACTTTCTTCCGCAGTGAAGAGAACAAAGTCGATCCACACAGTTCACTGACGGACTTTAGCTTAAAAGCTTATCTTAGAATCAGCAGTGCTCAGAAGCTGATGCAAGATGTTGATGCTTTAGTGAAAAGCAAAATAAGTAGTATTCATTGACATGTCTAACGTGTGAATAAAATATTCACAAGTTAACGCGAATTTAAACTTCATCCGAAAACGGTATTCGTCATATGGTTCCATCAGTCGTAACAATTATCAAGTTTCGTTCGTAGCTGCTCAGGTTCTTTGCTTCATCTACTAAAAGAAATATAAGATTCATTTCACAGTCGTTTCTCGTCAATGTAACAACCTTAGAAAAATAGTTTACCACTAAAGGGATTAATTAACAACCGCGAAGCGATACATCTGCTTAGGATTAACATTAGTGGCCGGAGAATAGACCCGTTGACAACAATTTCTCGTGCGGAAATAGCCTCCCCCCCTCCCCTTTTCCAAACCTTTTTCATGCCGTCACACGCTGTGAGCCGGCAGTTTGCCCACTGCTGTGGGCACAATCGTATCGAATGAACAGGCTTGCTGTAAGGGATCTAAACATTACACCTGCGTATAGTAACCAGGAAAGCTCGTGTACTCTCGTGCTCGCTGAAATGAGACCATTGTAACGGCGGGAATCAGAGTTATGCGGTGATGTCTAGTGGAAATGACTGGTCTCTGTCCACTGTAACAATGATTTGCCGAAATGCAATGAAATGGAGAGATCCAACTTATCCCCCTAGCTGGGCAGCGCTCACTGTAGGAGATCAGGCAGGGAGACGTTCCTCATTGGACGGTGTAGACTGCGGCACACGTCCGCCGAGCGCCTGCTGCTGAAGGTTGGTGGTGTGACGCAGTCTGGAGGGCAGATAGCAGCGACGCTGAAACGCGTTTACCGATCGGCCACATAAGCGCCTTACAGCAGAAATGGAAACCGACTTCGGTATGAGGAGAGGATAGCGTGCTCACTGCGCCAGCCACTGGCGCCGAGCTGTCCGTGGCCACTGCCGGCGCAACTTTCCTGTCTTTCTTTAGTCTTAGGCTTTAATTTAGAGCCCGATGTATAGCCTAGTCATTGATGAACAGATCGGAATACGGAATAAATAAACGGATACACAATAAAATTTTTGATGAGCCGTCTGGCGTTGTTCAGTTGTCAGACAGAAGACGTTTATTATCCAGCAACCTATCGGTACACCTTGTTGATGAAATATTATATATGCGTATTCAATCCGTTCGGTGTCAACGATTGTAATAACTGCACTTCGTGTCTTTCATGGACATAATAAATTTGTGTCGTCAGTTTCTCTACTATGAGTACTAGTTTCATATGAACTGTAAGTCTATTTCAGCTACACAGCCGTCATCAGGTTTTCTGTAATAGAACATTTTATAAATTTTGGTGCATTTTTGTACATGTGAGTTACTTATCAATAATATGCTTTTACATACATTTACGAGTCCTAACTTCCATGTAGTATTGTTGTTTCTGTTGCTGTCAATTTACTACTGATTACATTTTACGTTAATGTAGCAACAATAGTCAGTTTTGTAGTATTTCCTGACTTTTCGTTTAGTAGTGGTCAGACCTAAATCTCAGTCTGTAGCTGACAGTGACAGCAGTTGTGACATATGATCGGCGCTTTTGTTATTTCTGTTGCTGTCTACTTGTTAACTGATTATTCCTTTATTGTAGTTCTGATAGTAATCAATTGTGTGTTATGTTATGATATTTCACTAATAACTGTCAGTAATATACTTAATTTCCAGTTGAAACTCTGTGACAACAATTACGTCAGATAATTAGTGGTACTGTATGGTTATGGTTGTTGACAGTTGTATGAGCGATATTATTGGGTGATGTTCAATCGTTATCTGTGGTAGTGGGTTAATTAAGTCAAATTTTGTCTCTAATTGTATTATGGTGTATCGAGGATCTTGCTGGATAATGTCAATAAAGTTTTTGATAAACTGTTTATATTTTAGGTCAATTTGTCCGTTGACGATTCCTACAGTTTAAATAAAAATAATATTCGTAGTAGCGTAAATCGAGATACAAATTTGTTATGTCTCTGAAAGGCATTTATTATGCAGCAGGGCCAGAGGATTATAAAGTACACTTAGCGTGTAAATAAATTATAAATTCTGGAAACGAGTAATTTTTAGAAATATAATTTTTATTTACGTCGTCTTGAAATAAAATACGTTATTAGCCTCCAAAAAGTTGGTGAGACTAATAGAGTTTCATGTAGAAACGATAAGGCTGAGTGACTATGTAAGTGAAAACATTCATACCTGCGGACTGAGCGAAAACATTCACATGACTGATGTAATCGTCAGAGACCTGTGTGATTCGGCTGTTTCACACTGAATGAAACAACTCAAACCCAGAGTGTTAGAGAAGAAATCCGCGCAGCGCACTTGTTAGCAGAGACTTGTTTCATTCGTCCAGTCGATTCTTTTTCGTTCAGTCGTTTTTTTTTCAGTTGAATGAAATAACCGAATGACAGTAGTCTCTGAGCCCATCCCCTCTGCTAAAGCCCCCCCCCCCTCCCCAAAACCCCCAATCCCTCTCTTTCCATCCTAACTACAGTGGTGTCAATGTAAATATCCTACCACAGAATAAAACCTGTACTATATTTCTAAATGGTGAAGCTCTCTACTGTTAACATATATCAGCCTCTAGCTGAAATAAACATAATCGGCCTTTACTAGTATTCCATATGTTAATTTAGGAACAGAAATAAGTCAGCACTTCATTTCAACTTTTGTTATTGTTTTAAATTTAAATATAAACACAAATACCTGCATTTCATTGCAAATACTATAATTCTTTATCATTTTATTGCTAGGTCATCAAATTAATGCCAATCTTGATTAAAGTCTTTGGTCATAAATTGACAGTATTATAAGTTAATATACGAATAGGAATAAGACATCAGATCACTTAATGTTTGTTCTTGTAGTAATTAATTAATTTATTTATTTTGAGCTTTCATGTTAACGACAGTCTGATTAAAGCATTCGCTCATATATCAACTTTAATACATCCAAACAACAACATATAACATCTCTGAGAAAAGGAAGCCTATGTCATATCTTTTTGTCAAGATCTTTGTAATAAGCCACAGTTGTATAGGACGTGCTGGATGGTAAAAGTTTCGCTATCATAGTACGAATGCATACAGGTTGTGTAAAAGTGTGAATAGTAATGTAGAGACTGCCCATCAAAATGTAAGCAGACAGATGGACACTAACGGAAAACAGCCGCCCATACTACCGCAGTAAGTAAAAAACTAAAATTTTGCATCCATATCAACAGATAAAGAATACTCATGGCGATACATTAAAGCATGTTCCATCCTCTTGTCACAAAGCCAACACCCAGCTTTATGCTACAAATAGATATGTAAATTCCGGAAAACCATCTGAAGATGAACCTGAAAAGGTTCTACAACCTATTCATGGAATAATAAATAACTATTCAAAAAGTGACTGGTTGTAGTTTTTAGTATCTACGTTCAATTAACAGTCACGGGTTGTAAAATATCCGTAATGGATAAGCTTAATCTAAAGAGATAATTTTTGCGTCTGTTCTTTCGACTGAGAAGCCATACAGGAACAATAGGCGCGCCATATATACATTCATTGCGAGGTAGACTGTCCAAGCGCCAACCCGTTCATAACCAAACCTGTAAAGCTGGCAATAGGAACGTAAACAAAACGAACTGGAAGAGACACATAGTGAACTCACGAGAATTACGTCTTCAAATCACGGTTTTCGACCGAATATCTACAGCATGTGACAGAAGACTAATAGTGCGCACACCAATAAAGGCAAACAATATGAAAATTGTCAAGAAAAAAGTTCGTAACATGAAAACGAGCTTACATTTCGCAAAAGCAGTTATAGTGCAACCCCCAGCATGTGACCAGACGAGAGGAAACGCAGATGCCGACCAAAAACGCGAAGAACTGTGAGTAATCACTTATTTACATAGAAACGAGACGTTAACTGCCTCATAATCTACAAATAACATATATCAAAACAAAACTCTATCACTCTAGATTCCATTGAAGATGCTTCAAAGTAAAAAATAAATAAATAAATAAATATAAAAAAAGTGAAACGCGTCTGGGAAAAATAAAATACAGTGCAGCAAGAAAAGATGGTTTTATTTACAAAACAAATATTTTTGTGCTTGAAGCGGAGAATGGTCATGCAAACAAACTTTTGAAACCTGTAAGGATTTCATTCACGGTGCAATCGTGCAGTTAACCACCGCATTTTGCACTTTTCAGGTCCATGAACGGAATGAGTTTCCGTTAATAAGTTACTACATACAGGTAAATAGCAATTTCGGTCGTTGTTAAGGTTCATTACAACGGACAAAATGTTTGAATACGTTAAATAATGATATTATTACAGACCCAGAAGATTTTTATTGAAACAAAGCACAAACCACAAAATATCTTCACAATAGAGACAAATTGTCCACTGTTGAAACTGTGGTGGCTCAGAGAGAAGTTAAGTATGCAGCAACAAATATTTTTGATCATTTGGCCAGTAGTATAAAATGTCTGACAGGTATCGAAGGAAATTTGCCGGCCGCGGTGGTCTCGCGGTTCTAGGCGCGCAGTCCGGAACCGTGCGACTGCTACGGTCGCAGGTTCGAATCCTGCCTCGGGCATGGATGTTTGTGATGTCCTTAGGTTGGTTAGGTTTAAGTAGTTCTAAGTTCTAGGGGACTAATGACCACAGCAGTTGAGTCCCATAGTGCTCAGAGCCATTTGAACCATTTTTTGAAGGAAATTTTAAATTCTCCTTGACTACTCCTATTCCATTGATGAATTTCGACTTAAAAACTGGTAGCTAGAACATGAAATAAAATAAAAGCGTAGCTGCATGAATAGGACTAAAAATTAACAATGAGGTCATTAATGTTAACACTAATCATATATACATAGCTTGTAAACTGAATCGTTCCACATCATTTCAATAAAAGAATGCTTCAAACGACTTATGGAACATTCAAAAATATTAAAGAACACATTGAATAAAAGCGAAGAACGTCTCGTAACGTGCATTTTCTTTAAATTATATTAAATGTTATGAGAGAAAGCCACAATTCCATTATATGTCATACAAAATGTAATCCACTACATAAATATTCTTGATGACAACTTTGCTTTTCCTTGTAAGGGAAGAATGTTGTAACATCGAGAAGATCGTACATAATCACTTGTCGAATTCAAAATGATGAGATAAATATCAACAAGTGAAGAGGCTACCCTCAAGTGGCTGTTGCGTTTGAAAACTGCAGTGCTTCACTAGGCAAGGTCGTTGTAGGATTCGTCTGCACTTGCATTCATACGTGCTTTTAACTAAGTTCATGAGCCAATTACAGGCGAACCTACAGTTTAATGTAAAGTCTAAACCAATGACATTAACTTTGTACAGTTCAGTAAGCTGAAGCAAAATGCAATTTTAAGTATTCAACATCGAAAAGAATCAGAACTGTACAGTTTGAGACGTTTCATCTAAACGTTGTTATTAGAAAAAATATATAAACTGAAAGTGGTAGGGCATGGGAAAACGAAAAACCCGGTTTGTGGAGAGTACAGCCAAATTTTTCTGAAAAATAAATGCGCTGAAAGACACACACTCAAAACTACACTACTGGCCATTACAATTGCTACACCACGAAGATGACGTGCTACAGACGCGAAATTTAGCGACAGGAAGAAAATGCTGTGATATGCAAAAGATTAGCTTTTCATTCACACAAGGTTGGCGCCAGTGGTGACACCTACAACGTGCTGACATGATGAATGTTTCCAACCGATTTCTCATACACAAACAGCTGTTGACCGGCGTTGCCTGGTGAAACGTTGTTGTGATGCCTCGTGTGAGGAGGAAAAATGCGTACCATCACGTTTCCGACTTGTAGCCTATCGCGATTGCGGTTTATCGTATCGCGACATTGCTGCTCGCGTTGGTCGAGATCCAATGACTGTTAGCAGAATATGGAATCGGTGGGTTCAGGAGGGTAATACGGAACGCCGTGCTGTATCCCAACGGCCTCGTATCACTAGCAGTCGAGATGACAGGCATCTTATCCGCATGGCTGTAACGGATCTTGCAGCCACGTCTTGATCCCTGAGTCAACAGATGGGGACGTCTGCAAGACAACAATGATCTGCACGAACAGTTCGACGACGTTTGCAGCAGCATGGACTATCAGCTCGGAGACCATGGCTGCGGTTACCCTTGACGCCGCATCACAGACAGGAGCTCCTGCGATGGTGTACTCAACGACGAACATGGGTGCACGAATGGCAAATGTCATTTTTTCGGATGGATCCAGGTTCTGTTTACAGCATCATGATGGTCGCATCCGTGTTTGGCGACATCGCGGTGAACGCACATTGGAACCGTGTATTCATCATCGCCATACTGACGGATCACCCGGCGTGATGGTATAGGGTGCCATTGGTTACACGTCTTGGTCACCTCTTGTTCGCATTGACGGCACTTTGAACAGTGGACGTTACATTTCAGATGTGTTACGACCCGTGGCTCTACCCTTCATTCAATCCTTTGCGAAACCCTACTTTTGAGCAGGATAATGCACGACCGCATGTTACAGGTCCTGTAAGGGCCTTTCTGTTACAGAAAATGTGCGACTGCTGCCCTGGGCAGCGCATTCTCCAGATCTCTCACCAATTGAAAACGTCTGGTCAAGGTTGGCCGAGCAAGTGGCTCGTCACAATACGCCAGTCACTACTCTTGATGATATGTGGTGTCGTATTGAAGCTGCATGGGCAGCTGTACCTGTACACGCCATCCAAGCTCTGTTTGACTCAATGCCCAGGCGTATCAAGGCCGTTATTACGGCCAGAGGTGGTTGTTCTGGGTACTGATTTCTCAGGATCTATGCACCCCAATTGCGTGAAAATGTAATCACTTGTCAGTTCTAGTATAATGTATTTGTCCAATGAAGTCCCGATTATCATCTGCATTTCTTCTTGGTGTAGCAATTTTAATGGCCAGTAGTGTAACTGAGACGTGAATGAGGTGTCTGTAGAGCAAATTCTCGGTAGGGAGAAGGTATAGTAAAAATATTTTAATGGAAATGCAGAGAGGGAAAATATTGTGCCTACTAAGAAGAGGAAAATACTGTGACGAAATTCCGTGGAATGCCGTATTTCTGAGAAATTTATGGAAAATAAATGCGAGGAGGAAATGAATACGAGTAACGGAGAAGGAGATCCCAAAATGAGTGCTGGAGACCGCGAGACATTACAGTTATCAGGGAACCACGAGAGAAGCGCAATGCGAGGAATAATGGCAGCTTTGTCTGCACACTGCGAGCATGGAGCTGCGGTGCGCAGGTTCGGCTCAGGACGTGCATGTACACCGAAATACGTGCAAGTAATGAATGCGGCGGAGACTGCGGCAGCGCCCGGCAGAGGCACGCCGCCCCGGCGGTGAGAAAGCGGGCGGCGGCCGTCTTAAAGGAAGCCGCACAAACACATCTCTAACGCTCTTAACGCGCCGCTACATTTCCAATTAGACTAAACTGCTTCCCCTTCCGTAATAAAGCGCAGCACTTCTTTGATTTCGTCAAGACGCCGCAATTTCATTGTTACTTCTTCCAAGATTTAATTAATTTATATACATATACACGAACACAAAAATTTCTGAGAAGTGACGATGTTTCTGGCGTGGAAGCGTTCTTTGTCGCAGCTCTCCGTGTACTCGTCCTGCACACCTCAGCGCTCACCGCAATGCCATAAAAATTAGAATATTTCTCTCCAGCATTCCTTCTCGCTTAGTCCTTGTCGGTATCTGACATCGTTGCCGAAAAGGAGCAATAACGAATAACTCCGGAGACTTTTGTATAAATGTCGATACTTGGCGCATTGGGCTTACGTAGCGACTCCGCAGTGTTTATTTCTGTCGTGGACAACAATCGCCTGAAAATGAGCGATTAGAGTGGCAGTTTAACGTCCCGCTGACACCAGCATTGATACATTCAACGCAGCACTCCATTGATTGGTGCATGGAAAACAACTAGGCACGTGCTTGTGGAATTAATGACCTGGGACAGCCACAACGGTACTCAGATGCTGATCCATCTTTTTTTCCTGTCATTCAGTTGAGCCCCCATTAATAGATGACCAGATTCGTAATTCCGAGTATGTCTTTACCTAAGTTTGTTTCCTTCAGGGTTGCAGGTCCACGGTGTCATTTCGTGTCTGAACTGACACTGAGCAAGAATCAAAAGATTTACTGAATTTCTGATTACTATCAACAAAAACACATATTTGATGCTCCCAAACGTGACTTCAATCAGCGTTGCGAATACACCATTACTCAAAAACGAGGGTACAGTGCCATCTGAATCGCACATAGCTGTAGCTGTTATACGAATCACCACGTATCGCCGCCTTCACTCTGCTTACAACCTCTGCCACTCTCTCAGTAACCGCTCACCATACGGGGAGGGAAGCTTCTTTTGTAACGGTAACAATACAAAATGTCATTCGATTCATATTATCGATTGATTAATTTCAAATCACTCTGAAGATTAATTTTTTGTGAGATTCTCTGGATTAAGATGAACTTTGAAGTTCATTATAAAGTGGCAGTTCTGTTCGTACGCAGACTGTGTCTATAATATGTTAATTGAACCGGACTGATATTGGGAAAAAGAGATAAAAGAATACAAAAACAAAAATTACTTTATAATGTGCAGATAAAACTTGAGCACAATGAAATTCACATTTGCATGACATGTTTTAATTTGATTTATAGAGAGCAGATTTGAAATCTGAACTTCGCCAAGGCAAATTATTTTGAAAGTTATCGATGTACTTTCATTGATGTCTCAATTAATTAATATTAATTAAATCATTATGTATTGGAGGAATCTAGTTACCTGAATCGAAGTATAATGACCTCATATGTCGACTGAGATAACTGAGTTCCGTTTATAAAGAAGGAAGAAAAACAATTTAAGCAGTGCTCTCGTATCATGCATGGTAGGACAAATTCATGAAAGCTGTTTCGCACAAAACTTATTACGTCACTAGTGGTTCTGAGTTGAAATAAATACTAGTAATTCTGAGCATAATACTTGAAGAGAGAACTAAAAGCGAAGAGGTTAATCACACGATGAGACGAACTTACTAACAACAAGAAAAACGAATAAAGCAGTGAAAATTTATGTTGTAGCCGAAAGTTTGTTATCTTACATGAGAATCCCTTTTTGTTACGTGGAAATGTAGGGTATGATCATTAAAGGTCCTTACATCTGAAGAAATCTACTATATGTAAATTGAAATTTAGCAATAGATCTTAGATTAACATATAATCGGTGAATTACATCACAAAGTCAAAACCATCATAACAGTATAGGACTTAAAAACCGACTTCACTCGCATAGAATGTTAGTGTTTTAATCAGAAACAAGACTGCAGTTGTAAGAGTCGATGGACATGGAAGGGAAGAAGTATTCGAGAAGGGAGTGAAACAGCGTTGTTGCCAATCCCCAATATTAATGAATCTGTACAGTGAACAAGCAGTAAAGAAAAATAGGAGAAACTTGGAAACGAAATTCAAGTTCAGCGAAATGGAATAAGAACTTTCACGTTTGCCAATGTCATTGTAATTCTGTCAGAGACACCAAAGAACTTCGAACAGGAGATGAACGTAATGGATAGCGTCTCGAAAAATGGTTGTAATGTGAACATCAACAAAGCTAAAACAAGGACAATGGAATGGAGTCGAACAGAAGCAGACGTCGTTGAGGTAATTAGATTAGGAAACCAGGCAGTAAAAGTAGTAGATGCTCTGCCTGTCTGCGCAGCAGAGTAACTGACGACAGCTGAGATGGAAAAGATACAAAATGCAGATTGAGTATAGCTAAAAACGCATATTACTCAGTAACCATACTCTTTTCACACTGGCCAGGTGGCTCGAAATCATTCGTCCCGCACACGACCAGCACCTCACGTTACCACTCCCTCCATAATGGCTTTTCGCTCCTCTCCCAGCGTAATATCCATCCCTTTTGCAGTCATACAACAAAAGCGCGGGAGTGAGTCTATGCGTTTACGTTTAAATTGTGCTTAATGTCGAATCTGAGTGGTATTAAGCGACAGTCTGAGCCACATTGAGTATAAAGAGCACAATTTTTTCGAAATGCTGGAAAACTGCCAAGAAACGGTTTATGATTTTTTCAGAGATACGCAAAAAATAACCGCAGTAGCATGTCAGGTCTCGGTAAGAACAGTGCAGCGCTTCTGTGAGGAAGCCAGTAAAAATGCATTCGAAGATTAAGATGTTCTAGGCCCCAGCTTTCCCTTTCCAAGAAAAAAATTGCATGCCAAAAACTTGTCACAGGGTTAGATCATTTCCAGAAAGACGTAACCCGCCGCTCAGTTCAAGAATTTTGTGGTAATGGCGAAAACTCAATACTTAAAAAACTTAAAGCTGTTTTAAAAGCTAAAATAGACTATGCAGGAGCTATTCCTTTTTTGCATAATATTTTAAGAACACTTGGCTTTAGGAATCGAAAAGCTAACGACGGTCTGACATGGAGAGAAAAGATACTGTAGCCGCAAGAGCCTCATTTTTACGAAAATTGTGTGAGTAAAGGAATGAAGATCGATCTCATCCTGCTATTTACATTGACGGAAGTTGGGTCACTTAAAATCACTCTAGATGTTTTATTGTAAAGAATTTAAAAAGAAACGGTGGTCTAAAAGCTCCGTTAGGTAAAGGATCACATCTGATAAGCTGCCATGCGGGATCGGCCAAACGCTGTTTCACGGAGAGACAGAATTAGTGTTTCATCTAATAGCGGTGTTGATCAATATCAAAGACGAATAATATAGATACGATAATTATGGAAGCAGATGAAATGAATTAAAATTCGTGTTGCGGCCGGGACTCGAACCCGGGTCTTCGTGCTTTCTATTCAGGATGCTAACCCTTACATCACAGCAGTACGATGGTCAACATTCCTGCATGAACTACCTAAACTGAGTGCCCTCCCCACCACAGACTTCAATTCATTTTTCTCTTACATATTGTCACTACTGCCAGGGCTCTCCGATATTGGCGAGCACCCCAGCTTTGGACGTAATGGGACGTCCTTGTACTATTGGTGATCTTCTAGATCTTATAATTAAATGTTTCCCTGAGACATTTAATTATAAGAATAATATAGCGTTAATCAATGGTTTACCGATCTCCCTCGAAGCCTCGAAGAAGGATGTGTGATGGTCGTTGATAATACAAGCTATAATTCCAAGGTTAACGAAAAAATTCCCAACACAAATTCCCAGGAAGCAAATCAGAAGCATACCTCATGATCCTACATTCACGATATCCGAATTGCTTTTCACTGTTAGGCAACACAGAAACAATAATAGGCGATATGAACTTGATGACTTAGCTGCAAAAGCGGAACATGAAGCAGTACGGCTTTCTCCATATCGTTGTCAATATAATCCCATTGAACTGAGATGGGCTCTCATGAAGCAAGAGGTAGCAGACTAGAATTCTACATTTAAAATTAGAGAGGTGAGAAAAGTGAGGACGCCATTAAAGCCGGCCGGTGTGACCGAGTGGTGTGGCCGAGCGGTTCTAGACGCTTGAGCTGGAACAGCGCGGCCGCTACGGTCGCAGGTTCGAATCCTGCCTCGGGCATGGATGTGTGTGATGTACTTAGGTTAGTTAGGTTTAAGTAGTTCTAAGTTCTAGGGGACTGATGACCTCAGCTGTTAGGTCCCATAGTGCTCAGAGCCATTTGATGGTGGTGGTTAGTGTTTAACGTCCCGTCGACTACGAGGTCATTAGAGACGGAGCGCAAGCTCGGGTTAGGGAAGGATTGAGAAGGAAATCGGCCGTGCCCTTTCAAAGGAACCATCCCGGCATTTGCCTGAAACGATTTAGGGAAATCACGGAAAACCTAAATCAGGATGGCTGGAGACGGGATTGAACCGTCGTCCTCCCGAATGCGAGTCCAGTGTGCTACCACTGCGCCACCAGAGCCATTTGAATCATTTTAAACGCCATTAAACGCGTGACAATAGAAGATTCGCAGTAATGTGTTGCCCACGCTGAGCGACTGCAGGAAGACGACTTTGTGAGGGAAGGACTTCTAGATGAACGCATTCAGAACAATGTAAAAATTCTATGAAGGTAGTGACGACAGTTCCAGCGACAACGATGACGCGAAGGTAGTGAAGATGATGTCTGCCCACAACAAATTCTGTTTGGTGGATTAAACAACTCTTCCTCTTCTTTCCCTTTATTAATACAATTATTTTAGCGTAATAATCCTGATAGTAATTGTTGAACATACTGAACTGTGTGAAATAAAGTTTATTATAGTGTAATAAATTAATCCAAAAATCCGAAATACTTATTATTGTTGGTACCTTGTTTAACAGAGAATAGCTGTTGATTGTGCAGTGTGCTTGCAAGGAGGTTTGGGGGAGTGTGTAGAATGGGCATAAAGCGACATAACCTTTAGCCGCCTGGCCAGAGTGAAAAGAATTTAGGTCTAAGGTTCCAAATTTCGTCCCGTGCAGGGCGTGTTCCTGCTGTAGGTTCAAATGGTTCAAATGGCTCTGAGCACTATGGGACTCAACTTCTAAGGTCATCAGTCCCCTAGAACTTAGAACTACTTGAACGTAACCAACCTAAGGACATCACACACATCCATGCCCGAGGCAGGACTCGAACCTGCGAACGTAGCGGTCGCGCGGTTGTAGACTGTAGCGCCTAGAACCGCTCGGCCACCCCGGCCGGCCCTGCTGTAGGGATTCATATAAAGACTCCATGGGTGTTAAGAGTTTTAGGGCATAATACCACGGTAAACTTACGCATCATGTAGTCGACATGCCTTAGCGTACCTTACGGCTTGTCCTCTCTGCTACTTCTATGACAGATGTGGACCTATCTGCAGGACTGATGCCATGCAAGCAGTCGAGTGTGGTGTTGCTCTGTCTATAAACAGCAAAATCCAATGATTTCAATAGCCATTTCAACGCAGTCATACATGTTAAGTGTGACTGCTTGTGATGTAGGTAGTTTAAATTTCCAATGTCGACTCGTACATGTTGAAGTTAATGTCAACATCAATCATTATGTCATGAATGTTTTGGAATGCAAAGTACTGCCACCGTCCACTCAGCTCGACATGCCATATTTCAACAGCATTCTGTGTTGCCGTATGTTGAGGGAAAAGTGCTGCCTATCTTCGAAGCTCTCTAGGTACAAGTTAGGGAACCGCAGGCAGGTGGCCGAGCCACGTGCCCTTCACTCGGCTACCGTGTGTGTGTGTGTGTGTGTGTGTGTGTGTGCGCGCGCGCGAGGGAGAGAGACAGAGAGAGGCAGAGAAATGGAATGAGAGGGCAAAGCTAGTTCGCATTAAGTCGGTGCAATTAGTCGAAGGTGAACGATACTACCTCGCACAATGACACAGCCGCGCGTTTGCAGGGCGATTGGGCCACGTGCCTGTTGTATGTGCTCACCCACGTTGAGGCGAGTGAGGGAACCGACGGTCGAGTAAAGCGGAGTCGGTTGGAAAGCGCGTGACTGGTAACGAGTGTCGTTCACCCGGCTCCACTGTACATAATGCCGTCCTCTGGGTCCACTGCTACCCTGGGCTGCGCATCAGTCGTATGATGGCGATGTGATTGGTAGGAAATTTCTTCGTCAGAGACCGCCAGTAATCACTGTTGATTTTTTGTAGTAGCAATGTATGTTTAATAAGGGGGATTGTCATGTCGTCACAATCTTATAGCCGACGTCCGTCCTGTTAGTAGCCCAAAACATTAGCTTCTGGTGGAAGGGTGTCGATAAAAAAAATGTCAGCTTGCATCATGTACATATGTACTAGTCGTTCTGATTATGGTCTAAAGTGTGAACGAATTACATTTCTTTCATAAGTGGACTTGTTCAAGCGATATTTTCTTTTATACACATGAATTTTATTTCAGGATTAGCCGAGCCGTCTAAGGCGCTGCAGTCATGGACTGTGCGGCTGATGCCGGCGGAGGTTCGAGTCCTCCCTCGGGCATGGGTGTGTGTGTGTGTTTGTCCTTAGGATAACTTAGGTTAAGTAGTGTGTTAGGTTAGGGACTGATGACCTCAGCAGTAGTCCCATAACATTTCACACACATATGAACATTTTTATTTGCGCTAGTTGCTTTTACTGAGGTGGTTTTATTCTTTTTATAATGAATTATACCAGGTAAGCTGTAAATGGTTTAATCAGTAATCCTCCTCCTTTACTACAAGCTTGTACCGGCTATAGCGCCATTCTCACGTAAACCTGTAGATGTTACATTTGGTGAATCTAGTTACATTTATAAAAGTTGAACAGGAAGGTCAAAACTTGGTTCAAATGGCTCTGAGCACTATGGGCCTTAACTTCTAAGGTCATCAGTCCCCTAAAACATAGAACTACTTAAACCTAACTAACCTAAGGACATCACACACATCTATGCCGAGGCCGGATTCGAACCTGCCACCGTAGCGACAGAAAGGTCAGTTTGCGTACATACGTACATGTAGTTGGAACAGATGCCCATATTGCATTAGTGAGTAACCTGTCGGTTGTCTGTTTCCTGCTAGATCACTATAATCACTTAAGTTTTGTTTGCACAGGATATTTTCTCGAAATACTCTTGACAGCTGGAATGACAATTTATTCTCGTTAATGCTTTATGTTAACAGTGCAGTGCTTGCTAGACAGTGATGTTAGTTGCGTTTCATTGCTATTATAATTTTGTTATGTATAGCTATCTTTGCTGGCCGGAGTGGCCGAGCGGTTCTAGGCGCTTCAGTCCGGACCGCGCAACTGCTACTGTCACAGGTTCGAATCCTGCCTCGGGCATGGATGTGTGTGATGTCCTTAGTTAGGTTTAAGTAGTTCTAAGTTCTAGGGGACTGATGACCTCAGATGTTAAGTCCCATAGTGCTCAGAGCCATTTGAACCATTTTATGGCTATCTTTGGTTTTCTGTTCAAATGATAACAAATTTATAATAGCAATGAAACGCAAATAACATGACTGACTAGCAAAGACTGCGTTGTAATCATTAGGCATCAACGTGAACGAACTGTCCTTCCAGGTGTCAAAAGTATTTCGCAAAATTATTCGATACAACCAAACGACAATTATTGAACTATATGAAATAAAATAGTCATACCTTCTGAGCTGTTTGCGTTAGGACATTCAAACTGCGCGGTTGGCCGCGAGGCATGAATTAATATGCACTTTCATTTGAATGGTTTAGTCAATAAGCAAAATTGGTGCATTTGGGGGACTGAGAATCCGCATTTCGCGATCGAGAAGTCTCTCCACCCTCGATGGGTGACTGGTGTGCGATGTCCAGTCACAGAATAAACGGTGCGATATTCCCTGATGGCACGGTGACTACCGAACGGTACGTGAAGGTTTTGCAAGATGATTTCATCGCCATTATCCTAAGTGACCCAGATTTCGACAAGATATGGTTTCATGCGAGACGGAGCTCGACCCCATCGAAGCAGGAGAGTGTCTGATGTCCTGGAGGAGCACTTTGGGGTTCGCATTGCAGCTCTGGGGTACCCAGAAGCCACTGGCATTGGCCTCGAATGGCCTCCATGTACTCCGGATCTGAACACGACTCGTTTTTGTGGGGCCATAATAAAGATAAGGTGTACAGCCTTAACCCCGAAACCATCGCTGAGTTGAAAACAGCAATGTAGGTCTTCGACAACATCGATGTTCCGACACTCCAGCGGGTCATGCAGAATTTTGCTATTAGTCTGCGCCACATTGTCGCAATCATGGCAGGCAAATCGAATATGTCATAACCCAAATCTGAATATCTGTTGTGACATTTACATGTTGAATAAAGTGTGTGCACGCCGTAGCTTGTAACTAATTTACTTTTCTTTCGTATAGTTTAACAATTGTCAGCCTGTAAGTATGTATGCTAACTGACCTTTCTGGAAAACTTTTATAAACGTTACTAGATTCACCAGATTTAACACTGCAGGTTTACTTGAGAATGGCACTACACCCGAAACGAGCTTGTAGTAAAGGAGAAGTGCTACTGATTAAACCATTTGCAGCTTATCAGGAATTATTCATTATAAAATGTCATATTAGACATATTCTATGCTACTGGCCCGACTAAAGAGAAGGTTTTATTTCTGTAATTTGATTTTAGATTTTCTGTCAGTAGCACTCGAAAAGCATTCTGGTTGAAAACTGCGGCGGCGGGCCGGCCGGTGTGGCCGTGCGGTTACAGGCGCTTCAGTCTGGAACCGCGTGACCGCTACGGTCGCAGGTTCGAATCCTGCCTCGGGCATGGATGTGTGTGATGTCCTTAGGTTAGTTAGGTTTAATTAGTTCTAAGTTCTAGGGGACTGATGACCACAGATGTTAAGTCCCATAGTGCTCGGAGCCATTTGAACCATTTGAACACCGAGGAGACAAAATTCAGTGGGATAGCGACATGCCTATATGCAGATGGCGGTAGTATCGTGTACGCAAGGTATAAAACGTCAGTGCATTCGGGGAACTGTCATTTGTGCTTATGTGATTTACGTGTAAATTTTTCCGACGTGATTGTGGCGCACGAGACGAATTAAGAGACTTTGATCGCGGAATGGTAGCGGGAGCTAAACGTATGGGACATTTTATTTCGGGAATCGTTAGGGAGGTCAGTATTCAGAGATACAGTGTGTCAAGACTATGCCGAGCTTACCAGATTTCAGGCATTACCTCTGACCACGGACAACGCAGTGGCCGACGGCCTTCACTTAACGACCGAGAGAAACAGCGTGGGCGTAGAGTTGTCAGTGCTAACAGACAAGCAACACTGTGTGAAATAACCGTAGATATCAATGTGGAACTACGACGAATGTATCATTTAGGACAGTGCGGCGAAGTCTGCTGAAGACTGACGCGAATCTATTTGCTAACAGCATGACATCGCCTGCAGTGCCTCTCCTGGGCTCGTGACCATATCAGTTGGACCCTAGACGACTGGAAAACTGGCCAGGCCAGATGAGCCCCGATAACAGTTGGTAAGAGCTGATGGTAGTGTTCGACTGTGACACAGGACCTACTAAGTAATCCAACCAAGTTGTCGACATGGCACCGTGCAAGCTGGTGGTGCCTCCAATTGGCGTGGGCTGTGTTTACATGGAATTGGCTGCATCCTCTGGCCCAAGTAAACCGATGACAGATTGTAAATATTTTCGGTTACTTGGAGGCCAGTTGCAGCCACCATGGACTTAATGCTCCCAAACAACGATGGAATTTTAATGGATGACAATTCGTCATGTCACTGTCCCACAAACGTTCGGGATTGGTCTGAAGAACATTATGAACACTTCGGGCAAATGATTTAGCCACCAAAATCGCCCGACATGAATCCTATCGAGCATTTACGGAACATAAGTGAGAGGTCAGTTCGTGCGCAAAATCCTGCACCGGCAACACTTACACATTTATGGACGGCTATGGAGGCAGCATGGCTCAGTATTTCTGCAGGGGACTTCCAATGGCTTATTGAGGCTACGCCACATCGAGCTGCTGCTCTACATCGGACAAAAGGAAGTCCGACACGATATTATGAGGTTGTTGTTGTTGTTGTTGTTGTGGTCTTCAGTCCTGAGACTGGTTTGATGCAGCTCTCCGTGCTACCCTATCCTGTGCAAGCCTCTTCATCTCCCAGTATTTACTGCAACCTACATTCTTCTGAATCTGCTTAGTGTATTCATCTCTTGGTCTCCCTTTACGATTTTTACCCTCCACGCTGCCCTCCAATGCTAAATTTGTGATTCCTTGATGCCTCAGAACATGTCCTACTAACCGGTCCCTTCTTCTAGTCAAGCTGTGCCACAAACTCCTCCCCAATCCTATTCAATACCTCCTCATTAGTTACGTGATCTACCCATCTAATCTTCAGCATTCTTCTGTAACACCACGTTTCGAAAGCTTCTATTCTGTTCTTGTCCAAACTATTTATCGTCCACGTTTCACTTCCATACATGGCTACACTCCATACAAATACTTTCAGAAAAGACTTCCTCACACTTAAATCTATACTCGATGTTAACAAATTTCTCTTCTTCAGAAACGCTTTCCTTGCCATTGCCAGTCTACATTTTATATCTTCTCTACTTCGACCATCATCAGTTATTTTGCTCCCCAAATAGCAGAACTCCTTTACTACTTTAAGTGTCTCATTTCCTAATCTAATTCCCTCAGCATCACCCGACTTAATTCGACTACATTTCACTATCATTGTTATGCTTTTGTTGATGTTCATCTTATACCCTCCTTTCAAGATACTGTCCATTCCGTTCAACTGCTCTTCCATTTTAATGGATGACAATTCGTTATGTCACTGTCCCACAAATGTTCGCGACTGGTTCGAAGAACATTCTGGACACTTAGGGCAAATGATTTGGCCACCCAAATCGCCCGACATGAATCCCATCGAACATTTATGGATCATAAGCGAGAGTTCGTGCGCAATATCCTGCACAGGCAACACTTCCGCAGTTATAGACGGCTATAGAGGCAGCATGGCTCAGTATTTCTGCAGGGAACTTCCAATAGCTTATTGAGGCTACGCCACATCGAGCTGCTGCACTACGTCGGACAAAAGGAAGTATCCCATGATTTTTCTGACCTCAGTGTATTATCTACGAGACCTAGTAACAACACTAAACATTAACGACACTCGTACAGTCTGGTGGCCGGTCTACTTATACGAGAGAACTTCAACGCTAATCATATACATACCCGGCGATGGTGTGTACATGTACTAAGTTACAATGACATCCGACAGTGTCTTCTGGGTGTTTCACTTTGTCAGGCTGTGTATTTTCGTCAAGATTTTTGTTCGACCTAACTGATTCCAATTGAGACTCACTGTTGTTGAGGTCACTTAATTGTTTTGAGAAATGCAAACCTAACTGCGATTGTCAGTGCTAGAGACGAAGCTTCCGGAGAAGGCGTTGCGGCGCGCAGGGAGCGCCGGTATCGGGGGTGGGGCGGCGTCCTCGCCTCCCTCCGGTGTTTTGGCGCCTGGGGCGGCGCATGCCCGCCGTGTCCTGCGGAGACGCCAGGAATGCGACACCAGAGGCAGCCGACAGCCGGCAGCCGGCAGCCAGCACGCCGGCCGCCACTTTGAGTCTCGCCGCGCTGCTCACATTCTCTCCCTCGCTCACCTTACGCTCTGGTCTTCGTCTACAATACCGTTCATGATAGCTGCAATCTATGCCTCCTAAATCGGCTCCCAACATATCAGAATATTACACAGCTCCATACCCGCAAGACATTATCTACTTCGTGGTTTTGTTAGGACGCAACAACACGGTGTTATGAGAGTGTGCTTAACCTAAATTATCCGAAGGACGAACACACACACCCATGCCCGAGGGAGGACTCGAACCTCCGCCGGGACCAGCCGCACAGTTTATGACTCCAGCGCCTTCGACCTCTCGGCTTCGACGAGATGTTGCATTCGTAAAACGACGTGATCAAAAATTGCTCGCGGCAGTTCCGGTGGAATCTGAGCAAATTATTCCTGTATACAGGTCATGTAGGGACCCAATAAGTTCCTGGTAAACGCTTCCTTTTAGATATCCCCAGACCTAAAAGTCACATGGATTCTAATCAGGTGATCTTGCAGGCTATGCATCTGGTAAACCTCTCGAGATAACACGTTCGTGGAATATCGCATTAAGGCGATCTTTCGTTGGGCGAGCGACATGGGGTGTCGCCCCATCTGGCATGAAAACAGTTGTTTCCACACAGTTTTGCTCTTCCAAAGCAGGAATCACATGCCTTACTGTGAGGTCTCCATAACGTGCAGACGACGCGGTACACCTGACAGCTCTCTGGGTGTATTCTCTTCAAAGAAGGAAAGACCGAGAATAGAGGTACTTGTCGATTCAAACCACGCACACATTGCTCTTCTTGCACAACATCTGATTTAATAGTAGCCCATATTTGGCAGTTCTGTGTATTCACCGCACCCTGTAGCGTAAAGTGTGCCTCGCCACATATTATCAACTTAGATCCGGGCCAGAAATCGAAAAGCGAATTCAAAAGTTTCAATCGCTGCACTGTCTGGATACTGTACAGGTGCCAGTGTAAAATAGACAGCAAAATTTTCTGTACTGTTGACCTTATGATGGACAATTGTCGGGCCACTGCATGAGCACTGGCATTAATGGGGCACGGACTGCACGACCAGTTACAGTACCAACCACCTAGTCAACTGGAATAGGACGCCATCCTCTTCCAGGTGCCACACAACGTTCACCCATGTTCTCGAATTTCATCATCATTTTCTTTACTCCATTTGAGGAAATCGGGCCTCCCCTCCGACATTTCAGTCAGCGATACTCTCTCAATGCAGCACTGTAATTGCTGTCGTTCGCACGAAACAGCTATACTAACAGCTCTGTTCATGACAGCCATATTGCTCATTCACTTTATGGCTTTTCAAATGACAGCGTGGTTGTCATACCGTTATACGAACAGTGTACAGTGCGGCCGAAATTGGAATTTTGCCGCTTCGCTGACGCAAGTTTCAACCCTCTGCCGTTAGAGGGCTCCGAATTGTAGCGTGTAACATGGTGGTGTGTAAAGTAAACAGGCTGACGCGCGAGAAACAGCGTGCTGTAATCGAGTTTCTAACTCCAGAAGAGTACGTGGAGCACCCACTCCTTTAGCGTGCTAATGCCTGATCACACACGAACTCTGCGACGTCTGCAACAATCCGACCCCTTGGGTTCGCAGTCGTCGATCATCCTCCATACATACCCGACTTGGTCTCATTCGAATTTCATCTGCTTCCATAACACAAAGAAAACCTTCAAGGACTTCACTTTGATACTGATGAAGTGGTGTAGGCAGAGGTAAGGTTGTGGTTCCGTCAACAAAGTTAAACATTGTACAGAGACGATGTCAACAAACTGGTCTCTCCTTGGGAGAAATCTTTTCGGCGCCAGGGTGTCTATGTTGAGAAATAAATAAGTAAACATGATGACTAAAGTTCTAGAATGTTAAGAAAGTTCGTTTAGTTTAAAATGGTTTAAGAGTTTTCACATAAAAAATTTGGTGGCTTTGCTTTTCAGAACGCCCTCATATTTAGCTTATAAAAAGTTATATTGTTCCTAATATTGATACACCACACTGATGAAGGGGTCGCCTCCTTAGCTAAGTGGTCAGCGTGTCTGGCTGCTACACATAGGATACGGGTTCGATTCCCGGTGCTGCCAGTGATTTTTACTTTGTGGGAGGAGTGGTACAGGGTGCACCCTGCCTCGTGAGGCTACTCGCCCGAGTAGTAGCGGCTCTAGGTCACGAAAACTCACAATGATCGGGAGGGCGGTAAACTGACCCCACCGCCCGCATACCGCATGGAATGACGCTACTGGCAGAGGATGACACGGCGGTCGGCCGGTATCGATGGGCGAGAATCTCCTGACGGAGTTACACAGTTACAGTAGTGAAGGGTGCTGCTGTGTTAAGTAGTTGCAGTTGCTCATACCTAACAATTTTGGAAGCAATGAAAATGTTCTTATCCTCCACAAGCTAAAAAGGTGCATTTTACATTATCTTATAATATAAATTGTAAAGAAAAGAACATTTTCCAACCATTTTGTAAAAGCTATGCCGATCCCTCAAAAAGTTTCGTGTAAGCAGTTGAATTGTTTAAAACTTTAAAGTTCACGTAGAGTACATATATTTTGTTTACTTCTTTCCTAATATGTCGTAGTATGAAACATTCCCTTGTGAAAAACTGTATGACACAAGGTATATAATTGTAATATTATGTGGTAGAAATAGCGTACTACAGTCTAATTACGGCCCAAAACATGGTCTTGTAGGTGTACCCTCCACTAGCCAGTACACATTTGTATGGAGCACACGATACATAACTCACAAAGAAGTTGTAAGCCTTATTTCTGAGCAATAACAACCAACTGAGATGCGGTATGTACCACAAAATCAACGCCCAGGTGATATTTTCCTCACAGTTCCTATAATTAATTGCCTGAGACATTACAATCCCTATATTCAAAAGAATCGATCACCCACCTAAAGTTACGAAATGAAACCTATAAACGCAGCCCCACTTTCAAAGTGAGCCCAGGATTTCTAGTATCCTGTTCGTGCCACTTCTACCTACCGCTGTACAAACATTTGCGACTGCACCAATTGTTTCCCACATTCGACCTTTTTTGGTCTTCACCGATTGACAATATTACGACACCGCCTTTGTCGAACGCTTAAAAATTGTGAAACAGATGTTTGTGCAAATTTTACCTTATAATTTTATGAATTTTAACAGGAATAAAATAAACAATTACATTACTGTATTCATCAGGCCTTCTAATAACGAAACTACTATACTTGCAAGGACTACGTTTAGATCGAACTGTCCACGTAATTAGTTTTAGCATAACGTTTGCAAAAGCTTTTGTATCATTTCCCTCACCGACATTTAACGAAATAGCCGACTATGGTGACACCATAACAGCCCAATTAATAGATAATGTTGAATATCGGGAATAGTTCATGTAGTAAGAAATTTTTGTGCAGTGCTAGGAGGGAGTGGCACGAGCAGCATACTACAAATCCTGACTGGTGACCGATGGGAGTGGGGGTGGAGATGCGTTTGAAAGTCCCTTTTACAAGATTTTCTTGAATAATTTGAAAACCGTGGCCTCCATCGAAAAAGTTCTAGAGTGTAAAATGTAACTAAATTAAATGTGTGTGTTTATAATTGTATCTTTCCTGTCTCACTAAAATAACGGCCATACATATGTATCTGAAATCATGCAAAACCTCGAAGCATGCATATTAAAAAGTCAACCATCTTATAAGGAGATATGTGTTCATTAGCTTACAATAGATTTCGCTTGTAAGAGCTCATGCCATCCGAGATGTCACAAAGAAGGCTGCTATGGATCAGGGAATGGTTGAATATTCGTTAAATGAACAGAACACGCCGCAGTCACCGTAGTTCTGTCCTGTGAGTACTCCCACCATAAATAGTCCAAGTCACGCCTCCTCTTCATATGATACGGCGACAGACAATGCACGTGTACCAGGACCTCAAGCACTCGCTTGATTAATTGCCGGTGATGCAGGCCTTTGATGAATTACCGCCTGACATAGTGGGCTCTGATAGATGATGTGTCGTCGAGCAAGAGCAAACACGTGATAAGGTCGGGTTCGTGTCAATATACATTCAAATCGCTGTTTTATACCAAGCTGGCAAAGAGACGAATGAATCCGAGTTAGGTGCAAAGAGATGTAGGATATGCTTATAGATTAGCAGTTGGGCAAATTATTTGTGCAGTGAACTTCGTAGCTGTCATCGCCGACACAGTCAACTAACTTTGCACTACCAATACAACAGAACGTTTCTGCATATAATAGACAATGACCCTTGTAATGTACAGAAACTTAAAGCTAATTTGTATGCTCCTAATTTAGTGTATAAAAACAGTACATGATAAATGTCATCCACATACAAATTAGGTCATAAATGTTTCTCACGAGTTTTTCTGTTACGTTGTTAGTAAAAGACAAACTTTCTTGAGGTGATAACCCATATTATACAGCAATACAGAGAAAAAAACTGAAATCACAAGTAATCAATGATAGATACAAGTATATAACACGTCTCAAAATTTACGCAGAAAACATAAGAACGAAAAGAATGTCTTCTTCTTCTTCTTCTTCTTCTTCTTCTTCTTCTTCTTCTTCCTCACCCGAATAAGTGTGTTAATCGTCTATTATGGCCCCGATCTTTTCCTTAACCGTCAATACTGCTTAACTCGCTTATCTCGAATTTTGTACACTTCGTTAACTGCCTTTCTGGAAACATTCTTCTTAGGTGTTCATTTCATCTGCTGTTTTCCAAAATTTTCTCGTTCACATTCTGTCTGAAATTCTTTCCTAACGTTCTCTTTTACCGTCCTTTCCCTCCTTTCACATGCTTTGGTGGCATTTAATATTTGATTCCTGCACTTTGAAAATGTATTTCTTGTTTCTTATTAAAAACCCATGTCTTATTTTCACACACCAGTGTAGGGAAAACAAATATCATATAACTTTTTGTTTAGTTTTAGAGTTTTAAGTCATAAGGGCCTGTTGATTGTGCCGTATGTTACGCGAAAGACATTCGCTTTATTGTGTTCACCGCTATTTGGGGTCTGAGTTAGTTACTTTCCGTTCCAAAATGCTAGTTTTCAAATGATAGAGGTCAATATGTATTTCTCATAACGACTACTAAACATTCCAATTTAGTACAGCTACTCTGTCCTCCAGTGGAAAAGTAAGGTAATACACTACAAATAAGGATATGGCTCGCTAATTATAATTTATTCATTACACTACACCACAATTCATTATACCATCTTCACTGAAAATACGGACGTATACAAAGCATCTAAACTGTGGCTTGTCTTGATAGCCGCAATTAACCCTAAAGAAAATAGCTACACAGTTTAGTAGGCCCCTGAGCGTTTATGAGGACTGGATCTGTAATGACATCTACTTAATCAGTTCTAAAAGTACGCTATGTTTCATCAAATAATAATGCACGTTCAGCATTGCTAGCGTGGATTATGGGAGCGATGTAATGCAGATCAGTAACATCTTGTGTACATAAAAGCCCCAGGGATGAGTAATGCAGCGCTTTGAATAATCGTGGATGTGAAGTACTTTCACTGTTACATCTTCTTAAAAAGCCGTACAGCTGTCTTACGACTTTAAGACAAAAAGCATACATCAATATACGAAACCTTCCTCGGATTTAACTTCCTGACGCAATATTTTCATAACCTGATTGCCTTACGCTAGGTATCACCAAGCATCGCCTGCTAAGACTTTAAGACATATTCAGTTCGTTAATATCACAACAGCTTTGGCTCAGTATTTTAGTATTACAATATAGGAGAATATCTGTTTCATACAACAGCTGTTGATAAGCACAGTTGCCAGCCGGTGTGGCTGAGCGGTTCTAGGCGCTTCAATCTGGAACCGCGCGACCGCTACGGTCGCAGCTTCGAATCCTACCTTGGGCATGGATGTGTGTGATGTCCTTAGGTTAGTTAGGTTTAAGTAGTTCTAAGTTCTAGGGGACTGATGACCTCAGATGTTAAGTCCCATAGTGCTCAGAGCCAATTCAACCATTTGATAAGCACAGTTACAATACTATGACAGGTAAATGTAAACCTGATATAAGCTTTTTAGTAATACTCAGAACTGACCGTAGTTACTCATACTTGAAGAAGTAACAGTTTTTCATCAGAGAAAGGTAATAATTCACTACTTTTGGTTCATATATACTAACAGGAACTACAAATTTTGTAAGCGAATAATTCAGACATTGAAAACACAATACCTGCCCTTAAAACATTGCCTTATTTCCTTTTCTTTCAGGACAAAAGGTGGTTTCTTGCTATTGTGAAGCTGTATCGATACCTTATGGGGA